>NC_058087.1:129692130-130293006 GCF_014858855.1 Bufo gargarizans | reverse complement strand
CCCAGAACTACCGTGAGGGGGCACATATTATGGGCATCGCTACTGTGAAGGGGCACATATCTGAGCATCGCTACTGTGAGGGGGCACATATCTGAGCATCGCTACTGTGAGGGGGCACATATCTGAGCATCGCTACTGTGAGGGGGCACATATCTGAGCATCGCTACTGTGAGGGGGCACATATCTGAGCATCGCTACTGTGAGGGGGCACATATCTGAGCATCGCTACTGTGAGGGGGCACATATCTGAGCATCGCTACTGTGAGGGGGCACATATCTGAGCATCGCTACTGTGAGGGGGCACATATCTGAGCATCGCTACTGTGAGGGGGCACATATCTGAGCATCGCTACTGTGAGGGGGCACATATCTGAGCATCGCTACTGTGAGGGGGCACATATCTGAGCATCGCTACTGTGAGGGGGCACATATCTGAGCATCGCTACTGTGAGGGGGCACATATCTGAGCATCGCTACTGTGAGGGGGCACCTATCTGAACATCGCTACTGTGAGGGGGCACATATCTTAGCATCGCTACTGTGAGGGGGCACAGATCTGAGCAGCGCTACTGTGAGGGGGCACATATCTGAGCATCGCTACTGTGAGGGGGCACATATCTGAGCATCGCTACTGTGAGGGGGCACATATCTTAGCATCGCTGCTGTAGGGGGCACATATCTGGACATCGCTACTGTGAGGGGGCACATATCTTAGCATCGCTGCTGTAAGGGGCACATATCTGGACATCGCTACTGTGAGAGGGCACATATCTGAGCATCGCTACTGTAGGGGGCACATATCTGAGCATCACTACTGTGAGGGGGCACATATCTGAGCATCACTACTGTGAGGGGGCACATATCTGAGCATCGCTACTGTGAGGGGGCACATATCTGAGCATCACTACTGTGAGGGGGCACATATCTGGACATCACTACTGTGAGGGGGCACATATCTGGACATAACTACTGTGAAGGGGCACATAACTGGGCATATTACTGTGAGAGGGCACATATCTGGCCATAAATACTAAGGTGGCACATAACTGGGCATATTACTGTGAGGAGGCACATAACTGGGCATATTACTGTGACAGGGCACATATCTGGGCATTGCTAATGTGAAGGGGCACATATCTGGGCATCACTACTGTGAGGGGGCACATATCTGAGCATCGCTACTGTGAGGGGGCACATATCTGAGCATCGCTACTGTGAGGGGGCACATATCTGAGCATCGCTACTGTGAGGGGGGCACATATCTGGACATCACTACTGTGAGAGGGCACATATCTGGACATCACTACTGTGAGAGGGCACATATCTGAGCATCACTACTGTGAGGGGGCACATATCTGAGCATCACTACTGTGAGGGGGCACATATCTGAGCATCACTACTGTGAGGGGGCACATATCTGAGCATCACTACTGTGAGGGGGCACATATCTGAGCATCACTACTGTGAGGGGGCACATATCTGAGCATCACTACTGTGAGGGGGCACATATCTGAGCATCACTACTGTGAGGGGGCACATATCTGAGCATCACTACTGTGAGGGGGCACATATCTGAGCATCACTACTGTGAGGGGGCACATATCTGGACATAACTACTGTGAAGGGGCACATAACTGGGCATATTACTGTGAGAGGGCACATATCTGGCCATAAATACTAAGGTGGCACATAACTGGGCATATTACTGTGAGGAGGCACATAACTGGGCATATTACTGTGACAGGGCACATATCTGGGCATTGCTACTGTGAAGGGGCACATATCTGGGCATCACTACTGTGAGGGGGCACATATCTGGGCATCACTACTGTGAGGGGGCACATATCTGGGCATCACTACTGTGTGGTGGCATAAAGGAGGAATAATTAATGTGTGGGCATATGGGGGACTGGGTGGGATTAGGTGTTTAGTTACCTGTATGTTTTGGGCAGAGTTAGAGCCGTGGCCTAACGCCTTTCTTCTTTTCAAAAGTTGGGAGCTATGTATGACCCATTTAACCCTTTCAGGCCTGGTCATTAATAATTTTCACAAAGGACACCAGTACCAGAAACCTGTGGAGACACGGGAAGAGCTGAGCGCCCTGTACACCGCCAGCTCTCAGGACAGGGAGCCGCGCCATCGCTTCGCCACTATACTGCGGACGAATCCATGTTATGAATTGTAGGGAGAGAACTGCCCCTCCCTTGTGAATGGATGCGTCCGGCCGTCTTCCGGGACGCCGCTGTGTGTACCAGGTAGTGTGTTGTGCGCGGCGCTGCCTACTGGCGTGTATGTCATGTGTTCTACTGGCCGGTGGAGGGCGTTACTGAGCAGTGTGGCTGCTGTGGTCCCCTTTGTAATGGCGCGGGCTGTGCGCTCATCAGTAATATCGTGCAGCCGCTGCCGGAGTCAGGTTTGAATGCACTGCGCGTGCTCACAGCTCTGTTCACTTGTACCAGGATGGGGCATTAAAGGGTTTGTCTAGTTTTTTGGTACATGTGAATAGATCTCTGCTCCCGCTGTACTGTCTTCATTAGTCTTTGGGTCCCAGTCCTTCAGCTTCCACAAGGATGGGATCAGGCAGGCTGCTGCTGCCGCCAGTGGCTGGTCTCACGGTGACCCCCTGTGCAGTGCGTCAGTGCTGATTCATGTGCAACGTGTGGTCACGTGACAGCTGAGGCCTGTCACTGGCTGCAGAAGTCTAGTACAGCCAGTCTGGGAGCCACGGAGTCAGAGCAGCGGGAAGCAGGCAACAAGTACCGCTTGGGAATAAAAAAAAAAAAACCTGGACAACCGCTTTAAAGAAATGTCTCACCTCTTTTTACCCTATAGAGATGCGGACATGCACGGCTAGATCGCCGCTAGCCTGTCCGTAATATACCTGTCCCATATCTCTGTGTGGTTTTAGTGAGTGTAAAAAATTATTTTATATATTCGTAAAGCAGCCTGGTAAGGAGCCCCAGGGGCTGCACTAACCGCTCTGGAGCCCAGCACCGCCTGTAACCAGGAGTCTCCTCCTTACTGACAAAGTCAGATCACCGTAATCTCATGCATGCGCAGTTCCTTCCCTGAGGCTGATGCCAGCACAGGGAAGGAACACTATGCAGGCACTGCGCATGCGCGAGCTCGCGGTGATCTGACTTTGTGAGCAAGGAGGAGACTCCTGGTTACAGGCGGTGCTGGGCTCCTCCACAGGGGGGCACGGCTGGGCTGCAGAACAGTTAGTGCAGTGAATGTGAGGTAGGGCTGCAGTAAACAAATATTTTTGTAATCGAGTATTCTATCGATTATATTTCTCGATTCATCGAGTAATCTAATAAGAAAAAGCTACTTAAAATAACGTACGTAATTAGGCATGTATAAAGTTATTGGTTTGAAGGGGTTAATGGAAACACCTTGGCATTAGGCATGTATAAAGTTATTGGTTTGAAGGGGTTAATAACTTTATACATGCCTAATGCCAAGGTGCTTCCATTAACCCCTCCAAACCCAATGGGCATGTATAAAGTTATTGGTTTGAAGAGGTTAATGAAAGCACCTTGGAGGTGCCTTCATTAACCCCTCTCTAAACCAATAACTTTATACATGCCAAGGTGGTGCCTGCAGCCTCCATTAACCACTCTCTCTCCATCTGCCTTTCATTTCAATATCTGCCCCCCCCCCCCAGCCTCTGATCTGCCTCCCCCCCAGCCTCTGATCTGCCTCCCCCCCAGCCTCTGATCTGCCTCCCCCCCAGCCTCTGATCTGCCTCCCCCCCAGCCTCTGATCTGCCTCCCCCCCAGCCTCTGATCTGCCTCCCCCCCAGCCACTGATCTGCCTCCCCCCCAGCCACTGATCTGCCTCCCCCCAGCCACTGATCTGCCTCCCCCCCAGCCACTGATCTGCCTCCCCCCCAGCCTCTGATCTGCCTCCCCCCCCAGCCTCTGATCTGCCTCCCCCCCCAGCCTCTGATCTGCCTCCCCCCCCAGCCACTGATCTGCCTCCCCCCCCAGCCACTGATCTGCCTCCCCCCCCAGCCACTGATCTGCCTCCCCCCCCCAGCCTCTGATCTGCCTCCCCCCCTCAGCCTCTGATCTGCCTCCCCCCCCCAGCCTCTGATCTGCCTCCCCCCCAGCCTCTGATCTGCCCCCTCTGGTAACGCAAACCCCCCCCCCCCTCCCCAGTATTAATCATTGGTGGCAGTGGCCACAGGGTCGTCGTCCCCCCCCCCCCCCCCCACCATCATTGGTGGCAGTTTGCAGTTCCGATCGGAGCCCCAGCAGTGTAATGCTGGGGCTCCGATCGGTTACCATGGCAGCCAGGAGTCACGCTACTGAAGTCCTGGCTGCCATGGTATGTTAGTGAGCAGAGAGCAGCGCACGTGCGCTGTGGCCGCCGGTCGCTCCTTCTCATAGGTCTGTGCGGCGCATTGCTAATGCTGTAAGCGCACGTGAGTATAATGCGCTGCTCTCTGCTCACTAATATACCATGGCAGCCAGGACTTCAGTAGCGTGACTCCTGGCTGCCATGCAAACTGCCACCAATGATGGGGGGGAGGAGGGGGATCCTGTGGGATATGGCCGGCACATTCATTGGTGGCGCAGTGGCCACAGTCTCTCCCCTCCTCCTCCTACTCTGTCCTCATTGGTGTTCAGCGGCAGCCGCGCACAGTGGGGAGGGAGAGACTCCGGCCTCCTCCCTCCGCTGTGCCGGCCGACACGGAAGCGGTGAGTGAGACGTTTAATTTCACTCCCGCTCCGTGATCATGTGATGTAACGATTACTCGATGCAGGGAAATTTTTTGACTCTATTTAATCGAGTTATTCGAATAATCGTTTCAGCCCTAATGTGAGGTGAGATGACACATTCCTTTTAAGGGGTTGTGCAACGTTGGAACATTTTTTTTTTTTTAACTAGACCCCCACAGAGATGGCCAGACCTGCAGTTGTGATCATAGTCCTGGCTCCACTGCAGATTTCACAATTTACAATGCAGAGGGGATCATTTGCTGTATTGTGCACACGTAGCAGATGTAGCGGTTCTGCTGGGAATTATCAGAAGCATGCGGTTCTGCTGCAGATTTCACGGGTACTTTCACACTAGCGTTTTTCTTTTCCGGTATTGAGTTCCGTCCTAGGGGCTCAATACCTGGAAAAGAACTGATCAGTTTTATCCTAATGCATTGTGAATGGAGAGCATTCCGTTCAGGATGCATCAGTTCAGTCCCTCTTATGTTTTTTGGACGGAGAAAATTCTGCAACATGCTGTAGTTTTTCTCTCCAGCCAAAAATCCTGAACACTTGCCGGAATGCTGGATCCGGCATTAAAATTTCCGCATTGATGGATCTGGTCTTCCGGTCCACGCACGCACAGACCTTTAAATCTGTGAAAAAAAGAAATACCGGATCCGTTTTTCCAGATGACAACCGGAAAGACGGATCCAGATTGCTGCCGAAATCCTCTGCCGCAAGTTTGAAAGTAGCCTAACTCCACACAATGATTAGCACGCGGATTTGCTGCATGAAATGTCCGCAGCGCGTGGATGAGACTTGTTAACATACTGTACTTTGTTGCGGATCCGACAGCTAGAATTCCTGGACAAATACAGTGTATAGTGGAGGGAGTGTGCGCGCGCGCGCATGCACTGGTATGACGTCACATCTAATAGGTTGTATGGCGCTGTAATATAGCCGTGTGCAGACAGCTGGCTGTACACACAAAGATGTTTGAGTTCAGATTTGGGCCATATAGCTAAGGCCAGGTTGACATCACCGTTTCTGTTCTTCTGATCCGTCAGAAAAATAAAGAAAAAACGACCCTGTATTTTAAGCATCCGTTATGCTCAGTTAGGCACACTTGGCATCCCTTATTTTGCCGTTCTGCGGCCACATCTCCAACCCGTCCCCATTATAGTGAATGCGGCCAGGCCGGACTTCCTGCAGCACACGTGAGTAAGTGTTAGTACAGATCCGACAAACCTAACGCTAACGTGAAAGTATTTCTGGCACAGATTGCGGTGCAAAGGTTATTTGCGCCGTAATCAAACATTTTCCTGCTCACAAAAAGTGGGCGGGAAAGGGACGGCAGGCGAGTCTCATTCATCATTTTCTACGCCTGTTTCAGGCATAGAAAATGGTCTAAATGTGACACAGCTCAGAAGCTGGCTGTCATTTAGGCCTCACGCACACAATCGCTGTTTTGGTCCGCATCAGAGCCGCAGTTTTTGCGGCTCGGGTGCGGACCCATTCACTTCAACGGGGCCTGCAAAAGATGCGGACAGGACTCTGTGTGCTGTCCGTATCCGTTGCTCCGTTCCATGGCCCTGCAAAAAAAAATATAACATGTCCTATTCTTGTCCATTTTGCGGACAAGAATAGGCATTTCTACAATGGGCCGCCTGTTCATTTCCGCAAATTGCGGAAGGCACACGGGCGGCTTCCGTGGTTTGCGGATCCGCAAAAAACGGAACGTCAAGTGCATGGGGCTATAGACTGGTGCTGCATACGTCGACGTTATGGCGATGTCGGCACCTCTTCGTAACTTCGGCGGATCCACCACCAGCTATACGGGATATTAAGACTGAGTCTAAAATGCCAGTCTTAGTAAATGACCCCCTAAATGTATACTGTGGAGACGTATCGTAAACAGTGGATACGTCCTCCATAAATAACTGAAAAACTAGAATGTTTTTGGTCCATATTGGGCTATGCTGTTCAGCACACGGATAATAACGAGTCTGGAAACGCTGCTGGATATTATGGCCGCAACAATCGGACTGCCCGTTTAGTAATTTAATTTAAAGATCTTACACTACAGTATGTTAAAGGGATTCTGTCACCAGCTAGCTGACATTAGTGATGTGCTAATGTCAGCTGAACCGAACTAGCCTATTCCTACTTTTATCTATGCCCCCGTTACTTCAGAGAGAGAACTTTTGTAATATGCCAATTGGCCTCTAGGTGCAGGGGGGCGTTGAACCTGCTCCTAGAGGCTCCGTTCTCCCACCTCTGGCCACGCCCTGCTACACTAGATTGACAGGGGCAGGCAGTGTTGGTCTCCTACTGCCGGCCCTGTCTGCCATGTAAATGTCGCGCCTGCGCCGATTACTGAACGGCGCGAGATTTCCCCAGCGCACAGGGCCGGTAGTTAGAGGTGAAGGCTGCCTGGCCCTGTCAATCTAGCGTAGCAGGGCGTGGCCAGAGGTGGGAGAACGGAGCCTCTAAGAGCAGGGGCAACGCCCTCCCCCCCGCCCTGCACCTAGAGGCTAATTAGCATATTATAAAAGTTAGATTTCTGGAATAATGGGGGCATAGATAAAAGTAGGAACATCGCTAATGTCAGCTAGTTTATTAGGGTTAATTCTGATGAGAGAAATCCTTTTAAAGGGTTTCTACCACCAGAAATACTGTTATGTAGCTGACTGACATTAGCGATGCGCCCATGTCAGCACTACATAACAGTATGTTTCTAACATTAGTCCCTGCAGCCGTTTTAGTTAAAAATGCACTTTTGTTATATGCTAATGAGCCTCTAGGTGCTATATGGGCGGTCTTTACTAAGACTGACTACGTCACAGTGAGGAAGGCCCTCACTGTGACGTAGTTGGCGCAGGCGCAGTGAGGAAGCCGGCACCAGGATTGCATCATTCACTCACTGCGCCTGCGCCGAAGTGAACGGCGCAGGCGCGGGAATTCGCCAATGATGCAGGGAACAGTGGCATTAATCAAGAGGAGCTGGGCGGGCACAACACTGGACCTGGGCGGAATACAGAGTGAGTGGACTGAGGCTCTAGGTGCTGATTTTACGCCCACATAGCACCTAGAGGCTCATTAGCATATAACAAAAGTGCATTTTTAACTAAAACGGCTGCAGGGACTAACATTAGAAACATACTGTTATGTAGATCTGACATGGGCGAACCTATGAAAGTGTGCCCGCATGGTTGAGAAAAATGATGTATTAATATATGCAAATGAGCCTCTAGTAGCAATGGGGGCGTCGCCATTACACCTAGACACTCGGCTCTCTCTGCAGCTGCCGCACACTCTGCACTTTGACTGATAGGGCCCAGCAGAATAAACAGGATCATGCCTTGCCCTGATTTCTCCTAAAGGCAATCAAAGTGCAGCAGGCATGGACGTTGTAGAGAGAGCACTGAGCTTCTAGGTGTAACAGCAACGCTCCCATTGCTCATAAACAGGGTGGACTGGGAACTTAAATTGGCCCTGGAAAAAAATCTAAAAGTGGCCCCGTTTTGGGGTCAAATTTACAGAAGGCAGGGCCAACACAAAAAGGCGGGCCAGCAATATCATATTGTGGCACAGAGCCGAATACCACAGTGCATCACAAAATAGTGCCCCAGCAGCACAGAAGACCTCCCCAAAAACTGTCACTATGTGGAGGCCGGCCCAGCTGCCATGTTCTGTCCTCCTACCCCAGTTGCCTCAGGATGGCAATACGCTTGAATTCATAAGTCATAAAGGGAGCATCATATCATTACTTAGCTAACTGGCAGTCATGAGGAGGTCTCAGGTAGCCCCTTGAGCATCGGCCCGCTGGGAAGTTTCCCTGTAGGGTCTATGGCCATTCTCCCTCTGCTCTTAGATGTTTAACCACTTGAGGACCACAGGTTTATACCCTCCTAGTGACCAGGCCCTTTTTTACAAATCGGCCCTCCACAACTTTAACGGTTTATTGCTCGGTCATGCAACTTGGCACCCAAATGAATTTTACCTCCTTTTCTTCTCACAAATACAGCTTTCTTTTGGTGGTATTTGATTGCTGCTAAGATTTTTCGTTTTTCTGATATTAATCAAAAAAAAGACCGCAATTTTCTCAAAAAATTTGTATTTGTAACTTTTTCTGGTAAAATTGTTCAAATATAATTACATTTCTATACAAGTTTGTGTCAGAATTTATTGTGCTTCATGTCTTTGATAAAAAAAATCCAATAAGTGTATATTTATTGGTTTGCGCAAAAGTTATAGCGTTTACAAACTATGGTACAAAAATGGGAATTTCCACATTTTGAAGCAGCTCTGACTTTCTGAGCCCCTGTCATGTTTCTTGAGGTGCTAGAATGCCAGGATTGTATAAATACCCCCCAAATTACCCAATTTTAGAAAGAAGACACCCCAAAGTATTTGCGGAGGGGCATAGTGAGTTCATGTATGATTTAATTTTTTTTTCACAAGTTAGCGGAAAATGACACTTTCTGAGGAAGAAAAATAATAATAAAGTTTCCATTTCTGCTAACTTCTGACAAAAAAAATTAAAAATCTCCCATGGACTCACTATGCCCCTCAGTGAATACCTTGGGGTGTCTACTTTCCGAAATGGGGTCATTTATGGGGTGTGTTTACTGTTCTGGCATTTTGGGCGGGGCTAAATTGTGAGCAACCCTGTAAAGCCTAAGGCCTCTTTCACACGGGCGTCAGTTTTTTTGCCCGGATAAGAGCCGGGTGCGTTGCGGGAAAATGTGCAATTTTTGCGCGCGAGTGCAAAACATTGTCATGCGTTGCACTCGCGTGAGAAAAATCGCACATGTTTGGTACCCAAACCCGAACTTCTTCACAGAAGTTCGGGCTTGATGTTCTGAAGATTGCTATTATTTTCCCTTATAACATGGTTATAAGGGAAAATAATAGCATTCTGAATACAGAATGCATAGTAAAACAGCGCTAGAGGGGTTAAATATTATTATTTTTTAACTCACCTTAGTCCACTTGATCGCGAAGCCGGCATCTCCTTGTGTCTCCTCTGCTGATGAACAGGACCTGTGGTGAGCTGCTGCATTAAATACCGGTTAAGGACCTTTGATGACGTCACTCCGGTCATCACATGGTCTTTTACCATGGTGAATCACCATGGTAAAAGCTTCATGTGACATACCATGTGATGACCGGAGTGACGTCATCAAAGGTCATTAACCGGTATTTAAAAGTGTCACGCATGGTATCGCCGTACTCAGAAGAAGTAGGGCAATATGTTTTGGGGTGTATTTTTACATATACCCATGCTGGGTGAGAGAAATATCTCTGTAAATTGACAACTTTGTATAAATTTTTTATTAAAGTTGTCATTTACAGAGATATTTCTCACACACAGTATGGGTATATGTAAAAATACACCCCAAAACACATTGCCCTACTTCTTCTGAGTACGGCGATACTACATGTGTGACACTTTTTTGCAGCCTAGGTGCACAAAGGGGCCCAAATTCCAATGAGTACCTTTAGGATTTCACAGGGCATTTTTACGCATTTGGATTCCGTGAGGGGTATGGCTGAGTTCATGTAAGATTACATTTTTTGTCACAAGTTAGTGGAATATGAGACTTTGTAAGACTAAAAAAAAAACTTGTGACAAAAAACTAACTTTTTCTGCTAACTTGTGACAAAAAAAAAATCTTCTATGAACTCGCCATGCCCCCCAAAAGTGATCTTTATAGCGCCGCAGCGATTTTGCGGTGTTTTTGCAGTGATCAGAAAAAATGATAATTCTGTCACTGCGGTGGGACAGACTGAATGCAAGTGTGGGCACAAGATCAGGCCTGATCGGGTGAACACTGCGTTTTTTGTAGAGCCTAAGGTGACCCTAATGTACTGATATAGATCTGATTGCGATCAGTCTTGATCATTTACAGATACTATATAGTACTAGTGCTGATTAGTAATCTGTGGAGCATGACTGGTTTAAAATCTGAATTTGTGTTACGAGAGGTGACAGAATCCCTTTAAGGCCCTATGATGACTAATGACCCTATACAGAGGTAATCCTACGTTCCATAATACAGTATGTGTTTTTGGCCTAATGTAAGAGTTCAGAAATAGGGGGCAGGACAGTTCTCTTCCAGTGTTTCACTATGAAGATCTTAGCAGATACTCACACATGAGAAGCTACAGTATTGTACTATCAGAGTGTGGTAGGTCCGCATGGCCGATATGGACCAATTAATAGGGATCCTCAAAACCTCAGGGAGCATAAACAAGACCTGGTTCCAGTAAGATTTGATGAGAGTACAATCCCAGAATATATGTGCCTCTTGTACAAGGCATCTCCAACAAAGATCGGATGCTGTGGGGTAAATAATGGCCTCTGCCCGGAGTATAGAACCAGCGGTATAAAGTTATATAGACGGTCTAAATGAGAAATGCTTTAGAAAGCACAGCGGGTAGGGTAAGTGGTTTCTTCACAGTTGTGTTTCCACTTTTTTTGAGCATACAACTTAGTGTATTCCTATGGATTGATTGCACGTGTTCCCCAACAAAAGTCCTTGCCAGCTACAAAATGACTAACTGTTATGTGTCTGGGCTGGGTCAGTTTTCTACCAAGTTTGCGTTTTAATTCACTCTCACCATTTTCAGAATGCCTACAAAAAGAAGACACATACCAACCCTGGATGATGAAGAGGTTGATGAGAAGAAAGTATCTGGAATTCGGAGGGAAAACGCCTCAGTCTCTAGCAAATATTTCCAGAGCCAGAAAATGCGTCTCTTATCTGACTTCTACAATAAGCCCTGCATTGAGCTGGCAAAGTCTTTCTTGGGACAGGTAATACTGCATTTAGTCCCCGTAATACATTATGCCTCTGATAATAAAGGTCCTGATGCATGCTGAAGCTCCACTACTTTGCTGCAGCACAGGAGAACCTGACACAACTCCACCTGTAGCATAGAAACATAGAATGTGTCGGCAGATAAGAACCATATGGCCCATCTAGTCTGCCCAATATACTGAATACTATGGATAGCCCCTGGCCCTATCTTATATGAAGGATGGCCTTATGCCTATCCCATGCATGCTTAAACTCCTCCACTGTATTTGCAGCTACCACTTCTGCAGGAAGGCTATTCCATGCATCCACTACTCTCTCAGTAAAGTAATACTTCCTGATATTACTTTTAAACCTTTGCCCCTCTAATTTAAAACTATGTCCTCTTGTAGCAGTTTTTCTTCTTTTAAATATTCTCTCCTCTTTTACCTTGTTGATTCCCTTTATGTATTTAAATGTTTCTATCATATCCCCTCTGTCTCGTCTTTCTTCCAAGCTATACATGTTAAGGTCCTTTAATCTTTCCTGGTAAGTTTTATCCTGCAATCCATGTACCAGTTTATTAGCTCTTCTCTGAACTCTCTCCAAAGTATCAATATCCTTCTGGAGATATGGTCTCCAATACTGAGCACAATACTCCAGATAACCAATATGTTATAGGCATACTCCCAACATCATGCCCTATTGGCATCAAGGCTTCTATACTGTAAGGGTGCATGTGGGATGGCCGTGTCCATGTTGCGGGCACAGGGTGTATGCACACCGCCTTCAAGTCCGTGCCTAGACACTTCAAAAGGTAGAATGCGTCTTATCTTTCACCGGATCTCTCTGATCCCGGACCCATTGAAGTCATGATGCAGGGTGCTGATGGCCAGTTCCCAATTTTAGCGGATCAGTGGTTTACGGTCCCCAAGGCAGGCACGGCCTAAGAACTATACATCTGTGAAAGAGTCTACCTCAGGACTTGGTCACAGCAGGACTAGTGGACGCTTTTAAAAAGGGATAAGATTTCTTAAAATTAGATAACACTAATGCTTATGAAAATGTGTAGAAATCTCATTCCCCTTTCCTAAAATTGACCTCCCTGGGTTGAACTTGATGGACTTATATAACTTTTTTTCTACAGCGTTAACTAAGTAACTATGTATAAGTTATGAAAAATAGTTCCATTTATCAAAATTGTATGTGTCCAAATAATTGACTCCACCTCTCCCTCCCCCCCTACCCAGAATAAAATGCCCCATCCAAATGATACGTTTGTACTCTGTTGGCTTTGGACACATGCCACAGTAGTCCTTCTGTTAAAGGGAACCTGTCACCTCAAAAACGTATATAAAATGGCCAGCATTACCTCATAGTAGCCCCCAGTCTGTTAATAAGCATATGTTTGATCCTTTAGTCTGATGCTCTATAGGTTAAAAAAAAACTATGTTTTAATACGCCATCATAGCTATCTTGCCATTCAGCTTCAAGTCAAGGTAAGCACCCCCCTAACTGTCCCCTCTTACCTTGTTCTGTGGCTTGGTTTCACAAAAAATTGATCTTTTAAAATATGCAAATGAATTCACTACCAGCAAGTAGGGCGTCTACTTGCTGATAGCCGCCGCATCCTCCTTTAAAAAAAATGCCCCCTCCTCCTGCTGATTGACAGGGCCAGGGAGCGCTCTCCTCCGGCTGGCCCTGTCTGCAATTCAAATCCTGCGCCTGCACCTCATTCGGTGCAGGCGCTCTGAGAGAAGGTCGCTCGCTTCCTCAGCACTCCCTCAGTGCGCCTGCGCCGATGACTTCTTCTCTTTCGGGTTTAGAGGTGACGTCATCGGCGCAGGCGCACTGAGGGAGTGCTGAGGAAGCGAGCGTCCTTCTCTCAGAGCGCCTGCGCCGAATGAGGTGCAGGCGCGGGATTTGAATTGCAGACAGGGCCAGCCGGAGGAGAAGGAGAGGAGTGTTTTTTAAAGGAGGATGCGGCGGTTACCAGCAAGTAGACGCCCTACTTGCTGGTAGTGAAGTCATTTGCATATTTTAAAAGATTGATTTCTAGTGAAACCAAGCCACAGAACAAGGCAAGAGCCCTATATAGGGAATAGTCGTCCAATAAGGATTTTAATATGCCCAAAAATGAAAAATGAGTTTTGGAGGGTGACAGAAGCCCTTTAAAACATTTGTTTTTTGAACCTATAGAGCATCAGACTAAAGGATCAAACATATGATTATTAACAGACTGGTGGCTACTATGAGGTAATGCTGGCCATTTTATATGCGTTTTTAAGTAGAGGAGCATACACACCTCTCTGCTAATCCAGTATAGCGGTTTGCTTCCTGTACCTGTGCAATGCGCTGCGCATGTGCACCATTGTTGTTATGATTGAACAGGGTATGCATGCATAATTTCAGCTGCACTTACTCCTGCCATTTGTGGCACTCGGTCAGCTATGTGTTGGGTACAGCTGAAAGTGTGCAGGGCGGACCACTCAAACTACCCATGATAAATGTATAGTAAGAATCAAGATAACTTTCAAGTAGTATTTGGCCAGTAGTAGGGTCACACCGGGTATCAAAATACTGATACATTTCTGAAACCCGCAAAGCGCAGTGCACGCCACGTTCTCATCAGCAGCCGCACAGTGCAGAAGGAGGGAGAGCGTCCCTCCCTCCTAACTGTGACACGGCTGGCCACTGCCACCAATGAAATAGCAGAGTGGCCTAATCGGGTTGTCAGGGAGTGAAGGGGGAGAATAGGAGGGCAGAGGAGAGAAAAATTTACTGCGGTCCTTGCAGTGCTGGAAGCTGATAAGTTAAAGGCCCTTTGATGTCATTGCCATGTGACCAATAACATCTACTTGTTACTGGTCACATGGTGATGACACCATCAAAGGTCCTTTAATGGGGTTCTGCAACTTGTTTAAACTGATGATCTATCCTCTGGATATAAAAAATAAAAACAATAAAAAAATAAACATCAGGTATTGCCAGGTCCGAAAATGTCAGAACTATTAAAATATTTAAAAAATGTTCCTGGGTGGTGAACACCCTAATGGAAAGAATGATAAAAACACGCAATTCATCATTTTATTTGTCATCTTGTCCCCTTAAAAACATTGAATAACTGGGATCACAAAGTTGTATGTACCCCAAAAATGGTATGAATAAAAACAACAGTTTGTCCCGCAAAAAACAAGCCCTCATATAGCTCTGTAGACTGAAAATTAAAAAGTTATGGCTGTCAGGAAATGCTGATGGAAAGAAAATTTTTTTTTTTCAAGGTTTTTTAAAGTTTTAAAAACTATACAAGTTTGGTATCACCGTAATCGTATTGAGCCGGCAGCATGAAGTTAATGTGTAGGTATTTTATCAAAATTTTGGTATTGTGGCAACACTAGCCAGTAGTAGTTTTCTAGAAGGGAAAGCAGGTAGTTACACGGTCTGAAATCCTTTCCCGATCCATTCTGCCTCCTGACAGTGTAAAGTGCTACAGAGCTGTGGGTGACTATTTTGAAGGCGGGTGAATGGACTGTGCATTTGCAATATAACGTATGCTTTTATATGTGACTTTGATACACGTAATGTTCTTTGATATTAATAATTGGGGTGCGGGGTGCCAGGAGTAGCCATGTACCTTGTGGGACCTTTTAAATCCTATTTTAAAAAGTAATGTGTAGACTACATAACCTAAGTGGCCAAAACAACAGTAAGTCATGCCTCAGGTCTTATTGTGGTCTCCTCCAGTACTGCAGTGTGACAGAGCAGCATGTTCTGTGCCCTTCTAGGCGATCACAATTCTGCATTGATCCTCTTTTAGTTTTTGTATTTTCATGTCTGTAAGCAGAATCTCCATTGTCTGTTTTGTCGGTCAGATTTTGGTCCGCAGGCTCCCAGATGGGACGGAACTTCGTGGGACAATTGTAGAAACAGAGTCCTATTTAGGAGGGGAAGATGAAGCTTCACATTCAAGAGGAGGAAAGAGGACAGAACGAAATGTAGCAATGTTCATGGAACCTGGGACCATATACGTTTATCAGATTTATGGCATGTATTTCTGTATGAACGTTTCCAGTCAGGGTGAGTAAGGAACTTCTGCAGACAATATAATGTAGATGGACCCATAAGGTTGAGGGTTTCTACTCATCAAAATAACTTCTAGAACACGCTATTTGTAAATTAGACAAGATCTATAAGGTTGAAAAGCCTGATCTCTTTTGGGGGAAAAGCAGTTTTACTGGACACGCATAACATCAAACGTACTATTAATAACTTGTAAAGGAGTTGTCCCGTTATTAATGTAAGAAATGAAACTCAGACATCATGTACATGACACCTTCTTTCTTGTACCTTAAATGGATCCAGAGCTCTCACCATATATTGCTCCAATTGCTCTGCTGGATTTATTTCCACTGACAGCTCAAAGGGCTTGTCCTTTTTCAGGGGTTTGTCCTCTCTGCTCCAGCTGGTGGCACTTGATGGATGTGTGTCCACCTCAGGAGGTGGACAGAGAAATTAGAAGAATAGCAAACAGCAGTTGGCACTATGCAGATACATTTTATTGAATAACTTAGTGGCTATATGACATTTTTAATCACATCCAATTAAAAACGTATTCAGATACAGATGCCAGTTTGAAAACTGTAGAATATTTTTCATGGAGCATCCCCTTTAAAGAGGACCTTTCATCTGTTTTACTTATAGGAGCTAAATACCTGTACTTGCGCTGATGCTGCCACCCAGTTTTTTGTTGTTTTTTAACATCGCTCCTAAAGTTTTCACGCTCAGTATGCTATGGTAATACCGAGCATCTGAACAGGGAGGGGGAGACGCCAGGGTTTCTCAATGAGCAATGACAATCACATCGGAGGGTGTCACAGCCAGGGAGGAAAAACCTTTGGTGTCTCCTCCTCCCTGTACCGATGCTCAGTATTAGCAGGGGGGCACAGCTGGGAGTAGGGGCGATGTTTAAAAAAAAAACAACTGGTGGCAGCATCAGTACAGGTATTTAGCTCCTATAAGTAAAACAGATGAAAGGTCCTCTTTAAGCTCATTTGAGACTTTTTTCTATATGTAGGCCCATTTCATAAATGCAACCAAAAAACTAAAGAATTTATGACATATGTATTATACTATTAAAAGGGACACACACACACATATATATATATATATATATATATATATATTTTTTTTTTTACCACACATAAACAATCTACTGTAATCTTCTGCCCTTTCATACAGGGCAACATGAATCCTAAAGCATGGTGAGTTTACACAGCCGGCGCATCCTCTCAGTAATGCAGCCTTAGTTTGGTTCTCCCTTTGGTCAGGTTATAAGCACGTTGACCTGCCTATTCACACACCATCTGCTGTGTGGACCACAACTCTGTGAGACCTTCTCATGGACTTTCAAAGAAAAGAAGACTTTCGTCCGCACAGCAGAAGCTGTGTGAATCAGTAGGTCAGTGTGCTGATCGACTGACTAACGGGGGACCTAACATAGGCTGCATTACTGAGAGGATGTGCCAGTTGAGTAAACCCACCATACTATAATATACATGGTGTTTGCTACTCACAGGCAGAAGAATAAGTATTGCTTTAACTTTTTTGTTTGGAGTTTTAGCATGGCAGACAGTTTCACATAATACAGCATCCAAAGGCACCTCCTTTGTAGTGATTCACTTAGGCCTCTTTCACACGGGCGTCAGTTTTTTTGCCCGGATAAGAGCCGGGTGCGTTGCGGGAAAATGCGCGATTTTCCCGCGCGAGTGCAAAACATTGTCATGCGTTGCACTCGCGTGAGAAAAATCGCGCATGTTTGGTACCCAAACCCGAACTTCTTCATAGAAGTTCGGGCTTGGGATTGATGTTCTGAAGACTGTATTATTTTCCCTTATAACATGGTTATAAGGGAAAATAATAGCATTCTGAATACAGAATGCATAGTAAAACAGCGCTAGAGGGGTTAAAAAAAAAATAATAATAATTTAACTCACCTTAGTCCACTTGCTCGCGATTCCCGGCATCTCCTTGTGTCTCCGAGGCTGATGAACAGGACCTGGGGTGAGCTGCTCCATTAAATGCAGGTTAAGGACCTTCGATGACGTCACTCCGGTCATCACATGGTACGTCACATGATCTTTTACCATGGTGATTCACCATGGTAAAAGACCATGTGATGACCGGAGTGACGTCATCGAAGGTCCTTAAGCTCTATTTAATGGAGCAGCTCACCCCAGGTCCTGTTCATCAGCAGCGGAGACACAAGGAGATGCCGGGCTTCGCGAGCAAGTGGACTAAGGTGAGTTAAATTATTTATTATTTTTTTTAACCCCTCTAGCGCTGTTTTACTATGCATTCTGTATTCAGAATGCTATTATTTTCCCTTATAACCATGTTATAAGGGAAAATAATAATGATCGGGTCTCCATCCCGATGGTCTCGTACTTGCTTGCGGATGCCATCCGATTTTCACACACCCCATTCACTTCTATGGGGCCTGCGTCACGTCAAAATTGGACAATATAGAGCATGCTGCGATTTCAACTGAACGCACAAGTGATGCGTGAAAATCACCGCTCATGTGCACAGCCCCATAGAAATTAATGGGTCAGGATTTAGTGCGGGTGCCATACGTTCGCCGCATGGATCGCACCCGCACGGAAAACTCGCCTGTGTGAAAGGGGCCTTAGAGCAGCACACATTATATTAATCAGTGCGATGCTTTTCTGTGGACAGCTTTATCTAGGACTTTCAAGAGAACATCGGAGCATACTGTTATCCAAATTCTACCTACACCTACTATTATCATGATGATTACCTTTCAGATAACATCTTCCCCCTCACAGCAGCAGTAAACTGACAGTGAGTTCCATATATATATATATATATATATATGTATGAGGTTGACTGCTACAGAAGGACAATATTGTGTATTTAAAGAGGTTTTCTGAGATTATCACATTGATGACCTATCCTCAGGACTCAACTCTGAGGTGCCCTCTGAACAGCTGTTTCACGAGACCACAAGCCATGTAACTGATAAACCAAGTGTCGCAGCCTCTTCATACATCTAATTGGCAGGGGTCCCGGGAGTTGGTTCCTCCCCAATCTCATATTGATGACCCATCCTGAGGATAGGTCATCAATATTATAATCTCAGAAAACCCTTTTATTTTTCAATGGTGTAGTACTGCTGAAATGAACAAAGCAGCAAAAAAAAAAAAATCTTTCTATGATTTCTGAGTAAAAAAAAAAAAAAAAAACCATTGTGATGAAAGTGTCCCTTTAAAGGGGCAGTCCCTCTGCTGAGAATTTTTTAAGACCAGCTCAGATTTGTGTAAAACAATAAAATAAAGGATACTCCCCTTACTATTCCCCTACTTCTACCCTTAGATCTCTTTCACACCAACGATATGGATTGAGTCAGGATCTGTTCAGGAAAAAAACGGATGTTTTTGCACGCAAGTTCAGTCAATCTTGTCAGCGATTGCGTTTAGTCTTTCAATTTTTTTCTGTGTGGATGCAATCAATTTTGGATGCATATTTCACGCACGTGAAAAAAAACCAGAAAAATGCAATCTGTTTTTCAGGCAAGCCCCATTCACCTCTGTGGAACCGCAGCTCCGTGAAAAATGCATAATATAGAACATGCTGCGTTCAGTTTTTCCTGAATGCAGAATTGGTGCGTGAAAAACACTCTATTAAAATGAATGGGTCAGGATTCAGTCCAGATTCTGTGCGTTAGCTTCACGCTTCGCACACAGAAAACTCACTTGTGTGAAAGAGGCCTACAGTGCTTCCTCCTGTACAGCTGGTGTCTCTTTTCCAGGTCCCTCTCAACATGCAGGTAAAGCCAGCTCAGCCAATGATTGGCTGCAGCAGTGACCTGCCTCAGCAGGCATTTCCTGTGTGTCGAGGTGCGACCAGGAAGTGGAGACCAGTGGAGATCCAGGAAGCATTGTAACAGGAGCCCAGGTGAATGGTAAGGTAAGTATCCTTTATTTTGTTTTACAGTGAATAAGGGCTCATGCACATGAACGTATTTTCTTTCTGTGTCCGTTCCATTTTTTTTACGGACTGTATAGGGAACCATTCATTTCAATGGGTCCGCAAAAAAAAATGGAAGTTCAGTTTCCGTAAAAATAGAACTTGTCCTATTATTGTCCACATTACGGACAAGGATAGGACTGTTCTGTTAGGGGCCAGCTGTTCCGTTCTGCAAAACACGAAATGTCATCCATATTCTTTGCTGATCCATTTTTTTGCAGACCGAAAAATAAATACGGTCGTGTGCATGAGCCCTAAAGGGGTGTACTAGACAGATGTTGTTCAGACAATGCTCCGGATTCCACAGCTCTTCACTTTCTGTCCCACCATGACATGCCAGAAATGCCAGGAAAGTCCTGCTTAGCCAGATACTGCCCTTAGTGCTGACCTGCCATAGCCAGTGATTAGCTGAGCAGGCCTTTTCTGACAAGCTGGGACAGGACACGGAGAGCAGCGTCAGAAAGGTGGGGGATCGGTGTCTTTTTTAACTCTTTGTGACACATTTTTTTCAACAAACTATCTATCTGGAACACGCCTTTTACATCAGTATCCTGACAGCTGTCACTCGGAGCAGAGACCACATCATAGCGAATATCCACCGTGGGCACCTACAAGAACAGAATCTGGCAGAATACAACTTCATATTTACACTCCTCCAGATGAGAAAAGACCCACAAAACGTACAGTATGTATGTACAGTTCACCCCAGACCTTACCTAGTGCTGTCAGCAGTTTTGCACAATCAGAGCTGCTACCAGACTTCCTTTAATTGACTTAATGGTAAACAAAAGTCCTAGTGTCTGTCATTTTCATTAGTGTGCCTTTAAAATGTACTGTCATTATCCGTTAGGGACAAAGCCACTATTTTGGTGCAGATTTGCTAAGGAATTGTATTGGAATTTACATATTACACCGAAATGTGAAGTTCCCAGCAAATCAGCACCAAAATCCATATACAGATAGAAGTGGATTTTTGTAAATGAAAATGATGGTACATGTGATGACACCCTTACCAGGTCCCAATATATGCAATATCTGTTTGTTCTTTATGTAGACAGTTCTGTAGAAGTAAATCCTTCATTTATTTTTATTGCACTTTTTAAAGATGAGGGCATAAAGAAGTTTAACAAATACAGAATTCCCTGAAATCAGTTCACTGGTGCTGTAGTCCACGTGCTCTCCTTGTGTGTACCTCATATGACTCCAGTTATGTAATCACATTTTGTGAAGTTCAAGTAAAAGCCAAGGGGAATCATCTTAATGAAGATGTCATTTGTGCCAATTTCCTCTGCCCGCAGGAGATGGAGCTGCTGTCCTTCTGCGCTCCCTAGAGCCGATGGAAGGTCTTGATACAATGAGAAGGTTCAGAAATGCCAAAAGAAATGTGCAGAAGCCTCTAAAAGATAAAGAACTTTGTAACGGACCCTCAAAACTTTGCATGGCATTTGCCATTGAAAAGAATTTTGACCGACGAGACCTTGCAAATGACCAGAGCATATGGCTGGAAGCTGGTCCAGAAATTCCAGAGGAGGACATTGTTTCTTGTGCACGGATAGGGATTAGTAATGCCGGAGAATGGACTCGTAAGCCTCTGCGTTTTTATATTAAAGATAATAAGTTTGTCAGTGTGCGAGACAAAACTGCAGAGATTTCCGTGAATACAGAACATGTATAGGAACATTCATTGGAAGGATTTCATGGCAACTCAAAATCTGCTGTTATAACACTAGTGTCAGTACATTCTGCAAGCTAATGTTTGTAATACACAGAACAGTCAGAGGGTTTCTGTGTTATAATCAGTGGCAAGAGACGGAGCCATAAAATATTCCATAAAAGTAAGAACTGGAATTATCAATTTCATGTTGTATAGTTTCCAGGTATACAATAAAGGGGTTTACCTACAAAAATACTTATTTCCTGTCACCAGTAGTCTGACCGCTGACTATCAGACACTTATTCCCTTAGGGCTATTTCACACGAGCGGATGCCGTGCGTGACATCCGCTGCGTGAATGACAGCCAAGACCCGATGCGGACTGCAGAAGCACGGAGCATTAACATGATTGATAATGCTCCGTGCCTCTCTGTGACCTCTTTACTACAATATCACAGTGAGATAAAGTTGTCACCTGTGATTTCGTAGTAAAGAGGTCACAGAGGGGCACGGAGCATTATCAATCATGTTAATGCTCCGTGCTTCTGCTGTCCGCATCGGGTCTTGGCTGTCATTCACCCAGCGGATGTCACGCACGGCATCCGCTCGTGTGAAACAGCCCTTATCCTGTAGATGGGGGTAAGGCTTCGTTCACACTGGCATATGTTCTGGGGTGAACTTCCAAGCAGCACACTTGTGCAAACGTTAGTACGGATCTGGCAGGCTGTTCCCCTGCCGGACAAGCGTAACGCCAGTGTGAAAGAAGCCTAAGGCCCCTTTCACACGAGCGAGTTTTCCGCGCGGGTGCAATGGTGACATGAATGCATTGCACCTGCACTGAATCCTGACCCATTCATTTCAATGGGTCTGTGCACATGAGCGTTGTTTTTCACGCATCAGTTCTGCGTTGCGTGAAAATCGCAGCATGTTCTATATTCTGCGTTTTTCACGCAGCCCTGGCCCCATAGAAGTGAATGGGGCTGTGTGAAAAACGCATTGCATCCGCAAGCAAGTGCGGGTGGGATGCGTTTTTCACTGATGGTTAGGAGATGTTGTTTGTAAACCTTTAGTTTTTTATCACGCACGTGAAAAACGCATTGCACCCGCGCGGAAAAAACTGAACAACTGAACGCAATCGCAGACAAAACTGACTGAACTTGCTTGCAAAATAGTGCGAGTTTCACTGAACGCATCCGGACCTAATCCGTCACGCTCGTGTGAAAGGGGCCTAAGTGTTTTGTGGGAAAACACCTTTAACCTTATACACAAAATCGATCCGTAATACTGGTGGCTCCAGACAGAATCACTGTTATGGAAGCTCTATATGCAGTACAGGTACAGGCTTACTCAGCCCTTCAAGTAGGACACACCAAAGTCATTTATAACTGTATCTGCTTTTACAAATAAGGCTGGGGCTACACTGTGATCTTGGCTTTGACATCCATCATGCAACCAACAATCGCTGTGTAGCACTGCAGCCATAGAACTGATTAGGGTCGCAGTAAGACATGCAAGTTGCTGTGACCTCAGAATTACAAAAAAAAATCCTGCATTGTTAGGCCTCTTTCACATGGGGCGAGTATTCCGCACGGGTGCAATGTGTGAGGTGAATGCATTGCACCCACACTGAATCCTGACCCATTAATTTCAATGGGGCTGTGTACATGAGCAATGTTTTTCACGCATCACTTGTGAGTTGCATGCAAATCGCAGCATGTTCTATATTCTGCGTTTTTCACGCAATGCAGGCCACATAGAAATGAATGGGGCTGTGTGAAAACCGCATCCGCAAGCAAGTGCGATTTTCATGCATGGTTTCTAAGGAGACTAGGGATGAGAAAACCCGGACCCCATTTACTTTATCATTTTCCATTATAACATGGTTATAATGATAAATAATAGCATTCTTTAACCGCCTCCGGACCGCCTAACGCAGATCCGTGGTCCGGAGGCGGCAGCTGCAGGCAGAGTGTCGCATATACGCGTCATCTCGCAAGACGCGAGATGACGCGCTCAGCCGGCCCGCACATGCGCATCGGGGGCTGGCATTTCTTTCAGGGGGGTCGCGTCATCAGCTTGCCAGCCAATGATCGTGGCTGGCAAGCTGATGATTTTAAAAAATCCAATGAGAAGCCATATAACACATCATATTAGTAAATATGATGTGTTATATGGCTGCCCTGCTCCTCTGCTGGTCCTTTTGGTTGGTTGGTTACAGCAGAGGAGCAGGCTTCACAGTGAGTAGCACCAACAGTACACTTTAGCCCCAGATCACCCCCTGTGCCCCAATTAACCCTTTGATCGCCCCTGTCAATCACTAGTGAAAGGAAAAAAGTGATCAGTGTAAACTGTCACTTTTTTTTTTCACTGGTATTGACCGTTAGGTTTTAGGATAGTTTAGGCCCCTTGGTTAGGTAGTTTAGGGATCAGTTAGCGCCCAGCCCACCGCACCGCAGTCCCTTATTCGCTGATTAGCGTATCGCTAATCAGCATTTGTACTTTTATAGTATCTGTAAGTGATCAAAACTGATCACAGTCAGATCTAGAATAGTATTAGTGTCACCTTAGTTCGCCCTCCACCCAAAATGCAGTGTTTGCCCGATCAGGCCTGATCGGTCGCCCACACGTGCGTTCACCCACGCCCGTCCCGCCGCAGTGACACTTCACTGCACATTCACTTTACACGCACTGTGGCGATAAAAAAATCAGTTTTGATATTTTTTATCAACCGCAGCGGCCTCCGGTACTTTGCTAGCCTCCCATTTGTAAGACAGGCTTGCTTTTTTTCTTGGGTAGTCTCAGGGAATACCCCTAAATTTAGTTGCCCAAATGTCAAACAGGGGGCATTCTTCTGAAGAGGCCTACAGGCTTCTGACCCAGTCGGATGAGGAATGGGAACCCTCATCTGATGAATCTAGCGGGTCAGAATATGAACCTGTAGAAAGCAGTGGCAGTCTGACTCAAAGTTCGGACGCTAGACCACAGATTGCGCAGGATCCGCTTCAAGGGCAGCAGAGTGGGGCTGGCGCTGTCTGATTGCGTGGTGAGGCATACACCAGCAGTGCAGCCCTCCCTGGACCTAGTACCAGCACTGCCGTACAACATGGTGAAGTGGCGAGCACCAGAAGGGCAGTTGAAACTGGTACGGCGGCACGTGCAGTAGTTACCCTGTCGCAGCCACCGCACAGACAGGCCCGTAGACCCCCTAGAATCCCTGAGGTGCTGGCAAATCCTGATTGGCAGTCCCCAACTTCAGCCGCACCTGTAGTTCCCCCTTTCACCGCCCAGTCTGGAGTTCGGGTTGAGACAGCTCAGATCGGTTCGGCCCTGGGATTTTTTTTAGCTGTTCTTAACTGCGGAGCTCTTGGACATAGTCGTGGCAGAAACAAACCGGTATGCCACACAATTTATAACCGCCAACCTGGGAAGCTATTATGCCCAGCCTTTCCGGTGGAAACCAGTCCAAGTTTCCGAAATTAAAACTTTTCTGGGCCTTCTCCTCAACATGGGTCTAACCAAAAAGCATGAATTGCGGTCATATTTGTCAACGAACCCAATTCATCACATGCTCAGGTTCTCTGCTGCCATGTCCAGGGCACGATTTGCGGCCATCCTGCGTTTCATGCACTTTAGCGACAACACCACCTCCCGTCCCAGAGGCCACCCAGCTTTTGACCGGCTCCACAAAATTTGGCCCCTCATAGACCACTTCAACCTGAAATTTGCAGATTTGTATACCCCAGAGCAAAACATCTGCGTAGACGAGTCCCTAATACATTTTACCGGGCGCCTTGGCTTCAAACAATACATCCCAAGCAAGCGTGCCAGGTATGGGGTCAAATTGTATAAGCTCTGTGAAAGGGCCACAGGTTAACCCTCAAATTTCAGATCTATGAGGGAAAAGATCAGACCCTGGAGCCGGTCGGTTGCCCTGACTACCTGGGGAGCAGTGGGAAGACAGTCTGGGACTTGGTGTCACCCTTATTCGGCAAGGGGTACCATCTTTATGTGGACAATTTCTACACAAGTGTGGCCCTCTTAAGGCATTTGTTTCTAGAACAGATTGGCTGCTGTGGCACAGCGCAAACTAGTCGCGCGGGCTTCCCCCAACGGCTCGTTACCACCCGTCTTGCAAGGGGGGAGAGGGCTGCTCGCGGTGAAATGGAGAGACAAGCGTGACGTTTACATGCTCTCCTCCATTCACGCAGACACGACAATCCAAATTGAGCGAGCAACCCGTGTCATTGAAAAGCCCCTCTCAGTCCACGACTATAACCTTCACATGGGAGGGGTGGACTTCAATGACCAGATGTCTCCGTATTTAGTTTCCCGCAGAACCAGACGCTGGTATAAGAAGGTGTCTGTATATTTGATTCAATTAGCTCTGTATAATAGTTTTGTTCTCTACAGTAAGGCTGGGAGAACAGGATCCTTCCTCAAATTTCAGGAAGAGATCATCGAGAACCTCCTGTACCCAGGAGGTTCCGTGGCCCCATCCACCAGTGTAGTTAGCCGTCTACACGAGCGACATTTCCCCAATGTCGTTCCTGGTACCTCAACCCAACCGTCACCCCGAAAAAGATGTCGTGTCAGGAGTGGAATAAGGCGTGACACCCGCTATTTCTGTCCTGACTGCCCTGACCACCCTGCCCTATGCTTAGAGGAGTGTTTCCGGAAGTACCACACACAGGTACACCTAGCATAGGGATCACATCTCACCAGGACAGGCACACAGGGCTATTAGGGCCCATTCACACAGAGCTGCTGCAAACCTCTCCTTTCACCTGGGACAAAGTGCATAACGCACTTCGCCACATCTTTGGGCGATTTGTGCTTTGCACATTGTCCCATGGGGAAGAAGAGGTTTGTCCTATAAAGGTAAAAAAACTAAAAAATAAATCACCAGTAAGCAAAAAGATTAATGTTCAGTTCAAAAAGTTAAAGTTTATATGTTCTGTTCAAAAGTTAATAAAATTATTGCGTTGCGGCCTGGTTTTTTCTTTTTTGTTTAGTTTTTTTTACCTTCCAGGTGGACCAACCGATCGACTAGCTGCAGCACTGATGTGCATTCTGACAGAAGCATTGCGCTGCTGTCAGATTACACACAAGTCAGTGTATGCGGCGCTGCAAGACGAGATTTCTTCTCTGCAGTAAGAGATACGTTTGCTGAGGCATATAAGCTGAGGAGGAGGCGGTGTTCCTATGCTTTGGCAAACACTTTGTATATAAAAATAAATAAATCCCGGCAATGATTTATTCATCCACATTGATTGATGTGAATGGAGAAATCTGGTTTGCCAGGGCATACGAGCTAAGTGGGTATGGATGTTGGGCGGAGCTCCTATGTCCTGGCAGACGCCTTTCCCCTTCTTTATTTTTTGGAAGAGATTTTTTTCATCCACATTGATCGATGCAAATGAAGAAATCTGTGCCGTTCATTTTTTTCTTTCAGCCCAGAGGCTGAACGGAAAAAAAAAAATCTCATTACCTGTATGCTCAATATAAGGAGAATAGCAGAAACTCCTAATGCTGGCCATACATGTAATGATTGCGGAGACCCTCAAATGCCAGGGCAGTACAAACACCCAACAAATGACCCCATTTTGGAAAGAAGACACCCCAAGGTATTCGCTGAGGGGCATATTGAGTCCATGAAAGATTTACATTTTTGTCCCAAGTTAGCGGAAAGTGAGACTTTGTGAGAAAAAACTAAAAATCTATTTCCGCTCACTTATGCCAAAAAAATAATTTCTATGAACTCCCCAGGCCCCTCATTGAATACCTTGGGGTGTCTTCTTTCCAAAGTGGGGTCACATGTGGGGTATTTATACTGACCTGGCTTTTTAGGGGCCCTAAAGCGTGAGAAGAATTCTGGGATCCAAATGTCTAAAAATGCCCTCCTAAAAGGAATTTGGGCACCTTTGCGCATCTAGGCTGCAAAAAAGTGTCACACATGTGGTATCGCCGTACTCAGGAGAAGTTGGGAAATGTGTTTTGGGGTGTCATTTTACATATACCCATGCTGGGTGAGATAAATATCTTGGTCAAATGGCAACTTTGTATAAAAAAATTGAAAAAGTTGTCTTTTGCCAAGATATTTCTCACCCAGCATGGGTATATGTAAAATGACACCCCAAAACACATTCCCCAACTTCTCCTGAGTACGGCGATACCACATGTGTGACACTTTTTTGCAGCCTAGATGCGCAAAGGTGCCCAAATTCCTTTTAGGAGGGCACCTTTCGTATTTCACCGGTCATTTTTTACAGATTTTGATTGCAAACTACTTCTCACGCATATAGGCCCCTAAAATGCCAGGGCAGTATAACTACCCCATTTTGGAAAGAAGACACCCCAAGGTATTTTGTGATGGGCATAGTGAGTTCATGGAAGTTTTCATTTTTTGTCACAAGTTAGTGGAATATGAGACTTTGTAAGAAAAAAAAAATAATCATCATTTTCCGCTAACTTGTGACAAAAAATAAAAAGTTCTATGAACTCACTATGCCCATCAGCGAATACCTTAGGGTGTCTACTTTCCAAAATGGGGTCATTTATGGGGGTTTTCTACTGTCTGGGCATTGTAGAACCTCAGGAAACATGACAGGTGCTCCGAAAGTCAGAGCTACTTCAAAAAGCGGAAATTCACATTTTTGTACCATAGTTTGTAAACGCTATAACTTTTACCCAAACCATTTTTTTTTTTTTGCCCAAACATTTTCTTTTATCAAAGACATGTAGAACAATAAATTTAGCGAAAAATTTATATATGGATGTCGGTTTTTTTTTGCAAAATTTTATAACTGAAAGTGAAAAATTTCATTTTTTTGCAAAAAAATCGTTAAATTTCGATTAATAACAAAAAAAGTAAAAATGTCAGCAGCAATGAAAAACCACCAAATGAAAGTTCTATTAGTGAGAAGAAAAGGAGGTAAAATTAATTTGGGTGGTAAGTTGCATGACCGAGCAATAAACTGTGAAAGTAGTGTAGTGCAGAAGTGTAAAAAGTGGCCTGGTCATTAAGGGGGTTTCAGCTAGGGGGGTTGACATGGTTAATACAGAATGCAAAGTCAAATGTCAATCGAGGGTTAAAAAATAATAAAAACATTATTCACCTCATCCACTTGATCGCGCAGCTAGGATCCTCGTAGTTTTTCTTGAAGGACCTGCAAAAGGACCTTCACTGATGTCATCCGGTGACGTCAGCGCAGGTCCTGCTGAATGAAGATAGAAGGTCCTTCTATCTTCATTCAGCAGGACCTACACTGACGTCACAGTGCTCACCACATGGTGATTGTGATGACGTCAGCGAAGGTCCTTTTGCAGGTCCTTCAAGAAGAACAAAGAGGATCCTGGCTGCGTGATCAAGTGGATGAGGTGAGTAATGTTATTTTTTTTAACCCTCAATTGACATTTGACTTTGCATTCTGCATTAAAGAATGCTATTATTTTCCATTATAACCATGTTATAATGGAAAATAATTAAATCTACAGAACACCAAACTTCAGTGAAGAGGTTCGGGTCTGGGCACCACATTTAGTTTTTTCTCACGCGCGTGCAAAACGCATTGCACTTGCGCGGAAAAAAACGGATCGCAATCGCAGCTAAAACTGACAAATTGCGTGCCTACTCGCGCGGGTTTCCTGCAATGCACCCTGAATGCATCTGGCCCTTTCCCGCGATGCCGTGTGAAAGAGGCATTAGACACTGCAAGCACATTCAGTTCAGTGGCAGCACTGCTACACAGCAACTGCTGTTCACATATCAGGGTCAAGATCACTATATAGCTCCAACCTTATAGGGGTGGTGCCACCAATAACACTTATTGCCTAACTACAGGATAGGGGATGTGTTTAATCGCTTGGGGTCTGACGGCTGGGACCCCAAGTGATCACGAGAACAGGGGTCCATAAGTGTGTCATGAGAATGGAGTGGTGGTGTGCATGTGTGTGTCCTCCGTTCCATTTACTTCTATGAGCCTGCAAAGTGCATTGTTCGCAGCAGTCTCATACAAGTGAATGGAGCAGAATGCACATGTGCATCGCCACTCCATTCTCATGGTGCAGTTCAGCGGCACTTGTGCAGACCCCTGTCCTTGTGATCACTTGGGGTCCCAGAGGTCGGAACCCCAGCAATCAAACACTTATCCCCTATCCTGCTTCAGTATATTATATGTACATTTTCCCTTCTGCAGGCACCCTTTCCCCAGGGCCGTCTATAGTGACAGGCTTACAATAAAATATAAGCCTTTCCAAAATTTAAAATGGTCATCTGCCTTTCTGTTGGAAAGTATAGGCTGGCAGAGGAAGACAAGAATGAAGTGCCTGTCAATGCAGTTGCCGGTATCTGGACCAGTGTGTCTTACCACTGTTTTCTTCATGGTGTTTGTTCCCTATAGACAAGGGCCCAGATTTACTAATCCTAAAGATGGCGTAAAACAGGCTGTCTAGACCTGCACCTGATTTATCACAGGGGCCCAGGCTGGATTATAAATATGGTGATTAGCTTACTTTGAAATTGATTTTTCTGCCAAAAATGTCGGAAAAAAGTGTAGAAACTGTAAATGCTCCCAAATTGCACAAATTTGAGATACTTTTAGACAGATTTTTTGAGAAAGAACTATTAGTAAATCTGGGCCAAGGTATTGTCAAAATGCCTGGAAAAAAAACACCAAAAGCTACATCAAGAAGCCAGAAAGATTAAAAAAAAAAATGCTTGTGTTCCATATTTGCCATAGACATTTAGCTAACATATGGAGCTAGTTTTCATGCAGCAAAAACATTCCAAATGCCACTAAATGCAAAGGAGAAGTGCGAGAAAAAAAAAATAAAAAAGTCTGCAAAAACCCATAGGTAAAAGCAGCCTATATAGCAGTATTCTCTTCTACTGCTGGTGACAGAGGGTTCAGACAGAGACGGACCAAGTATAGACCATAAAGGCAAATCTCCCAGGGGACTTCCCGAGCCCTCATCACTGCCTCTGGCCAGATACATAATAATCTGATTCTCTCAGCGTCTCTACTTATGTACCTGGCTGGTGGACACAAGTGCCCTCCTGAATTCAGATGTATCGCTGTCCTTAGGACTTACAGTGGTTATCCTGGGTACGTTCTGAAAACAGTGTGTGGATCCGCATACATTCCTCCTTAGGCCAGTTTCACCTGAGCGTATTCAGTTTGGGAAACACGTGTGGGCTGTATTTCAAGGACTGAACACTGCTCCTCTGATGTGAACTCGCATCATAATTATTTATGATGCTGTGTGTTCTTGCCTGACCGGGTATGCCAAACTGTACTCTCATAATGTTGTAAGTACAGTTCAGTAGTCTGGCAGTCAGGCAAGAACACACATAATAAATTATGATAATGTGCGCTCACATAGAGGAGCACTGTTCACTGTAAGAAATACAGCCGCCACATGGGCGTTTCCCGGGCTGAATAGGCTCGTATGAAATTGGCTGAAAAACTCTGCTGCAAAAATGGAAGGCATCCAGGACCCAGGAATAAACTCCAAAAATATTTGGGACAAATAGAAAATTTAAAATCCAAGTTTTGAGTAAACTTGGATTTAAAATTTTGTGTCTTCCCACTTATGCAGCTGACTAAGGTAAGTTCTATAGTCACATCCATATCTGCATAGGTGAATGCATATTGATATAGAAGATGTATCCTAGAGTGCCTAAAAAATTTCCATGCTCCAACATGTGTCTTATTACAGATGTGTTCCCCCTAGATATGTGGCACCTTAAAGGGGTTCTCCAGGAATTAAGAAAATTTAAATACTTAAAGGGAACTGGTCACCAGTTTTATGGTGTCCTAACTAAAGGCAACATAAATGACTGATTCTCTTCCAAATGTTGGGTCACTTTCTTTAATTGGCCCAGTCAATCTGCCAACATCTTGTATTGAGAAGCTCCAGCTGATAATGATGAGTCCTGAATATTCATGAGCTCCTGACTCTCCCCGCCCACCTGCTGCTGAATGAGTTTGTTTCCATAGGAATCAGCAGCAGGTGGGCAGGGGAGTGGCTATAGCTGTTAATTAAATATACGCTGGACTCAATGACATCATGCTGGACTCGAATCAGCTCATTAGCATGTGGTATCTTTGTGTGTATATTATGAGGTAAACATCTGTCACACCAGTAAGTGAATACATCTAAGGTACTTATTAGTAGTTAATGGTTGTATATAATTAGTTAGATTGTAATCAAATATCCACATGACAGGTTCCCTTTAAATATATTCCCAGGTTTTGTGTGTACTAATAGCACGATGGACATTTTATTTCTCCTAATGATTGTTTTCTAGACAAAACGAGCCATTATAACTAATGAAAGGTATTTGGGAATATATTTTTATAATACAGACCCATAAGTAATACAGACCCATAGTTGTACATGAGCTTCATGGGGCATGCAGCCAAAGGTGAAGAACATCTAAAGTACCGTATAACTAACTTTTTATTGTATTAATATTATGTACTTTCACTATTTATTTCATTTCCACATTCACTTCAGTTTCAGCCTTGAGTCTGAATAATAAAATCCAACAGAACTATTATTATTACTGATTGCCAGAGGTCTTCCACAACATCCTATTCAAAATCTTTAAAACCTCTTGGCACTTATGAGGGTCACACCCCAAGTCCTGGTCTATTTGAAACATATTTTCTTACCACACCCTAATTTCATGTTCTCCCATTTCACCCTGTCCACAGATTGCTCTAAAGGGTGTGTGATATTTAATGTCCGAGAACACAGCTCATTTTCTGAACTATTCTTTGCATACAGTTAACTGCTGCTGTCTTTACAGTTATCGGACGAGCAGCAATGTTGTACCGTTTCTCCTGCTGAAATTTAGACATAGAAACCTGCTATTCCCTCTCCCCCACTTGATGATTTCATTAGTATGATGTCACATGCTCCACACCCACATGTTTTGAAATGAATACACTGTCAGGGAATCCGGGAGGGGGGTAAATGACACAGTTACATTTTTGGCACGGTGGAGGGTTTTTTGTGCAGCTGTTGTTTTTATTAACCATATACATAACTTGGTAGATGAACGATGTAATGATTATTGAATATCCTTGTAACATGGACAGTAGAAAGGACATGCCCAGTGTCCACACAATGATTCACTCCATGACATAAACGGCCCAACATACAGACGTGGACAAAATTGTTGGTACCCTTTGGTCAATGAAAGAAAAAGTCACAATGGTCACAGAAATAACTTTAATCTGACAAAAGTAATAATAAATTAAAATTCTATAAATGTTAACCAATGAAAGTCAGACATTGTTTTTCAACCATGCTTCAACAGAATTATGTAAAAAAATAAACTCATGAAACAGGCATGGACAAAAATGATGGTACCCCTAGAAAACACAGAACATAATGTGACCAAAGGGACATGTTAATTCAAGGTGTGTCCACTAATTAGCATCACAGGTGTCTACAACCTTGTAATCAGCCATTGGGCCTATATATATGGCTCCAGGTAATCACTGTGTTGTTTGGTGATATGGTGTGTACCACACTCGACATGGACCAGAGGAAGCAAAGGAAAGAGCTGTCTCAAGAGATCAGAAAGAAAATTATAGACAAGCATGTTAAAGGTAAAGGCTATAAGACCATCTCCAAGCAACTAGATGTTCCTGTGAGTACAGTTGCACATATTATTCATAAGTTTAAGATCCATGGGACTGTAGCCAACCTCCCTGGACGTGGCCGCAGGAGGAAAATTGATGACAAATCTAAGAGACGGATAATCCGAATGGTAACAAAAGAGCCTAGAAAGACTTCTAAAGAGATTCAAGGTGAACTTCATGCTCAAGGAACATCAGTGTCAGATCGCACCATCCGTCGTTGTTTGAGCCAAAGTGGACTACATGGGAGACGACCAAGGAGGACACCATTGTTGAAAACGAATCATAAAAAAGCAAGACTGGAATATGCCAAACTACATGTTGACAAGCCACAAAGCTTCTGGGAGAATGTCCTGTGGACAGATGAGACAAAAATCGAAGTTTTTGCCAAGGCACATCAGCTGTATGTTCACAGACGAAAAAATGAAGCATATCAAGAAAAGAACACTGTCCCTACTGTGAAACATGGAGGAGGCTCTGTTATGTTCTGGGGCTGCTTTGCTGCGTCTGGCACAGGGTGTCTTGAATCTGTGCAGGGTACAATGAAATCTCAAGACTATCAAGGAATTCTAGAGAGAAATGTACTAGCCAGTGTCAGAAAGCTTGGTCTCAGTCGCAGGTCATGGGTCTTGCAACAGGACAATGACCCAAAACACACCGCTAAAAACACCCAAGAATGGCTAAGAGGAAAAAATTGGACTATTCTAAAGTGGCCTTCTATGAGCCCTGACCTCAATCCTATTGAGCATCTTTGGAAGGAGCTGAAACATGCAGTCTGGAAAAGGCACCCTTCAAACCGGACACAACTGGAGCAGTTTGCTCATGAGGAGTGGGCCAAAATACCTGCTGAGAGGTGCAGATGTCTCATTGACAGTTACAGGAAGCGTTTGATTGCAGTGATTGCCTCAAAAGGTTGCGCAACAAAATATTAAGTTAGGGGTACCATCATTTTTGTCCATGCCTGTTTCATGAGTTTATTTTTTTACATAATTCTGTTGAAGCATGGTTGAAAAACAATGTCTGACTTTCATTGGTTAACATTTATAGAATTTTAATTTATTATTACTTTTGTCAGATTAAAGTTATTTCTGTGACCATTGTGACTTTTTCTTTCATTGACCAAAGGGTACCAACAATTTTGTCCACGTCTGTATGCATGAAGTGCTAGTCCTGTTCACAGCATAAGAAAGCATTGCAGCAGTAACAGGCGGTGCTGTTGTAGGAATTCTTCCCAGACCTCTCATTTTTCACTGTTTTTGGATGCCTCACACATAATTCATTAATTCCATATTACTTGTACTGTATACTTATTGTCCATGCACTGCCTGCTCCAAGATTTCACTGCTCCACCCAACCTATTACAGCAGTTTTCCACCACTTTTGTCTAGCGACTCATTCACAAGTGACATACAATTTACATATGTAAATTTTTCTTTTAAATTTTAACATTGCAATATTTATTAAAACCAGAAAACGTAAAGGGGTTGTTTTCCCCTGGGGCGTTCAGGCAGACCCCACAGAGTTGGACCTGTGGAGAGAATCATACCTGATCCCTGCCACCAGGTTACGGCTCCTTTACACTCATTATAGCTATATCTAAGGCCACTTTCATATGATCAGTATTTTTAAGCCAAAACCAGTAGTGATACCTACAGAGAAAAAGTATTATGGAAAGAGTTGTTCATTTTCTATGTTTTTGACCTGTTCCTGCTTCTGGCCTACAAATACTGATGAAAAATACAGTCCAAATATTGACCATGTTATACTGGCCTTCTGTGTGTGAATGATGTGCAGAACAGGGCTGTAGTCTATTTTAGCATTTCAAAACCAAGTACAAGTTGTCCCTCAAGTTACAATATTAATTGGTTTTGGGATGACCATTGTACATCCTTCCTGTACAGTACACATTGCACCTGAAAAATAAAGTAATAAAATGGAGCCGCCCTCACTTGGTATCCAAGGTAGTACCCATATCCTGGCACAGAGGGCAGTATGGCCACGTAGGACTGCACAGCAGTGTAGAGAGGAGCTACTAGACAACTAGTGTTTTACCAGAGAAATGGCCTTATTGATCAGTTGAATCTGAGGTATTGTATGCGGAGTCTAGTTTCAACCTACAATGGCCTAGAAAAAACAATTGTAAACTGAAAATATTGTATCCCGAGGGACCCCTGTATTCTCGACACAAATTCTGGCTGCTTGCAGCCACCACTCCCAGTATTAGTAATATAAGGAAAGTTTCACAGGCCCACAATTACTAATGTCAGTGCACATAGATGTTGTGAATTGCTCCAACATTTGGCATATCTAGCTTTAGAAAAATCTAAAAATCTGTAGCTCACTAAGGCTACTTTCACATCTGCGACCAGCTGTTCAGGCAGAGAATCGTCAAGACAAAAACCGCTGTGTGCCGGGTAGTGGCCAGATCTCTGCTGGACCCGATCATAGTCAATGAGGCCCAATGGGCAGGCGGCAGTATCTGACAATGCCAGATCCGGAGAACTCCAGCAGGCTGTTCTCAGCAGCTCTGCCACAGATGTGAAACCAAGCCTAAGGGGCATGGCTTACTGGATATGGTTCTAAAATGCAGCATCTTGTGCCAAAATTGCACCACAATTCTGGCATAAATTTCTGTTTATATGAGCCAGCAATTGGGGGCATGTCTAGACATCTTAGATTTACACTATATACTGGATTAGTAAATCTAAGAGATACGGTCTTAAGGCCGTTTTACACAGGCAGATTATTAAGACATTTAATGGGAGTAGGGTTGAGCGAATTGGGTTTGTATGCTAACCCTATTCTTTTAAAATCTACTGTACATTAAGAATATCGGCTCCATCCTACAGTAAAAAGGATTCTGAAGTCTTTCCGAAGTTTCAACAAATATCACGAGACTTACTTCTCCTCGCCTCTATCACGTGTTACTTTTTTTTTTTTCTCATAAATTACTTAATGAGGCGCGAAACAGAGTTCAGCTTCGTATTTTGATGTAATTTATGTGAATAAACAAAGTGACGTGTTAGAGGCGAGATGAAGTAAGTCTCGCAATATTTGCTGGAACTTTGTTAAGTGCTCCATAGAGTCAATACATTTTACAGTAGGACAAAGCCGATATTCTTAAAGTTTTTAAAAGAATCGGGTTTGGAAACAGCAATGTGAACTGGGAGCAAACGTTTTTACAAGTGCTCTATCGCGATAATTGCCATGTATAAATTAACTGAACAAGCAGTGAAAGCATCATTGATGTGGCACCCAAAATCATTGATTCTGGGCAGCAGATTGCGAATCGTCAAAACATGGATACCGGCCGCGTGCAATTTGTGGAATGGAACGTCCGCTCCATAATTGAACTGTCCTATTATTGTCCGTAATGCAGACACGAATAGGACATGTTCTATATTTTCGCAGATGCCACTCAGCGGACATATGGATGTGGACAGCACACGGTATGCTGTCAGCATCTTTTGTGGTCCCATTGAAGTGAATGGGTCCACATCCAACCGCAAAAAATAAAATCAAAGCTGATTTAATGCAGACAAAAAATATGTTCGTGTGCATGAGTCCTTAAGATTGCTTTCAGACAGCGAGTGAAGTCGGTGAAACAGACAGATTTCCAGGACTGGCCGTGGCTTGCCAGAGCGGAACTCCGTGATCTGTGATGCTGCGAGTTCCAGCCTGCCCACAGGTTTACTGCCTTGTACTTAAAGCATCATTTGAGCACAGGACAGTAGACTCATGGTCTGGCTGGACCTCTCAACATCATAGATGACTATGATGGTTGGCTCAGATGAGCAGCGGTTAGTAACTGGGTCAAATATGGGTCATATACAGTGGGGAAAATAAGTATTTGATACACTGGCGATTTTGCACAGTGTATCAAATACTTATTTTCCCCACTGTAAAGTGTGTTTCACGGACCAAACTTGCCCATGTGAAAGCAGCGTTAAAAGATTTTGCATACCACAAATTTAGAAACACTGGTGTATAAGATAATGCCATTACAATCTTATAGCCCACTCAGTAGCCAATATAAATGTATCCGCATTGCAGTGAGATTTGGTTACGGATGCTGGACCATACCATTGTAAAAATGCCTTGTGCAGCCATTATCCTCACAAGATTGCATGATAAGGAGATGTATTTATACAGTGTAAGTATAAAAAAATCTACACAGTGGATTCAGTATGATGTGGAGTGGTATTGTAACAGAAACACAAGGCATATCGTACCTATCTACATGTCAATTTAAAATATAGGTGTCACGTAGGGGCGGGAATACCTACTTGCACTGCCCGTCCTAACTGACGGCGTACAACTTGGCGGCGTTCCCTAGCTTAGATACGCGCAGGGAGCTAAATAGTGCTAGAATAACACAGTCAGGGAGGCAAAGGTCAAAGCCTGGAGGTCACGCAGGTACACAAGGGAAAACACAAACCGAAGTCAGAAGCCGAGAGGTCACGTCAATTCCAAGGAGGTAACAAGGTCGAGGTCAAAAACAAAGCCAAGGTCCAAACACAATAGCCAGGTAACAATAGGAACGCTGGTGAAGGTAGAAAGACCAATCACAGGCAACCTGTGGCCAGCAGGATGCCTGTTTAAATAGCCCAGACTGATGAGTCACATGACATGGCCAGCATCACGTGACTTGCATAACACAGCCCAACATAGCCGAGCGACGATCATTATCGGCGCTCAGCTATCCTGCTGCTTGTTGTCTAGGGGACGGAGGACGGCGGCCACGCAGAGGAGGCATGCACAGCCGGATCCTCCCCGCCCCCTGGAGACAAAGACGCCACCCGCTATGCGTGCGGAATGCAGCCGGCGCTGTGAAGGGAGAGTGCGCCACCGGCTCCCCTGTGACAACAGGATATAAAAGTGTAACATTTAGAGATAGAAAATATATGATTTTTCATACCAGTGCTTTAATAAATTAAAATCTGTACAAAAAGGTAAACATTAACAGCAATTGGCAAATCAGTCAAGGAATGACAGACTGAAAGACAGATATAACTGGATCTTCATGGTTGGTCACTACCAGTACACTCCGAAATTTATCAAACAGCATTAATAGCTGCGAGCGGCGCATGTTTTCATTGTACATGATCTCTTCAAGATGATGGCGACCTCGGAAATAGTGCAAAAGCCTAAAAGGAAAGCAAAGAGGTATGAATACATTCATCACCTAAACACTCAGTAATTCATCTCCTAGCTCCATAAGGCCATTGCCCAATATTGTAATTCAGTTTACAGTCTTCAATTGTACAAAAGAAGTAACATGTACAATAACAGTACAAGAGGATTGGCATTGACCAAAATGTTACTGTTATAATGAAAGGATCCATCGGATTAGATCAGCTGGTAAACACTGAAATCACTAGCATTATAACATGTAGAAGACAGATAGTGATACCTCATAAAATAATTACTTTACAGTTCCCGTATGTCTACTTTTATGTTGGCATCATTTTGTAAATGTATTTTTTGGGGCGGATGTTAGATGGAGTACAATTTTAGATGCAATTTTTAAGAATATTTCCAAAGCCGGCTTTTTACAGTTATGAAGTCACTTTGTGCAGCTTACATAATAGAAACCACCCATAAATGACTCAATTTAGAAACTAAACCCCTCAAGTTATTAAAATATAATTTTGAAAACTCTGTTGACCCTTTACTTGTTCCACAAGAATTAAAGGACAATAGAGGAGACATTACTAATTTTCACTTCTTTTTGCAGACTTTCCAATCTAATCCATTTTTTCATGTAAGGCAGTAAGGGTTAACAGCAAAACAAAACTCAATATGTCACGGTGAGGAGTGGGGGAAACCCCCCACCGTGAGGTGTCAAAGGATAAAAGGGGATCAGCCTAGCCAAAAGGAGTAATAAGGGAGCAGGGTCACCTCCTACAGTGTCCCTAATCCTCTCCCTGACTCATCACCGTATGAGCGGACCCCCGATGGTAGGACGGCTCATACTCTGGATTCCTAGAGACCCTGAGTCGCCCTGGTAATCCCTCACCAAGGAACCGGGAAGAGACGACCTGTTCATCCCAGTCATGGAGGAACAGGAGTCTCTATCTGAGGCCAGGCTGCAAGGAGAGGGGAACACATACAGCATATGGAGTTGGCAGGTAAGCGAAACCCATAACACACTTACCTGCCACAGCAACACTGACTGGAACCCGTGCACAAGTGCTGGTGTCCACACCAACATTAAAAGACACAGCACAAACCACAACCACACAGGAACCCAGGACACCCATAGATGTAATAAATGCGAGACGGGAATGTCTAGCAAACATGCTGGACACCAAACATCACCAGCCGTGTAACACAACACAAGACCTACAACACCCTGAACATAACCCACGCAAACCAAAAGATAAGAAGGGAAAGAGCACCATTCAAACATCAAAGACCACAAGGGTGGCCCTCACTGGACAGAAGGTAAAAGCTAGGAACAGTGAACCACCAGCATACACCAAGGTTGGAGGAACCCTCAGCTTCAGGCATCCAGCAGAGGCTAAATAGCCCAAGCAGCCACACCCACACACACATAAACCCAGTGTTCACAAAACACTAGAGAGTTAACCCTTCCAACACCAGACAGAGGAAGGCAGCCACTTAAAGGGGAAGTCTAAAAGCCTAAAAGAAAAGCAAAGAGGTATGAATACATTAATCATCTAAACACTCAGTAATTCATTTCCTAGCTCCATAAGGCCATTGCCCAATACTTTTAAAAACCTTGTTAACCCTTTAGGTGTTCCACAAGAATTAAAGGACAATAGAGGAGACATTTCCAATTTTCACTTCTTTTTGGAGACTTTCCAATCTAATCCATTTTTTCATGTAAGGCAGTAAGGGTTAACAGCAAAACAAAACTCAATATGTCACGGTGAGGAGTGGGGGAAACCCCCCACCGTGAGGTGTCAAAGGATAAAAGGGGATCAGCCTAGCCAAAAGGAGTAATAAGGGAGCGGGTCACCTCTTACAGTGTCCCCAATCCTCTCCCTGACTCATCACCGTATGAGCGGACCCCTGATGGTAGGACGGCTCATACTGCTGCTGTCCACACCAACATTAAAGGACACAGCACAAACCACAACCACATAGGAACCCAGGACAGCCATAGCTGCAATAAACGTGAGACAGGGGAATGTCTAGCAAACATGCTGGACACGAAATATCACCAGCCATATAACACAACACAAGACATACAACACCCTGAACATAACCAACGCAAACTAAAAATATAAGAAGGGAAAGAGACACAATAAAAACATCAATGACCACAAGGGTGGCATGCCCGGGGCTCCCTCCTGCAAGAATGAAGCTTCTTCTGGGCACCTTACGTGCTAATTTGCATACCAAATAAACTTCTATTGCTGAAACAAAGGCACATCTGGAAATAAGTTGCTAAGTGCTATTAGGCCATGGCTTTACTTCAAAGCGATTATCCTGGTGACAGATTTCCTTTAAAGGGGTTGTCTCATCACAGATGATGAGGGCATTGCCCTAGGATATGCCCTCATTGTCTTATAGCTGTGGATCCCACTGCTGGGACCCACACCTATATTGAGAACAGACCCCCGAAAGTGGTGGAGTGCGCACTGTGCATGCGCAGCTGCCCTCCATTCATCTTCTATGGGGCCGCCAAACATAGCTCGGCTATTTCCGTCGGCCCCATAGAAGTGAATGGGAGTGGTGGCTGCTCATGCGCGGTGCAATCCCATTCACTTCTATGGGGAGAGCGCTTGGTGATGGCCAGACCAGGGACCCGCACCTATAAGACAATGGGGTCATATCCTATCGATATGCCTCCATTGTCTGAGATGAGACAACCCATTTAAGTTTCCATGTCACATTTGAAGACCCCCTGATGCACCCCACAGTAGAAATTTCAAAACAGTGACCCAATTTTTGAAATAAGGTGACAGTTTTATTGGTACTCTTTTGGGGTACATATGATTTTTGTGAGCCAAGGTAACAAAAAATGGCTGTTCTAGCACCATTTAATTTTTTTGTTTAAGTTTTACACAAAGCATTTGAAAAAAATATCATGTTTTTGTGTCTCGATTTTCTGAAAGCCATATTTTGTTTTTATTTTTATGCTGATCGCTTTGTGTAGGGGGCTTGTTTTTTAAAGGAAAGAGTTAATGTTTTGATTGGTACCATTTTTGGGTACATATGGTTTTTTGATCGTTCAATATTACAATTTTTTGAGCCAAAGTGACCAAAAAAGGTCTGTTTTGGCACAGTTTTTTTTTTTTTTTACAGCATTCACCTGAGGTAGGTCATGTGATATTTTTATAGAGATGCTCGTTAAACATATCTAATATGTCTATTTTATAAAAAAAATAAAAAAAAAAAATATATATATATATATATATATATATTAAAAATCACTTGATAAAGGTAAAGGGGCACTTTTTTTTACTGTAAACTTTTATTTTTTTTAAAACACAGGGACTGATCCCATTTTAGGGTCTGATCCCTGTTTCACTATAGTATACATGCTGTATTGTACTACATTAAAACTGTCAGTTTTACACTGACAGTGTGGGGGGCTGGGTCTCACAGGCTTCCATACGTTGCACACGCTGAGGCCTTTGTGAGGCCTGGGGTTGCCTTGGCAGCCATTGGCCCCCTGTCACCCCAGCGCAGGGGGGCCGATGGAGAGGCAGAGGGAGACCCCTCCCTCTACGATCTTCTTATATTCTGCGGTCAGCGTTGATCAAGGCACATAAGGTGTTAATCCGCCAGCATTGGCGTTTGCAGTGATACTGGTGGTTACAGCTGGGGCCTGGCTGTCAGTCACAGCCAGGCCCATGCATTGATCAGGCACGCACAGCTACTGTGCCCACCCAATCATCATGACATACAAGTACGTCATGTGTCACCAAAGGGGTTAATATTCCGATCCGGCGAGATACCTCTGTAATGTACAACAAAAGCCCCCATTTACAAATCCTGCCTAATTTGTAGACGCAAAATAAACGTAGTCTGAATATAAGCCAAATTTGTCACAGTGGTTGATGCTGGATGATCAATTTGGTACATCTTCCAATCTAGTTGAGTCTTTACCACCTATTGACTTAGCTTCACCTGAAATCTGTCCACCAAAAACTGCACTTTTCGGTGCAAGAATAAGCTGATTTCAGTTTCATAAATGTATCTAAATGACATACAAAAACTGGCCACATGCACATTCTAGTTTGAAACTAGAAAATGTTGAGGATGTCAGAAAGACTTTTTGGGGCATCTGAATAAACAATGTATCTAAAATGAGGTGCACCACAATTATGGTGCAAACAGCGACATGAAAGCAGCGTACTTATAGGAAATGCCAGTGTCCCAATATGATGACACTTCTATCACAGTAGAATCTACCAAGAAAATGTAATGGGTTGTTCAAACTATTCCCCCAGTGGATGCTCATGGTTGTCTGCTGAAGACACTGTACAGCCATGGCCAAAAGTTTTGAGACTAACTCAAATTTTGGTTTTCACAAAGTTTTCTGCTTCATTGTTTTTAGATTTTTTTTGTCAGATGTTTCTATGGCATACTGAAGTACAATTATGTAATATTTCTTAACTTTTATTGACAATTACAACAAGTTTATGCAAAGACTCAATATTTCCAGTGTTGGCTCTTCTTTTTCAAGACTTCTACAATTCATTCAGGCGTGTTGGATATCAGCTTCTGGGCCAAGTCCTGCCTGATGACAAACCATTGTTGCCTAATGAGTGCTTTGAGTTTATCACAAATTCAGTTTTTTGTTTGCCCACCCACTTTTTGAGGATTAAGAAGTTCTCAATGGGGTTAAGATCTAGGCAGTTTCTTGGCCCAGGACACAACATCAATGGTTTGTTCAGCGATATAGGGAGTTTCCTGGCCAATGACCCAAAATTTTAATGTTTATTTCTAATTTTTTGTGTTTAGTGTACTCTTCATAGGTCCAAGACAAGATGCAGGCAATATAACAAGTCACTTAAATTGTAACGGAGCGTGACTAAGAAGAATCTATCTTCTGTGTTTTACTGAGCACTAAAGATGTGTGTAACAAGTCAGAGAGGCAGGGTGATGGTGAGAGTTAGGCCACATGTCCATAGTCTGCATGTTAGGGCTCATGTACACGACCGTGTGTATTTTGCGGTCCGCAAAAAATACGGATGACATCCGTGTACATTCTGTATTTTGCGGAACAGAACAGCTGGCACCGCAATGCGGACAATAATAGGACATTTTGCGTAACGGAAATACTGCACACAGAGTTACTTTCTTTATTTTTGTGGACCCATTGAAATTAAGGGTTCTGTATATGGTCCACAAAAAAAAACTGAACGGACACAGAAAGAAAATAAGTTTGTGTGCATGAGACCTTACACACAGAGGTCTTCTGCAAACTGAAGACAGATTCTCCTTAGCAACGCTGTTAGAGCTTTGCTAGGAAGACTCTTTACACCTTGTTTTCTAGCAGAAAGAAACATCTTTCCCTAATGAAGTATATTACAAAATGTTTAACGTCCCTGTCCCTACACTATTATTAAAAAAATAAACTGAAACAACAGCTACACTTTAACGATTGGTGATCTATGCTTAGTTTTCAGGCACCGTGTTGCATATGAAGTACACCTACAGTGAAATCACCAAGAAGTGACCCCATTTTGGAAACTACACCCCTCAAGGAATTTTTCAAGGGGTATAATGAGCACTTAGACCCCACAGGCGTTTCATAGAAACACTTGGCCATAAAAAAAATTATGTTTTTTACAATAAAATTTAGATTTAGTCCCAAATTTTTCATTTTCACAAGAGGCAATAGGAGAAAAAGCACCCCACAATTTGTTAACCATTTTCTCCTGAATACTCCAACACCCCATATGTGATGATAAACTGCTGTATGGGCACACCGCAGCATTCAAAGTGGAAGGAGTGTCGTTTGGCTTTTGTAGGGTAGATTTCGCTGGAATGTTTTTTTGGACATCATGTTGCATTTTAAAGAAACTCTGAGGTATTCCTACAGTGGAAACCCTAAATGATAATGTAGCCCTGGAACAACACAGGCGCCATCACCTCTAGAAGTACTGAGGTCCTCCCCTTTCTGGTTTTGAAAAATTAGGGCATTGATCACCACCTCCTAAAAGTAAAGGAATGTACCAGCCTGGTCTGCAGATAACACATAAGCCATCTGTACAGTGTGCACAGCCACCTTTTTGTACCACACAACTTAATTTTCTGCATGGCACTGTACGGCTTTAGAACGTGTTCTAAAAGATCCACCCCACAATATGCTTATTGTAGTCCAGGATGCAGTCTAGTTTGGGGACAGTGGTACATTGTACAGGGGCAGGGGAGCTGGTGTTATTGTGAACCTCATGTCCTTGTACTTAACCACTGACACGTTGAACTTCTGAGTGGTTGCCCGAGCAAGGACCTAGGGAGGCCTCTCTGATTTTTGCATACAGTGCCACAAACAACAGTACCCCTGGAACTTTGGGACTTAAAAATCATGGTATAGTGGTAACCCTGGTCCACCAGTGGGTGCACTAAAACCCAAACAATTTTCGCAGAACCCTGGAAAAAAAAACTGTGCAAAAAAACTGAGCACTAGGGCTGCAACGATTCATCGATGTAATCGATGCAAAAAAATCCTCGATGCAGTTTCCCTGCATCGAGAATTCGTTTAAATCGTGTGAGTGAAGAGAAGCCTCTCACTCACCGCTCAGTGGCCTCCCGTCCACACTGCGCTGCCCGGGCCAGGGCCTTATGTGCACACATCCTCAGCGTGCTGGCTGATGCTGTGTGTGATGTCAGGTCCAGCCCAGTGCATGCTGGGAAGTGGGAAGAAGATGCGGTCCGTCTCCTGCGGATTCCATGTCAGCGCACTGCCAGGAAAAGTAAGTTTAAGTTAGCAGGGGCCAGAATCTGCCAGGGGGGAAGGGGGTTGGGAGGCACCTGTAATTTGAAGGGGCTGATGGCACTGGGGGAGGGGGACATGGCAATGGATGGCATGGAGGGGCAGATGGCACTGGGGGAGTGGGGGACATGGAGGCACTGGGGGAGGGGACAGATGGCATGGAGGCACTGGGGGAGGGGGACATGGCAATGGATGGCATGGAGGCACTGGGGGAGGGGGACATGGCATGGAGGGGCAGATGGCACCGGGGGAGTGAAGGACATGGAGGCACTGGGGGAGGGGACAGATGGCATGGAGGCACTGGGGGAGGGGGACATGGAAATGGATGGTATGGAGGCACTAGGGGAGTGGGGGACATGGCAATGGATGGGGTAGAGGGGGTGATGGCACTAGGGGAGTGGAGCTGAAGGCACTGGGGGAATGGAGCTGATGGCACTGGGGGATAGTGGAGCTGATGGCACTGGGAGGGGGGACTGATGCACTTGGTCTGATCGCACAGGGGGGAACGAAGGGTGTTGGGGACTGATGGCAGGGGGTCTGGTGAGTTTTTATAAAGGAAAACAGTCTATTAATTCATTTTTTCTTATTAGAATACTCGATTGCTAAAATAATCATTTGCTGCAGCCCTACTAAGCACAGATACCAATCAGTGATATAAGTCAGTGATCAGTGTCCACACCACGCACACAGAAAAGTAAAAAAAAAAAATCGAATAAATTAGATGGATCGGTTTCCACCAAAAGCGCCCAGGGGGAGAGGGATAGAGAATTAGGAGATCAGGGATCCTGCACCTGCCGCAAATGATCACCAATCAATATGATGATAATGATCACTGCAGTAGATCTATTGTTAACAGTGGTGCACTACAAGTACCAGCAAGCCAACCGTAGCACAAAAAAGCATAAAACCTTGTCTGCACGCTGTTTTTGTCTGGTGGTGTGCAGATAGGGCTTCATTATTCTACATGCCCCTCTTGTGCTGTGATGGTTGACACAGCATACCCGCCAATCAGAGCACTCACAGGAGATGTTACACAGCCATGGCTCCTCTGTAAACATGGGGGTGATTGGTGCTTTCTGTACAGCACCAATCACCTTCATTGGTAGCCACCTGCAGCCCCATCATTGGCTTTTACAGTGAGGAAGCTGCAACTGACTGGCCACTCGCAGAGATCAGGGCTGCAGGGGGTGGTCATTAGCTAAGATGGCCTGCATTTTTCTGTTGTGCCGTACGCGTATGGTGGGGGTTGGAAACTCACTTCCTGCTGTGCATGTACGGCGATGGTCGGGAAGAGGTTGCACTATTCCTAGAATCCTGCCTAAAAATGCTAGTACAGTAGCTGTAGCTAAAAAAATGGCTGAATTAAAGTAATAAACTTCATGAAGACTTGCATTTAGGGATGTAGGTAAACGTATCTGGAGGGTTTCGGACCAGAAGAATGGCTGATAATAGGAATGAATAGATTTTAATGTAAAGGTTTGTTGCCTCATTGGTGATGATTTATAACCTGATTAGTGGCTGCCGGCAATACTCCTGCTCTCATCCGCACTGGTCTTTGATGAATGATACGCCCTGTGTCCTCGGCAGCTGCAGACACTCGGCCCGCGCTAGCAGCCAAACCATTGAGTGGAAACATTGTTGTGGGAAAAGTAATATCTGCTTGGCTTTCCATGTCGGATCATCCTCCGGGGAATACGCTCGTTGAAATAATAAACAAATTGAGGAGCTGAGTTTATGGGATTTTCCATAACACTAGGATACACCAGATGTTCAGCACAACTGACAGTACACAGTTATATCCTGAAGCTAAAAATATCCAGACAGTTTGGGTTTATTTCCCCTGCAAACCCCCATTGTATATTATTACTACTACATGGAAAAGCTTCTGGTAAAAAATAAACCTTGTGCTAAACTCCGTCTACAAACCTTAGTGAAACTCATGGGTTTAGCTCAGGCCAGGCTTTCTAGTCTCAATGAAAAGCTAATAAGCCCACTAATCTGCCAAAACGGCAGGTTTTGGGGGAAAAAACTGTAGCTTTCTAAAAACGGAGTTGCAGCAGTGGAGGTGTAAAAGGACAAATTCTGGGCAGTTCAATGAAAGCGGCCTATCTACATAGGATTTAGATGGCCCAAAACGCACTGATGGTTCGTATAAAGGATCTCGCCAGCAAAAAGCTGGACTAATATGGCCAATCAAGGAGTCAATTGAAATACAACATTAAGCACTTGCTCAAATGTGTTCATATGTTCTGCTGACCATGGGTGAAAAAATCCAACCTGACAGATCACCTTTTTTGCCAGACAACAGTCATCGCAAACGAGCGTTCACGTATAATTTTCAAATGATATGGCCATAATCGCTAGGGTTGGCAACCAGGATTTTTCTTTTTTCAGGACAACTTATCCCAAAATCACAGACAACCAACATCTTTTAAGGACATACTGGAAAACCATAATGAATAATAAAGATTATAAGTAATACATGTCCATAGCTCAATACACTGATAGCAACTAATCTGTACGTTTGGCAACTCTGCTAATTGCCTGCTTAAGGGTACTTTCACACTTGCGTTGTTGGATCCAGTGTCATCTGTAAAAATGGATCCGGTATTTTTTATTTTCCACATTTTTAAAGGTCTGCGCATGCACAGATAGGGAAATCGGGTCTGGTTTTCTGGAACACTTGGTACCGGATCTGGCATTAATACATTTCAATGTAAATTAATGCCGGATCCGGCATTCCAGCAAGTGTTCCAGAATTTTGGCCGGAGAAAATACTGCAGCATGTTGCAGTATTTTCTCCGGCCAAATACCAGAAGAGTGACTGAACTGAAGACATCCTGATGCATACTGAACGGAATGCTTTCCATTCAGAATGCATTAGGATAAAACTGAAGTGTTTTTGTTTTGGTATTGAGCCCCTGTGATGGAACTCAATACCGGAAAACTTTACGTTTTTAGTGTGAAAGTGCCCTTAGCCGACAATTATGTTACAGTGTATGGGCAGCTTAGCCATTCACTCTACACTGAGAAATACTGGTGGGCCACCTAGGCTGTGACATCATGAGGCTGGCCACCCCAAAAAACTATTCCCTAAGGACTCATGCACACGTACTTGTATTTTTTTGCAGTACGGAGGCACGGACAGAAAACCCATAGATAAACTCTACAGTGCTTCCTTGCCTCCGTTCCGCACTGCACCTGCTCCAACGGCTAGTGCCCGTATATTGCGTACCCGCTGTTTGCGGGCCATAATACGGGTACGACCAGCCAATGGTCGTGTGCATGAGCCCTGACTCAGCACTCTCTAAGATGCCTCACTGAAGACCCGTAAACCAGTATACTATGTGGCATTACTAGTACTGTGCCTCATCTGTTACAGACATTACATTAGTAATATACAATTGTAATAAAAAAGGGCACAGCCTCTGCCCTGTCACATGATATAATAGTGCTCCTCCTATTGGTTAACAGGATTGCATTTATTCATTGGTCTTGCAATCCCTCCTATTTTATATGCAGTGGTAGGTTCCTAGTAGTTTCACTGGCAGCTGTGCTCACACGATGGACAGCCTTAGTGTGGTCTAAAGGGAGAGCTCCAGAATTCTTACCATAGGGCTCTATAGATACTTATGATGCGTCTTAATGCTATAGGTAATGACTGTGCTCCACATATCGCCATAAGGCTGTGTATAAAAGGATGAGCTGCATATAAGGGTTGGGGTGCTCTACCCTATCGTCTTAAAGGAGTATCCCATTGTGTCTTTGCAGCCACCCATGAGGCTGACATTTTTTCTTGACCCCGCCTATTTGTGTTAGCCCCTCCTACTGCCAATTAGACCCGCCTACAATGTGAGGGCAATTCAGCAGTTCTGATATTCCCACCTATAAATGTGCCAGGTGATTAGGAGCTTCTGTGATCACAGCTAGTGACTGTATGACACTGTCCACCAGCTGCAATGGAAAATACTTTCCACTTAGCAGGCGCTGTTCCTTACAGCACGTTTTTATCTGACAGTCCTGTTTTCATTATCGCTTTTCCTGCTTCCAGTACATTTACTTTCCATTACGGGAGACAGATGGACACCCACCAGCGGTACACTGCACTGTCACACATTGATACTAGACAGAACATTGCTGCCTGTAGAGTTTCCAGAACATACGCAGGATTGCTGTTTTAACAGACATGTTATCCACAGCCTGACATGGTCTCCACATTTTGTCTTTCTGAAGTGTAGCTAGGATAATAACCAATGCTGGACAAAAGGATCACCTCTGTCCTAGCGGTGGAATCCAAGAGATCCATAGTAGAAGCCATAATATGCGGTATTCTTTTCCCTTGTAGTTCCTCAGGATCTGTGCATTGCTTTCAATATTTACTTATGATTTGTCCTTTAAAGGGTCATTGTCATGAGGCAGTGGTCCTCTACAGACAAGGATTTATTTACAAGATGCCCCAGGGCAGCAGGTGCAGGCTCAAACAATGAAGCGCTATGTGCCTGCTATTCTAAAGCTACCCATACACATTAGATAGGAACCATTAGACACTACCAGGCGATGGACGAACTATCGTACGAAAATATTACACATGGCTGACTTGTTGTCACGGAAGGTGTACAGAAAACTAGAAGACACAAAATGAAGATCCGACTGACTGGATCCAAAACTAATGAACCAAAGGGAGAGCCCTGCAACAGACCTGGCTCTCTCCCTAACTGCTCAGCCTATGCAAAAATCTCAATGGTAGATGATCGCATATCCTCGTTCCTCAACTGTATAACACCTGCACACCCTATAATAGTGAGGGGGCACGACCACCGGCTCCCTACACTTGATACAGAGGGAGTCAGGGTCACCTGGGATCCAGCAAACAGGAAAACACAAATGAATGAACAAAACTTATCTGTAGAAGACTCAGTAGTAGCATCCAGCATGCACACACTCCAGGAAATTGTATAAACCGCAAAGTGATGCAGTATGGGAAGGGATTTAAAGGGATGCAATCAGTGCAACTACATGACAGCTGAGAGAGGCTAACGAGATGAGAAAACGAAAGCAAAACAAAAGGAACCTCAAGAAGGAGGTTCTGAAGAACGTATGTCAGAGCTTCTCAGATGTCTGGTGGTGACACTTGTTTTCAAATGTTAACGGTCTGTCATTGGTCTTTAAATTTTACCCAATGAATGTTAATTTTGGTTGAAATAATCTGTTTTCATCAACTTTAGACTAATGTGTATTTACTCTCCTTGGGCATCTTGTGACAATGTACTTATAAATGAATAATAATTTCACTAGAGACACTTGCCTCATGCTTGGTGTTTAACGGCTACACAACTCAATAAGCATAACTCAATAACCTTTGTTTCAAACCCAAGGGTTTAAAGGGATTTTCCATTTTTTCCCCATTGATATTCTATCCTTAGGATCAATATCAGATTGGTGGGGGTCAGACTACCAGCACTTATTCAAATCTTTTTGGCAGGTAACGCAAGAAACTGTGAATCGGCCATTTAATAATTTTTTTTTCCCATTATGGAGTTTACCATACGGGATAAATACATTTATATTTTAATAGTACAGGCATTTTGGGACATGGAGGCATTTGGACATTATTATTTTATTTATTTTTAATATAGGGAGATATTAATTCTATTAGATTTTTAAAAATCCCTAGGGATCACTTCCATCATAGCCTGCATTTATTTAAGAAGGCAGCCTATGGAAGATTCAATATATTCCTGTAGAGCACTGCCACCTACAGGCATCCATAGGAATATACCTTTAGTGGACATGATAGCCTCTAGGAGGCTCCAGGCCTCCACCACCACCAAAGAACAGCTCCCCAATGTCAGCGCAAGGAAGCTGTTCGGGCCCAGAGAGAGCAGCACTCCCGGGGAAGCCTCAGCTGCCGTGGTCACAACCGATGATGGAGCCTGATGTACTTGGGAGTGGGTGCCATCTCTAAAGACCCAACAAGCTCCAAACATGTACAGCACTGGCCTTGAAGAAGTTAAAAAAAAAATAGGTATAAAAAAAGCACACACACATTTTCTGCAGTTTTCCAAAAATAAAAAATATCAAAATCCTACAGGGAACCAAGAGTATGATCTCCTGGTGTTCTGTCTTCGGCTGGTAGAGCAGGGCTTAGCAAAGGGGTGAGTCTAAATAATCTGCAGAGGCTCCTGCTCCAGCCAGTTGTCTTATAGACAGAACTATAGGAGGACACAAAACAGGATCAAAGGGAAGGAGATTGAAAAGGTTGTCTAGCTAATTACAATTTTTTTCGAAAGGTGTAAAATAATAAAAAGAAGGCATACTCACCTGATGCACTGCCACCTCCATTCTATGCTTCCTGATCCCTCTCAATGCACAGGAATTAACTGCTTAGCCACTCACTGGCTAAGGTGGGTTCATCACTGTGGCAACTCATTAGCCAAAAAGTAATATCCTATGTGTCAAGAGGGACCAGGAACCGTTGTGTGATCTGTTCTTTTTTTATAATTATTTTTCACTTTTGTCAACCTTACTTTTTAAATGTAATTGCCTGGTTAACCCCTTTAAAGACCATCTGTCACTATTGTTAACCCTATTAAACTAGGCACCCTGCCTCGTAGGGTTGATCATGGTAAATTATAGAGCACCTGTCAGCAGATTTGTGCCTATGAAACGGTTTTAATATATGCAAATGAGCCTCTAGGAGCAACGGGGACGTTGCCATTACACCTAGAGGCTCTGCTCTCTCTGCAACTGCCTGTGGTCCTCTACACTTTTATTGACAGAGCCGGGCACCGATATCACATTATAGATATTAATATGCAGTACACTGTATGCAGCACTGTATTAGGAAGAGAGAGCTGCTAAAGGATTGGCAAGAGGCACATAATACCCTATATATAACCCTTACCTTGCAAACATTTTGAGGTCCTCTTGATTTTGAGCTGCTGGAACATTGAGAATGGCTTCCCTCTCATTCTGAGACAGACTTGCAAGAAGATTCTCTGTTGCTCTTTTGTTAACTGGAGAATCTCCTCCTGGGAGCAGCTCAGCACTGGAGTTGTCCATGCTCGGACTGGTTAGAGTCATATCATCGCTACTGGCTGTTGGTTAAAATTCAACAGACATTTAGTAAAACTGGGAACACATGGTAATATTCTTATATGTAGAGATGTATTAAGTACAATCATTTTAGCATCTATGTATTTATACTTTTAAATTATCTGATTTGCAATATGTGTTGGGCATAAATAAAGAACATACACAAGGTAACATATAATAAAATGAGTCTGTCAGCAGTCTTGTTGACACAAAACTGCTGATAGACATAGGCAGGAGGTAATTGCTGTCATTGCTTTTAATCCAAGAAGTGATTTCAAGATTAAATAATGATTGCCACAGACCTCACTACCTCAAGTACCTCGGGGGCAGGCCTGCAATGCTTTAGGTTCAGTCATGAGCTGCTCCACAGCCCCTCCCCTCTGCTGTAGCATCCAACCAGGAGACAACTGCAAACGTCACTTATAGCAGAGGGGAGGGGTTATGGAGCTGCTCATAAAAAACCACATGAGCACGGACGTCACTATAGCGGGCACTGCAGTGAAGGGGCTACAGCAATCACTGCTGCCCCATTAATCTACTGATCAGTGATGTTCCTGAGGCTGCAGTTCTGCTAAAAAGGGGGTCATGTCACTCCAACGAGTGCTATGGCTGCTCTTCGGGGGGTCATATAGGTGGCGCCTGCCCTGATGACACATTGATTGTCCTGACCTATGTGTGCCCACCAGCAGGTTCCTCTGCTACTAACAGCTGATCTTTGGCTGATCAGATAATTGCTTAGCTACCTTGCTTTTATAAAGGGCTTGTCCAATATACATTTTTTCTGACTTACAATTACGATGAGAGGCAAACATTCTGAAACATTTCTCTGCACATGATATAATGGCTTGGCAATAATCCTAACTTATGTCTCAAAGTCTGTTTAAAAGTTTAAATGTTGACTTGGTAATTTTTTGGAAAGAGCTAATTTGGGATTTAAATTTTGATGACATATGCCCAGTATAGGTCATCAATATCAGATCGGCAGGGGTCCGACACCTGGCACCCCTATCGATCAGCTGTGTGAAGAGAAGGCCACATTCCTTGCGAGCGCTGCCTTCACTTCATTGTTTACCTGCTAACGTTAACATTGCAGTGGTGAGCAGGTCTAATTACAGAAAGCTGACCCATTCACCTTCTATGGGACAGATCTGTTGTCACGAGCTCACCACTGTTATGTTAACAGCGAGCAGGTAAACAATGATGGGAAGGCAGCGCTCGCAAGGAGTGTGGCCTTCTCTTCAAACTTACTTGTGTCGGACCCCGGCCAATCTGATATTGATGACCTATCCTGAGGATAGGTCATCATTATTAAATGTTAAGGTCGGTGAACCCCTTTAAGCCTACTAGATGCTCTCTACAAGGAGAAATAGTACCCTCCGTATTTCTGACTTACAAAAAACACATTTCCAGCTCATGTATTGTCACTAGACATCCACAATTACACCTATATTTAGTATTACTAATAGAAATAATAAAACACATTACTTGGTGAGCCAAAGCTTAGTGCATTTGGTGTGCTTAAACTCCGTCCACCAACTCTGGCAGCAAAAGGTGTATCGTCATCTTTTGACAAAGTGGCATCTTCTTTGGGTGGGACCAGGAGGCAAACAAATGTGTGGATCTGGATTAGAAGTCGACGTTGGAGCATCCAAACTACCATCTGAATTAGGTGAGGCTGCAAAATTCAATATGGATATTAGGGAGAACACACAAAACAATCTAAGGTGAAAAATTCTACCCTTTGGCCTCATGCACACAGCAATTTGCGGTCCCCAATTCACGGGCAAAATCCGTGCTGCGGCCGGGGCCGATTGAGACCCATTCAACTTAAATTGGGTCCGTGATCTGTCCGCACCATAAAAGAATAGAACATGTTGTGCATAAGGCCTTAGTTACACTTTGAACAGTTATTATGCATGAGGCCCAATGATTCTCTTGCCAGGGTCCCGATCTGCTTTGACCAAATCACACATAATACCCCTGCCACAGCACTGGGCTAGCACCCCATCCCTTGGGGTCAGGTATAGTTAAATGGGTTGTCTCAGCAAATGGCATTGATCATGTAGACAGAATTGATACGAACGACTTACTAATGTATAGTGATTGTCCATATTCCTTCATTTACTTGCTAGATTAATTTTTCCACCATATTATACACTGCTTGTTTCCATGGTTACAACCACTCTGCTATACAGCAGTGGTGGCCTTGGTTGCACACTACAGAAAAAAGTGCTGGACTATGTGCACTTATGTGGCCCCAGCCACCAAAGAGGCCTTCTCTTTTTCCTATATTGTGCAAGCACAACCACCACTGCTAGATTACAGGGTGGTCGCAGCCATGGATATGTGCAGTGTATAATGTGATGGGGAAATAAATCTAGCCAGCAAAATATGCAATATGGACAATCACAATACATTAGTAAGTGGCTTGTATTAATGTTCTCTACTTTGACAACCCCTTTAAAGAGGGAGTAGAGGATCTATGCCTATCCTCCTCTCCCTGCCAGCATGTTTCCCACTAGACCCCTCTCCACCTCCTTCACCTGGCTGTGAGAGTGGTTAAAGGGGCTCCAGCTGCTATAGAGTATGAGATGCAGCCATTAGTAATAAGGATGTATCTCACAACCAATTGCAGCTTTTGTATCCAGCTAGCTGGCGAGAGACCTTTTTCTTAAACGCATCTCATTTGTCCTTGCCAGCATGAGATCTCCTTGGCAAGGAAAGGGTTAAGCATTTGCAGCCTATTAAAGCAAGAGCTTAGGTATCATATTTACGCCCGGAAGCTTAGCTTTCTAGTAATACCAGGCTTGTTATTCTAGTTGCAAGTTCCAAGAACATAAGGACTGCTGTATGTCCTAAACATCCCACTCCTGCAGTGTAGCCAGAATCAGTGACCCATGTTGTGGGTGTATCTTTAAAGTGTAAGGACAAACATGCCATCATTGTTCATATTATGAACTGGATCAGTGGCTACACCAAACTCACCCCTGTGTCGCAAAAGACAATAGATAATGGTAGTTTGGGGGGCACTCAGATTGTATGTAAAAACAACAAAGATTGTGGTGCTATTAAAGGGAGTCTGTCACCACATTTTAGCATGTTAGACCGTTAAAATAGGGTTATGTGATCCAGCCAGAACATAAAAACGGTACCTTTGTGGTAGAAAACGGACTTTTCAATTTGCCGAAAACGAAGTTATAAGATTATCTTCTGAGCCCTCTCAAGTGCCCAGGGCGGTCTCTCAATCCTCGGAGCCCCAGGCAGGCACCTCCTAAACGGCTGATAACTCCGCCCTCCGTGCGCCTCTGCCCGCCCGTTTACTCCCCTCCCCTGTCCCTTTCCACTGCGGCTGTGCGGTAAAAATCGTAGCGGGCGCATGCGCAATGCGATGCCCGCTCCTGGCAGGGCATCGCAATACCTATTGCGCATGCGCCGGCTAATCCTGCAGATTTCGCGCCGTTTAGCAGGCGCATGCGCAATAGGTATTGCGATGCCCTGCCAGGAGCGGGCATCGCATTGCGCATGCGCCCGCTACGATTTGTACCGCACAGCCGCAGTGGAAAGGGACAGGGGAGGGGAGTAAACGGGCGGGCAGAGGCGCACGGAGGGCGGAGTTATCAGCCGTTTAGGAGGTGCCTGCCTGGGGCTCCGAGGATTGAGACCGCCCTGGGCACTTGAGAGGGCTCAGAAGATAATCTTATAACTTCGTTTTCGGCAAATTGAAAAGTCCGTTTTCTACCACAAAGGTACCGTTTTTATGTTCTGGCTGGATCACATAACCCTATTTTAACGGTCTAACATGCTAAAATGTGGTGACAGACTCCCTTTAATAATTTATTATGTTTACAAATCAAGCAAGGAATAAAAACAAAAATGTATAAAAAGGTATGAAAAAACTTATGACACATATGAGAAAATCAAGACTGATCCTACTGTGAAATACCAGAAAATGTTGAAAATCATCCTTTGTGAAGGTAAATCAGAGGGTCTAATTTCGGAGGATGAATTTGATTTCCTTTACAAAAAATATCCGACTATACCAACCTTCTATGGCCTCCCAAAAATTCATAAGGGGGTTACACCCCTTAAGGGAAGACCTATAGTCTCCAGGGTTAATAGCCTGGAGCAAAATGTGGGGGTATACATCGACCATATTTTGGCCCCCTTTGTCAAAACACTACCCTCCTACATCAGGGACACAGGGGACCTCTTGGGTCGCCTAGAAGGAATTTCTGTTGAAAGTGACACCTGGCTGGCCTCCATTGATGTGGAGGCACTCTACTCCTCCATCCCACACCAATTTGGGATGAGGGCAGTGGAGACATTCCTGATGACCAGAGGGTGCCAGTTTCGTGCACACAATTGTTTGATTTTGAGACTCCTTGAATTTACACTCACCTGCAACTATTTCCTGTTTGGAGGGGTCTTCTACCACCAGCTCAGGGGCACAGCGATGGGGAGCCCATGTGCCCCATCATATGCAAATTTGTTCCTGGGCTGGTGGGAGAGGACCATGGTCTTTGGTGACCCTCTGGCCCATGTGACTGAGAATGTGGTCACATGGGTCAGATTCATCGATGAGATTTTCCTGTTATGGAAAGGGGAGGTTGAAGATCTGCATCATTTCATGGGTAACTGGGTATCCTTAATATCATCGAGGTTGGCCTGCGATTTACTTCAGAGACTAAAAAATATGCCCTCCCATTCTTGGATATTGTCATTATGAGAGATATTATAAAAATAAAGCAGCAATGATATTATAAAAATAAAACAGCAATGATAATATGGGGCATTTGTTGTTGGTGCCGTTGGTGTCCAGTAGAGGGAGCAGTTGTATTAGAGTTACTGATACTGTAAGACCGTATAGAGAAGTGATTCAGTGTGCTGCGATATGAAATCGCTTGGCTCTCCCTTACAGCTGATGTGCAATTGTGTGTGTTGAGAGGAGCTTTCCTTTCATTGCAGCGATCCAGCAGGAACAATCTGTGTTTTCATATAGCAGATAACAGATCAACTATTTTCTAGTAAGTTGAAATGGTCTGTGTAACGCTTGTAATAGTCTGCAGTATATTGATACTTGTAGTATAGTAAATGTAATTGAAAAGTGGGGTTGCCTTAAAAGATAACATATGACACATATGAGAAAATCAAGACTGATCCTACTGTGAAATACCAGAAAATGTTGAAAATCATCCTTTGTGAAGGTAAATCAGAGGGTCTAATTTCGGAGGATGAATTTGATTTCCTTTACAAAAAATATCCGACTATACCAACCTTCTATGGCCTCCCAAAAATTCATAAGGGGGTTACACCCCTTAAGGGAAGACCTATAGTCTCCAGGGTTAATAGCCTGGAGCAAAATGTGGGGGTATACATCGACCATATTTTGGCCCCCTTTGTCAAAACACTACCCTCCTACATCAGGGACACAGGGGACCTCTTGGGTCGCCTAGAAGGAATTTCTGTTGAAAGTGACACCTGGCTGGCCTCCATTGATGTGGAGGCACTCTACTCCTCCATCCCACACCAATTTGGGATGAGGGCAGTGGAGACATTCCTGATGACCAGAGGGTGCCAGTTTCGTGCACACAATTGTTTGATTTTGAGACTCCTTGAATTTACACTCACCTGCAACTATTTCCTGTTTGGAGGGGTCTTCTACCACCAGCTCAGGGGCACAGCGATGGGGAGCCCATGTGCCCCATCATATGCAAATTTGTTCCTGGGCTGGTGGGAGAGGACCATGGTCTTTGGTGACCCTCTGGCCCATGTGACTGAGAATGTGGTCACATGGGTCAGATTCATCGATGAGATTTTCCTGTTATGGAAAGGGGAGGTTGAAGATCTGCATCATTTCATGGGTAACTGGGTATCCTTAATATCATCGAGGTTGGCCTGCGATTTACTTCAGAGACTAAAAGATATGCCCTCCCATTCTTGGATATTGTCATTATGAGAGGGAATCGGGGAGAACTGGTGACTAAAACCTATAGAAAACCTACATCCACTAATTCCTTGTTGAATTGGGGTAGCCACCATCCCCTCCCCCTGAAAAGGGGAATCCACACCGGACAATATTTGAGGATGAGGAGAAACTGCTCCACTGTGAACGATTACAAGCAGGAGACCTACGAGTTAGTTTAAGTAAAAGGGTTATCCTGACTCGAACTGAACTTCTTCACCCCAAAAAAACAAAGACGGCAGATAACATTATACGATTGATTGGTACCTATGATGGTGCCGCAGGGGAAGTGAGAAGTGTCATTTCAAAACATTGGGGTATCCTTCTCCTGGATCCAGACATCAAACAAATTGTTGCACCAAATGCGCATATATTACGAAATCGCAAGGGTCACAGTCTCCGGGATCGCTTAGTGCACAGTCAATTCAGCGAAGCCGGTGTAAATGCGGCTACATGGCTTAAACCACTTTTTGGCTGCTTTCGTTGCAGTGGTTGCGTTACCTGCCCCTTTACCATGAGGGGTAGGGATTTCTGCAGTAATGTAACAGGCAAAATGTATTGAATCAAGTGCTTTCGCAATTGTAGATCAAGGGGAGTAATCTACAAGGTAACATGTCACTACCCAGGAATTTCAAAGACGGGTGGGAGAACACCTAGGTGACATTAGAAACGGTAGGGACACCCCACTGGCCAAACATGTAGAAGCTAGCATAATGGCAAAACCGAGGGCATGACATTCATGGCTATTGAACTTGTTCCTCCGTTGAAAAGAGGAGGCAACTGGGACAGGAAAATACTGCAGAGGGAGGCCTGGTGGATATTTGAATTGAAGACCTCACAACCAAATGGCCTAAATGAGCAACTTTTCTTTGGGTGTTACATCGAGGAGACCTGGTCATCCCTAAAGATGAGTCCATTAGATGAGTGATCATTAATTGGGGTATTTTCTGATACCCAGAATGACCCTCACTGGGTGTTCTTATATGGAGTGGGGCAATCCACCCCCACCCCCCTATGTGTTGGGGTTGGATGCCCGATCTGCACGATATGTTCATATTTCATACTACATATAGGGACCCATCTGTTTGTCTGGTTTCCTGTAATGGGGCTATATTAGGTCCCCTTAATTTTCTGCTAATAAGCCTAATCTGCTGTACCAGATACCATTGGGAAATGTACCTGTTTAATTCTTTAAATCTAACCTGTCCAGTGAACCTGCTATTTAAATACCTTGGTAGCGCCTTCTATGATTCTATAGGAGCGACGCACCTTGCTTGGCTATTTATGCCACTATGTATGGTTGATTGGGGGTGGCTGAGCTAGCCCATCTCTCATACCCCTCATCTCCATATCTCCACCCCTTAATGCTGTCTGAGTCACCGCACCCTAAGTGTAGGGGACGTACATTGGGCCACACTGATACACCTCCAGTCTGTGTCCCGATCATGTGACTCTTCTCCGTGACGCGGTGCACTCGTGACCAGTGATGTCACGGCCCGCGTGATCAGAGCATGTGATCTTGGGGGAAGATCTACCTAGGCCCACGCTGGTTTAAAAGAACGCCAGCACGGGCACTCACTGCCATCACTGCCATATGCAGGAGGAGTGGACCCTGAATTGCTGCACATAAAGAAGCTAAGTATCAGTTTTTTCACAATACTGTTTCTTCCCTGGCTGGCCCCAACACACTTGGAAGCGCCGTGGATTGGATACGTTTCTATTGTGTATATGCGTGTACTTTGTCTTGTTTTGCAGATAGGTCCCCTGATGACCTGGCTGACTGCCAGTGAAACGCATCGGGACTATGTTTAGTACTATATGATCTGTATGTCCTTGTATGAGTGATACCTTTGTATTCCGACGAAGCTGGGCAGTCACCGTCATTGCCTGTAAGGGACACTAAGGGACATACAGTGAGGGTATCATCTTGAGTTAAAACCTAGGGATATACTAGGGGAAGAGACCCAGCATCTGTCTCCCTCTTTATCTGTATCCCTATGTTTCGTAAACTCACCCTCTTAGCAAGTGTTTACATTTCACACCTGTCTCTCTCTTCTTCATTTGATGGTGCATGACTACTAATGCATGTAGTCTTTAATTAAGCTATTGGGCCTACTATTTTACCCATTGACTATTAAAAGTTATCTTTCAAGGCAACTCCACTTTTCAATTACATTTTTAATATTTATGGGTGCCATATACATTACTATTGGTTTGACTAGTTACAACTCCAGCTAAGTGATCATTTTGTAGTATAGTAACACTAAAAGCTGTGGCATTGTTCTGTATGCACTGTGCACAGTAGTCAGTGTCCACTGAATTGGCAATACACCGTTTCAGAGTTAAAGAGCCAGGCTATGAGCTGTGCGCTGCGATTGGCCAGTGCTGCAGCAAGGGACACGCCTCCTACAAAAAATCAGTCCAATACAACAGACGGAGCTGAGACACCGGAGCCTATACCGGGCGAACGGAGCGGCGCCCAGGCATACTAGTAAGTGCAGGGGGACCCCTGGGCGCCGCTCTGCCCACAGATAGAGTTAGTTTTTAGTTTGTATATGAGTGAAAGGTCCTCTTTAAAGGGCTTGTCAGGCAAACCCAAGAACAGTGTCACTGTGAATGGTAAGATGTTCAATTTAAGTTACCAGTCCAGATGTCCGCAAAGAGAGTATTGCCCGGCCGAGATCTACCTGCCCGTAGTGTGCACGATGGCCGGTCTTTCCTCAGGGGTCGCTTGGAAACATAGGAAGCTGTTTGTACTGCAGAGAAACCAAACGCGTTTCGAGGCTCAATGCCTCTTCCTCAGTGGTCTGCAGTATATGGCTTCTATAGAACTTATATAGGAGTATACATTTCTAAGGGGAGGTGTATCCTCAAAAAACAGGAAGATCTATAAAAACATGGAGTGGATCATCCCTGTCAGCAATAGATCCTCCGTAATTCATACATAAAAAATTAAAATCATTCCCAGGAACAAACTTGATATATGGAAATATGCATATATACAGTGGATATAGAAAGTCTACACACCCCTGTGAAAATGTCAGGTTTCTGTGCTGTAAAAAAATTAGACAAAGATAAATCATTTCAGAACTTTTTCCACCTTTAATGTGACCTATAAACTGTACAACTCAATTGAGAAACAAACTGAAATATTTTAGGTGGAGGGAAGAAAACAAAAAAAACTAAACTAATGTGGTTGCATAAGTGTGCACACCCTCTTATAACCGGGGATGTAGCTGTGTTCAGAATTAAGCAATCACATTCAAAATCACGTTAAATAGGAGTCAGCATACACCTGTCATCATTTAAAGTACTTCTGATTAACCCCAAATAAAGTTCAGTTGGTCTTTCCTGAAATTTTCTTAGTCACATCTAACAACAAAAGCCATGGTCCACAGAGAGCTTCCAAAACATCAGGGAGATCTCATTGTTAAAAGGTATCAGTTAGGAGAAGGGTACAAAAGAATTTCCAAGGCATTAGATATACCATGGAACACAGTGAAGTGGAGAAAATATGGCACAACAGTGACATTACCAAGAACTGGACGTCCCTCCAAAATTGATGAAGAGACTAGAAGAAAACTGGTCTGGGAGGCTACCAAGAGGCCTACAGCAACATTAAAGGAGTTGCAGGAATATCTGGCAAGTACTGGCTGTGTGGTACATGTGACAACAATCTCCCGTATTCTTCATATGTCTGGGCTATGGGGTAGAGTGGCAAGACTAAAGCCTTTTATTATGAAGAAAAACATCCAAGCCAGGCTACATTTTGCAAAAACACACCTGAAGTCTCACAAAAGCATGTGGGAAAAGGTGTTATGGTCTGATAAAACCAAGGTTGAACTTTTTGGCCATAATGCCAAAAGATATGTTTGGTGCAAAAACAACACTGCACATCACCAAAAGAACACCATACCCACAGTGAAGCATGGTGGTGGCAGCATCATGCCAAGGGGCTGTTTTTTTTTCATTCAGCTGGAACTAGTTAAGCTAGAGGGAATTATGAACAGTTTATAATACCAGTCAATATTGGCACAAAACCTTCAGGCTTCTGCTAGAAAGCTGAACATGAAGAGGAACTTCCTCTTTCAGCATGACAACGACCCAAAGCATACATCCAAATCAACAAAGGAATGGCTTCACCAGAAGATTAAAGTTTTGGAATGGCCCAGCCAGAAGCCAGACCTGAATCCGATCGAAAATCTGTGGGGTGATGTGAAGAGGGCTGTGAACAGGAGATGCCCTCGCAATCTGACAGATTTGGAGTGTTTTTGCAAAGTCAAAATGTGCCATGCTAATAGACTAATACACAAAAAGACTGAGTGCTGTAATAAAATCAAAAGGTGCTTCAACAAAATATTAGTTTAAGGGTGTGCACACTTATGCAACCATATTATTTTATTTTCATATTTTTTTCTTCCCTCTACCTAAAAGATTTCAGTTTGTTTCACATCAGGTCACATTAAAGGTGGAAAAAGATCTGAAATGATTTACAGAAACCGGACTTTTTATATCCACTGTATATATGATGATTAGAAAAGACCCAAATCACGTGCAGTAAAGGGGGTTCATGTAATTGATAAGAATATGGTTTTAAAACCATGTAAGAATGAGAGAATGTTACGAAGGGGGCTTGCTAGGTGTCAGATACAATACATTTGAGTTAGTAATGTCTTGGTTATGTTAATAGGCAAATAAAGATGTGTCAGTATGGTGTATAGGACTGTGATCACATTGGTGCATTTTGTGTGCGGTAAGACTAAAAGGGAGATGGAGACAGGCTATCAAGTGCTGGTAATTTATCGATTTGGCATATTTTAGTGTTTTTTAATTATTTATATATATCTGTTATTCATATTGAATGTTGTGAATTTATTATTAGAACATCCTGAGAGGTCAGGTCATCAAATATCCCACGGTAAAGTAAAACTATATGTAGTGTCCAAATTTATTGTACTAGATATTCATATTGAATTTGCTGTATATCCTTCCAGGTATCAGTGTGGAAGACTTGTAATTCTGATACTGAAACTGTCGGTACGTTTTTTCATACCTTTTATTAATTTTTATTTGTATTACTTGCTTGATTTGTAAACATAATAAATTATTAATCGCACCACGATCTTTGTGGTTTTTACATACAACCTGAGATATACTGAGTGTCTCCCAAACCCAAAAACTACCATTATCTATTGTTCATATTATGAAGACAATACCTGGTAAAACCTGTATAAAATTACATTTTTCTTCATCAGTTGCACATACATGTGATGACTAGAGATGAGCGAATCGACTTCGAATGGTACATCAGAAGTCGATTGGCTAAAAACAACCTTATTATACTGTATGGAGATCCGTCTCCGTAAAGTATTAGAATGTTTGGCTTTTGAACACCATGTGCAGCCATTTAAATGCTTATAATGTTTAATCATCTTGTGTGTGTTTTAAAGGGTTTCTACCACTTAGTTTTCACATAATTAGGTGTCAGACACTAGCGATCCGCTAGTGTCTGCTCTGCCAAACAATCCTAATATAATAGCTTTTGGGGCAGCCGTTTAGCTAAAAAAAAGAACTTATATTGATATGCTAATGACCCTCTAGGTGCTATGGGGGCGTCATTAGCACCTAGAGGATCGGTCTACCTTCACAAGATGCCGCCGCCCAGCGCATCACTCCAGCCTGCCCATCTCCTCCGGAATGCGATCAAGCGGACGACTTCTTGCGCATGCGCCGTGCGCGTCTGTATTCGGCGCATGCGTAGTGAATGTCCGACCGCTTCCCTGCTCAGACATTCACTACGCATGCGCCGAATACAGACGCGCATGGCGCATGCGCAAGAAGTTGTCCGCTTGATCGTAATCCGGAGGAGATGGGCGGGCTGAAGGGACGCGCTGGGCGGCAGCATCTTGTGAAGGTAGACCGATCCTCTAGGTGTTAATGACGCCCCCATAGCACCTAGAGGGTCATTAGCATATCAATATAAGTTCTTTTTTTAGCTAAACGGCTGCCCCAAAAGCTATTATATTAGGATTGTTTGGCAGAGCAGACACTAGCGGATCGCTAGTGTCTGAAAGCTAATTATGTGAAAACTAAGTGGTAGAAACCCTTTAAGGTAAGAATATAAACATGGATAATAACACAACATAATTACAGGGTGGCCCACCAGTAGGTGCACAGTACTGATCAGATCATGGTGCTTTTATCTTTCATCATTATTTCTATTACTGAGATAACGCATAACCCAATGAGAAGATCATCTGGTCAATTGAAGCTTGTTCCAAGCTGTCAAGCCATGTGAAAAGGCATAACTGTGCGTACTCTCTGATACATATCCTCATGTGGCTATCACAACTGTGCGATGGTGTCATGAGGTTGTCTTTTTTCAATAAAACTAAGGATGGAAACGATTACCTAAATGTTGTGAAACATGGCGGTGCCAGAACTCTCAATAACGGCTGACTTTGCCAGAATGTTCTTTCAAGATGGGGCTTCTCCTCATTTTCCTTTGACAGCACCTTCTCACAGCATTGGATCATTGAAGGATTTTGAGAGAATGCCTCACACAGTGGAAAAAGTATCTTTTTTTTTTTTACATTGGTGATATCTGGAATTTGTGTGTGTGAGTTTCCTAGCAGGTTTAGGAATGTTGCAACATTGATGGAGGGCATTTCGAGCAACTAAGTCTACTTTCACACCTGCATTAGGTGCAGATCCGTCTGGTATCTGCACAGACGGATCCGCACCTTTAATGCAAACGCTTGTATCCGTTCAGAACCATATTGTGTCAGTGAAAACGGATCCATCCCCATTGACTTACATTGTAAGTCAGGACGGATCCGTTTGGCTCCGCATCGTCAGGCGGACATCAAAACGCTGCAGAGCGGAATGGAGCCAAACTGATGCATTCTGAACGGATCCTTATCCATTAAGAATGCATTGGGGCTAAACGTATCCGTTGTGGGCCGCTTGTGAGAGCCCTGAAACGGATCTCACAAGCGAACCCAGAAACGCCAGTGTGAAAGTAGGCTTAGAGACTAAACATAAGCAGATCAGTATGGTGTACCTCCTTCTGGTGCAATTTCGAGCACCTAAGAGCTCATTTAGACGAGCAATTTAAAACTTTTGCATATTCCGTTAGTTAACAACTGATTTTCCATCTATGCTGAATCAGTTTTGTCTTCAACTTTTGTCTTTTTATCGTATCAGCATGGCATCAGTATCTGTTTTTCATGTCCGTCAACAAAAAACAACGGAAGAATGCCAACCCTCCTTTTCCTAATAACCATCCATGAAAAAGAAACTGCAATGGTGTAATAGTGTAGTGTAATAGTGTCCATGAGCCGTCTGCTTTTTTTCCTAATAGATTCCTTGACGTGAATAAGCAAGTCTAGAAAAAATAAATAATTTACCATGCCTTGCTTTGGAAAACAGGAAAAAAATTGTTAGGTGAAATTTAAAAAAACACACCCACAAACCGGCAGGGTTTTTGCATCGCCATTTTCTGACAGCGATAACGTTTTCATATTTCACACTTTTTCATTATGTCTACAATGCTGTATGAGGCGTTATTTTGCAGAGCAAACTGTAGTTTATGTTGGTACTACCGTACCTAAAGGACCCGGCTTTGCACGGGTATATTTAATCTATTTCATTTAATGTTTGTGTTTGTCGTTAAAAGATATTGACAGTATCCACTATAACATCTACAGTACCCCGCCCTCTTTATAGTGACCTTTACAGCCCCCACCCTTTAACACTGACCCTTTCCCCCCCCACAGTGCCCTGTCTACTTAAAATAGGACCTCAACAGCAGCCCACCCCCTTAACTTTGACCTTTACAGCAGCCTGCCCCTTTAACAAGGAGTTGCACAGCACCCCACCCCCTTGACAGTAACCTCCACAGGGGTCCACCCCCTTAACAGTGACCTCTACAGCATCCACCCCATTAACCATAGGTTACAGTCCCCTTAACTGACCGCCACCATTCCCGGCCCCCTTAACAGAGACTGCCCCTGTAACAGTGACTGCCACAGTACCCCGCTTCATTAACAGTGACCTCACAGTACCTCACTGCCCCTTTAAAAGTGTCCTCCACAGTCCTCTCCTCCCTTAACAGTGACCTCCACAGTAGCCTGCCCCCTTAACAGTAACATCCACAGCGCCCTCCCTTTTAACAGTGATCTCCACAGTGGCTGCCCCTTTATTTGTGACCTCCACAGTACCCAGTCTCCTTAACAATGATTTCCACAATGATCCTCCCCCCTTAGCAGTGACCTCCACAGAGCTCTGTTCCCTTAAAATGTGACCTCCACAACACCACGCCCCCTTAACAGTGACCTCTACAACACCCCGTCCCTTAACACTCACCTCCATAGGGGACCATTGCTTTAACTGTGACCTCTACCGTTGCCTGCCTCCTTAACATAGACCTCCACAGCGCCCACCCCTTTAACAGTGACCTCCCCTTTATTAGTGACCTCCATCTCCTTCATAGTGATTTCCACAACACCCCTCAACAGTGGCCTCTACAGAAATCTGCCCCTTAACACTGACCTCCATAGCGGACCATCCCCTTAACTGTGAACTCCACAGCAGCCTGCCCATAGGGTGGCCAGAGGTCCGGTTTTAGGCCGGACAGTCCGGCTTTCAGACTCCCTGTCCTCCGTCCGGCGCAGGGCCTGGACGGACAAAAGGGATTTCCTTTTAAACAACTCACTTTCAGACAGCAGCACTGAGCTGCAGGGAGAAAGTCACCATCCCTCCCACCCCTGCAGCTTACAGAAGTTGATTTTTACCGTCATTTTTTCAAGGGGGTGTGGCTTAGTGGGACCTGGGGGTGGGGTTTTTAAGTCTGTCCTTTGAGGGTGGCCTCAATGGCCATCCTGCCTGCCCCTGAACTGTGACCTCAACAGAACAGTTTCCTTAACAGTGTCATCCACAACGCCCTGCCCCTTTAAAGCTGACCTACAGAAGTGAAGAAAATTGGCTGGGTTGTTATGGAAACCTGGTGTAAAACTGTGTGTATGTGGAGACTAAGGGCCTGCGATCTTCTATTGGCTGATAAGGGTCATGTGACCAGGCTTCTTTTTATCTCAGGAACGGTACGTGCTAGAGAGCTGAGATCCGGTCTAAAACCTTCCCGGACACCTGATGCCAAATTTTGTGATTGTAAATGTGACGGTTCGGACACACACATACATACACTTAGCTTTATATATTAAATTATTTTTGGGATGCGTATAGCTTTTTGATCACTTTTATTCATTTTTTTGCGCAAGAAAAATATTTATATGTAAATATTGGAAAGTGTAATTTAAATTTAGTACATTTTTATGTGTTTTTTTTTACTTTTTTCCACAGTAACTTTTAGTGCCTCGTGTATGTTGTTACAGGCAGTTAACCATGATAGGCCTGGGAAACTTCAGAAGGCCCCAGGCTGTGATGGTAACAGATCAGAGTCCTATGACTTCTCTGTGGGGGCTCTGATCGGAATTCAGAGGGAGCCCCTTCCCTCTACATAACCCCTCAGATGCCGCTATTTCTTCTGACCACAGCATCTGACCAGGTTCAGTATCATTGCCGTCAGGTGCCTGCTGTATTATACAGCCATCACCTGCCGCATATGGAGCGGGCTCAGTGCGGCAGCCCTCTCCATACAACCCCTTAAGCATAATGATGTACGTGATTATGGGTTGGTTAAAGGGGTTTTACAGCCATTAAGATTGATGACCTATCGCCAGGTTAGGTCATAAATATCTGACCGCAGGGTCCGGCACCCATCACCACAGCAGATAAGCTGTTTGACGAGGAGGCGACGCTCCATTCAAGTGCGGCTTCCTAGTCATTACACTATGCGTAGTCTCCATTCAATTGAATAGAGTGAGCACTTGTATTACACTGCACTTCTGAGACAAAGTGCAGTGTATTGGGCAGGAAGCGGCACTGGCATGAAGCGCCGCCTCCTCTTCAAACAGCTGATTGGCAGAGATGCCTGGTTTCGGACCCCGGGCAATCAGGTCATCAATATCAATGGCTGGACAACCCCTTTAATATGTCAGTGTTCAGTCTGTGTGCTATCTTTTATACACTTTACATGAGCCCTATGAGACCAAACATGACCTGATCAGTAGTGAATGCCTACTTTTGTCCCACTATGTTTTTGATGAAAGCTCAGAAAGTGTCTAAACTGGTGTGCTCTGGTGTGGAAGACCCTAACCCCCCTTCCCTTTCATCTCTTACTAAAACTGCCAAGTTCCAGATCCCCTGCTGACCAAGGTGTTGGTGCATAAACAGTGGCCCTCAGGTTCAAAGCACACAAGATGATGTGGGTCATATGATTTACCCAATCCCCCATCTCCCCAGCTGTGACAGCAATGAAAGTGTACAACAGATGTGCAGATATAGGTTTCACATATAAAATGCCTTCAGCACTGAAATATAGGATGAGGTGCGGTTGTGTTGTTTGATGGCATCAATACTAGGCATACTAAGTGCTAAGCAGCACTTTGTCAATCCCATCGAAGTGAAAGGAGTGGTGGACGGACATGAGCACTACTCCTCCATTCAAAATGTATTATCTGTTACCTTACCTCTTGCCCTGGTGGTGATAACGGGTTCTTAAACTCCGATAAAGAAACAGGCAGAGAAAACTTCGAGAGAATTGAGGGGAGATCATGTGCTGGAAACTGATGGGAAAACTGCTCTGCCAAAGATGAATAGCTGGAAGGGACAAAAGACAGTGGGTGATATCATGATGTTAGAACCAGAATTTAGCAATTTCTGTCTCCTTAGCTAGACCAGAGCTTTAGCTTGCCTTGCATATGTTGTATGGTATATGAATGGGTACAGATCAAGCCTTAACCCTTCAAGACCAAGCCAGTTTACACCATTTAGCAAATTATGTGGTAATTACTCTGGAATGCTTTTACTTATCCAAGCCATTCTGAGATTTCTTTTCTCATGACATATTGTACGTCATGTTTGAGTCAATATGTTATACCTTAAATCATAAAGAATTCAAAAATGTACCAAAAATTTGGAAAAATTCTCAATTTTTGAAATTTTGATGTTTATGCTTTTAAAGCAGATTGTGATACCTCATAAAATAGTTGTTACTGTACATTTCCCAGATGTCTACTTCATGTTGGCATCATCTTGAAAATGTCATTCTATTTTTCAGGATGTTAGAAGGTTTAGAACTTCAAAAGGAATTCTTAAGGCTTCACTTTTTTTTTTGCAGATTTTCCATTTTAATAAAAAAAAAATTCTGTAACACAGCAAGGGTTAACAGCTAAAGAAAACTCAATATTTATTAGGCCTCTTGCAGACAACCGTATGTATTTTGCAGTCTGCAAAAAACGGATCCGCAAAAAATACCGATGACATCCGTATGCATTCCGTATTTTGCGGAACGGAACAGCTGGCCCCTAATAGAACAGTACTATCCTTGTCCGTGATGCGGACAATAATAGGACATGTTCCATTTTTGGGAGGAACAGAAATACGGACATACGGAAACGGAATGCACACAGAGTAACTTCAGTTTTTTTGTGGACCCATTGAGATGAATAGTTCCGCATACGGTCCGCAAAAAGACTGAACAGAAACGCAAAGAAAATACGTTCGTGTGCAAGAGGCCCCCTGATGCCTGTGACCGGCCGGGCGCTCCTCCTACTGGTAAGTGAAAGGTCTGTGTGGCGCATTGCTTATAGCACAGACCTGTCACTTACCAGTAGGAGGAGCGCCCGGCCAGTCACAGACAGCGCAGGTAAATATAATGCTTCTAAAATTGCAAAGTAACCATGGCAGCCAGAACTGCAGTAGCGTCCTGGTTGCCATGATTACCGATCGGAGCCCCAGCGATTAAACTGGGACTCCGATCGGAACTCTCCGCTGCCACCAATGATGGGGGGGGGGGGGATTTTAATTAGGGGGGGGGGGGAGGCCGCACTGGCCACCAATGAATTTAATACAGGGGAGGGAGGGAGGGGGGCCGCACTGGCCACCAATGAATTAAAAACTGATCTCTTACAGGGGGGTATGATATACACAATTAACCCCTCAGGTGCGGCACCTGAGGGGTTTATTGGGCGGATCACAGCCCCCTGCAAAAGATCGGCTGCTGCCAGGCAGCAGGGGGCAGTCATATACACAGTTCTTAGTATATTCTAACTTGAAGCGTCCCAATCACTATGGGGACGCCTCTGTGTTAGAATATACTGTCGGATCTGAGTGAAAATTCAGCTCTGAAAAAGCTGTATGCAGACGGATCTGAGGATCCGTCTCTGCTAAAGTAGCCTACGGACACGGATCACGGACGCAGATGGCAATCTTGTGTGCCTCCGTGTTTTTTCACGGACCCAAAAAACATCATGTTTTAGTGTCTCCATTTTCTGAAAGCCATATCATTTTTATCATTTGGGCGATTGTCTTATATAGGGGCTCATTTTTTGCGGGAAGAGATGACATTTTGGGGTTAATATGACTTTTTGATTGCTTGGTATTACACTTTTTGTGATGTAAGGTGACAAAAAATGGCATTTTGCTACAGTTTTTACTTTTTTTACAGTGTTCACCTGAGGGGTGATATCATGTGATATTTTTATAGAGCAGATCGTTACAGATGCGGAAATACCTAATATGTCAACTTTTTTTTTTTACTTATTTCAGTTTTACACTATAAAAGCATTTTTGAAGAAATTAATGTTATTTTTAAATCTTTTTTAAAGGCGTTCACCTGAGGTGGTAGACTATGGGACATTTTTAAAAGCAGGTCATTACGGATGTGGCGATACCTAATATGTATGTTTCTTATTTAAATGTTTTTTTTCTATTTATTTATTTTTTAAACGATTTTATGTTGGAGGGGCTTTTTGTTTTTCTTTACTTAAAACTTTTTTTTTTATTATTATTATTTAAAAAAATAACACTTTTTTTCACTTTTTATATTTGTCCCACTGTGGGACTTCACCTTTTCAGGGTTTTATCCCTGTTTCAACTCAGTACAATACATTATTTATTGTACTGAATTGAACTGTCACCATCTTACTACACAGTAAGACACTGACAGTTGACTAGGAGACCCAGCTTGCAGACTGGATCTCCTGGACTCACGTAGCTGGCAGGGTCCGATTTCTGTGCAAGGCATCGGAGATGCCATGGCAACCATCAGCCCCCTGTCACCGCAGTGCAGGTGGCCGATGGAGTCAGATGGAGCCCCCTTCCTCTGTAAACCCTGCACGTGCCATGGTCAGCGCTGACCGCGGCATGTGAAAGGGTTAATCCGCCGCCATCGCCGCATACAGCATACATACAAACATCTAATTTAATAACAGATAATGTATGATCCCTGTAAAAGGGGTTGTCTCACCTCACACATTGGCATATCGCTAGGATATGCCACCAAAGTCAGATAGGTGCAGATCTCACACCTGTCTCTAGAATGGAGCCCCCCAAGGTGTACGAGAGTGCACTGCACATGTGTTGTGTCCTCTCCATTCACTTTTGTGGGAGTTCTGAAAACAGCTCACTTGGCTATTTTTGGAAGTCCCATAGAAATTAATGGAGAGTTCTGATATTTTTGTCTGTCTCATGGACAAAGAATGGAGGGTAGATACACAAGCACGGTGCGCTCTTATTCACTTTGGGAGTTCTAGATATAGATGTATGTCCCAGAGGTGAGACCCCCATGAGCTGACATTGAATATGCCACCAATGTGTCAGTGAGATATCCCCTTTAGGACATTATCCTAGGTTGCCTAAGGGCTATTTCACATGGGTTGATGATGAAGAATGAACAGCACTAATTCCCATAATTGTCCTGTGTAACATGCCGCTGATCACCTGACAAACAAGCAAATTCTCTGATCGTGTCTTTTATGTAGTAGTACAAATGATTGTCTGTCAATAGCATCATCCCCACATGTAAACAGGGGATATGCTGCCCTCAAAATGAAAATTGTACGGAGGAACTATTGTATTACCAGTCATTCATCACCATACCAAAGATAATGGCCACATGTAAATGCAAAGAGCGTGTCGGTGCTGATTATATGCCTATGTAAAAGAATCCTAAATACTATAATTCTTTATTTGATCTATATCATAAAAAATGAACAAAGACTATACTTACAGGCCCACATTTGCATTTGGTGATAACATGTAGACATTGTTTTCACACAGTGGATAAATGATAATAGCTTTACCCCAGTATACCAAGTGTGCTGCAAGCTGGAATACCTAGGAAAAGAGTGAGACATAGAAACATATAGTTATATGGGGCGATCCAAACTGCTCAGAATTATACCATGGTAATGGACCATAGTTACACTGAGATACTTCAGTCACTAGATTTCCTATGCTTATAAAGCACAATATTGCCTGTTAACCACTGGGAGGAGCCATGCAATCTTTACAGTCATGCTCAGTCCCCGACACCTTTTAGTACTTGTTGCTGCAGTATTAAAAGGGGTTGTCCGGGTTCAGAGCTGAACCCGGACATACCCATAATTTCAGCCAGGCAGACCTCCTGATGTTAGCATCAGAGCATTTAATGCTCCGATCCTCTACCTTGCCCTGGGCTGGATCGTGCAGGGCAAGAGTTCTTTTACTTACCATAACACACTGCCGGACAGAGGCTTCTGCCCAGCAGTGTGTTCAGTGACGTCACCGGCTCTTATGGGCCGGCTTTAGCGTTGTCCTAGCCGTTTTACAGGCTAGGGGAGCGCTAAAGCCCACCCATCAGAGCCGGTGACGCCACTGTTCTCACTGCTGGGCGGAAGCCTGGCAGCCCTAAGGATAGCCCGGTTCATCACGAAACTCCAGAAAATGCCTGAATCGCGCAGGGCAAAGGTGAAGTGCTCCGATGCGCAAGTCAGTGGGGCTGCGTGGATGAAAATGGGGATATGTCTGGGTTCAGCTCTGAAGTCATAGAGAAGTCCCCTGTGGCAGGACCAAGATGCCCAAATACGGGATAAAGCTTGATAAGACCTTGATTCCCAGTGAAAATTCCCCAAAATAAAAAATAAACCAAAAAAATAGCATTATGGGCATCGCCGCATGCGAAAACACCCATACCGAAAAGGCAAAATAGAGGCCCAGTCATGAAATGGGGAGGGTGATAACAGCATGAGAAGTCCACAAAGTGACACTATGACAGTGGTGAGGTAAAAGCAGCATGAGGAGACCACAGAGTGGCCCAATGAGAGAGTCTGGAGGTGGTGGCAGCATCAGGAGGAGGCCACAGAGTGGCACAATGACAGTGTGGAGGTGGCGGCAGCAGCATCAGGAGGCCCCAGAGTGGCACAATGACAGAGTGTGGAGGTGGCACCATCATCAGGAAGCCACAGAGTGGCACAATGACAGAGTGTGGAGGTGGCGGCAGCATCAGGAGGCCACAGAGTGCCAAGGTGACATAGTGTCGAGGTGACAGTAGAATCAGGAGACCACAGAGTGGCAAGGTGACATAGTGTGGAGGTGACAGCAGCATCAGGAGACCACAGAGTGACCCGATGACAGAGTGGGGAGGTGGGTGGCAATACAAGTACCAGCTGAAGATGGTGGGTGAAAGAAGGAGCACTTGGTATCAGATGTGTGGCATCAGGCGCGTGGCAGCATCAGAATAGTAGCTGAGGCAGGTAGCCAGAAGAAACCGGTCTCTTTTGTCAAAGTGTTTGTGTGGCACCACGGATGATCTAGTCTGATGCATCAGGCATTGGTGGGTGGAAATACTGGCTGATTTATCTTGACAAAGGTCAGTCTCTCCACATTATGGGTGGACAGGCAAGATCTTCTTGGGATAACTATGGCCCCCGCCACACTAAACACCTGCTCTGATGCCACACTACTGGCCAGGCAGGACAGCTTTTCCAAGGCAAACTCTGCTAGTTGCGGCCACAAATCCAGTTTAGCTGCTCAGTAGTCCAGCAGATCTTCAATGCTGGTTCAGGTCCTGCTCCAGGTCTAGCTGCTGCTGCTGCTGAGTAGTTTCTTCACTAGGCGGGTGAAGAAAGCTGCTCATTAGCGACTCTAGACTCAAGTTGCTGCTGATGGAACTGCTCCTTCCCCCCACCCTGCCACAGCAGCCATGGCAGAGGAACATGAGCGCAGAGGGCCCGCGGTCAGACCTGCGAGAGGATGGACGATGGCGCAGATAGGCAGCGGCCAACTCACTACATAGGATGTCTCTATAGTAGTTCAGTTTGTCCCCCTTCTCAGCAGGTATAAAAAAAGGCCCCCCATTTTGGACCGGTAGCGGGGGTCCAACAAGGTGGAGAGCCAGAAGTCATCCCTCTGCCGAATGGTGACAATTCGGCTGTCACTGCCAAGCAAGTGAGCATGCATCGGGCCATTTGTGCAAATGACTCAAAGAGACTCCCAGCCTCCACCCCCACGGTGTGTCTGGGTCCTCTGCCTTGTCTTCATCATCGCCCTTTAGCTCCTCTTCCTCCTCCAGTTCAGCCCCCACAGGGCTTATGTGGCTGTGAGATATAGGTGCCACGTCTCCAGTCCCCTGACCAGCCAGATTTACCAGCATCTGTTCCAGGACATGAAGCAGTAGAATGACGTTGTTCAGGAAGCCCCTGAAGAAGCGAGGCAAAACTCGCGTCGGGCTAGGAGCCATCACCTCATCCTCTCCTGGTTAGTATAGGCTGCTCCACTGTCAGTTGGTTGTTTTTTTGTATTGCTCATTGCAAGTGGGTAAGCAATTGGTCACAGCACTGTGATCATATTTCCCCTGTTGACCTCCTTGGAAGACTATTGCGACTCATGCATACTATTTTCTGTGACATGTGGTGGTGTATATAGATTGCTTGTCTCCTGTGTGGTCATTCATAGGTACTTATTACCATTTATCACATCAGTATAGACAAGATTGTGTCTCATTCAGCCTTATGTACCATCTGCCTTACCAGCTTAGGTGTAATGGTGGCTCTGTGCACTTGTCACTTTATCGTCCTGCATTTTTTACCACTAATTGAAACCGCTGTATTTGTACTATTTGTTATTTTTGTCTTTTAACTAATAAAGATTAGTTGTGTGAGACTTTGTAGGTTTTCTATCCATCCACACACATTTATTCACTTGCTAGCTTTACATCTTTGGTTGTGTAGATGATAGGAAGGACAGACAGCTCCCTTCGGCTGAGGTAGTGGAGCCTTGACAGCCTGAAACCGGGCCACTGGGTGATGCAGCAGTTGCTGCGACAGGCTGGACTACCACATCGAAGCCACGGTTCTCCCAGGCCACTTTATAGTGTTGCTCCATATGTTGACGCGGGGCCGTGGTGCAAACTTTGGCACCCTGGCCACGCTTCACCTTCTGTCCACAGATTCTACATATGGCCATGTTCACCTCCTCCGGCGGCTTGACAAAAAACTGCCACAGCACAGAGTAGGTTATTTTACCCCCAACAATACTCACTGACTGACTGCTACTGCCGCTGCTTCCGCGAACCCGTGCATCACAACTTTCCGGGCAGGTAGGCTCCTGCAAAGTGGGTGGTCTACCCCGGGCACATTTGGCTACCGACCTCCCACTGCTGCCACCCTGCTGACTCCCGGCCACGCTAGCTACTTGCTGGCTCTGCCGCTGCCTCACGGGCAAGCTGCCACCCTCTTCTCCTGATGATGATGAAGCCCCTAATTCAGCCGGCTCCCAAGTGCGATCAGCTACAACATCATCATCGAGTACTGTCTGCACCATCACTGTCCTCCTCAAAGGTCTCTGGGTCAGGAGTCTCACCGCTCGCAACACCAGCTCCCACTCCACTCTCCTCATCACTACTTGCCTGCCTAGCGGAGGAAGGGACGGATGTCTCTTCCACATCTTGGCTGGCCAGTAGCTGCCAACTGTCCTCTAGTAGCTCGTTCTCGCTGTATAGTGGGGATGAGCCCACAGCATGTAATACTTTTCTGGCTGAGGGAACAGAAAAAGACAGAGGCTGGTTGAGGACAGGGGAGGGCACAGGGCCTGCTCCTGGGCCATGCCAACTAAGGGTTGTGTCTGACGAACCCACCAACTCTTGGCTGGGGGTGTCTGATGTCACTTGGGACTAAGTGGATGATTGAGTCAACCATTGAAGAACCGCCGGGTTGCTGGTCAAGACGCGACCACTAGTTGACACCGGAAGCTCATGCCTCTCGCTGCAACTCCTGCTGCCTACGCCCCCTTACTCTGCTGCGACCTGTGCCTGCGCCAGAAACATTTAGGCCTCTGCCACTTCCCTGGCACCTCTCTGTCTGACATACTGTTAGATCAAATAAATCAATAAATAAAAAGGAAATTAAAACACCCCAAAAAATTCAGTAATTTTCTCACTTCACGACACAACGGCTTATAAGCCCTTTGTTCACTAATACACGCCAAAAAGGGCTTTAGAACATATAACTGCACTGCTGAACGGCAACTATATTTTTCGTTTTTACACTTATACACTCCACAAAAGGGCTTCAGAACATATAACTGCACAGCTGAACGGCAAATAAAAAGCCAAAAAGGGCTGTAATTTTCGCACTTCATCACACAACGGCTAATAAGCCCTTTTTCCCTGCACTAATACAAGCCCAAAAATGTTTCAGAACATATAACTGCACTGCTGAACGGCAAATAGGCCCTAATTTGTTTCACTTATACTTGACAGAAAAGGCTTTAGAACATATAACTGCACCGCTGAACGGCAAATATATTTTTCTTTTGCCACTAATTCACAACAAAAAGGGCTGTAGAACACTTATAACTGCAATGCTGAACTGCAAATTGTTTTTCTTTTGCCACTAATACATGACAAAAAGGGCTCTAGAACATATATAACTGCACCACTAAACGGCAAATAATCTTTTTTTTTGGTGCCACTAATGCACGCCAAAAAGGGCTGTAATTTTCACACTTCACCACACAACGGCTAATAAGCTCTTTTTCCCCACTAATACAAGCCCAAAAAAATAATAATATCGCACCGCACAGCACAGCACAAGGGCAAATAAGACATAGAAATATTTCCTTGTAATAAACCCTGTTAATGCCTGTATCAAACAGCACTTGCACCCCAATAACAAGAACAGTTTGCTGGCATTACAGAGCTGTATAATGGCAATTTGGATCCCAGTCAGTGCAGCAAGGTGTAATGGATTGTTCCTATTACCCATTCTGTAACCTCCCCTACTGAACCCTGTTCTACATAAATGCTGTGGAATTATTCCTCGCTATCCTTTCACTAATCTTTCCCTGAACTTGTAAATCGTTTTTTTAGCACAATGAACTCTTTCCTAGTTTAGGGAGCAGGCAGAAGAGGTGTCAGGAAGCAGACCAAGGGTCAAATCCAAAGGTAAGCTAAATAACAATAATAATACACAGCCTAAGGGACCAAAATCACAGGCAACCTGTAGCCAGCAGGTTGCCTGTATTTATAGTGAGGAGTGAGGGTCATGTGACGTGGCCAGCGTCACATGACCGACAGACAAACAAGTCGAGCACCGAGTGATCAGCTCGGCACTCAAGGCAGACCTAGGAGCAGGGAGCCTCCCAGCTAGCAAAAGCCACCCTGGGAGCGAGGCCAAACACAGATCCTCGCTCCCGAAGCTAAGCAGCAGGTCTGCGGCTGATGGGAGACAGAGTGCGCCTTCGGCGCCCCGTTACATGTGCCATATTTGCATTTTTTGGGAAATATCTGAGGAACGGTACATGCTAGATAGCCGAGACCCGGTCTAAAACCTACCCGGACACCTGATGTACCCGTGTGCTAAATTTCATGATTGTAAATGTGACGGTGCGGATTCCTTTAGCGGACATACATACACACACACACACACACACATACACTCAGCTTTATATATTAAATTCACATGCGGTACATTTCTATGGTGGTCCCATTCCAATGAAGGCAACTAGTAGGAATCCATGGACATGCTGCAGAAACACCCCATTAAACTTATAGGGAATGGATTTTTCAGTTGCTTAAATTCCTGCAACAAATCTGCCACATGTGAATATACCCTAAAAGAGCAATCAGCAGACATTAGTCTCCCCTGGGCAGCATAGTGGCTCAGTGGTTAGCACTGCTTCGAATCCGACCAAGGACCACATCTGAATGCAGTTTGTATGGTCTTCCCCGTGTTTTGTGTAGCTTTCTTCCCGTTTCCTCCCACACTCCCGACATACTGATAGGGAACTTAGATTGTGAGCTCCATTGTGGACAGCAATGATGTCTATAAAGCACTGCGGAGTAAGTCAGCGCTATATATGAGTAAAATAATAGTACTGTAGACGACAAAGACTATAGAGCAATGGCACAGTACAACAGGAGGTTACAGTACCTGTAGTAAAGCGAGGTCCGCATCCTGAGCTAGCTGCTGCAGGTTCTTTACAGCACTTGCAGACTTGATAATTCTTACTAAGGCGGGAGAGCAATCCAGTGGAAGATCATTCAGCAAGCTTTTCTCATCCTTAAGGAGCAGAAGAGCATGATAGGGCCTAAAAGAAAATGCTATGTTAAGGATCCTTAAACACATTTTTTGCACCAGTGTCTTTTTACCAGTTAAAAAAGCCAGAATATGCTCAGCCGGATTTGATCCAGAATGCACACGGCTGGTGACACGTGTATTGCGGAACCGCCGTATGTGCTCTGCAGCACGGGTACGGAGCCCGTACGTTCGTACTGAATAACTATTTATTTTTTCTCTTTTCCAGGATCCGCAATATACAACAAAAGATAAGATATGTCCTATCTTTTGCAGTGCGGAGGCATGGACCCAAAAGCCCACAGAAGCATTTTTCCAATATTTTTTCTGCATGAACTTGTCATCGTTTTCAAGAAATCTGCTTGCAGTTATTCAGTAGGAACACTCAGTGTTTACTTCCAGTGGTTAAAAAAATCTGTTCTAGTCATTTGAAGCATAGGTGCTTGTCCCATTACAAGACACCTCTCTGATAACTGTACTGTAGTCAGTCGTGCAACTAGAATACTGACAAACTGCCCTGAATGTGGGACTAATACAACCAAGATTGTGAACCAGAGCTTAAATGTGCCATATAGACATTGTTTCAGCTACTGAACCATAGAGGCAGCTAGGCATAACAGTGTCAGTGTTCTGGTACACAGTGCCTCTGCAGTCTGACTCAAACCATGAGAGACATGGGGAGGATTTACTTAAACTGGCATTTAGTTTAAACCCAAGGTGCATTGGCACGAGAAAAAAAAAGTTTGTCTCCAGTGTACTTTCAGGAGTAGAACCTGGCAGAATAAGGGTCCATTCACACGTCCGTTGTTTTTTTCCTGATCTGTTCCGTTTTTTGCTGAACAGATCTGGACCAGATCTGGACCCATTCATTTTCAATGGGTCCTGAAAAAAAATCTGACATTGTGCTGTCCGTTTTTTTTCAGGACCCATTGAAAATGAATGGGTCCAGATCTGGTCCAGATCTGTTCAGCAAAAAACGGAACAGATCAGGAAACAAACAACGGACGTGTGAATGGACCCTAAGGGTCTATTCACTCGTCCGTTTTTTCTTTCCTGATCTGTTCCATTTTTTGCTGAACAGATCTGGACCAGATCTGGACCCATTCATTTTCAATGGGTCCTGAAAAAAAATCTGACATTGTGCTGTCCGTTTTTTTTCAGGACCTATTGAAAATGAATGGGTCCAGATCTGGTCCAGATCTGTTCAGCAAAAAACGGAACAGATCAGGAAAGAAAAAACGGACGTGTGAATAGACCCTAAAACTGCCTAATCACACTACTCCTGATAAAAACTGAACAAAAAACATTTTCAGAAGTTTAGCATGGTCAAAACTGCTTACAGACTCCCTTTAAATAAACTTAGCTTATCCTTTGCTAGTCTTGTGTTAGAAAAATAAATAAAAATACACCTGACATTGGCTGGCGTAGATTTGCACTATGGTGTACAGCAGTATCTGGCATAATTTATAGGAAATTTGTCAGCGGTGGCCCCCTCCTCTTCCAGGAAGCCCACTGACTTTTTTTTTTTTTTAAAGAGGCAAGAACAGCGAAACAGTCAAAGGAAACTGCTGCAAAATGGATAAATTCCCCCCACAGCTTTTAGTGTTTTGCATACTAGGTGCATATACTGCTCATGGGATCACACGCGGAAACAAGTCATGTTCTTATCTCACCTGATAGACTTTAAACTTCTTTCTATTGCCTCTGGAGGAATAAAATTTGCTCCAACACAATGAATTTTATGTGGTAAGCAGAAGCTTACTTCCAGCCAGTTGTTTATATGAAGACGGACCACACCGGTAGTACAAAGGCTGGAAGAGAACAAGACACACGACATGTAAGTCCTGTACCAGGCACTGATGCTGTACAAACTGTCACAGAATGTATCTTAGTGACATCTTAGCACTGGTGGTCACACAGGGGCAATATGGTCTTGTGGAAACTCAGATGATGAATGCAATTCAATTAACCCGCTCAATGTTTGCTGAAGCCTCAAAACAGGGAAACAAACGGTGATGTTATAGCTAATGGCAAAGGACCACAGTAATGTCCCAAGGCAAGGGTAATAAACACTGCATCATAGTACCATAATACAAGGATAATACATACAGTGATATCACGACACTAAGATACAGTACACTGCACCATAGTACCATAATACAAGGATACTACATACAGTGATGTCACAACACTAAGATACATAACAGTGCACCATAGTACTATAATACAAGGATACTACATACAGTGATGTCACAACACTAAGATACAGAACACTGCACCATAGTACCATAATACATACAGTGATATCACGACACTAAGATACAGAACACTGCACCATATTACCATAATACAAGGATACTACATACAGTGATGTCACGACACTAAGATACAGAACACTGCATCATAGTACCACAATACAAGGATACTACATACAGTGATATCACGACACTAAGATACAGAACACTGCACCATAGTACCATAATACAAGGATACTACATACAGTGATATCACGACACTAATATACAGTACACTGCACCATAGTACTATAATACAAGGATAATACATACAGTGATATCACGACACTAAGATACAGAACACTGCACCATAGTACTATAATACAAGGATACTACATACAGTGATGTCACAACACTAATATACAGAACACTGCACCATAGTACCATAATACAAGGATACTACATACAGTGATGTCACGACACTAAGATACAGAACACTGCACCATAGTACCATAATACAAGGATACTACATACAGTGATGTCACAACACTAAGATACAGAACACTGCACCATAGTACCATAATACAAGGATACTACATACAGTGATGTCACAACACTAAGATACAGAACACTGCACCATAGTACTATAATACAAGGATAATACATACAGTGATATCACGACACTAAGATACAGAACACTGCACCATAGTACTATAATACAAGGATACTACATACAGTGATATCACGACACTAAGATACAGAACACTGCACCATAGTACTATAATACAAGGATACTACATACAGTGATGTCACAACACTAATATACAGAACACTGCACCATAGTACCATAATACAAGGATACTACATACAGTGATGTCACAACACTAAGATACAGAACACTGCACCATAGTACTATAATACAAGGATAATACATACAGTGATGTCACTACACTAAGATACAGAACACTGCACCATAGTACTATAATACAAGGATACTACATACAGTGATGTCACAACACTAAGATACAGAACACTGCACCATAGTACCATAATACAAGGATACTACATACAGTGATGTCACAACACTAAGATACAGAACACTGCACCATAGTACCATAATACAAGGATACTACATACAGTGATGTCACAACACTAAGATACAGAACACTGCACCATAGTACCATAATACAAGGATACTACATACAGTGATATCACGACACTAAGATACAGAACACTGCACCATAGTACTATAATACAAGGATAATACATACAGTGATGTCACTACACTAAGATACAGAACACTGCACCATAGTACTATAATACAAGGATACTACATACAGTGATGTCACAACACTAAGATACAGAACACTGCACCATAGTACTATAATACAAGGATACTACATACAGTGATGTCACAACACTAAGATACAGAACACTGCACCATAGTACTATAATACAAGGATAATACATACAGTGATGTCACAACACTAAGATACAGAACACTGCACCATAGTACCATAATACAAGGATACTACATACAGTGATGTCACAACACTAAGATACAGAACACTGCACCATAGTACCATAATACAAGGATACTACATACAGTGATATCACGACACTAAGATACAGAACACTGCACCATAGTACTATAATACAAGGATACTACATACAGTGATATCACGACACTAAGATACAGTACACTGCACCATAGTACTATAATACAAGGATACTACATACAGTGATATCACGACACTAAGATACAGTACACTGCACCATAGTACTATAATACAAGGATACTACATACAGTGATATCACAACACTAAGATACAGTACACTGCACCATAGTACTATAATACAAGGATACTACATACAGTGATGTCACAACACTAAAGATACAGTACACTGCACCATAGTACCATAATACAAGGATACTACATACAGTGATGTCACAACACTAAGATACAGAACACTGCACCATAGTACTATAATACAAGGATACTACATACAGTGATGTCACAACACTAAGATACAGAACACTGCACCATAGTACTATAATACAAGGATACTACATACAGTGATGTCACAACACTAAGATACAGAACACTGCACCATAGTACTATAATACAAGGATACTACATACAGTGATATCACGACACTAAGATACAGAACACTGCACCATAGTACTATAATACAAGGATACTACATACAGTGATGTCACAACACTAAGATACAGAACACTGCACCATAGTACTATAATACAAGGATACTACATACAGTGATGTCACAACACTAAGATACAGAACACTGCACCATAGTACTATAATACAAGGATACTACATACAGTGATATCACGACACTAAGATACAGTACACTGCACCATAGTACTATAATACAAGGATACTACATACAGTGATGTCACAACACTAAGATACAGTTCACTGCACCATAGTACTATAATACAAGGATACTACATACAGTGATGTCACAACACTAATATACAGAACACTGCACCATAGTACCATAATACAAGGATACTACATACAGTGATGTCACAACACTAAGGGCTGTTTCACACCAGCGGATGCCGTGCGTGGCATCCGCTCCATGAAAGAGTGCCAAAACCCGATGCAGACTGCAGAGGCACGGAGCAGTAACATGACTGATAATGCTCTGTGCCTCTCTGTGACCTCTTTACTATGAAATCACAGTGACAACTTTGATTTCGTAGTAAAGAGGTCACAGAGAGGCACAGAGCATTATCAGTCATGTTAATGCTCCGTGCCTCTGCAGTCTGCATCGGGTTTTGGCACTCTTTCACGGAGCGGATGCCACGCACAGCATCCGCTCGTGTGAAACAGCCATAAGGGCTCTTTCACACTTGCGTTCTTTTCTTCCGGCATAGAGTTCTGTCGTCGGGGCTCTATGCCGGAAGAATCCTGATCAGTTTTATCCTAATGCATTCTGAATGGAGAGAAATCCGTTCAGGATGCATCAGGATGTCTTCAGTTCCGGACCGAAAAGTTTTTTGGCCGGAGAAAATACCGCAGCATGCTGCGCTTTTTGCTCCGGCCAAAAATCCTGAACACTTGCCGCAAGGCCGGATCCGGAATTAATGCCCATTGAAAGGCATTGATCCGGATCCGGCCTTAAGCTAAACGTCGTTTCGGCGTTTGCCGAATCCGACGTTTAGCTTTTTCTGAATGGTTACCATGGCTGCCGGGACGCTAAAGTCCTGGCAGCCATGGAAAAGTGTAGTAGGGAGCGGGGGAGCAGTATACTTACCGTCCTCGCGGCTCCCGGGGCGCTTCAGAGTGACGTCAGAGCGCCCCACGCGCATGGATGACGTGATCGCATGGCACGTCATCCATGCACATGGGGCGCTCTGACGTCATTCTGGAGCGCCCCAGGAGCTGCACGGACGGTAATTATACTGCTCCCTCGCTCCCCACTACTACTATGGCAACCAGGACTTTAATAGCGTCCTGGCTGCCATAGTAACACTAAACGCATTTTGAAGATGGATGTCTTCAAATGCTTTCAGTTCACTTGCATTTTTCCGGATCCGGCGTGTAATTCCGGCAAATGGAGTACACAATGGATCCGGACAACGCAAGTGTGAAAGAGCCCTAAGATACAGAACACTGCACCATAGTACCATAATACAAGGATACTACATACAGTGATGTCACAACACAAGCACAATAAACACTGCACCGTTATACTATAATACAAGGATAATGCATGTCACAATGATAATAAACACTGGATCATAGTATCATATTACAAGGAGAATGCACACAGTGATGTCACAATACAAAGATAATAGACACTGGATCACAGTACCATAGTAAAAGGATAATACACATGGTGATGTCACAATACAAGAATAATACACACAGTGGCATAATCTGTGGAGCAGTGGTTGCAGCCAGGTGAAAGTGACATGACAGATCTGTTGTCTCCCTTCAGTAATTTGCATTTATCATGTAATGCAAGTTAATACAAGGCACTTACTAATTTATTGTGATCATCTATATTGCCTCCTTTGCTTACTTGATTCATTTTGCTATAGAAAAGAGCAGTGTCCTCTCTAGTGGACTGCAGGGGTGCGCATAGGCTGGTGCCTTTTCCTATAATGTGCACCCACCGCTGCTGGGTAGTAGTAACCTGGATATGAGCAATATGGACGATCCCAATAAATCAGTAAGTGCCTTGTATTAATGTTGTCTACATGATAAATGTCATTTGCTGAAGTGAGACAACCCCTTTAATAGAGAACACGAGAACACCACCATTCTTGCCATACTATAGATCAAGCAGGTGAACCGCACAGTAAAGAACTATACTTATGGCAGCAGTATTTATAAAGACCCAACAAATTAAGGACTCAATAAACCAAGTACAGACAATGTGTAATTACAAGAAGTGGTTACTAGATGGCGCTACATATCTATGCACGGCATGCTCTCATACTGCAGGTCTCCCTCCCAAATATAGATTGCCTGCCTGCACCAGCTCCCCATTTACTGTGACACAAAGACCCCGAGACATACATTGGGGCACATTCACTATAGTGATTGCATCTGTTTTTATGTGTCACATTTACCACTGACAATGCCCCTGTTTTTCCCAACCTATTCATGTAGGTTCCTCGTATTTAGTTGCACACAGTCTAATTTCTACTCCACTCCAGGGCTGGCGTATTTTTCTTCATCACTTTTGAGTGGTGAGTTGCGCCACATTTTCATGTGCATACTATTAGACCAGTCTTAGTGAATATGAACTAATAACAATACACCTAGTCTAAGTTATGAAGTGCTGTGAGACTAAATAGTCGGCAAAAGAAAGACAGAGGAAGCAAATACACTTCAACTAGAGACAGTGGGGTTCATTTATCAAGGGGCGTATTACTATTTTAGTCGCACAGCTGGTGTTGAAACGTTTTTGACAGTTGGGTTGGACCGAAACCTGTCGGGTGCTGGGAACAGCAAATTTACGAAAATGTAAATGTTGGCGAAAAAAGTACGCTGTCCTGGGGCAGGGGTAGCTTTTCTGCCAGGAGCACAGCGGTTTTAGATTTACATAAGGCACGTGCCTCGTCATAAATTAGGCGAATCCTCCGACAGCGTAAGGGAAAACAAAGACCAGCGTGAAAACGTCCACAAGATGAACAGTACAGTATATAACACACAAGTGCTGAACGCTCAGAAATATGTATGCTGAAGATAAACGGCAGTCTGGAATCACACATACAACAATCAAGGGAGGCATTACACTGCCAGATCTTCAGACGGATAACACATCCATCAGCGTCCATTTGCAATACACAGAACAGAATACCCATTGCTCCCGTAGTCCTTTCTTCCTCATTCTGTTCTATTCACCATTGGCAGTATATCCCTGATTACCAGATACGCTACTGATAATCCGGCATCTTTCATCCTGACGAAAGATTGCGATCAGCCAACGAACAAGTGTTTGCCATCGGCTGCTCGATTATAAGCGTTCGTATTCCTGATAATTGCCCCCAAATCGTGCATTGTAATACAGACCTTAAGATTATCGTGTGTTTACTTTACCATCAGCAGCTCTATACGTAATGGTTAAGTCACTAGAAAATAAGATTCCACAGGTGAAGGACACGTGAAGGTAATCTGTCACCTCCGGAAAGCCCTAATATGTACAGAACACTTGCCGCTGACTCCAGATTCGCACCCCCATCCCCTGCTGTGTGCCTGCAAACCGGCCATAGAATGCATTGAGAGGACTCCTGTGCACGTAAACCTAAGGGCTCATGCACATGAACGTATTTTCTTTTAGGGTCTGTTCCATTTTTTTTGCAGACCATATGCGGAACCATTCATTTCAATGGGTCTGCAAAAAAAAAAGGATGTTACTCCGTGTGCATTCCGTTTCCGTATGTCCTTTCCGCAAATGATAAAACATGTCATGTTATTGTCCGCATAACAGTCAAGGATACACTGTACTATTAGGGGCCAGCTGTTCCGTCCCACAAAATACGGAATGCACACAGACGCCATCCGTATTTTTGCGGATCCGTTTTTTGTGCACTGCAAAATACATACGATCGTGCTGTAAAGCAAAGGACTCCAGGAGAAGTCCATTCTGTGCATTCCAGGGCTGGTGTGTGGGCGCATAGTAGGGAACGGAAGGTGTGTATCAACTTAAAAATTTCTGATCTGGAGTCAGTGGCAGCTATACATGTGTTATTACACCTATTTGGGCTTGCCGGGGTAAGATATTCCACATAAAAGATAAAAATGAAACGTTTAGCCTAGAATCTTCCAGGTTAAATGTTGATGTATTATAAATAAGCATGTAGATACCTGCCTATGCCACTAGGTGGCGACATGAACTGGCAAATACCATTTATCTGTATGGGATACTTTTAACAACTTTTTTTTACAAAATAAAACAAATTATATGTATTATTATTTAATAAAGCGCAATTCATTCCATGGCACAGTACATAATATTTACAAGACTATATAGTAATGTATCCCTGACCACATTTTGGTTGCTCATGAAAAAATACATGTCAGAGATGGACAAGTCTTACCTGTCATAAGCTTCCTTTAAGTCTCTTGCTAGTTTGCACTTGGGTAAGATATGGTGAAATGGTGACTGAGGACCTTCATCTGCTGTAAAAGTGCAAATATCTGAATAATATTGGGCAAGAGGCATAATAATTGTGCGTTGGCATGTTCACACAGGATATTTGAACTGTATGGACGTTGCACCATTTGCTGACATTGCTTTTTTATATTTCGTCCTACTGTAATCACAGTAAAAACATTACCACTCCAAAATGAAGTTTAAAAGTAAGAAAAAAAGAAAACGTTTTTGGTGGTACTATTGTTCGTTGCCAGTGAGGGCTACAGATGTCACACCAAAGTCTTGGACATACCGAAGATAAATGTCAGTAATAATGCTATTACCCAGTAGCTGACTATAAAATTAGATTTCACGGATCCGAGCTACTTAGAGGGGTTCTCCAGGATTAGAAAAACATGGCTGCAATCTTCCAGATACATCACCACATCTGTCCATGGGCTGTGTCTGGTACTACTGAACTGAATGGAGCGGAGCTGTAATACCATACACAACCTGTGGACAGGTACTGTATGGTATTACAGCAGCCACATTCTTCTGATCCTGGACAATTCCCTGCCTATGACACACAGCTTAGCACCACTGCTTTGAACGCTGTGAGCGCAGCATCTGGTCCTTCACAAACCAGTATTTATACTGTATATGTGCTTAATGTGTGAGCAGAAACAGGTCAGAAGGGGCTTTCATGTAAACAATAACTGCTTTCATTCACTGACTGCAAGTGCAGACCTTCTAAACTGGGAGGACATGAGACAAAGACTATACACATTTGAAACTATTTGAGATTATTATGACCACCAGCTAATATCCAGAGTAACCGCCATGTGCAGCACTTACAGCAGCGAGACGCGCTGGGAGTGGCTCACTAAGATCCTGGTAGGTTGTCGCAGGTATCTGGAGCCATGCTAACTGCTGCGCATCTCATAGCTGCTGAAGGGTGAATCGGGGAGGATCCATAGAGCACACACAACGATCAAGGTGGTCCCCCAGATACTCAATTGGATTCAGGTCTGGGGAATTAGGGGGTAGGGTAGTACTTGGAAGCCTTGGTCATGCTTTTTCAACCAATGTTGGACAATTCTAGCCATGTAACACGTCACACTGTCTTGCTGAAAGATCCCATCCGCCCCATTGAAGACAATCAGCATGTATGGGTGTACGTGATCTGCAAGGATGGATTCATACCCAATATCAGTTGAAAGTGCCTTCAACATGGATAAGTGGGCCCAGAGAATGCCACAAAAACATTCCCCGACCATAACCCTGCCACCAGCAGCTTGTGTTCTTCCAGCAATGGTTACAGGTGGTTTGTTCTCCGTTTCTCACCTGACACGCTTCCATCCATATGATGAAGCAGAAACCGTGACTTTTCTGCTAACGCAACTTCGTTAGCAGAGGTGCAGTGACCAACTGTCTGGTTCTGAGCCTCATACACAGTAGAGATTGCTGAACTGTTGATTTAGGCTACATGCACACGACCGTTGTGTGTTTTGCGGCCCGGACAGCCATTGATATAACTGCCTATTCTTGTCCGCAAAACGAGGACAAGAATAGGACAGGTTATATTTTTTTTGCGGACCACGGAACGGAGCAACGGATGCGGACAGCACATGGAGTGCTATCGACATCTTTTGCGGCCCATTGAAGTGAATGGGTCAGCATTCGAACTGCCATAACTGCGGCTCGGAAGTGGACCAAAACAACGGCCGTGTGTATGAGGCCTTAGACACGCTTCTGGTAGCCCCCGGTTGGTCTGCCCTCATGCACCTTCGTAGTCCATGTTCACCTCTCACATCAGTGGCATGTTGTGCTCTGCAGTTTCCAAGTTGCTCATTCGCAATGGTGCCAGTTGGCCAGTCACAATACACTTTCACCGCAGCAGCACGTGAACAGTTCACAAACCGTAGATTCTGAGATATTGCCACCCTCGGCCTGAAAGCCAATAATCAGCTTTTTAGAACTCTGATATATTGCCCTTTTTACAGCAACGCGGGATACGTGTGCAGACAGCCTATCACACCCTTTATATACCCACCAAGCTCATCACTTCCTCCGTGAACAACCTGCTGCTGATGTCCAAAGTAGAAAGTGGTCATAATAATGTGACTACACTGTGTAAGAACAATAACTGTGAGCTTAAAGGGGTTGTCCCACTTCATAAAATAGGTTTTATCTAATCTATTTACCCCCACACAACATATCTTCCTATCCATGTTATTATCCAAAAGCTACCTTTCATTCAAAAAATCATGTAAAGCGATTCCTTTGTTGTTTTCTGTATCCCATGGATACGGCCTCTTTCGTCCGGCCGCATCGCTGTGCCGCGCCTGCGCACAACAGCTGAACCAGTACTCGGGCCGCCTCTCCATTCTTACAAGTACGCGCACGCCCGCGCATGCGCAAATACAGCAGGCGGGTGCCGGAATCAAATAGCCGGCACCCGACCTCTATGACAGGGAGCGGGACCTTAGGGGTTAACTGCCGCTGATCGCAGCCCCCTATCATAGAGGTCGGGTGCCGGCTATTTCACTCCGGCACCCACCTCCTGCATTTGTATTAACATTGGTGGCGCAGTGCGCCCCCCCCCCCCCCAGTATAATATACATTCAGTGCGGCCACCCCCCCCCAGTATAATATACATTCAGTGCGCCCCCCCCCAGTATAATATACATTCAGTGCGGCCACCCCCCCCCCCAGTATAATATACATTCAGTGCGGCCACCCCCCCCCCAGTATAATATACATTCAGTGCGGCCACCCCCCCCCCCCCCAGTATAATATACATTCAGTGCGCCCCCCCCCCAGTATAATATACATTGGTGGCGCAGTGGGAAGTGCCAATGAGGGTTAAAAAAATAAATAAAAAATTAACTCACCTCCACCAATTGATCGCACAGCTGCCGGTCTCCTGTTCTATCTTCAGGACCTGTGGTGACGTCACTGAGCTAATCACATGGTCCATTACCATGGTGATGGATCATATGATGTACCATGTGATGACCACAGTGATGTCACCAAAGGTCCTTTCACAGGTCCTAAAGATAGAACAGGAGACCGGCAGCTGCGCAATCAATTGGAGGAGGTGAGTTCATTTTTTATTTATTTTTTTAACCCTCATTGGCACTTCCCACTGCGCCACCAATGTTTATTATACTGGGGGGGTCCGCACTGAATGTATATTATACTGGGGGGGGGGTGGCCGCACTGAATGTATATTATACTGGGGGGGGGGTGGCCGCACTGAATGTATATTATACTGGGGGGGGGGGGGGGTGGCCGCACTGAATGTATATTATACTGGGGGGGGGGGGTGGCCGCACTGAATGTATATTATACTGGGGGGGGGTGGCCGCACTGAATGTATATTATACTGGGGGGGGGGTGGCCGCACTGAATGTATATTATACTGGGGGGGGGGGGGGGTGGCCGCACTGAATGTATATTATACTGGGGGGGCGCACTAAATGTATATTATACTGGGGGGGGCCGCACTCAATGTTTATTATACTGGGGGGGGGGGGGGGGCGGGACCTCACATACGGCTCCATGTGGATGACTCATACACATGAACGAGCACGCAGGGTGAGTCATGAGGAGGCGTGGCCTTCACTCAACTGCCTGAGAACCAGGAAGTTATCAGGACATCTACTGCTGATCAGATTAAAAAAGCAAAGTGGGACAACCCCTTTAAGAACAAAGAAAAACTGCCACATATAATAATCATCTCCTCTGTAATCACAGAGGCCTTCTACTCACTTTCAGACATTGCAGACACTTCATCCTGTATTGCCAGGATCAGCTTCGCCTCTCTGGTTAGATACTGGCAGCGGCGCTCCTCATGCTGCAAAACAATGGCAATTCTTCTAGACAGATTGTGCAGACAGTTTATCACAGAAGGGTCTGCATTTGCCTGAAATATAAGGGGAAAAGAAAACCATCATTGCAGAAATGTGTAATGCTGGCTATTATCAAACATACATATCATATCATTCACACACATGTATGGAAAACAGCAGACAACAACTATTGTCCATGTGCAGATGTTATCTATGATATCATTCATATACATGTATGGAGGACAGCAGACAACAACTATTGTCCATGTGCAGATGTTATCTATGATATCATTCACATACATGTATGGAGGACAGCAGACACCAACTATTGTCCCTGTGCAGATGTCATCTAGGATATCATTCACATATATGTATGGAGGACAGAAGACACCAAGTAATGTCCATGTGCAGATGTTATCTATGATATCATTCACATATATGTATGGAGGCCAGCAGGCACCAAGTATTGTCCCTGTGCAGATGTTATCTATGATATCATTCACATATATGTATGGAAGACAGCAGATACCAAGTATTGTCCCTGTGCAGATGTTATCTATGATATCCTTCACATACAGTACAGACCAAAAGTTTGGACACACCTTCTCATTCAAAGAGTTTTCTTTATTTTCAAGACTTTGAAAATTGTAGATTCACACTGAAGGCATCAAAACTATGAATTAACACATGTGGAATTATATACATAACAAAAAAGTGTGAAACAGCTGAAAATATGTCATATTCTAGGTTCTTCAAAGTAGCCACCTTTTGCTTTGATTACTGCTTTGCACACTCTTGGCATTCTCTTGAAGAGCTTCAAGAGGTAGTCACCTGAAATGGTCTTCCAACAGTCTTGAAGGAGTTCCCAGAGATGCTTAGCACTTGTTGGCCCTTTTGCCTTCACTCTGCGGTCCAGCTCACCCCAAACCTTCTCGATTGGGTTCAGGTCCGGTGACTGTGGAGGCCAGGTCATCTGGCGCAGCACCCCATCACTTTCCTTCATGGTCAAATAGCCCTTACACAGCCTGGAGGTGTGTTTGGGATCATTGTCCTGTTGAAAAATAAATGATGGCCCAACTAAACGCAAACCGGATGGAATAGCATGCCGCTGCAAGATGCTGTGGTAGCCATGCTGGTTCAGTATGCCTTCAATTTTGAATAAATCCCCAACAGTTTCACCAGCAAAGCACCCCCACACCATCACACCTCCTCCTCCATGCTTCACGGTGGGAACCAGGCATGTAGAGTCCATCCGTTCACCTTTTCTGCGTCGCACAAAGACACGGTGGTTGGAACCAAAGATCTCACATTTTGACTCATCAGACCAAAGCACAGATTTCCACTGGTCTAATGTCCATTCCTTGTGTTCTTTTAGCCCAAACAAGTCTCTTATGCTTGTTGCCTGTCCTTAGCAGTGGTTTCCTAGCAGATATTCCACCATGAAGGCCTGATTCACACAGTCTCCTCTTAACAGTTGTTCTAGAGATGTGTCTGCTGCTAGAACTCTGTGTGGCATTGACCTGGTCTCTAATCTGAGCTGCCGTTAACCTGCGATTTTTGAGGCTGGTGACTCGGATGAACTTATCCTCCGCAGCAGAGGTGACTCTTGGTCTTCCTTTCCTGGGGCGGTCCGCATGCGAGCCAGTTTCTTTGTAGCGCTTGATGGTTTTTGTGACTGCACTTGGGGACACTTTCAAAGTTTTCCCAATTTTTCGGACTGACTGACCGACCTTCATTTCTTAAAGTAATGATGGCCACTCGTTTTTCTTTACTTAGCTGCTTTTTTCTTGCCATAACACAAATGCTAACAGTCTATTCAGTAGGACTATCAGCTGTGTATCCACCTGACTTCTCCACAATGCAACTGATGGTCCCAACCCCATTTATAAGGCAAGAAATCCCACTTATTAAATCTGACAGGGCACACCTGTGAAGTGAAAACCATTTCAGGTGACTACCTCTTGAAGCTCTTCAAGAGAATGCCAAGAGTGTGCAAAGCAGTAATCAAAGCAAAAGGTGGCTACTTTGAAGAACCTAGAATATGACATATTTTCAGTTGTTTCACACTTTTTTGTTATGTATAAAATTCCACATGTGTTTATTCATAGTTTTGATGCCCTCAGTGTGAATCTACAATTTTCATAGTCATGAAAATAAAGAAAACTCTTTGAATGAGAAGGTGTATCCAAACTTTTGGTCTGTACTGTATATGTATGGAGGACAGAAGACACCAAGCATTGTCAGATTTTATGCCACATATGTATGAAGGCTCTCAGATTTTCAGATATGTGATATAAGAATAGTGATGATAGAGGAAAACATTTTTGGGCCATCCTTTCAGTAACCCAGTGAAGAATAAGTCAGTCTCAAAAGGAACAAGCGGCTGGCATCCAATGGAACCACTTTTTTGTTAGTGTGGCTAAGCTGGACATGAAGCCACCACAACTCTACTGCCACTTACAATAAAACACTTTTATTATTTTTTTTGTGGATATTTGTATGGGTATACCTGAACAAGCCTGTTAAGGGTGTAGTAGACACCCCAATCATGCAGATGATTGTGGGGAGGGAAGCGTTCCCTCCCAGCAATAGCCTGGAAGAAGAACGTTGCTACTACTTGCAGCGATCTACTCCACAGCATGGGGAAAACCAACTGCTATGCCATTGCTCGTCCCCATGCTGTATACTGGTTTGCCTGCAGCAGATTGTTATTAGACACCACGATCTGCTGCCTGCAAACCCTATTTTTTAACAAAAGATTTATCTTGCAAGATGATCAAGTGTTTGCTCATTCATTGGGCAAGCAGTGGCAGTATTACACTGCCAGATGATTGGTAACGAGCGTTCATAAAAAAAATCTGCCCATTTAATACACTTTTTATTTTTACAATGTGAGAAGAAGGATAAGCCACTACTAGACATCTTTGATAATGCTTATCTTGGGGGAACAATAGGGTGAAAATTGACCACTGCTGTTCCCCTAATGGCAATCATCTGCTAGTTGCCAGAGTAGACCATAGATTATGGACTGGATATGGCACCCAACATTTTTTTTCTGGCCAGCTTTAAATTTGGGTAATGAACAGACTGAGGGGTTGTCTATGGTCTTGTTTACACACAGCTTTATTTCGAGTTTAACTGAGCAGCTGGTTTACAGCAGGAGACATACCACTGGCTAGCAAAGTCTTTTTGTGTGGAATAAAGGATTCTATGAGTTTAGATGAAGCTAGTTTGAGGGTCCCTACACACAAATTTCTACTGGTGTTTTTTTACCAATAAAAACCCCCCAGAATAGCTACATGATTTTTTTTCCTGGCATTTGCGGTAGCTTCTGAGGAAGCCACCAAGTGGCGTTTCTGATCAACCCCATTTTTTTCGGCCAAGTGCCCTGGGTTCATGTACTTTGCTGCAGTACTTCTGTATTCAGTACTTTGATTCTACACTTTATTCAGCAGGTTTATTGCTACATGTTGGGCACTACACATATTATGTGGCATGGGGATTGGCCTGGGGTAGGGCTACTTATCATGGTGTTTATATGTGTAGGCACTTTATTACACTTATAAGAAATCAAACATGTTTGATCTACTATCATTGAGCGGATGCCCGTTATTACATGCCATCTGTGTGTGTCCTTGGTATAGTATACTGAGGGACACCTGCAGTCTTTACTAAACCAACTAAAACTTTGTTAATGTATTATTTCATACAAGCCTTCTTCACCATCCATACAAAGACATCCATTGCCAGTTACTTTTAGTTAGGCTATAAAAGCTCACTTTTTGGGTATGTGGGCATAGGGTGATTAACTGTGTGCCATTACTGCCCAGCAAAAACACGTAAATTTGTGAAAGACATGGCACTAACTGGAGCTGGGCTTCCTCTGAAACGGCCTGGATGGCTTATAACTCTGATCCTGGCCTTTCAACTCCATAGATGCAATGGTCAATAGCGACCACATCATCTAAGCATTTACACAGAGGTTTGAGGATCCCTTCCCTATCAGCATCTGTCCCCCAATGTATGTGCGGGGTGCTGATATGTTGCCATGGCAGCCGGGGGTCTAACAAGGACCCCTAGGCCTGCCATAAGCGTAAGCCACAGACACAGCCTAATAGACAGCCGGTCACTGTTACAGTGATAGGCTGTGATGCATTGGTATACAAGCCATGTCTCCTAGTACGACAAACAAAATTAATGCTTAATAAAGTTTATATAAAAAAATAAAACAATTTTCTCCATAATTCTACTGTAAATTTTCCCCACAACCCTTATAGTATAGATAATGCTGTTTAAACCGCCCCATGAGCAACATAAAAAAAATATGTAATTTGAAATTGTCTTTTTTAATCCCCCCAAAAATAAATAAAAGGTTAATAAATATGTGCCATGTACCCCAAAATGGTACCTATGAAAACCATCTTGTCCCACAAAATACAAGCTCGTATATCACTACACTGGCAGTAAAATGAATACGTTCTGGCTCTTGGAATGCGATGACATAAAAGCTATTGTTTTTGCCTGAGATGTGCGGGAAAAACAAATAAGGCTACATGCACACGACCTTATGTGCTTTGTTGTCCGCAAAATGCATATCCGAAAAAATAAATGATGACATCCGTATGTCATCAATTTTTTTTTGCGGCTCCATTGTAACTATGCCTAAAACTTATTTTTTTGATGGTGTTCATCTGAGGGGTTAGGTCATTTTTTTTTTTTTTACTTTATTTTGGGAAAAGGGCGCTTTTTTTTGTAAAACTTATTTTTTCACTTTATTTTTTATCCCACTTTTGGATTTCAAGATTTCAGGGTCTGTACCATGTTTCAATACATCAAGATACATCTGTATTGTGCTGCATTGAACTGTCAGCGTCTTACACTGTAAGACGCTAACAGTTGCCTAGGAGACCCTGGGGCTGGATCTCCTGGGCTTCCGTAGCTGGCAGTCCCGAGGCCTGTTCAAGGCATCCCGGCTGCCATAGCAATAATCGGGTCCCTGTCACAGCAGAACGGGGACCCGATGGAGGATGTACAAGCTGCCGCAAACCACCTGTATGCCGTGGTCAGTGTGATCACGGCATACAGGGGGTTAATCCGCCGGCATCTGTGTTTTCACTGATGCTGGCAGATACAGTAGGGGCCCAGCTGCTGATCGCAGCAGCACGTGTGGGGCAACGGGTTAACCCTAAGACCAGAATGCTCGTCCTAGTGCGTTAAGTACCTGCAAGTTAGGACGAGCATTCTCATCCAAGGTCCTAAACTTGTTTAGGACAGCCAGGTGCTGCCAAAACACAGACAGGCATTTAAAATCCGGCCCGGTATTTGACCTCACCTGGATGTAAATCATCCCAGCAGCACATGCTGGGAGGACAATGCCTGTTTTCCCAGACCAAACCTCTCACTGTGTCACAGGGGGCAAAACCCCCAGCCCTAGTTTTGGCTTGTCACTGCGGTGCAGTTTCTCCACACAACTGAATGGGGAAAAATGACAAAAGGCCCCCAATAAATGACACTAAGACACCATGTCTAACAAAGTGATATGTTTTGTATTACTGTATGCAGGATACTTAGATTCTACTTCTCCAGAAGAAGCCGTCATAGTAGTATTCCCTGTATATCCTGCCAGGTGGGCTCAGGCTACCTCATTTACTTACATGCACATGCGCCCACTAACTAATAGCATTGTAGCATACTAAGTGTATATGCCAGACACATCTGAAGGGACCCCTGAGGACAGGAGTGCCTGGTCCACATTTCCAGCAGAGAAGCAGCCCCTATTAAAGTCAATAGCAGATACGGAACAGCGTACAGCCACTACTCTGCCAGAAACCCCAATTCTCTGGATTTGGTGGGGTTGCCAGATCAGATAGGCAACGGAGGCTTTAAAATTCCAATTCCCGCAAATGTATAAGTGAGCTTATGCGGTCTCCGCACACACACACGAGCTGGTGATGGAGCACATATGACGCGATTATTGGTATGTTTCATTAACATGTTAAACTTGTACAAGCCATTCCTATTACTATCCTTATTTGCCTGGTCACATAAAAGCAGCGCACACATAGTCAGACACCCCATGCCACATTGCCATCAATGATGTGACAAACATGACTTGGCATTCCTTGAATCCAACGTTTCTGATGTGTCACGATTCTGTAGGGGCCGATTCGGAGGGATGGTCTGGTGACTGCAGGGAGGAGGTATACAGATAAGATGTGCGTTATCACCATAGGGTGTCTTCAGCTCCTGTGCTGCTGACTAATAGTGTTTACCAGAGGAACAGTATAGATTAAAAAAGGCTCATTTGAATCTGCAAGACCAGGATGGCACGCCTTACAGTCCTCACGATATCTTACCAAACAGATACAGCATCTTCCGTAAACCCTAATACACTGCAATAAGCTTTCTTCTCATTCACCCTTAGTTGTATATGGTTACTATTTAGATTGAATTGGCAGACAATATATGTGTGTGTAGCATGTCATCCATTCATCACATTTCTATTATAGACGGCACTATGGGTCATGAAATACATCCCCAGGTCCCTTTGTAGAATATAGGAGCACAAGCATAAAATATAGACACCTATAACTACCATGTTAAAACCACAGAACCTATCAAAGAGACTATTAAGAGGTGAATATGAGGAAACTGTAATAAAGCTACAGACGTGGGTACAGCCGGGTGATCATACTCTAATAGGTATATATATATATTCACTACTGGATATGGGAGCAGTATCCATTAGTGACTACAGGGAGAATGGCGACACTCACCTTACTTCTCATAGTCTCAACTGAAAATGAAAGACTACCACACCCATCATCAATATTTCCTAGGTGTCAGACCTACACTCTATGGATCTACTGTACCTCATTTTAAAAATACTAAAATGGCTTTTCTGGTTTCAGCAAATCAAGCTCTTTTTTTCTCTGCTTGCAGTCACTGAATAGAAAACGTTATTGTTTACAGCACCTTTATCAGAGCTCTGACCAGGACAGATCTTCATTCCCTGAAAGCAAGCAATGAATGAGCCCATTCAATGAAAATCCCTGTACAGATCCTATATATACGACGAATATGGTGTATATGAAATCATACAGTCTGTGGGTTAGACGGCGAGCTCAGGACATCTAAGCTACAGCTCTGTATACAGCACAGATAGTCCATCAATACTATGTATATGGTACAGATTAGCACTGTGGATAATGCCTATCCTGATACAGGGGTACACCTCATGACATCATTCTTTAGAAAATAGGACTTTGGGAACCTCACATAACTGCATGTACTTTTTAAGCCATATCCTGAGGTGGTTTATTTAAAAAAAAAATCCACAATAATTAATGGCAAAATCCATTAAAGGGATTGTCCGGGTTCAGACATACCTCCATTTTCACCCAGGCAGCCCCCCTGACAAGAGCATCAGAGTAGTTCATGCTCCGATGCTCTCCTTTGCCCTGTGCTAAATCGCACAGGGCAAAGGCATTTTTTGGAGATCCGGTGACGTACCGGGGCTCTCCATGGGGCTACCAGGAACCCCGCTGACGTCACTGGCACTGATGGGCGTGATCTAGCGCTGCCCTAGCCAGTAAACCGGCTAGGGCAGCGCTAAAGCCCACCCATCAGAGCCGGTGACCTCACCAAACACACTGCCGGGCGGAAGCGCAGGGCAAGAGAGCGCATCGGAGCATGAGATGCTCCGATGCTAGCCTCAGGGGGGCTGCCTGGGTGAAAATAAGGGTATGTTCAGCTCTGAACCCGGACAACCCCTTTAAATTATCCACTATACATGAACTCACCCTTAGGGCTCATTCACACGACCGTATGTCTTTTTCAGTGTTTTGCGGTCCGTTATTAACAGATCCGTTTTTATTTCAGTAGTGTTTCTGGTTTTGTTGCGTTTATGGCATATACAGTATACAGTAATTACATAGAAAAAATTGGTCTGGGCATAAAATTTTCAATAGATGGTTCCGCAAAAATGGAACGGATCCGGAAGACATACAGAGTACATTCCGTATGTGTTCAGTTTTTTTTTGCAGACCCACTGACTTGAATGGAGCCACAGAACATTATTTGCAGGCAATAAAAGAACATGTTCTATCTTTCAATGGAACAGAAAAACGGAAATGGAATGCATATGAAGTACATTCCGTTTTTTTGCGGAACCATTGAAATGAATGGTTCTGTATTCGGACCGTATACGGAACGCAAAAAACGTTTGTGTAAACAAGCCCTTAAAGTGGTTATCCAGGAATTTGATCATCAATATCAGATCAATAATTAAGGGGATCGACGACACTTCACACTTGTATGCTCTTAAAAGGGTTTTTCGAGATTTTAATACTGATGATTTATCCTCTGGATAGGTCACCATTATCTGATTGGTGGGGGTCTGACACCCAGGTCCCACACTGATCAGCTGCTTCACATCTTAACATGCACAGCGCCATACATTGTATAGTGGCTGTGCTTGGTATCGCGGCTCAGCCCCATTCACTTCACCAACAAATGTGTCCTCACATGGTACTTTTTAACTATCAATATCAGATTGGGAGGGAGGGGTTAACTCCTAGCACCCCAGCCAATCAGCTGTTTGAAGAGGCCACTGCGCTCCCCGGACCTCCAGTGAACACTGCTTTTCAAGCACAGCGCTGTACATTGTATAGTATCGCAGCTCAACTCCATTCATTTGGATAGGACTGAGCCACACCTAGGCCACGTGACAAATGTACACAGAGAGCCACGGCCTCAATGAACAGCTGAACTGTGGGGGTCCCGGAAGTCGGAACCCTGACAATCTGATATTGATGACCTATGGATAGTCCATCAATATCAAATTCCTGCATAATCCCTTTACCATGTTTATTATTCTGTGCATTCAGCCAATTGATAAACTTACCCCTGAAAGTGTAAAATCCAATGGGGGGCATTTACTAAGCACGCTGCACCAGAATTATGGCATAAAATGCACCAAAAAGAAAGGCATTTTGATTTGCGCCAAAGATATCAACAGTTTTCTCCAGAATTTTCACCATAAAGAATGCATCACGCCAGAAATGAGTTATAAATGTCAAAGTGCACATTACCCCTCATTTATCATCAGAAATGGCTCAAACTGTTGCTGACAATTAGCCCCTTCACTACTGAGCCACTTTTCACCTTAAATCCCAGGCCGATTTTTGCAAATCTTACATGTGTCACTTTATGAGCAAATAACTTTGGGACGCTTTTTACTTATCCAAAGAAAAAAAGGGGAAATGCAGCAGCACCCTGCTAACCAGATAAAGTACAATAATGCCATAGTCACAAAAATTATTATAGTTCTAATGCTACGCTTATTTATAAAGTGAGATGCTTGGCAAATGCATTTTGTAGAAAACCATTTAAGCCCGTCTGCCGTACATCAAGGCGATCTCTGTAAGACGGGTTCTAACACTAAATACTACCTGTTATGCGTTTTCTTTGCAGATTTACAATGCTGGAGATGTGGCACTCCAGCGAGTCGTGCACTCCTGATTAGCCTGTCTGCCCCATAGGCTGATTTTAATTAGTTTCAGTATAAAGCTGTGGCCTGCTCTTACTACATTCATTGGAAGCTGTCTGGCACAAGGAAAGGTATGGAGTGGGCTCGGCATGCATGTTGGTACCTGCATCCCTTGTAGGTAATGGAGGCCATTTTTGCACCAAAAATTGTAAAAGGCAGAGCGGATCCAGCATGCATGTGGATCCAACACTTCCTGAACTTTATGGCAGCCATTATGGCGTATAACAGGTAATATTTATGATGTTACAAACTTTGTTAACCATTTAGGTGTTCCACAATAATTAAAAGAAAGGAGGTGAAATTTCTCAATTTCATTTTTTGGGCAGATTTTTTTTATGTTAATCAATTTTTTTTTGCTACACAGCAAGGGTTAACAGCAAAATGAACCTCAATATACATTACTCTGTTTCTGCAGTTTACAGAAATACCCCATATGTGACGGTAAACTGCTCTATGGGCACGTGGCAGTGGTCAGAAGGAAAAAGGCGCCATACGGATTTTGGAGGCAGATTTTGCTAGAATGTTTTTTAGGCACTATTTTGTATTTGAAGAGACCCTGACGTACCCCTATAGTGGAAAACCTAAAAAAGTGACCCCATTTTGGAAACTACACCACTTAAAGAATATACTAAGGGGGGGGGGGGGACTTTGATCCCCTAAGCGTTTTACGGAATTTGGAAACACTTGGCTGTGAAAATGAAAAGTTTCATTTCTTCCAATAAAATGTTGCTTTAGCCCCAAATTTATTTTCATAAGGGGTAACAGGATAAAAAGAACCCCATAATTTGTTACCAATTTTCTCCTGAATACGGCAACACCCCGTATGTGGTGGTAAACTGCTGTGGGGGGCACATGGCAGGACTCAGAAAGGAAAGAGTGCAATATGGTTTTTGCAGCACAGATTTTGATGGATTGGTTTACAGGTGTCATTGGTTTTTATTTTTTAAATGATTGTCTCGTGTGGGGGTTTATTTTTTTGCAGGATGAGGTGACTGTTTGATTGGTACCATTTTTGATACAAACACTTTTTGATTGCTTGGTGTTACACTTTTTGCGAGGCAAGGTGACAAAAATGGCTGTTTTGTCATAGTTGCTTTTTCATTTTCTTTACAGCATTTACCTGAGGGGGCATTTCATGTGATATTTTTAAACAGCAGGTTGTTACGGACGTGGCGATACCCAATGTGTCTATTATTATTTTTTTTGTTAAGTTTTACACAGTAAAAGCATTTTTGAACATAAAAAAAATCTTGTTTTTGTGTTGCCATATTTTTTTTATTTTTTGGGGAGATTGTCTTAGGTAGGGGCTAATTTTTTGCGGGATGAGATGACGGTTTGATTAGTACCATTTTGGAGTACATACGATTTTTTTTCTTGATCACTTGGTATTACACTTCTTGTGAGGCAAGGTGACCAGAAAATGGCGGTTTTGGTACCGTTTTTATATTTTTTTACGGTGTTCACCTGACTGGGTAGATCATGTGATATTTTTATAGAGCCGGTCAATTACGGATGCGGCAATACCCAATATGTCTACTTTTCTTTTTTTCCCAATTTTTTTTTAAAATACATTTTGGAAAAGGATGCTTTTTTTTTTTTTTTTTTTGACTTGAAACTAAATTTTTTATTGTGTAAAACTTGAATGAGGAAGGCATCGGGCTGCCTTCCCAGCCATCGGGTCCCTTCCCAGCCACCAGCTTATGTGGTGGTGTTTTGTGTAAAAAGTCGCATTTGTGGCACACACAGATGTGACTTTGTGTCAAAAATGTGCATTTATGCAGAGAAAAAAACATTTATTAAGGGAACAAGTGATAGGCAAGTATTAAAACAGGATTTATAAATTAGCTAAATAGCAGGGTTTTGTCAGTAAAGTGTCAGTCAACAAAAACAAAATAACAAAAAGGTCCTGAGTCTAAGACAAAAGTTGCAATTTACCACAGGAAATGTCACAAATATGTTTCAAAACTTGCGAGTCTGGTCTGGGCAGAGGTGGCTCAAATGGTGCATTTCAGTTTAAAACAAAGTAGCATTTTAGTGCTATTGGAGTTAAAATGTCACAAATCAAAAGAACTAGGCGGATAATCATATTTTACAAGTGGTGTGCACCTTTTGATATATGAGGTGAAACAAATCACCACTTTTGATTTGTAACTTTAGTATTTTTTTTTTTTTTAGCACCAATTGCACCATTATTGATAAATGTTCCCCCAATAATTTCTACTGACCAACCCCCAACACATACTGGGTATTTAAAGGGAGGAAACTGGATTACCCATAAGCAGGTAGCAAATAAAAGAAGACAACTTAAAGGGGTTGTCCGGGTTCAGAGCTGAACCCGGACATATCCCCATTTTCAACCTGGCAGCCCCCCTGACTTGAGCATCGGAGCAGTTGATGCTCCGATGCTCTTCTTTGCCCTGCGCTAAATCGCGCAGGGCAAAGGCATTTTTAGGAGTTCCGGTGACATACCGGGGCTCTCCATGGGGATGCTAGGAAGCCCGGTGACGTCACCGAACACACTGCTGGGCGGAAGTATCCACCGGCAGTGTGTTATGAAAAACAAAAGAGCCCTTGGCCTGCGCGATTTAGCGCAGGCCAAGGGAGCGCATCTCAGCATGAGATGCTCCGATGCTAGCCTCAAGGGGGCTGCCTGGGTGAAAATAAGGGTATGTCCAGGTTCAGCTCTGAACCCGGACAACCCCTTTAAGCTAAATATTACTTTTACTTCATTTACCTATAAATTCAATCGCTTACCCTCAGGGCGAAGACGACATTAAAGAGGATCATGGTTGGCATTTCTCTTTTTGGTGAGGGATCTGTTTTTGACACCTACAAAGAGAGACATAATTTTTACAATGTGTGGAGGTTGCACATCAATAGTGGAGGTGATAATGAGCTGTGCATATACCCACTTTATACAACCATTACAACATTCCTGTAATGAGAACAGCAAGGAATAAACTATGTTGTTGTATTAATGTGATCATTACTGCAGACACGTTCATTCTTTATCAGAGGAGTGATTCATTACCACTAGAGGGAGCAGTGAGTGGACCTGGGACTTAAAATACCAAATCAAATATTCTGTTGTAGAGCTGCAATTACTGTCACCGTGTGCATGTCTGTGTATACCGCTGTCAGCTAAACAGCATAGCTTTTCTCTTTTGGTATATTAAAGGGAGTCTTTCACGCCGATTCACCGTATTAACCTAATAACAGACTTATGTCCACGGCATCCCCCTATTAAAACTGTGCTTACAGTATGTTGCTTGCTATCATCGTTCTGCCCAAAAACACTTTTAATCCATATGAAAATTAGGCTGTGAAGGTGCCCAGTGATCACGGCAAGAACGTAAGTTAGGCCGGGGCCGACGCATGCGCACGGTAAACTGTGATGCCCCGGCCAGACTGTGGTCATTCAATGCGCCCGCGCCGATATCGCGGTCATCGGCCCATGCGCAGGATTACGGACGGGAGGAGGGAGGTTAGAGCAGAGACCAAGGGCGGGCAGACGCGGCGGAGGGGGAGTGGATTCGTATGAAAATGACCCAGGGGCCTACGGTGAATCGGCATGAAAGACTCCCTTTAAACTTTTCGTGTAAGGTCTGATGCACACGGCAGAGAGCAATGCACAGGACTCCATGAGTACAAAACTATAAATTATCATTATCCTAGACTGCCTCAATATATATACAGTACAACATGAGAAATGTGTGGAATATCTGTGTCTCTGCATAAGGAGGTTAACTATGCCAATCGCACCTCTAACAGAGCCCTATAAGGCTCCATGCAAAGCTTAGTGCACGAACCTTAATGCTTTTCTGTTACGTGCACGTATGCTTGTATTTCTGCTATTCTGTCCCAGCAAAGGAAAATTGGCATATCTGGCATATGCTGGACACTGCCAATGCCCAACTGATGCCATTCACTGCAATGGGATCTGCTGGATGTCTGGCATATCAGCTGTGATCCATACTGCTGGGCAGGCTTTGTAGCCATGATCAAGCGTGGGTCATACAAGGAGAGAAAGTATAACAGGCAAATACTATCTCTATTTCCGTCTATGGTCCACACTAGTTTATTCTGACTATAAACTATTGTAAAGTTTGCAGTGTTCTGTGAACCTACAGGTAACTACAACACATGGACGGGGGAGTATAATGTGGGATATGGTAGTCCTTGTCCTGCTCTCATAAGCAGCCTCTTTTTATAGGATGCCTCAGGAGTAACGCGTTTTGGAGGAAAGCAGTAAAATATATCATGCAGCCATGTTGAATATCTTGGAGAATGTGGACACTAGATGCACAGAACACATACAGATCTGCTTTGTGGGACCAAGAGACATCATGAAACGTATGAAGAGTACCAGAGGAACATTTTTAAGGGGTTAATTTCTTTAAACAAAGCATAATCATAGGCCTTAAAGGGTTTCTACCACCAGATTGTGACCCATTTAGCTGATCTGCTCGTGTCCGCAGTACCTAACAGTGCTCTTGTGTCACCACAGTCTGCTGCCGTTAAGCTTAAAAACGTACTTTTATTGATATGCAAATGAGCCTCTAGGTGCTATGGGGGCGTCTTTTCAGCACCTAGAGGCTCCTTCCACTAACCATTTCTGCCGCACAGCTCGTCCCTCCAGCCCGCCCCGCGTCTCTTGATTCACAGCTAACCTCGCTCCATCTAAGATGAATTCCTGTGCCGTGCGCTTCTATATTCCGCGCAGGCACAGTGACTGTCGGACAGCTCCCTGCACCAGCATCTTGCCTGCGCTGATTGCGGCACAGGGAGCGATCCAACTGTCACTGCGCCGAATACAGAAGCGCACAACGCAGGCATTCGAGATGGAGCGAGGTTGGCTGTCAATCAAGAGGGGCGGGGCGGGCTGGAGGGACGCGATGGGCGGCAGAAATAGTGAGTAGACAGAGCCTCTAGGTGCTGAAAAGATGCCAACGTAGCACCTAGGGGCTCATGTTTTTAAGCTTAACGGCAGCAGACTGTGGTGACACAAGAGCACTGTTAGGTACTGCGGACACTAGCAGATCGCTAGTGCCAGTCAGCTAAATCTGGTGGTAGAAACCCTTAATAGTGCACATGAAAGAAATAGTGGCTCCTCCTTAAAAGGACTGTATCATCTAAACCGGAACATTTTGACTGGTTATTGGCCTCTTTTACATGAGTCTGTCCAGTCCAGAAAATAAGCTCTGTTTGATGGTTGCATTTCCCTGACCCATGTCTACTGTAATGTACTCACGGCATTATGTGGGTCAGAGGAGCAGTGTTCAGTCAGCTTGTACACCAGGCGCTGTCCGCTGCAGACAATTCCTTTCAAACATGACTGAGGCTCTCCGAATATCTGCCTAAACCCAGTTAGCAATGCTTGACCTTGTAAGGTGGTATAAATGAATTCTTTGCCTCAGCAGTGAAGTATATATTTCTGATGAGAATTTCCATTTCCTTTACATGGCCTGATGTAGTAAGCAAGGAAGGAAGTATTTCTTCTTGACAGTCACTTGCTTGTCAGTGGAGGGAAAACCTGCATTCACAAGCAGCGACCGCCTCCACAGTATGGGTGGATCGAACGCCAACGTCATCGCTCGTCCCCATACAGAATCACTGTTTGCGGCAGTTCCCAGCACGACAAAGTTATGGCGCTGGTATCCCATGGGTTAATTCTGCATCTTTCCACGTCTTGTTGTAACATCCTCCAAATGTTGCTTAGATGGCACGATCTGCTGCCGGCAAACAATGATTTAGCTGTCCACACCAACGATCTCATACCCAATGAATGAATGTTTTGACCATTATTATATTCCACACAGGTGGAGCAAAAATTGTGTACAGTGTTATCCAGAAAAAATATGTAGAATACTTTTGTGTTAATAAATACAGAAGTATTATGGGGGTGATAGCTTTATTGGATAACCAGCAAATACATACCACAAGCTTTCAGGGGCTCCTTCTTCAGGCAAAATTAGGCACAACATTTGGAGGATGTTACAAGACACATACTTGGGGAGATGCAGAATTAAGGCTACTTTCACACTAGCGTTCGGGGCTCCGCTTGCGAGTTCCGTTTGAAGGCTCTCACAAGCGGCCCGAACGGATCCGTACAGCCCCAATGCATTCTGAGTGGATGCGGATCCATTCAGAATGCATCAGTTTGGCTCAGTTTGGCCTCTGTTCCGCTCAGCAGGCGGACACCTGAGCACTGCAAGCAGCGTTTTCGTGTCCGTCTGGCCGTGCGGAGCCAAACGGATCCGTCCAGACTTACAATGTAAGGCAATGGGGACAGATCTGTTTGAAGTTGACACAATATGGTGCAATTTCAAACGGATCCGTCCCCCATTGACTTTCAATGTAAAGTCTGGACGGATCCGTCTGGAGTAAAAATTGGACTTAGATTTTTTTATGAAATATAATGCAGACGGATCCGTTCTGAACGGATACCATCATTTGCATTATAGGAGCGGATCCGTCTGTGCAGACACCAGATGGATCCGCTCCGAACGCAAGTGTGAAAGTAGCCTTAAAGAGGTTTTCTCACTTCAGCAAATGGCATTTATCATGTACAGAAAGATAATACAAGCCACTTACTAATGTATTGTGATTTTCCATATTGCTTCCTTTGCTGGCTGGATTCATTTTTCCTTCACATTATACATTGCTCGTTTCCAGGGGTTACGACCCCCCCCCCCCCCCCCCCCCCCTGCAATCCAGCAGCAGTGGCAATGCTTGCACACTATAGGAAAAAGCGCTGGCCTATGCGGACTCCTGTGGGCCCGGTGTAACACACTTACAGCTTGCTTGCCTGTGAGAACTAGGGGGCTTGGTCTCACAGGCTTACATGGAAGGCAGCACAACGCCTATGGAAGGCATCAGGCTGCCTTCCCAGGAATCGGGGACCCGATGGCCGCAGGGACCCGAAAAGGATATTGCACGTGCCGCGTGCAGCAAAGGTTAATGCACCGGCATCAGTGTTTTTACAGCAGGGGCCCGGCTATCAGTGACTGGCGGACGGCTGCCGCTGATCAGGCAGGCGCAGCTCCTGCACCCTCCCAATCAGCGTGCCGTAGCTGTACGGCGCTGGGATTTAAGTCACAATTCCCAGCACGGTAAAGTTATGGCGCTGGTATCCCACAGGTTAATTCTGCATCTTTCCACGTCTTGTTGTAAGATCCTCGAAATGTTGTACCTGTTGCCTCAGTTTGTCATTTGTAATTCAGCCTGAAGAAGAAGCCTCTGAAAGCTTGTGGTACGTATTTGCTGGTTAGCCAATAAAGGTATCGCTCCCATAATACATCACATAGTATTTCAGACGGGAAAGATCACAGGTACTTATCTGTATAGACGTCAATCTTCCCCAAATTCCCTTGTTCAAAAGTGTGTCGGAGCTCCTGTGCACGGTACTGTACAACTACGAGGCACAAAGCAGCATATGGAGAAGGCCAACTTTACCTACCTGGCACGGAGCATGCTGAAGCAGAGTCGGGTGGCCAACAAAACGCACATTGTCAATCTTCAGCTCAAATTTTTTACCGCACATATCAGATTTTGTAGCCAATATGGTCGCAAGTATGACATCTGAAAATCTTTAAAAGGGATAAGAGACCGACACAAAGTATCAGAGGCAGCGCTTATCTCCTTAGCGGACAATACGTGTGAGGAAGATTATTACAAGGAATGACAGTATACTGAATGTGAAGCAATTACATGTGATCACACAGTGAAGAAATGACAGCTAGTGACTCCATGCTAATTAATGCCATGCTCTGCCAGTAAAGAGAGTGCTGGTTAATCACACAGCTAAATACTGTGCCACAATACACAAGAAGTAGTCCGCCGCGGGGAGTGGAAGCGCAGCCCTATAGTCATGTACACATCCAGACCATCATTATACATTACAACACTCACCGTACACGGCAACCATTTCTACTTCTATCTGACGTACATCTGAATTCAGAAAATGTTGTTAACCATAGGATATACTAAAAATACCTAATAGGTGCAGGTCCCACCTCAGAGCTCCCCAACAGCAGAATGGAGGGGGGTGGGGGTCTTGCAAACCGGTTCATGATTCAAGGGGGCCATCTTCAATGTAGAGAGCCACAAGCACCCCCTATCAGAAATAAACGCCATAAGTGCCTTGTGTTCAATGATAGAAGGGAAGGCACAGCATAGGCCAGGTTCAAAGCTTATAAAGGGGTTCTATACCTTTGAATAGGTCATCAGCATCTGATCAGCAGGGGCCCAACTCCAGGGACCCCCACCGATCAGCTGTTTGAGAAGGCAGAGGAATTCACAGTAGCGCCGTTGCCTTCTCTGCTTCCCGTGGGCTGGTAACATTGCAACTATTTCATGTGGCTGAGTTGCGCCCAGGCCACGTGACATAGTTGTGATGTCACCAGCCCGCAGGAAGCAGGGAGAAGGGCACGGTGCTACTGGGAGAGCCTCTTCCTTCACAAACAGCTCCCCCGCCAATCAGATGACCCATCCAAAGGATAGATCATTAGTAAGAAAAAAGTGTAGAACCCCTTTAAATACTAGAGCATTTACCATTTGTTTGGCACACAGCTATCACTCCTGACCGATACCCCCATACACATACATGCTTTGCTGATGCCAGATACCTCTAGCACTGGCTTATCCTCCTGGACAAATGAGCGGGCATATTGAAATTCAACATGTCTGACCATTCTTTCCTCACAAATCTGCTATTGGGGTAGACTCGGGCCCACCACATACACATTATGCCCACCTTTAGTTATGCCTCCCTTAGATACAATCACAAAAAACTACCAGCTTCTCAAATTTAAAGCAACACTTCCATCAATTTTTTTTATCACATAGTAACAACCTATATGTGAACATTCCATATCATTTTATAATATTTTTTTTTTAAACCAGGTTGATGGTTTTCTGGATATAATTTTTGAAATCAGGCCTTGTATTCAATATCCTGATATTTATCTCCCTTTTTGACTTTTAGCATGCGGACAGTCTAGCTTAACCTCTTCAGTCACACCATTACTGCGACCAGTACTGACTCAATTAGAGCATCAAACAGTACATCAACCAATGCAATGCTCTTCTCTGGGCATCTTTATCTAGGCCTACCAAGAGAACAACAGAGCCGTCATACTGTTATCCCAATTACTAGAGAACATTGCACCTTTGTTGGGAACCTGGTGCTAAATCCTTCGTAGACGACCTGGGTAGACGTCAGGGCTTCACGCGTAGCAGAGCAGCTACCTCGCTGCAATTGCTGAAAGTCCATTAAGACAAGCTTTGGTCTCAGGCCGGAAAATATTTTGCATTTAATTTTGAAATGAATTAGTACTGCCAAATGAAAAACTTCCAAATATTCTAAAAATGTGTTTTCTATTAATATTGAGTTTACTGCTTTCTGAAAGCCCTTTTATTATACTGCTGAACCCTTAGTTCTTGGCATACTAGATAATTGCTAATGTGAAAGGGGCCTTCACGACTCCTTCACAGCGAAATACGGGTCAGGCATGTAGGTTTCCAACATGGCTCTTCCACTGTTCGGGTGATAATTAGATAGATAAATCACTATCAGAGGTGTCTGGCTGGGGTTCGTCTGCCCGTTACTGAATCAGCTTGCAGACATCTTATTTGTTCCTACTTAGAGATAAAAACATGTTCAAGAATATTCATAGAAATCTTTCCATGTGTAAGTGGCACTTATTGTAAGGGTGTGGGGAAATCTTTATGGCGGGTACGTATGGCCCGATTATTGGGGACAAACATTGCTATGAATGCTCATTGCCGATAATCTGCACATCTAAAAGGTGCAGCCGATCACCCGATGAACAAGCCAAACGCTTGTTCATTGGGTGAAAGTGATGTTCATGCAGGCAAGTAGATTATCATTTCTGGGCAGCCGATCGTGCCCAGAAACATGCCAGCTGTATGAGGACAAGCCATGGCATTAGCGATCCTTCGTCCTTATACCGTGGAGGTGATCGCTGCATGTAAATGCTGAGGTCTCCTCCACTGAACGAGCAGCCAGGTGTAGAGGAAGCTACGATTCCTTCCTGATAATTGGCTGCTCCTCTAGCCATGTAAACCTTTCCATTTTTGATTGTATACCTTTAAGTTTGTACCTGTCCTATTCATCTTTTCCTTCTTGACTCAAAGGGCCACTACTTAGAATATGACAATTTTATATTACCAGTAAGCACATGCTAGACAAAGATACCACCCCTTACTAAATAATGAAGGTTTTAGAAATATACAATGTGCATATGTGAAAGGGGATATAGCAAGCAGCCAGTGACAGTCCGACAGATGCCCTGTCAATCTGCTTTCAGGGAGATAACTGCATATCTCGGAGTGCCTCAGAGGTGTAGCCTGCACTACGCGCTTATCTCTCTGGACAAAGCCACATATCTTACTGTCTGCACTTATTGTAATTTAATATAGTGATCAGTGTGCGATGTAAAAATTATATCTAAAGGTGGATTAGACGTACAGATAATCGGGCAGACTATCGGGAATAAACTTTCCTGCGAACGCTCGTTCCCGACAATCTGCTTGTGTAAAGGTGCAGCCATTGGTGATCGTTAGTGCAGGCACATACATTATCATTTCTGGGCAGCAGATTGTGCGGTCTAAACAGCGATCTGCTGCGCAGAAACTATGCAGGTGTATGAGGACAAATGATCGCAATAGTGATCCTTCTTCCTCATACTGTGGAGGTGATCGATGCATGTAAATGCGACACTTCACATCTACTGAATGAGCAACCGACTGTGGGGAAGGACCCCTTCCTTCCCTACAATCTGCACATTTAAATGCACCTTAACTTTACTGTGCAGTGATCAACTCTCCCATTGTGGAGGGCATTTAGCAATTAAAGGGGTTGTCCCATAATTAACACATATGACCTATCTGCAGGATAAGTGTACGGAATGTAGCACTTTTTCAGGCCCATAGAATTTCAATAGAGTGGCAGTGCACATGCACAACCAACACTCAATTTGAACGAGGGATACGGGACCTCCATTCTCATTAATGGTGGGGGTCCAAACAGTCAGAGCCCCCACAATCAAACACTTATTACCTATTCTGATTACAGGTGATAAAAGTTGATTACAGGACCAATAAAAAAAATTAAAAAAAAATATCTGATTCTGGGCTCAGGAGCCCACAGGCCGATCAGTGATTGATGGCTATACTATATGGACACAATTCCTGTGACATATCTCTTAATCCTTAAATCCATGTGTTATATTCAGTCCCATTGTCACAGGTGTATAAAATCCAGCCCCTAGCCACGCAGTCTGCTTTTACAAGCATTTGTGAAAGAATGGGTTGTGCTAAAGAGCTCGCTGAATTCCAGCATAGTCCTTCAATATGATGTCACTGTTGCAACAAGTCTGTTGGAGAAATTTCTATCCTCCTAGAATGTATTCCACGATCAACTGTGAGTGATATTATTGTAAAGTGACAGACCATGTAACATTACAGAGTGGGACCAAGTGCTGAGACACATAGATTTATCAAGACCAGCACTTTCTGTCCAGAAAACTGTAAAAATGAAGATAAATTTGTTGTGGCCGCAATCCCTTTCAGAAAACTGTGCACCAGGAGCTTCCTGGCACGGGTTACCATTTAAGAGGAGCTGCATGCAAGCCTTAAATCACCAAGCACAATGAGCACTGGACCGGGTGGTGTAAAGCAGGCCACCACTAGACTCTGTGGAGTGATGCTTCTCTGACAAATGATTGGTTCCAACTGTATGGGAACAGATGGAGAAGGCCTTTTTTGGTTCCATCATAACGTAAGTCCATAACGGCATGTTTGGTGTGGAAGAACTTGACAAGCCGTCAGAGCGCTGACCTAGAATGGAAGCTGTAAGCCAGGCTTTTTTGTCATACGTAAGTGTTTGACCACACAAATGCTCTTCTGGATGAATTCCCACAGACACACACCAGAATCTTGTAGAAGACCTTCCCAGCAGAATAGTTGTTTGGCTGCAAAGGAGGGGGTCAACTTCATATTAATTGCTATGGAAGAATGGGTAGTCATAAAAGCCCCTGTTGGTGTAATGTGTTGTTGTCCTTATGCTTTTGCTATATAATGTATCTGCATATCCATAGAGGAAAGACCGTCTGAGCAGGGTCGCCCACTGGACTCCTTGTTCTACAAATGTTCTACAAATCCTTTCCCTCAAATTCTAGATCAACCTGCTCAGCTCCTCCTGCTGGGTAACAGGTTGCCTGCAGGATGCATTGCATTTCACAGTTTCCTTTAGCCCTTACTTGGTTTATATATTCACTGTGCAATTTCACTTCAATAGTTGATGGCAAGACAAATATGGAGTAAAGAGTTTCTGAGATTTCAGGAAAGCAAAGATCTGTGCCAAGAAGTGTTAGTAGTAGTTGATTACAAGTCCATTATATTCCAGATTCAGTTATTGACAATGTGACACATACAACAGCACACATAGGAAGAGCCAAAGACTCATTAGAAGAGGTCGATTCTAAACAAGTCAGGATTGTCTAGAATAACGAATCTTACCCTGCAACCAACTGCTCATCGGTTGGAGGACATGGCTCTCTGGAATAGGAACGGGAGCCATCAACATGGAAAACGTGAAACACAACTACAAACTACATGACATAAAACAGACGCACACTATAATAAAAAGCAGGCTAAAGCTGGCCACACACATGAGATAGCTGTCGGTCAAGCCATTCAGCTGACAGCTGTGAATCCCATACATATTTATGAAGTTGAAATCTACCCTCACACCAGCCATCGGGAGAGTGTTGGGAAGCCACCATGCACATTAGATGGTCAGCCAGTGCTGCCGAAATCTATGGGTTCAGCCAACAAAGATCTAATATGCATGGCCAGCTTTGGACTACACACAGACTTCTATCACATGATGCCACAGTATATAAGAATACATCCAGCAGTTTACAACTAGCCCTTTACATTAGACACTAAATATAACGTTTGATGGAAAAAAAGAAGACATGAAGTGCTAGAGCACAACGTAAGCGAGGCACGGGTCCCAAAAATCTGCGTGTAGCACTCACCTGATCTGCACAGTTTGATTAGACACTGGCTCACCCTGCGGACAGTGGTCATTGCTACCATGCAGAAAACATCCACAAGCAAAAAAACAAGTTATTATTCATTCACAAATGTGTGTCATACACTGACTGTCAACTAAGGCAAGGGAGCAGAGGAGAAGACGAGAGGTCGCCCATTTGGTGCACAACAGCTAGTGTAAAATGTAAGTATGGAGATGGCTGCTGCTACTCGCCTGCCCACGGTCTCCGAAGGCTGGACTACACAAGTGGCTGGCGGAGGAGAACACGGGAATTTGCTGGCGGCGCAGCAGAGAGGAGTTCCAATACCAAGATGGAGATAAAGAAGCTTTATTGGTGACAACCAACATGTTAAGGGATTGAGCTGATCCCTTTGTTAGGTAAGTACTTATCTGATGAAGGGATCAGTCCAATCCAGAAACACATTGAATGTCACCAATAAAGCTTCTCTATCTCCATCTGGTATTGGAACTCTTCTCTTTGAAGCCCTTTCCCTCTGCTCACATTACAACTTGTTCTACAAGCAAATTCCAACGTTCTCCCTCTCTAGCAACTAAATGTGCCAACTCGGCCAGTAGGGTGGACCTCTGCCAAGGACTTGACGTAGGAACATCCTTTTCATAGATGCTTATCCACAGTCATAAAGCCTCTTTCACACGAGCGAGTTTTCCATCCGGAAGCGAAGCGTGTCGTGAACGGACAGTATCTGGACTGGATCTTGAGCCATCTGTGTACTTGAGTAATATTTATCACTGATCATCTCTGGAGTCAGGGAAAATCACAGCAAGTTCTATATTATACGTTTTTCACATAGCCCTGGCCCCACAGAAATGAACAGAGCTTGATTGAAAAACGAAAGGTATCCTGACGAAATGTGTTTTTCACTGATAATTACTAGGAGATATTGAGTGTTATTCTTCAGTTTTGGTTCATGCACGTGAAAAATACACCAAAAACAGATTGCATCTGCACAAAACTGATTGAACTTTTGTGCAAAAGCATCAGTTTTCCCCTGGACAGAGTCTGCCTCACCCCATATCGCTCGTGTGAAATAAGCCTTAAGAGCAGATGGATCAATGACGGCATCTTGGGGAAGTTCAGTGTAGAACAAGTTGTCTTCTAGTGACTCGGCCTCACCAAGAGAGCTGTCTTACCAATGCTGGCCATCCATGCCAGGTGGTCTCTGCTCAATGTTTTCTGGGCACTTGGCATGTTTAGATATCAACCCCCTGCACTTTCAGCTCTGCTACCTCCTCATTTTTACACTTATACCCCCTTATCTGTTGTAAATGTGTTTATCTTATAAAATGTATAACATATAAGAAATACATTTACATTCATCACTGAATGTTTTACTCCTTGGCTCTCCCCTGCACACCCGTCAGCATATGACACCATCATCTTCAGGCTACATTTACAATTTACTAGTGTCTTCATCAGCAAGCTGGATGTGATCCTGTCAGAAGCTTTCAAGAGAAGGCCTGATTCAGACTGCCATTCTGATTTCCATCCATAAACAAGGACACATCCAGACGTCTGTATGACGCCCGGGTGTTTCTGGACATATTCATTTAAGTGATTGCTGGTAAAGCAGGGATCAGCAACCTCCGGCACGCCAGCTGTTCTACAACTCCCAGAATCCTCCTTTCATTTCTGTGGTAGTTACAAGAACAGCCTAATAAGTTTTCATGCTGGGAGTTGTAGTTTCACAGCAGCTGGAGTGCCAAAGGTTGCTGATCCCTGTTGTAGAGAGTGCAGTGTTGGGAGAGGCATGCTGATATACACAACGTCACCAAGGCCCAAGGACCATCAGATGCGTCAGATCCAAATGGAGATAAATGCGGTCATTTATAAAACTTGTGTGAAGTAGAACTGGCTTAGTTGTCCATAGCAACCAATCAGATTCCACCTTTCACATTCCAAAGGAGCTGTCAAAAATGAAAGGTGGAATCTGATTGGTTGCTATGGGCAACTAAGCCAGTTCTACTTTACACCAGTTTGATAAACAACCCCAAAAGTTTATTGAGCAAGTCCTACAAAAAGAACAATGTGGTTTGGGGGCTCCAGGGCCCTTTTATCAAGTTGTAAAAGACAACTGCACAATCAACTTCATCTCTGGTGGTCCTTGCGCCTGCATGAAGTCCTGGATATCGGCTGGTGGGCCCCCATCACGGCATTCTGTACAACAAGAAAACGCTTCTCTCTCCAGACCAGAACATCAGCACAATCCACCACCTCCTCTAGCCTTCATATAGCTATTTCTGTGCATACCTAGCCCTCACCTACTAGCCCTATGAGCCTTTTATCACTACTGTATTCATCAGATTGAGTCTTGGATGGAAAAGACAAGAATGATGTCTGCTGTCATCTTCTTGCCACAACCCAAGTTCGGATAGCACACAGACGGAAACTGATGCCCTCTGAATTAGTCCTAAATATTTTCAGCGTCACTAGGTTTCTGCTACGGTTTTATGAAAATCCTGGGGGAAAAAAATCTGACAAAACAGCAATGCGTGAAAGCATCCTTCCTAAAACTGCAAACATTAGCAAAAAAGTGGATTTCCAGCCAACTGTATCTTCAGGCATCAGTCTACTCAGTTCAACAAAGATAATATCTGGAAATCCAGTAGAGGAAATTGTGGAAAGTAATGGCGGAAAGCTACTTTCAGTCACTGCTATGGACTTTGTCCACGGGTCTTAGTAGTGGTTTTCCTGGGTTTATTTCCTCATCGCTTCATTTCACATACAGTAACTGATCTGAATAGCCATCCATTTTTAAAAAGGGGAAGCAGACAGTACATATGTGGTGTTTGGATTCTAACTGAGGGAACTACATTTATAAAACCTGTAAGTCGGCACACAGTGCGCGGCCGATGCCCTAACTATTTCTATTGATGGTGGCCTAAAGGAGACGAGGTTCACTGTAAAGGGGCCCCCCTTTACACCAGTATCACACTATTCATACATGTGTATGTCTTGTGCTTTACATGTACGGTACAATTTAAGCACCATGGGGCACATTTATTAAGACCAGCACCAGTTCTAAATGTAAGCCAGCTTCCTAGCTGTCTTATGTTTAAACCATTTTCTACGTAGAAAATGATAAATGAGACGGGCCAGACGGCCCCTCCCCCGACCACAATTTTAGACTTGCCGTGAGCGGGCAAAGTTGCAGATAGCGGCGCACCATTGCGCCACCATCCGTGCCTGAAATCCGCCTACTTTAGGCAAATTTCAGACTAGTAAATGACCCCCTATATATACATATAACATTATATCTACATAGATACTACATGTAGCATTAATATCATACTTGGAATCTCCATCAGGATCCTCCGTGTTGTCTCCAGTGTTATTTAAAGCATAGCAGCTTCTTGGATTACCTAAAACAACATCAGTCTTCAATTAGTCTTTGAAAAATTCCTTAAGGCACATGGTAGCCTTCTGTAAATCTGCACCGACTACAGATCGGTTACTGAGGATAGGTCATCAATATTGGGAGCCTGGAAAACCCTTTAACGTTTTTGGAGTTTAATGGGAAAAAACAGCAATTCTGCTTGTTCTACTCCATTCACTGTGCGGTATACCGTATTTTTCGCCGTATAAGACGCACCGGCGTATAAGACGCACCTAGGTTTTTGGGGAGGAAAATAAGAAAAAAAATATTTTGAACTAATTGTGGTCTGTGGGTGATGCACTGTTATGGGGATCTGTGGATGACGCACTGTTATGGGGGATCTGTGGGTGACACTTATAGGGGATCCTCTCTGGATGGCGCTGTTATGAGGATCTGTGTATGACAGTTATGGGGGGGATCTGTGGATGACACATATATAGCATCTTATGCTATGTGTCATCCACAGATCCCCTCCATAAGTGTGGGGGTCGCATTTGCTTTTATAATGGGGGTGGGGGTCGCATCTGCATTTATAATGACAGCGGGGCCCGTGCAGTGACTGTATTCTACTACACGGGCCCCGCTTACTGTACAATCATATCCCTAATACCGTAGTTAATTGTTGTGTGCACTGCATGTAAAAGCATAATGAGCGATGATGAGCGCTATTACTTACAATTAGAAGCGCTTGCCGTTCGGAGCAGGGAGGAGGGAGGAGGCAGGAGGCAGGCCGGGAGGACGGGCGCTGGCAGTGTGAGTCATCCGTCATGCGCCCACGCCGCCTGCTTCATTCATGAAGCAGGCGGCGCAGGCGCGTGACGTATGACTCACACTGCCAGCGCCCGTCCTCCCGGCCTGCCTCCTGCCTCCTCTCTGCTCCGAACGGCAAGCGCTTCTAATTGTAAGTAATAGCGCTCATCATCGCTCATTATGCTTTTACATGCAGTGCACACAACAATTAACTACGGTATTAGGGATATGATTGTACAGTAAGCGGGGCCCGTGTAGTAGAATACAGTCACTGCACGGGCCCCGCTGTCATTATAAATGCAGATGCCGCCCCCAGCCCCTCCTCCCTCACAGCTGATATACCCGCCGCACGGCATCGCGGCGGGTGTATCATTGAAAACTAAGCAAAATCGGCTACATTCGCCGTATAAGACGCACTGCTATTTCCCCCCCACTTTTGGGGGGGAAAAAGTGCGTCTTATACGGCGAAAAATACGGTAAATAGCATTTTAACCTTACTTTCCCTATTTTTGCATGATATGTAGATTTGTAATAAACATTTTTTTTTCTTTTTTACTTCCTATTCTCAGCATCGTTAACCAATATCAGATCGGAGGAGGTCTGACTAGGGTTGTTGCGATAACAAAATTTTGATTTGATTTCGATACCATAAAAAAGTTTTGGGAAACTCTATACCATTCGATACCAAGCAAAAAATTTAAACACCAAAAAAACCAGCATGCATTTCGCGTTTTATGGACTGTCCGGCTTATAATCGAACAGTTCAATCCTATTTTTGGGGGGGACAAGGGGACTAAAAAATGGCGAATCAGTTTTTATTTTTTTCTGTTACAGTGTTCACTGCATAGGAGATATTTTTATTTTATTTTATTTTAATAGTTTGCACTTTTTTGGGCATGGCGATATGTAATGTTTATTTATTGTTTATATATTTTATATGTAAAATTGGGAAAGGGGGTGATATAAACTTAATATTTTGGCGCTTGTTTTTTTTACATTTTTTTCTTTTTACTTTTTATTTAATACCTATTAGCTTCCCTAGGGACTAGAACCTGTGATCTTTTCATCCCTTGTCCTATTCACTCTAATATAGCTGTTTTAGGGTGACTAGGACTTCACACTCTCCCTGCTGCCCTATGCATAGTACACACAGCAGCAGGGAGATGGTAACCGATCGGAGCCCCAGGATTACACAGCTGGGGCTCCGATCAGAAGCTGCCACTGCACCATCAATGAGGAGGAGGGGAGGGGACCCTGTGGCCACTGCCACCAATGATTATAATACTGGGGGGTTGGGGGGGCACACTACACCACCAATGTTTTTAGTACAGGGGGGGGGGGGGTGAACTGTGCCACCAATGAAGATAAGTAACCTTTTAATACAAATACAGGAGGTGGGTGGCGGCAGCAGAATCACATAGCCGACACCCGACCTCTATGACAGGGCGCTACGTTCCGCAGCAGTTAAACCCTCAAGGGCCGCACCTGAGGGGTTAACTGCTGCCAATCGCAGTGCCCTGTCATAGAGGTCAGGTGCCGGCAATGTGATTCTGCCGCCGCCACCCGCCTTCTGTATCTGTATTAATAGGTGAGTTATCATCATTTCAGGCGCAGTGGCCACAGCCTCTCCCCTCCTCTCTCTTCTTATTGGCAGCAGCAGCGGCACAGGGGGAGGGAGAGACTCCTTCTCCCCTGTGCTGCTGAGGGAACATGAGCGCGCTGAGAGCAGCGTGCGCCATGTTCTCTGACCCTAGGTCTGACCCCCCCCCCAGCACCGTTGCTGATCATCTGTTTGGAGGGGTTGCAGCGCTTAGACAAGTGTTGCAGTCTCTTTAGGCTAAATGCACACAATCAGGATTGTGTGCGGATTTTCCCCCTCGGATTTGCATACGGAAAAACCGTATGTACGTTGTATTCTATGAGAATTTTAAATCCCCACATACATAATGTGGATTTCTTTAATCCACAGCATGTCAATGTATTTTATTTTTCCTGACCGAATTTCATGCAGATTTTCTCCTTTCACTTTATGGAGAGAGTAAAATCCGCATGATGGACGCACACAATGCAAATTTCGATGGGGATCTGCACCAAAATTTGTATGTAAATTTGCTCCATTGATTTAGATTGTTTGCACAGATTTCCCGACAAACACCTGCGGATTTCAGTGCGGATTCTACGCACATAAATCCTGATTGTGTGCATTTACCCTTAGGCCTCTTTCACACGGGCGTCCCGGATTTGTTTCGGATGCGTCGCGTGTGCATTGCGGGAAAACGTCAGTTTTGGCTGCAATTGTGTTCCGATGTTCAGTGTTGTCCACACGAGTGCAATGCGTTTTGCACGTGCGCGAGAAAAAAACTGAATGTGGTACCCAGGCCCGAACCTGGACTTCTTCACTGAAGTTCGGGTTTGGTTTAAGTGTTCTATTCATTTTATTGTTTTCCCTTATCTTCTATCTTCATTCAGCAGGACCTGCGCTGACGTCACCGCGCTTACCGCGTAGTTAGGTCATTAAAGGTTCTTTTGCAGGTCCTGAAAGATGAAGAAAGAAGACGATGCCGGCTGCACGATCAAGTGGATGAGGCGCGTTAATTTATTTTTATTTTTTAACCCCTAAAGCAACATTTTAGTAAGCATTCTGTATTATAACCATGTTATAAGGGAAAATAATACAGTAAATTGACTTTTAGCAATTTACTAACATCTCCTAGCAACCATGTGTGAAAATCGCACTGCATCCGCACTTGCTTGCGGATGCTATGCGATTTTAACACATCCCCATTTACTTCTATGGGGCCAGGGCTGCGTGAAAAACGCAGAATATAGAACATGCTGCATTTTTCACACAACGCAGAACTGATGCGTGAAAAAAAAACGCTCATGTGCACAGGCCCATTGAAATGAATGGGTCTGGATTGAGTGCGGGTGCTATGTGTTCACTTCAATGGGTCTGTGCACATGAGCGTTTTTTTCACGCATCAGTTCCGCGTTGTGTGAAAAATGCAGCATGTTTTATATTCTGCGTTTTTCACGCAGCCCTGGCCCCATAGAAGAGAATGGGGCTTCAGTGAAAAATGCAAGCAAGTGCGGATGCAATGCGTTTTTCACTGATGGTTGCTAGGAGATGTTGTTTGTAAACCTTCAGTTTTTTTATCACGTGTGTGAAAAACACATTGCACTCGTATGGAAAAAACTGAACAACTGAACACAAATGCAGGCAAAACTGACTGAACTTGCTTGCAAAATGGTGTGAGTTTCACTGAACGCATCTGGACCTAATCCATCACCTTAGGCCTCTTTCACACGAACGATAGGTGTTAGGTCCTGGTGCGTTCAGGGTACGTTCAGTAAAGCTCGCACCATTTTGCAAGCAAACTCAGTCAGTTTTGTCTGCGTTTGCGTTCAGTTTTTTCCACGCGGGTGCAATGCGCTTTGATGCGTTTTTCACGTGCGTGATAAAAAACTTAAGGTTTACAAACAACATCTCTTAGCAACCATCAGTGAAGCCCCATTCACTTTTATTGGGCCAGGGCTGTGTGAAAAACGCACAATATACAACATGCTGCATTTTTTGTGCAACGCAGAAAGGATGCGTGAAAAAAAAATCGCTCATGTACACAGACCCATTGAAATGAATGGGTCAGGATTCAGTGCGGGTGCTATGCGTTCACTTCACACATTGCACCTGCGCGGAAAACGCGCTTGAGTGAAAGGGGCCTTATAGTATACCAAGTGCATTCATTGTAAAGCAGCTGTGCTTAGTTCTGAAGCTCAGACTACGCAATCCCATTCACTTCCAGAATGACCATATGAATGATAAATGCGAACATCACAGGCCGAGGAAGAGTCCGCAGCTTTCACCCAAGCTTTGTGGTCCCTTTATATAGTTGATCAGTAGAAGTATCAGTAGTCAGATCCTCAATGTTTCAAGATCCTCAATGTTTCAAGATATTGATAAACTAGCCTAAGGACAGTACAACATCAGGGGCAATTTTTTATGATTACATTTCACTCATTTTGGGCTAAAAATAATTTCTTCAATTGGTCTTTATTTAAAAAAAAAAAAAAAAAAAAAGAGCGTTCTGTCACAAAGCGTTAACTGTTTGTCTAGTTGTGTGAATGGTACTTTCACTTTGTGCCCAGGATCATCTAATGAACCTTCCCTCATAAACACTTACTTCAGCCCCATTGTTATCAGTACGATTAGGAGCTATGATGAGTCAGAGAGCAGAGATAGCCCTCAGCTCCCTGACTGACAGAGATCCTGCTCCTAGGGAATCTCAAAGCTGCATTTTTTTTAAATGTTTCATTCAGACCAGTTGAGAAAATGATTTTTAGCTCAAAATGAGTAAAAAGCAATAATAAAAAAAAGTACATAGCCTGCAAGTCCCAGAAACCCTTTTTTTCATATACTTTATTCTTTTTTGTCTCACTATGGGACAGACTGTGCAATCCTCTGATCGCTTCATTCATACAAAGCAAGTCTGTACTGTATGTATACTCCATATGTGTGGCGTCTACGGTGCTATCAGAAAATATCTGGCTCTGCGAGTTTCAATGCACTTTTTGGTTTAGAATTTACAATTTATTTATAGATGTCAAATGTGGAAAATGTTCCCGGTCACTTAAGGTCCAAAAGCCGCTAGCAGTGAAAGGGTTACTGCATGAGGTTCTCGTTACTTACTTGTATGTAAGGATTGTGCCTCTGGATTTCTCTGGAAAGGGTATCGAAAAAGCAGCTTATTCCCCCTGCTTCCTGAGCTCACCAGGATAACACTGATGGGGCTGGTGTCTTCACCCATACTGAATGAAGCCTGAAAAAAATCATTAGTACACTATTAGGTTCTGCTCACAGATCCGTTAGCAAAATAGCGCAGTAAAACGAGTTCCCTTGCAGAAACCGGACAGAACCCAATATGTCATTCAACAGATCCAGAGCTTCCTATAATTACAATATTCTGCTCCTAATAATGAAAGCCAAGCAACGGAAATACCGAACGCCAACAAAACCGAATAATGGGGGAAATTTACTAAAGTGTCTGCGCCTGCTTTTTTTTATTTTTTTAGACTAATTCAGAAGTTTTCTAACTTTTGCAACTTTTTTCCTATCTATTTTGTAGGTGCACCTTTTATGCACTGAATTTCTCGCAAAAACAGTCTAATTTCTTACTCCACTCCAGGGTTGGCGTACTTTTCTACGTGTTTTCTTTTTTAGTAGTGAAATGCAACCTTTTTGTTTTTGCATTAAAAGTCGCTCTTTCCAGGAGACATAACTTTTTTAATGCTAAAATCAGTGAGACCAGTCTAAGGCTCTATTCAGACGCCCATAACGTGTTTTGCAGATCCGCGGATCCATAAAACGCGGACAGCGGCAATGTGCGTTCCCCATTTTGCGGACCGCACATTGCCGGCACTAATAGAATATGCCTATTCTTGTCCACAATTGCGGACAAGAATAGGACATGTTCTATTTTTTGCGGGAACGGAATTGCGGACCTGGAAGTGCGGGTCCGCAATTCCGTATCCGGGCAGCACATTGTGCTGCTCCATAGAAATGAATGGGTCCGCAATTCCATTCCGCAAAATGCGGATGTGTGAATAGACCCTAAGGGCTCATGCACACGACCGTATGTCCTCCGAGACATACGGTCTGTGAGCGGGCCATATGTCCCGGAGCGGCATACATCGTGCGCACAGCATCATAGGTTACTATGATGCTGTGCGCATCAGGCCGCTGTTTTGGATCTGGTCAAACTGCCAGTTTGGTTGATGTACTGCTCCAAATCAATGATAAATGAATACGTGTAGGGAAAGATCAAACTGAGACACACACAGCTGGGACTCAAAGCAAGGTCTCTGGATTATTGTGGAACAGATGACATTATATAGGGCAGCAAATATAGAACAGGAAGGAGCGGGGGAGGTAGGGTGGTGTATATCTTTGCTATTTGCTAAAAACTCTGTATTATCTGTTACATCTATGTGAAAGAGGAAGTTTCCCCTCTCCCCCCTTCCAGATGGGGGAAGCTGCTTGCTTGAGATGAACAGAAACGTTCTTGAGGCACATAATGAAGTATGAAAGTAAGATTCTTGTTCTAGGCGTTGGTTGGGTGCCTGGCCGCCATTTTAGCTAAAGTATAGTTCTCAACAAGCAAGTATCCATTTTGTCTCAATATTCCATAACACCGCCTGCGGGACTACTGTCTGCACTTATATGATCATATGAGTGCAGGACAATAGTCCAGCGGGCGGCCCGATGCGTACAGTATCATGGTAACCTATGATGCTGTGCGCACGATGTATACCGCTCCGGGACATATGGCCGGCTCACGGACCGGATGTCTTGGAGGGCATACGGTCGTGTGCATGAGCCCTAAGGCTGGGTTCACACTTGAGCGTTGCGCAAACACGCGTTTTACGCGCGTTTTTGACGCGCATTTTTATGCGCGTTTTTGTAATAGTAAACGCGCGTTTGACGCGCGTTTGTGTGATTCACTACAGTGTCCTATGGCCACAAACGCCCCAAAAGTCGCTCATGTACTTTTTGGAGCGTCGGGCGTTTTACAGCGCGATCGTACGCGCTGTAAAACGCCCAAGTGTGAACCATTCCCATAGGGAATCATTGGTTTCTCCTTGTTGAGCGTTTTACAGCGCGTAGGAACGCGCTGTAAAACGCTCAGGTGTGAACCCAGCCTTAGTGAATATGAGCCTGGATAACTGCACACGCCGAGTCTAATTCATCAATGGCTGTGCCACTTTTAATAAATACTCGGCAAAAGGAAGACAACCAAGTGAAATACGTCAGTCTAATTTTAAGGGCAAAAACAGGCGAGCTTGATAAATGTGCCCCAATGTCTTCAGACGACACAGGGCTCGCATATATCATCAATGCTCTTTTCTGGGCCATCATAAGCCGAAACTAGACCCAGCATACAATGTCTGACTCCAACCGATCAGCACGGCCATTACTGTGGTAAATCACCTGTATGGAGGATCCTTTACATTACAGAGCATGACGAGCTCCTCCTGAGGCCTCATGCACACAAACGTATTTTCTTTCTGTGTATGTTCCGTTTTTTGTGTGGACCGTATACAGAACGATGCATTTCAATGGGTCCACAAAAAAACCTGAAGGTACTCCATGTGCAATCCGTTTCCGTATGTTCGTATTTCCGTTCCGCAAAAAAATAGAACATGTCCTATTATCGTTCGCATTACGGAAAAGGATAGTACTGTTCTATTAGGGACCAGATGTTCCGTTCCGCAAAATACAACCAAAAAAAGGTGAGCACATTACCATCACCACAAAAGAAAACTGCTAACTGACATACTCACCCTATGAGTGCCTTCTCTCCCTCTCTGCCTTTTTTTTTGCTGTTCCGCAAAATACGGAATGCACACGGACGTCATCCGCATTTTTTGCAGATCGCAAAATATATACGGTTATGTGCACGAGGCCTTAGAGGGGTATTCGCATCACAGACAATGGGGGCATATCGTTAGCCTCTAGGACCCACACCTACACCGAGAATGGAGCAGGGAGAGTGGTGGCTGGAGGACCACCGCCAAGCACTCTCCCCATACAAATGAATAGGAGTGCACTGTGCTTGTGCAGCCCCTGCTCCCATTCATTTCTATGGGGCCGATGGAAATAGCCGAGCCAGCCCTCCACCACTTCTCTCCCCGCTCTGTTCTCGGCATAGGTGTGGAATGCCCACATTGTCTGTGATGGGAATACCCCTTAAAGGGGTTATCTGACTATTTGTAACTGATGACCTATATTCTGGATAGGTCATCAGCATCTGATCGGCAGGGGTCTGACACCCAGGACCCCCGTGAATCAGCTGTGAAGGCCCAATGCTCCTATAATGGAAGGGGGACGCACATGCACAGCTGTTCTCTGCTTATTTCAGGGGTCTCATTCTAAGGGTAGGTGTGGGGGACCTGCACCTATCTGACATTGGTGACATATGCTTGCAATATGCCACCAGTGTCTGAGATTGAGAGTCCTAGGGGTGGGCGATATAGCCTAAAATCTATATTGCTATATAATTTTAAGCATGTGCGATATGCGATATATATCACGATATATTGTTTTCTATATTTTTTTACTTTTTATTTAATAACTGTTAGCCTCCTTAAGGGCTAGAACCCTTGTCATATTCACCCTAATAGAGCTGTATTAGGGTGAATAGGACTTTATACTCTCCCTGCTGCTCTGTGCATAGTGTACACAACAGCAGGGAGCTGACCATGGCAGCCAGACTCTCATGTGCCCCCCAGGCTCTGATCAGCCCCCCAGCCCCTGAGTATAATGCTGCTCACTAACATACCATGGCAGCCAGGACTTAAGTAGCGTGACTCCTGGCTGCCATGGTAACCGATCTTCACTAACGCTCCGTGGTCATATCGCGGTCCGGCGATATAGGCGATATGCACAAAATCCATATCGTGGCACAAATTTATATCGCATATCGCCCACCCCTTGTTGAGACAACCCCTTTAAGATGCCCCATGACAGTGGCTCCATACTATTTTCTGGTCCACTGTACAGGACTCTGAAGAAGCTCCTGTCCTCATCATAGATGGTGACTTATGGCTTCCAGTGTCTATTCCTGACTGTTACTTGTAGGCACTTGCTTTATCTGGCTTAGTTATCTGCTCATTTTTTATCAAATCCTAATTTTCTCTTATCTTGGGATAACATTAATAGAGTTACAGACTCCGATTACAACGGTTTAAACAAACAGTGCTCATCCCAGAACCAATTTATATTATAACTTGAGGAAAACGAGAACAGTTGAATGGAGTTTATCAAATTCAAAATGGCCGATGGTATCTTTCCTTGGCACCAGACAACCAGATTGCAGCTCTTCTCTCCGTGCAGGAAGTAATCTGATTGGTTCTTAGGGATACGCCTGTCACCAACTTGTCAGCTGTCTCCTATGACAGCCTGAAAACGGGTGGACGTGCAGAGATCAATGGGTCAGGTGGCTATCCGCAAAAATGTGAATAAGGCTCTTTTCACACTGGCGTTTTGGCTTTCCGTTTGTGAGATCCGTTCAGGGCTCTCGCAAAACGGATCAGTTTTGCCCTAATGCTTTCTGAATGGAAAAGGATCCGCTCAGAATGCACCAGTTTGCCTCCAGTCAGTCTCCATTCTGCTCTGGAGGCGGACACCAAAATGCTGCCTGCAGCGTATTGGTGTCCGTCTGGCGAAACTGAGCCAAACGGATCCGTCCTGGCACACAATGTAAGTCAATGGGAACTGATCCATTTTCACTGACAATAGAAAACGGATCCATCTTGAACACCATTTAAAGTCAATGGCTATGTTAAAGAGAATACAAACAGATCAGTTCTGAACGGATGCATGCGGTTGTATTATCTGAATGTCCATGACGGATCCGCACAAAACGCCAGTGTGCCTAACACACAGGGGAACGAGCACGTGCACGAGGCCCAAATGTGCCCGCAGAACAGAATAGCCGCTGTATTAAGGGCCAGTTCACACAACTGATTTTGAAAAACATGCTTAAAAAAAAAATCAGCACAAAATCTGGTTGTTTTTTTTTCAGTGCAGAAAAAAAAAGTTTTTTTGTTTAACCAATGGGTGTTCACTTCAATACAAAGCTGAATTTTAAGTTTGAGGTTTTTGAAGATATGCACCAAAAAAAGTGCAGAAAGTGCAGAAAATGCACAAAAATGCATGGCCTTACATGGAGCCGTTTCTCCTGCTTCCTATTCATTTAAATGTGACATTCTAGCGCTGCTTTTTAAAACGTTTAACAAAAAAATAAAAAAAACAACACTGCTTCCTATTGAAATGAATAGGATTCTGTTTTGAGTAGGCTTTTTTGGAAACGATTTTGAGGCAGGAACGCTCCAAAATCAGCTAAAGAAAAAACTCAGTGTGAACTGGCCCCAAGACTTCCTATTTTTTACGTTTATTTTTTTATTAACAGATGTCCATGTAATTATCAATAGTGCAGCACTTATGGCCATGCTGAGCACACGGGCAGTCAGTCCGTTATCTGCTGCTGCGCTAGTGAAAGATGAAAAACCGCATCGAAGGACGTGTACAGAGACAACGCGTCACCCTGACAGCATCGGGGCCTCATACCTTCCAGCTCATCCAGCCCCGCTTACCGGCTGAATACGGTCACCTGCGGGGTTTGGAGCCACACGGAAACCTTTCAAAACAGGAGATTTGGTCACTCCCAACTTCCACTTTCTAGCCAATCACGGCTCTTCACACAGAGAAGATACGACATATTAGAAGAGGCGCGATTGGCTGAGTCTTCGACCAGACCAGTCATATCGTAGTTTCCTTCTGCGTTGGTTACTAGAGGTAATAACGTGTGCTGTGCCTCCAGAAAAATGGCTGTCAAAGCAGTGGCCTTTGTTATGGTTACACCTGGCGGCAGTTTGTCTTGCTCGGGGCTTCTCTGTTAGTCAGCAGATGCAGGGTAGCGGAAACAGTTACTGGACAGTGATTTACAGTGAGGGCAAACCCTGGGCAAGATGCAGTATAAGGCTGCCTTCACACACTGCGATTTTGTGGCAGAATTTCAGGCCTCCCAAGTGTCCCTATTTTGGAGGGACAGACCCTACTTTTGACCTAAGTCCCTCTTTGTTCCTTAAATGTCTCTTGTATGTATAGATTTGCATTATTACTAGTGATAAATGAAGTTTTCAAAAATTCTATTTGGTTGCATCACTTTGTGATGAATTAGTTTGAGAAGTGCGTTTCTTTGTATGTGGCGGGCAAAATGACAGGGAATGGCGATCGAGCTGGCCCCCGCTATTGAACCTCTCAGATGCTGCGTTCATCGGTGATTGCAGCATCTGAGATTAACACTGAGGGCTTTCAGGGGTTTATCTGGTAACAAAATACCTTATCCATTTGATTGCGTAATGGATGCCGCGGCCATCTTGATTGAAGACACCACATGAAATCTCGCTGTCTGGCGTGGTGATGTCATATGCTACTGCGCAAAAGATTTCATGCTGTATCTTCAAGATGGCCGAAACGGCCTCTTCACACGCAAATGGGTGAAGTGAGTATGTTTTTCTTTTTTGTTTGTTTTTTTTACACCATTTCAGGAAAAATTTATTTGTTACCACAAAGCACAAGGCAATCCAGCAAATCAAATTTTTTCTGAAGTTCAGATTGAAGTTAGTTTGACTTCAATTCGCTCATCACTAATTATTACATTTACAATATTGATCCAGAAAGCGTGTGTCCGTCCACCACCAAGAGCTGCTCCCATTCATTTCCATGGGGCAGACGGAAATAGCCAAACCAGTGCTCGGCTATTTTTGGCGACCCCATAGAATTGAATGAAGGGCGGCTGCGCAGTGCGTCCTCCGTTCATTTCCCTGCTCCGTTCTCGTTATAGGTGCGTGTCCCAGAGATCCTAGCGATATGCCCCCATTGCCTGAGATGGCAAAACCCCTTTAATGCAATTTGGATTTTAAAAATATCTATATTCAGATACTTTTTTTGCGTTTGTGTAAAAGAAAACTATTGAGGTGTATTGATAAGCAAGAAAAATGGATTTCACAACATGGATCATAAGTGTCCTTTGACCATCTAAAAAGTTAGGAGGTATGGAAATTTCTGACTGAAAATCAGTTCTATTCATTTCAATGGGGCAGTAAGCATATGGATTTCTGCCAGCCCTATTCAGGTGAATGGATCTGATTTTCAGTTGCAGAATTTTCTGCATTAAAATCCAGTGTGAAGGTGCCTTAAAGGGTTGCAGTTTGTGAGTGTACCCTAAGGACACACACAACTGATTTTTATAGCGGAATTGTGACAGAGACAGCCATGCCGAAAACTCTCTGGTCGCTGCAGTTTTTCTGTGGCCCATACATCTCAATGGGAGGCAGTGGTGAGGATCGTAGAGCAGTGGCTTATAGTCACAGCCACACCGAGGAGGCACTAGAGTTGTTGCGATACCAAATTTTTTATTCGATTTCGATACCATAAAAAAGTATTACGATACCACGTGAAAAATAAAAATAAACAAAGCCACGTGCATTCCGCATTTAAAAAAAATGCATTCACCACATAGATTTTTTTTTTTCTATTTACATTTTTTGGACGTGGCAATATGTGATATGTTTATTTATTGTTTATATATTTTATATGTAATTATACTTAAAGGGCTTCTGTCACCTTCCCCCCACCCCCCAAACAGCAATTTTCAGTATTGGACTTAATATAATTGCTAATGTACGCAGAGTCCATATATACCCCTCTTACCTCTGGCTGTGCTTTAAATTCTTTAAAAATAGTACTTTTGTGATATGCAAATTTCTTCACTACCAGCAACTTGGGCGGTTACTTGCTGGTAGCCACCGCATCCTCGGTCTAAAAAAACACCCCCTCCTCCACTTGATTGACAGGGCCAGCGAACGCTCTCCTCCTCTCGCTGGCCCTCTCTGCCCATAAAATTCTGCGAGATGGAACGCCCAGGTGAGAAGTTGATGTCTCCTCCCCATCGCTCAGATAGTAATTAGCATACGGAGCAGGAGACTGTAACTGGGGCACAGCAGGCGAATGGAGCGGCGCCCAGGAATAGTTGTGGCTTTAAAGGGGTTATACGACCCCTGAAATGCGCCCCCCCCCCCATATGCCTGGGCCCCTCACACAATGTACTTACCTGGCTCCCCGGCACCCACGTTGGTCCTGGTCCCTGCACGGCCGTTGCAGGGTGATCTGTAGTATTTATTGATGCCATTATGGAGTGTGTATGACTTTATGATCACTTTTGATTGTATTTTTTTTAGGTGAACAGATTGAGGGGAGGGAACAAACGGCAAATCAGCCATTTTGATCTTTTTTCCATTACTCCATTCACCATACAGGATAAATATTTCTATATTTTATTACTATCGTCATTTGAGTTATGATGATTCTGAGGCTACTTTCACACTTGCGTTCGGAGCGGATCCGTCTGGTATCTGCACAGACGGATCCGCACCTATAATGCAAACGCTTAGATCCGTTCAGAACGATCCGTTTTTTTTTTTTGTTCATGATAGTGCAAACGGATTTACATTGAAAGTCAATGGGGGACGGATCCGTTTGAAAATTGAGCCATACTGTGTCAACTTCAAACAGATCCGTCCCCATTGACTTACATTGTAAGTCTGGACGGATCCGTTTGCCTCCGCACGGCCAGGCGGACACCCGAACGCTGCAAGCAGCGTTCAGGTGTCCGCCTGCTGAGCGGAGCGGAGGACAAATGGTGCCAGACTGATGCATTCTGAGCGGATCCGCATCCACTCAGAATGCATTAGGGCTGTACGGATCCGTTCGGGGCCGCTTGTGAGAGCCTTCAAACGGAACTCACAAGCGGAGCCCCGAACGCAAGTGTGAAAGTAGCCTAATTTTTTATTGTATTTTATTCATATACATAGAAATATGACAAAGGATCTGCATAGTGTCATTAAGTTACAAATATTAGTAGACTGCTGCCTTCAGCTTATTATATGTCCCAAAAATATATTTATGTTGTCCACAGAAAAGTGTAATCTACTTGACTCTAGTGCAGAGGTGTAACTTATAACCATGTGGACTGGGCCCTTACTCCACCGTAAGCACTTGTAGCAGCAAATTGAGAATCTGGAACGTTTAATGATTTTGGTACAAGGATAACTCTCAGTGGTGTCACAGTGCAGAAGTAATGCTCACAGTAATATTAGCGTGCAGGGATAATATGCAACGATGTCACAATAATGTACACAGTAATGTCATAAGTTATTCCTGTACTGTGACATCAATGTAAGACTAATGTAAGACTAATGTTTCAGCACAAGCAGTGCTGTCACAGTGCAGGAATGATGAGCACTAGCACCCGTCATCATATACCCTGGAGTCCAGGATGGGAAGAAATCTAATCCTGTTATGTGATGTCACGGTACAGGAATGATGAGCTCCGTGCACTAGCACCCGTCATCATATACCCTGGAGTCCAGGATGGGAAGAAATCTAATCCTGTAATGTGATGTCACGGTACAGGAATGATGAGCGCCGTGCACTAGCACCCGTCATCATATACCCTGGAGTCCAGGATGGGAAGAAATCTAATCCTGTTATGTGATGTCACGGTACAGGAATGATGAGCGCCGTGCACTAGCACCTGTCATCATATACCCTGGAGTCCAGGATCGGAAGAAATTTAATCCTGTAATGTGATGTCACGGTACAGGAATGATGAGCGCCGTGCACTAGCACCCGTCATCATATACCCTGGAGTCCAGGATGGGAAGAAATCTAATCCTGTTATGTGATGTCACGGTACAGGAATGATGAGCACTAGCACCCGTCATCATATACCCTGGAGTCCAGGATGGGAAGAAATCTAATCCTGTTATGTGATGTCACGGTACAGGAATGATGAGCTCTGTGCACTAGCACCCGTCATCATATACCCTGGAGTCCAGGATGGGAAGAAATCTAATCCTGTAATGTGATGTCACGGTACAGGAATGATGAGCGCCGTGCACTAGCACCCGTCATCATATACCCTGGAGTCCAGGATGGGAAGAAATCTAATCCTGTAATGTGATGTCACGGTACAGGAATGATGAGCGCCGTGCACTAGCACCCGTCATCATATACCCTGGAGTCCAGGATGGGAAGAAATCTAATCCTGTTATGTGATGTCACGGTACCATAAAAGAGCTTCTTCACATTTCAATGTTAAAATTTATCTGTGGAGTGATCTCAACACACGGATCATTTTTAGTCACTTACTTCTATGGGTTCAGTCTTTTGCACACAAACATGGTTGTGAATAGGCCCTAGCATGTATTTTCATTCTCGTGCATCATTGCTAAATGCAGCAGTCTATGGCTCTTGATTTCTTGTCTTCATGGCACTTCATAGTCAGTCTATGCTATAGCACATCTGTCAGTCGCTGTGATCCTATTTCTATACCCAATTAGAAAATCTGTTTAGATTGAACATTAAGACTGTTCAGATGTAGCAAATCCTCTGAAGATTTTCTGCCTGGATTTGCAGGCGGTAAATTGACCGTGTTATTACAGTAGGAGTAAAGTGGATGACCTGTTTTTCCTCTCTCATCCACACACTTCGAAAATAAAAAAAAATCCTTGCAGAAATTAACATGTGATTCAGATTTTAATCAGCAACATATAAAAAAGTGTGTGGATTTTCACTACAGTTTTAACCCCTTTCAATGTAGTGGGGTGAAATCTATGTGAATCTGCAAGTAACACGTGAATTGTGCCATGGATGCGCTGTGATTTATATTCAGTATGCATACCCTTAATGTTAGAAGCTATGATGTACAATATATTGTAGTGCTCTATACGTGAAGAATGTTCAAGTAAATAAGGAATAGCAGGCAAACCTTTAAATCAGACATTTTATTTAGACTTATTGAAACGAAATGTTGGTAAATTGATTCATTTATCTGTATTTGGAGGTGAGGACATGAGACACTACTGCAAGGAACTTGTCAAAAGCAGCATGGGTGGTGGCGTCAAAGTCAGCGGAGAAGTGAGATGCCAGGACGACCAGGATGGAGTGAGACAGCAGCTGTAACAGAAAGATAAAAACCATTAATAAGAGAGACTGCAGAGATTGAGGTCAAGGAGACCCATTATAACAATCATATATTGGGTTTACTGGAAGGAGGGCATATATTACTAACACCTTGTTTTATAGATGACCTAAACCTGACCATTCAGATCCAAAGAGATGACTGCAAACTGAGACAAGTGTTTCCAACCAATGGATTGTTCTGTTCGCTGGAACACATTGAGGGTTTGAAACTGAAATGTTTTGTCTGCTACTGATTCTATCAGCTATTGGATGAGAAACTATTTCTGCAGCGACATTTAGTAGGAAAGTTGGGCACCATATTTGACATGCGCTAGCAAATCTTACTGTGCATGGCCAGTTTTAGACTTGTGGTCAGAAAACGAAAGGTTCAGGAGTGTGGTAACAGCATGAAGAGCCATATTACATAATAAAAAGATTGAATGTAATCATTAATGGCCTACGCTAACTTAACGTTCCTCTCCTGGACATTATTAGGTTTGGTGAAGAAGGCCTTGTACTCACAGTGAGTGATATATGGCTAAGACACTACAAACTGTAAGTGCGTATGGTGATGTCTAGACCTAACATAGGTTGCAATCATCACTTCCATAATTTGTTAACGAGTCTTACTTTGAAGTTTCCGGGGTCCACTCTCAGGTTATAGGCATGCAGGTCGCTCAGTTTGGACAGGGATGCCTCCAAATTGTCCAGATGTTTGCCAGCCTCTGCAAGAGCACCCAAGACCTTGCCTCCATGTGTCTGGAGATCAGTAGATCCATGGCTGAGGTCAAAGTGGCTGAAGTAAGTCTTGGTCTGAGGAAAGCCCAGGAACATCCTAAGGTTAAAGAGAAATGAATATTATAACACAATATAGATTGTTATAAATTATGCATGTATTCACGTATCAATGATATAAAGTCTTGTAAGGTGCAAGCCATAAGCTTTTGTGTATCTATTACAGGATATATGTATAAAGTGGTATTCCTAGGGAGCCTGGATCTGATTGGGAGAGAGCAATATGTATTGTGTGTGCTCACTCCTCCACGGTACATACAACAAATACTGTATGTATTGGGACCTCTTGGGTCACCCTCACAGCAGGTGTTATGGGGAAAGAAGGATCTGGCATATTGGATGTCAACATGCTCAATGCTTTGTTTCCATCGGAGATAAGTCACTGTTGTCTTAAAGGGGTTGTCTCCCTTCAGGAAATGGCATTTATCATGTAGATAAAGTTAATACAAGCCACTTACTAATGTATTATGATTACCCATAATACTTCCTTTGTTGGCTGGATTAATTTTTCTATCACATTATACACTGCTCGTTTCCATGTTTACGACCACAGGGCAATCTATCAGCTGTGGTCGTTCTTGAACCTATAGGAAAAAGCATTAACCTCCCTGTTGGCCAGGGCCATTGGAGCTCCATAGGCTGGTGCTTTTTCATATAGTGTACAGCATGGCCACCACTGCTGCATTGCAGGGTGGTCGTAACCATGGAAACTGGCAGAGTATAATGTGATAGAAAAATGAATCCATCCATCAGAGGACGCAATATGGACAATCACTATACATTAGTAAGTGGTTGTACTAACGTTTTCTACATGATAAATGCTATTTGCTGAAGTGAGGAAACTCCTTTTAAGTGTATGAGCTCCTTAATGGGAGATTGAACATGTTGCTTGAGTAGGGCTACCTGGTCCTGTCTGGGATAGAAGTCTGAGTACTAGTTATGATCAACCCTAGGCAGCTTCTTCATATTTCTGCAGCAGCTGATAGCACAGGAAAAGCAATAGACATTATGGTGTGCTTTAGGAAGGTTGTATTTTTTTGTATTGTATATAAGGCGTTATACAAGTGTGCACAAATTAAAGGGGTTGTCATACGTCAGCGAATGGCATTTATTATGTAGAGATAATTAATACAAGGCACTTACTAATGGTCATTTTATAAATTTTTTCATCACATTATTCATGCTCATATCAGAAAAAGCGTCTCTGGTGGCTGGAACCGCAGGAGTGCTCACAGGCCAGAATTAGTGCAAGAACAGAATTAGTGCTGCTGTGGTCATAACCCCTGAATATGAACAGTGCATAATGAGATGGAAAAATTAATTAAAGGAGTTCTGCACTTTGTTTTAGCTGAAGATCTATCCTCTGGATAGATCATCAGCTTTTGATTGGTGGGGGTCCGACACCTGGGACCCCCGCCGATCAGCTGTTTGAGAAGGCCGCGGCGCTACTGGAGCTCTGCTGCCTTCTCAAACAGCTGATCGGCGGGGGTCCAAGGTGTCGGACCCCCGCTGATCAGAAGCTGATGATCTATCCAGAGGATAGATCATCAGTTAAAACAAACTGCAGAACTCCTTTAAGCCAGGAAAGGAGGCAATATGGACAATCGCAACACATTAGTAAGTGCCTTGTAGTAACTTTGTCTATATGATGAATGCCATTTGCTCAAGTCAAATAACTTTTTTAAATACTATATAGAAAGTTGCTCACATGTGCCCTTTAAATATAATTAGGGATGAGCGAATCAACTTCAGATGAAACATCCAAAGTCGATTCGCATAAAACTTTGTTTCAATACTCAGAAATTGATTTATACTTTAAAAAAACATTTCCCAAACTCTAGTTTGGGAAAAGTTTTTTTTACTGTATACATTTCTGAAGTTGTTATGCGAAGTCTCGCAAGACTTCGAAGTAATAACTGCGGCTCATCGGAGCCAATACATTCTAATACTGTACGGAGCACTCTCTCTGTACAGTATTGAAACAAGGTTTTATGAGAATCGACTTCCGATGTTTCATCCGAAGTCGATTCGCTCATCCCTAAATATAATATATATAATTTTATAATTACTAAGTTAATGTTTCCGTATAAAATATAAAACACTAGTAGTATAAAGATTACCTTTCCAAAGCTTCAGCACCGAGAGCGCTCACATTTCCGGAGACTTTGCCCAAGATGGACACAATTGCAGCCTTCTCAGTGTCAGTGAAAGTCATCTTGCTTGTGTATAGTTGCAGTGAGCTGCAGGTTAAGGTTTGGGAGGTCTGTGCTGTGTCTCAGGTCACTTGGATTTTATAGAGGAAGGGTCAGCAGAAATGGACACTTGTCCAAGACCATTGGTCATTTAGGAGATACACCCAAACACATGTTTTGTGATTACCTTGCTCAGAAAAGTGCTGCTTAAGCCAAATGAGTGATATGCATTCCACACTGTATAATGTAACATCAGTGATCTTGGTGATAACTGGATTCATAGTAAGGTTCTACTACTGAAGAAATAAGGCTCTGTTCACATCATTCAGTCACAATTATTTGTCAGCACTTATTATCCAACTCTGTAAGGCTCACAGTATTGTCACCCATTAACTGCCATATTATAAATATATATGGCACGTAGTATACATTTTATACTTAGAGACTGCACAGGATAGCATAGACCACTACCTTATCCTATACAGCAAGAATTAGTATACGAGATGTTTCATTCTGATGGAAGCCAAAGGGATGCATGAAGCTTTCTTGTTATATAATAGCAAAGTATGGCTCTCACACCATGCGAACAGAGCCTTACTTCAGCGTCTTCATGTGTGATAATAATGAAGGACAAGTAGGACTGTCAGCTTTTAAAAGTACAAATTATATATATTTTTTAATTTGCATATTTTTCGCCCTATAAGACGCACCGGCCCATAAGACGCACCTAGGTTTTTGAGGAGGAAAATAAGAACAAAAATATTTTGAACCAAAAGGTGTGCTTTTGGTGGGTTTTGAACTAATGGTAGTCTGTGGATGACACTGTTATGGAGGGGGGTCTGTGGATGACACATATATAACATCTTATGCTATATATGTGTCATCCACAGATCCCCCTCCCCATAACAGTGTCCCTGTGTAAATAGTGAATGACCCCCAATACAGGGGGCGGGGCCGGAACTTGATATTGGAATAGCAGCGGGGCCCGGTGCAGTCACTGTATTCTATTACACCGGGCCCCGCTCACTGTAGTATTCATATGTAACCTGTAGGCATGGGCGCTTCATTAAACTATAGAAATCTTCTGAAGCAGTATCTCATTCCACGTAGTACTCACTCGAAACTCCAGTAGCGGGCAGCCAGGGAGGCGAAAAATACGGTAATTCTTTATTTTTATTGAAAAGAAATCATAACATAGAATAAAATCAGTACATCCACAGTGAGATGCCAAGCATTAGTACATAGCATGTTAGATAGAGTTCCACCATTGACTAACATGTTACCCATTTTAATCTGGGGCCACATTGCCCTACACAACACCTAATGTGCAGTTAGCATCTCTACTTGAAAGATTGAATAATGGGTTCAGCATGGGCAAGCAGGACATCCTGGTACAACTTGTGTATAAGCCGTGGAACAAGTGTCGACCTATCTCTCCTCTGTCTTTGTCAATTTTTGTAGCTTGAATTTATCTTAAAGGGTTTCTACCACTTCAGTTTGACCAAATTAGCTTTCAGACACTGAAGTGTCTGATCTCCATAACCATGCAATTCTTAGACCTTTGTGTGGGGCCGTTTCATTAAAAAACTAACTTTTATTCCTATACAAATGAGCCTCTAGGTGCTATGGGGGCGTCTTTTCAGCACCTAGAGGCATAGGAATAAAAGTTAGTTTTTTTAATGAAACGGCTCCACACAAAGGTCTAAGAATTGCATGGTTAGGTAGATCAGACACTAGCGGATCGCTAGTGTCTGAAAGCTAATTTGGTCAAACTGCTCTGTCGCTCCTCATCCCTCTAGTACTGCACTGGTAACCCCTGGGCCGCCTGCTTTGTGTGTCAACCCCCCTGCTGCTCTCCTCTGGAAATTCTATCACCACCATCTTGGGTATTGTGAAGATCGAGCGGTTCACTCGGCAATGCCCTTAGAGGAGGTTTTTTCATGTGGCACAGTGGGTCCATACCCATTGATCGTAACAATACAATCAGCCCATGCTGGTCATCCCAAGCCTACTGTGCAGGAATTGCTATTTGAGATGAGACATCAGAGCTAACAACAGCTACCATAGGGTCATCAGTCGCAGCTACCTCTGCAGTTCCTCTTCCTATGAGCTTGGAGCTGAGTACTACTGGCGTTCAACTTCCTCTGTCACCACTTTATGATGGAGACCCTAAAACCTGTCATGGCTTATTGAACCAGTGCTTGATCAACTTCGAGCTGCATGGGCATAAGTTCCCTACTGAGCAGTCCAAGGTCGTCTTCATTGTGTCCCTGTTGTCTGGTGAAGCCCTTGTTTGGGTAAAGCCTATTTGGGAACATGGAAGTCTGGAGACCACCAATATGCAGACTTTCCTGGCTACCTTCCGACTGGTCTTTTAGGAGCCAGGCTGCACTTCTTCCACTGCTTCTGCCTTGCTGCATCTATATCAAGCTTCTCTGGGCCAGTAATACCATCCAGTTCCATACTCTCGCTGCAGAACTTGCATGGAACAATGAGGCTCAAGTGGTGGTGTTCTGGGGGGGCATTTCTGACTGGATCAGGGATGAATTAGTCAGTCATGACCATCTCTCCACTCTGAATGAACTGATCTTCTTGGCCACAAGAGTTAATATGCGGTTCAAGGAGCATTCAAAAGGAGGTCGCACACACCCGAAGGCCACCTCATCGGGCACCATCATTTCACAATACAGTTGTTCCTGTAGTGTTCACGCCATCTCAAGAGCCCATGCAAGTTTACCGCCTCAGAATGTCTGGCCAGGAATGTCAACACCACAAAACTGAGAATGTATGCTTGTATTGTGGAGGCAATGTAACGTCATTCATCAGGCTCTGGTCCATCAGTACTGGCTCCCTACCTTCCGTCTAGAAAAGCCCCTCTTAGTGGCTTCAGAAAATGGAATGCTACTTCCCAAACCTGTGCTCTTTTTCACCATGCACATTAAGCTGCAAATAAGGGTTCTGCATTCGGAGAAGAATCGCCTTCTATGTGTTGCCAGCCTCTGTGAATCCTGTCATCCTTGGCCTTCCATGACTCTGGACTGGCACTCTGGTCCAATCCTAAATTGTGGATAAGCCTGTCAGTCTATCTGCTTATTGGAAGTCTGACCTGCTTCCTCTCTTCCAGTGCCAGAGGATCTGTCTGGACTTCCTCCGTAGTATGCCAGCTTTGTGGATGTCTTCAGCAAGGAGGAGACTGAGACTCCTCACCGATCCTATGATAGTCCGATAGACCTTCTGCCCGTTGTTACTCCCTCTTCATTCCTAATTTTTCCTCTCTTACATCCCTGATCTCTGCTCTTACCAAAAAAGAGCAAGATTTAACTTAAAAAAGGATTATACACAGAGTGCATATGAAGTGTGGCGGCGCCAATGAAGCGCCAATCCTAGGTATGTTAGTTAGTGAAGAATGACATACTAAAAGATAAAAAACTACATACTTCTGAGTGTGATACTGGTTTTGAAACTGTATATTAACCACTTACTTTACACTCGTACCCTCATCAACCTCGCCGAGATCGCTTGACAGATGTAAAACAGGGATTCCTTATCCCAGAGTGTTAAAACAGGGACCTCACAGGGTGTGGCATCAAAAGGTTGCTTTATTCCATATAAAATGAGCTTGATGCATTTCGGGGAAGTAAATAAATCCCCTTCCTCAGGAGCAAGATATACAAGCATACATACACATACATAAAAACTCACATATAAATAGACAATTGCTTAGTAAGAGCTGGGCTTAGACTTGTGAGGTCACTTCCTGTGGCATATGTTGGCCAGAGGCAATTAAATTTGGAAAGAAGAAAAAAAGAAAAGTGAGGTTACTTCCTTTGGCATATGCTGGCTAGAGGCAAGTAAATTTAAAAAAAAAAAATATAAAGTCACTTCCTTTGGCCATTCACTTTAATGGGAGGCGAACCTGAAAAACCTTCAGGTAATATTTGCAGCCACCAAATAATTACTAGAAGTGCACAAATAGTCCCACAACATGGACAGTGACATACCAGAGGGGGATCAAATGAGAAAAATGTGCCCTGCTGGAGCCTAGAAAATTGTTATTTTAGGACACAGGAGTACGGGCCCCAAAAATTAGGCATTCACCTAACAGAAAAGAACAAGAGATTATGTGGCTGGAGGTATATTTGGCGGATTAGTGGATAACAATTTTACTGTAGGCCAGTGGAGTACAGACCCCAAAAATTATGCAAAGGACAGAAAAGAACAAGTGATTATTTGGCTGGAGGTATATTAGACGGTCAGTGGATAACAGCTTTACTGAAGGCCACAGGAGTAGAGGCCCCAAAAATGAGGCATTCACCTGAAAGAAAAGGCCTTTTATGCCGCTGTATATACATAAGATAAGGACCATTCTTTGTTCTGGGTTGTGACAGATGTGTGGGCTGGCATGAGGAAATTCAATTACACCTGGTCGTCACAGGTGTTGAATTCCTCTGAGATCCATGCCTCATTCATTTTTTTAAATGTGAGGTAGTCCACAGTGTTGTGAGCTAGGCGACTGCAGTTATTGGTCACAATCCCCCCTGCTGCACTTAACGTCCTTTTGGACAGGACACTAATTCAGGGGCAAGCCAAGAGTTCCATGGCAAATTTTGCCAGCTCTGGCCACAGGTGAATCCTGCACACCAAGTAGTCCAGGGGTTCCTCGCTTCTCAGAGCATCCACATCGGCCGTTAACCCCATCTAGTCGGACACCTGTCGGTCTAGGTGTTCCCTGAGGGTGGATCCAGAGGGCGGCTCTCGATGGGTTGGCTGCAGGAATGATCTCATATCCGAAGTGACCTTCTTGCAGGCACGGTAGGATTGGTACCTGCACCTGTTTCACTGTGGGTGGAAATTCCTCTGCCAGCGCCCGCAACAGCAGAAAACAGCATCTCTTGCAGCAAGGCCTGGAAATGCTCCATTGTGTCTTCTGTGATGCTGGTAATATGTCCGCCATTTTGTGTTTGTACCGGGGGTCTAAGTACGTTGCCACCTAGGGGCGGATTAACTGCATGATGGGTCCGGGGCTGTCTACCCAACTTGGGCCCCTCCCTCCATTTTAGTTTAGTTTTTTCTATATGAAGAGGCTGTGGTGCCTAGTGAGCACCACAGTCTCTTCCTAGGCCATATGACATCACACTTATCGTTACATGGCATAAGTGCAGCTCAGTTCCATCCTAGTGATTGGTGCTGAGCTGCAATACCAAGCACAATGCTATCAAATGGACAGAGCTGTTCTTGGTAAGGAGCAAAGAGGCTGAGGCGCTCACTGGAACATCACAGTCTTCTCAAACAGCTTATTGGCTATCGTGCCAGGAGTCGGACCCCTATCAATCTCATATTGGTGACCTATCCTAAGGATAGGCCATCAATAAATAAATCCCAGAGAACCCTTTTACCTTATGTTAACTGTAGTGTTACCTAGGACTGCAAAAATACCCAGGAGCCATTGGCTCCTAAACTGAAAAATTTAGGAGCCAAAATGAAATTTTTAGTTGCCAAATTTAAAATACATACCATATTTTTCGCTTTTTAAGACGCACCTGAATGTAAGACGCACCCCAGGTTTAGAGGAGGAAAATAAATAAAAAATATTTTCAACCAAAACGTGGGCTAAAACATATGCAGTACATGGGTGCATACCTATGGATGAGGGGGTTATAATCATAATATAAACTCTGTCCAGTGTACCGTAATTCACCTGTGTTATAACCCCCCTTATCCACAGGAATGCACCCATATACTGCAGTACATGGGGGTGTTCCTATAGATGAGGGGGCTTATGGTCACATTTAATATACACAGGTCAATTATGGCACAATCCCTGGACAGTGTTTATATTAAATGTGACTATATAACCCCCCCTCATCCATAAAAATTCACCCATGCGCTGAGGGAGGTGTGGTTCGGAGGACAAGCAACAGCAGACTGAGCGCTCACACGTCCTATTAAACATGCGTGCTGGCGTTTAGCTTCAATGACCACCGCCCGCCCCACACTTCCTACTAGAAGGCGCCGCTTCAAATTATTAACACTGGAAGTGCGTCCAGTGATGGCCAGTTCGCTGTGTTCGCCCACGAAGACATGCGGGCTGCCATCTTAAATCACAAGTCCGGCGATGCACAGGTAAGTCCTTACCTGTGCCTGCGCCGCGAGCCGGTCTGAAACAAATGCAGTCACCGGGAGCAGGCAGTTCCAAGAACAGCCTGATGAAGGCCCCCGGCGGCTGTTCTTGGAACTGCCTGCTCCCGGTGACCACATTTGTTTCAGACCGGCTTGCGGCGCAGGCACAGGTAAGGACTTACCTGTGCATCGCCGGACTTGTGATTTAAGATGGCAGACCGCATGTGTTCGCAGGCGAACATGGCAAACTGGTCATTACTGCTGGCTAAGGCTACTTTCACACTGGCGTTTTGAATTCCGTTTGTGAGATCTGTTTCATCGATCTCACAAACGGTTCAAAACGGATGAGTTCAGCCCCAATGCATTCTGAATGGATAAGGATGCGTTCAGAATGCATCAGTTTGGCTCCGTTCAGCCTCCATTCCGCTCTGGATGCGAACAACAAAATGCTGTCCGCCTGGCGATGCAGAGCCAAACCTGATCCATCCTGACTTACAATGTAAGTCAATGGGGACGGATCCGTTTTCACTGACACAATTTGGTGCAATTGAAAACTGATCCGTCCCCCATTGGCTTTCAATGTAAGTCAGGACGGATCCGTTTTGACTTAGACTTTTTTTTTTTTAAGAATAAAGCAAACGGATCCGTTCTGAATGGTTACAAGCATTTGCATTATAGGTGCGGATCCGTCTGTGCAGATACCAGATGGATCCACACCTAACGCAGGTGTGAAAGTAGACTTAGTTGGCCATAGCAACCAATCTGGTTGCTATAGGGAACTAAACAAGTTCTACGTTACACCAGCTTGATAAATGACCCCCAAATGTACCTATGGTGTCTACAGTAATTATAATAGAAGAAAGAGGTTCTGCGTCGGCGCGAAATCACTGGTGAAAGCGGTCTTAAAGATGAATTTTTCTTTTATTCAGAAACAACGCGTTTCGGGGATCAAAGACTCCCCTTCATCAGGTTTCACAGACATATAGCAGGTATTGTCACAGTATCATATTTATAGGTAGGTTAATTTAAAAAAACCGCCAGGTTTTTTTAAATTAACCTACCTTTAAATTAACCTACTTTTAAATTAACCTACCTATAAATATGATACTGTGACAATACCTGCTATATGTCTGTGAAACCTGATGAAGGGGAGTCTTTGATCCCCGAAACGCGTTGTTTCTGAATAAAAGAAAAATTCATCTTTAAGACCGCTTTCACCAGTGATTTCGTGCCGACGCAGAACCTCTTTCTTCTACTACAAATTTCTTTTGGGGGACTGGACATCCCATCCGAGAGACTTCAGAATCTGCGGCTGCAGTCTTGGTTTAGAGGTCTTATTTTTGATTAAGCTTCAAGTAGAGTTGTGCCTGCCGGAGCACAACTTTGTAAGGTGAGTCTGAATATTTCTCACTTTGACATCCGTATCCGGTTAAACAAACATACTACACTATTGTGCGCTCTCTCTCTTCTGTTTCCCTGCTTTTGAGGGGAAATTAGATTTGTCCGTGACCTACACTACAGTAATTATAATGTCACCTAGAGTGCCCCCAGTAATAACACCCTATATTGTGCTCCAGGTAATAATGCCTGTATAGTGTCCCTGAAAAATAATGTCCCCTAATATGTCCCTGTAATAGAAATGCCCCTATACTTCTTACTAGAGATGGCCTTGCGGTTCGCACGGCAGTCGTTTCACGGCGAACTTTGCCCGTTCGCCGAACATATGGCGATATTTGTGCCCGCCATATTCTTTTACATTGTGAAGAACTTTGACCCATAACACATCCATCATGTGGTACAGGACAGCCAATTGAGACCCTACCTTATAAATAAACCTGATCTGGCCGCCATTTTACATTCAGTCTTTTGCCAGTGTAGGGAGAGGTTGCTGTGTGGAGCAGGGACAGGCTGTTAGGGACACCAAACGCTAGCTAATAGGTCCACAAAAGTCCTTTTAAGAACCGGTATAGGTGTGACTTACTGAGGAGTGTGATATACTTATAATATACTTTCTAACGTAAAGTATATTATAGTGCATTTGTATTGTGCAGCATTTGTTTGCAGTTCTGCTGCGATACTGCAGCCACACAGAGTGCTAAACGCTATTGGAATAAATAATTTCTACTGGTGTAATTTACCAGTTGCCCCCCAAAAAAACTAATTGAGGCAGGGGTGTAATATACAGTTGCAAGAAAAATTATGTGAACCCTTTGGAATGATATGCATTTCTGCACAAATTGGTCATAACATGTGATCTGATCTTCATCTAAGTCACAACAATAGACAATCATAGTCTGCTTAAACTAATAACACACAAAGAATTAAATATTACCATGTTTTTATTAAACACACCATGTAAACATTCACAGTGCAGGTGGAAAAAGTATGTGAACCCTTGGATTAATGACATCTCCAAGAGCTAATTGGAGTAAGGTGTCAGCCAACTGAAGTCCAATCAATGAGATGAGATTGGAGGTGTTGGTTACAGCTGCCCTGCCCTATAAAAAAAACACACACACCAGTTCTGGGTTTGCTTTTCACAAGAAGCATTGCCTGATGTGAATGATGCCTCGCACAAAAGAGCTCTCAGAAGACCTACAATTGTTGACTTGCATAAGGCTGGAAAGGGTTATAAAAGTATCTCCAAAAGCCTTGCTGTTCATCAGTCCACGGTAAGACAAATTGTCTATACTCCGTGGCCGTTCTGTAAAGATGACTGAAAGAGCACAGCGCAGACTGCTCAATGGGTGAAGAAGAATCCTAGAGTGTCAGCTAAAGACTTACAAAAGTCTCTGGCATATGCTAACATCCCTGTTAGCAAATCTACGATACGTAAAACACTAAACAAGAATTGATTTCATGGGAGGATACCACAGAGGAAGCCACTGCTGTCCAAAAAAACATTGCTGCACGTTTACAGTTTGCACAAGAGCACCTGGATGTTCCACAGCAGTACTGGCAAAATATTCTGTGGACAGATGAAACCAAAGTTGAGTTGTTTGGAAGAAACACACAACACTAGAGGCAAAAAGAAGACTGCGTATGTATCTGGAACGAGCCATCCACCATGCACGGTCACATCTGGCGCTCCGAGGACGCTCTACAGTGTGGCCTTTTTTTAACGTGTCCGCTGCTGACAATAGTGTTGCCATCTGCAGCCTGTGCTGTCAACCCATAAGTCGTGGTAAGCCCAAAACTCACCTAGGGACAACCGCCCTAAGAAGGCACCTGTCCTCCCATCACCGAGCCCAGTGGGAGCAACACCGTCAGAACCCACACTCCCGGCGCTCTACATCCTGCCTCTTCTCCCATCAGTTGTCCTCAACTCCACCTGCCACCGTCGCGTTCATGTGGCAAAAGGCAGGCCTCCTTGCCCCAAATGTTGGAGCGAAAAAAAGATGATGACGCCGGATAACCCTCTTGCCCAACGGCTGACCGCTGGCTTGTCAGAACTGCTAGCCCGCCAACTACTGCCATATAAACTGGTGGACTCTGAGGCCTTTCGAAAATTTATGGCCATAGGAACACAGCAATTGAAGGTCCCTGAAAGGAAATATTTCTCCCAGAAGGGCATCCCAGAGCTATATGGCCACGTTCAGCGGCAAGTGAATGTATCTCTGGCACACAGTGTCGGTGCCAAGATACATCTGACCACAGACACGTGGTCTAGCAAACACAGGCAGGGAAGGTACATCACTTTTACTGCTTATTGGGTGAACCTTCTGACGGCCGTCAAGCATGTAACCCGTGGCACCCGTGTGGATTTGATGTTACTGCCATGGATTGCATGCAGGCCTGCCTCTTCTTCTCCTTCTCGACTGACTCCTCCTTTTCCACTGCTATTGTCTCTTCTGCTGCACCCCCAGAACCTATTCGACGTGCCAGTTGAGACGTTGCCATGCTGTGCTGTGGCTGTTGTGCCTGGAAGCAAAGAGCCACACCGGTCCTGCACTGCTTTCAGCTCTGCAGTCACAGGCTGATCAGTGGCTAACCCCGCTCAATTTGACAGTTGGTAAAGTGCTGTGCGACAATGGTGCCAATCTGCTGAGTGCGCTAAAACAGGGCAAAATGACACACACGTGCTGTGCATGGCACATGTCCTGAACTTAATCGTGGAGCGATTTGTTGCCAAATACTCCGGTGTCCAGATCTGACATGGCCATGGCTCGTCTTGCTGACACTCAGCGGCGACACCACCTGCCCGTCGGACGTCTGATTTGTGACTGCCTGACGCGATGGAACTCGACCTTGTATATGCTCGATAGGCTGCACCAGCAGAAACATGCAGTTAATGACTACCTGTACGAACTCTGTGGCAGGACAGGTTCTGGGGAGATGGGTTTTTTTTTTTTTTTTTTTCACTGCACCAATGGCTGCTCATGCGTGACGCATGCAGACTTCTGCAGCCATTTGATAAGATCACCAAACTGGTCAGGCGCTGCCAGGGCGCCATCAGTGACATTGTACCTTACGCCTTCTTTCTGGAGCGTGCATTGCGTCATGTCATTGATCAAGCCGTCGAGGAGCAGGAAGATGAGGAAGTCGCAATGCTGGATGAATTCCCGGGGGAGATACTCCATCTGAGACAAGTCAACAGGAGTTTGAGGAGAAGTCAGAGGAGAATGGTGCTGGGGTGGAGGAGGAACAAGAAGAGCATTCTTTAAATGTTTCTGGGATCCCTGGTGTTGTCCGTGGCTGGGGGGGAGGAGGGGGGGAGAAGGAGGACGACATTATCCTGGATGATTAGCAGAAGCCAGGCCACTCTACCGCTTCCAGTTTAGTGCAAATGGGGGCCTTCATGCTCCAGTGTTTTAAGAGGGACCCCCATATAAAAAGCATAAAGGGCAAGGACCAGTACTGGGTGGCAACGTACTTGGACCCCTGGTATAAACACAAAATGGCGGAAATGTTACCACCATCACAAAGGGCTGACATAATGCAGCACTTCCAGGCCTTGCTTCGAGAAATGCTGCATTCTGCTTTTGACGGCACTGGCAGAGGATTTTACACTCAGAAACAGTTGCGGGTACCAATCCAACAGCGCATGCAAGAAGAGAGCCTTTTGAAGATGTGTTGGTGACTTCAGCTATGAGATTATTCTTGCATCCAACCCATCTACAGCCGTCCTCCGGATCCAGCCTCAGTGAACGCCTAGACCGACAGGTGTACGACTACATCGGGTTAACAGCTGATGTGGACGCTCTGAGAAGCGCTGAACGCCTGGACTACTGGGTGTGCAGGCTTGACCTGTGGCTAGAGCTGGCACAATTTGCCATGGAACTGTTGGCTTGCCCCTCGTCCAGTGTCCTGTCCGAATGGACGTACAGTGCAGCAGGGGGGGGATCGTAACCGATAAGTGCACTCGCGTAGCTCACAACAGTGTGGACTACCTCACATTTCTAAAAATGAATGAGGCATGGATCTCAGCGGAATTCAACATACAGCCAGGTCCATAAATATTGGGACATGGACACAATTCAAACATTTTTGGCTCTATACACCACCACAATGGATTTGAAATGAAACAAACAAGATGTGCTTTAACTGCAGACTGTCAGCTTTAATTTGAGGGTATTTACATCCAAATCAGGTGAACGGTGTAGAATTGCAACAGTTTGCATATGTGCCTCCCACTTGTTAAGGGACCAAAAGTAATGGCTTCTCAGCTGTTCCATGGCCAGGTGTGTGTTATTCCCTCATTATCCCAATTACAATGAGCAGATAAAAGGTCCATGTCAAGTGTGCTATTTGCATTTGGAATCTGTTGCTGTCAACTCTCAAGATGAGATCCAAAGAGCTGTCACTATCAGTGAAGCAAGCCATCATTAGGCTGAAAAAAAACAAAACAAACCCATCAGAGAGATAGCAAAAACATTAGGTGTGGCCAAAACAACTGTTTGGGACATTCTTAAAAAGAAGGAACGCACCAGTGAGCTCAGCAACACCAAAAGACCCGGAAGACCACTGTGGTGGATGACCAAAGAAAACTTTCCCTGGTGCAGAAAACACCCTTCACACCCTTCTCCAGGAGGTAGGTGTATGTGTGTCAAAGTCAACAATCAAGAGAAGACTTCACCAGAGTGAATACAGAGGGTTCAACACAAGATGTAAACCATTAGTGAGCCTCAAAAACAGGAAGGCCAGATTAGAGTTTGCCAAACGACATCTAAGCCTTCACAGTTCTGGAACAACATCCTATGGCCAGATGAGACCAAAATCAACTTGTACCAGAGTGATGGGAAGAGAAGAGTTTGGAGGAGGAAAGGAACTGCTCATGATCCTAAGCATACCACCTCATCAGTGAAGCATGGTAGTGTCATGGCGTGGGCATGTATGGCTGCCAATGGAACTGGTTCTCTTGTATTTATTGATGATGTGACTGCTGACAAAAGCAGCAGGATGAATTCTGAAGTGCTTCGGGCAATATTATCTGCTCATATTCAGCCAAATATGTCAGTACTCATTGGACGGCGCTTCACAGTGCAGATGGACAATGACCCAAAGCATACTGCAAAAGCAACCAAAGAGTTTTTTAAGGGAAAGAAGTGGAATGTTATGCAATGGCCAAGTCAATCACCTGACCCGAATCGGATTGAGCATGCATGTCACTTGCTGAAGACAAAACTGAAGGGAAAATGCCCCAAGAACAAGCAGGAACTGAAGACAGTTGCAGTAGAGGCCTGGCAGAGCATCACCAGGGATGAAACCCAGCGTCTGGTGATGCCTATGCGTTCCAGACTTCAGGCTGTAATTCGCTGCAAAGGATTTGCAACCAAGTATTAAAAAGTGAAAGTTTGATTTAGGATTATTATTATGTCCCATTACTTTTGGTCCCTTAACAAATGAGAGGCACATATGCAAACTGTTGTAATTCCTACACCGTTCACCTGATTTGGATGTTAATACCCCCAAATTAAAGCTGACAGTCTGCAGTTAAAGCACATCTTGTTTGTTTCATTTCAAATCCATTGTGGTGGTGTACAGAGCCAAAATTTTTAGAATTGTGTCGATGTCCCAATATTTATGGACTGTATGATCACTGCAGCCAAACTCCTCATTCCAATTCGGGGGAGAGAGGTTGATCCCCCCACTATTACCATGTGGTATGAGAAAATTAATCATCTGTGTCATATTGAAGAACAGGCGGGGTGGGAGAGTAAAAACAGAAAAGGCTTCCTGAAAACTTGGCAACCTTGGCTAACCCATATGAAAGAGCAATTTGATCTCAATCAACATGTCAGTGGGACTTAAGTACCAAAGAGTGTTCATGGCTAGAAAAGATAGATGGATATTAAAGGGTTTCTAGCATTTCAGTTTGACCAAATTAGCTTTCAGACACTAGCGATCTGCTAGTGTCTGATCTACCTAACCATGCAATTCTTAGACCTTTGTGTGGAGCCGTTTCATTAAAAAACTAACTTTTATTCCTATGCAAATGAGCCTCTAGGTGCTATGGGGGCGTCTTTTCAGCACCTAGAGGCTCCGTCTACTCACACTGTATGCCCGCCCATCTCATCTTGAATGCCTGCCTCCATCACAGCCATCGGACGAATTCACGCGCCTGTGCCGTTCACTTCTGTCATCGGCGCAGGCGCAGGCGCATCAGGAAAGCGGCCTTCACTCACTGCGCCTGTGCCGAAGACAGAAGTGAACGGCGCAGGCGCGTGAATTCATCCGATGGCTGTGATGGAGGCAGGCATTCAAGACAAGATGGGCGGGCATACAGTGTGAGTAGACTGAGCCTCTAGGTGCTGAAAAGACGCCCCCAAAGCACCTATAGGCTCATTTGCATAGGAATAAAAGTTAGTTTTTTAATGAAACTGCTCCACACAAAGGTCTAAGAATTGCATGGTTATGGAGATCAGACACTAGCAGATCGCTAGTGTCTGAAAGCTAATTTGGTCAAATTGAAGTGGTAGAAACCCTTTAAGGGTATGTTTCACATGTAGCAAATCCTTTTTTGTGTCTGGACTTGTGGGCATTAAATCAAAAGTGTATTACAGTAGCAGTAAAGTGGATGACCTGTTTTTCCTCTCTCATCCACACACTTAAAAAAAAAAAAAAAAAAATCCTTGCAGAAATTAACATGCGGTTCAGAGTTTAATGAGCAACATATCAATTTATTTCTGTAGCTTTTCACTGCAGACTTCACCTTTTCAATGTAGTGGGGTGAAATCTATGTGAATCTGCAAGTAACACGTGAATTGTGCCATGGATGCGCTGTGATTTATATTCAGTATGCATACCCTTAATGTTAGAAGCTATGATGTACAATATATTGTAGTGCTCTATACGTGAAGAATGTTCAAGTAAATAAGGAATAGCAGGCAAACCTTTAAATCACATATTTTATTTAGACTTATTGAAACGAAATGTTGGTAAAATTTATTCATTTATCTGTATTTGGAGGTGAGGACATGAGACACTACTGCAAGGAACTTGTCAAAAGCAGCATGGGTGGTGGCGTCAAAGTCAGCGGAGAAGTGAGATGCCAGGACGACCAGGATGGAGTGAGACAGCAGCTGTAACAGAAAGATAAAAACCATTAATAAGAGAGACTGCAGAGATTGAGGTCAAGGAGACCCATTATAACAATCATATATTGGGTTTACTGGAAGGAGGGCATATATTACTAACACCTTGTTTTATAGATTACCTAATCCTGACCATTCAGATCCAGAGAGATGACTGCAAACTGAGACAAGTGTTTCCAACCAATGGATTGCTCTGTTCGCTGGAACACATTGAGGGTTTTAAACTGAAATGTTTTGTCTGCTACTGATTCTATCAGCTATTGGATGAGAAACTATTTCTGCAGCGACATTTAGTAGAGAAGTTGGGCACCATATTTGACATGCGCTAGCAAATCTTACTGTGCATGGCCAGTTTTAGACTTGTGGTCAGAAAACGAAAGGTTCAGGAGTGTGGTAACAGCATGAAGAGCCATATTACATAATAAAAAGATTGAATGTAATCATTAATGGCCTACGCTAACTTAACGTTCCTCTCCTGGACATTATTAGGTTTGGTGAAGAAGGCCTTGTACTCACTCACAGTGAGTGATATATGGCTAAGACACTACAAACTGTAAGTACATATGGTGATGTCTAGACCTAAAATAGGTTGCAATCATCATTTCTAGGGGTGAGTGAACTAAGCTTTGGATCGAAGATCAGAAGTCGATTTGTTTCTAAACTTCAATGCAATGCCGTATGGAGACCTGTCTTTGTACTGCATAAAAATGTATATGCTTTGCGGAGGCAAAAATTAATTAAATCTGAAGTCGCACGAGACTTCGGTGAATAACTTTGGGCTTCGATTCTACAACAATATTTTTAAACGGCAATCAAAAGCCGGCTTCAGTACCTAGGTATCAGCCGGTACTGAAGCCAAATTCGGATTCCTGTTTTAAAATGTAAGTTGTAGAATCGAAGCCTGATGTTATTCCCGAAGTCTTTCGTGACTTCAGACTTAATGAATTTTGCCTCCACGTAGCACATACAGTACATTTTAATGCTATCCAGAGACAGGTCTCCGTACAGCATTAAAACTAGTCTTAGAAATGAATTGACTTTGGATCTAGGATTTGAAGCTTGATTTACTCACACCTAAAAATTTCCATAATTTGTTAATGAGTCTTACTTTGAAATTTCCGGGGTCCACTCTCAGGTTATAGGCATGCAGGTCGCTCAGTTTGGACAGGGATGCCTCCAAATTGTCCAGATGTTTTCCAGCCTCTGCAAGAGCACCCAAGACCTTGCCTCCATGTGTCTGGAGATCAGTAGATCCATGGCTGAGGTCAAAGTGGCTGAAGTAAGTCTTGGTCTGAGGAAAGCCCAGGAACAGCCTGAGATTAAAGAGAAATGAATATTATAACACAATATAGATGGTTATAAATGATGCATGTATCAATGATAAAAGCTTATGGCTTGCACCTTACAAGACTTTATGTGTATCTCTTACAGGATATATGTATAAAGTGGGATTCCTAGGGATTGGGGGAGAGCAATATGTTTTGCGTGTGCTCACTCCTCCACTGTACATACAGTTATGGTAGGTGTTTGTTGGAATCAAGCTTAACTAAAGACAACAAATACTGTATGTATTGGGGCCTCTTGGGTCACCCTCACAGCAGGTGTTATGTGAAAAGAAGAATCTGCTATGTTAGATGTCAACATGCTCAATCCTTTGTTCCCATGAGAGATACAGTAAAGGCACATTCACACGAGTATTGCACAGATTATCGCTATCAAGCGTTCATAGCAACCCTCATTAGCAATGATCGGGCATTGTAAATCTACAATAATTTGTGAGCACGCAAAAATGCTTGTTTACCGGCAGCAGATCGTGCTGTGTAAACACTATCTCCTGCCAGTCCTTATGGGGAAGAGCGATGGCATTAGCAATCACTCCTCCCCATTCTCCGCTAGCGAACAGCAGATTGTTGGGAAGGAATCTGCTGCCGGTAAACAGCAGATCTGCTGTAATATTGTCCTCTGTAAAGGGACTTTAAGTCACTGTCTTAAAGGGGTTGTGTCACTTCAGCAAGTGGCATTTATCCTGTAGATGCAGTTAATACAAGGCTCTTACTAATGTTTTGTGATTGTCCATATTGCTTCCTTGGCTGGCTGGATTCAAATTTCCATCAAATTATACACTGCTTGTTTCCATGGTTACGAACACCCTGCAAGCCATCAGTGGTGGTCGTGCATGCGCAATATAGGAAAAAATGTCAGCCTGTCTGGTGATCGGGACCGTGGGAGCTCACATAGGCTGGTGATTTTATTTTTTATTTTTATAGTATACAAGCGCAGCCACCACTGATGGATTGCAGGGTGGTCATAACCATGGAAATGAGCCATGTATAATGTGATGGAAAATTGAATCCAGCCAGCAAAGGAAGCAATATGGATAATATCAATACATTACTAAGTGTCTTGTGTTAACTTTCTCTACATGATAAATGCTATATGCTGAAGTAAGACAACCTTTTAAATATAATATACAGAGTTGGTAACATGCGTCTTTTAAATATAATATATATCATTTTATAATTACTAAGTTAATGTTTCCGTATAAAATATAAAACACTAGTAGTATAAAGATTACCTTTCCAAAGCTTCAGCACCGAGAGCGCTCACATTTCCGGAGACTTTGCCCAAGATGGACACAATTGCAGCCTTCTCAGTGTCAGTGAAAGTCATCTTGCTTGTGTATAGTTGCAGTGAGCTGCAGGTTAAGGTTTGGGAGGTCTGTGCTGTGTCTCAGGTCACTTGGATTTTATAGAGGAAGGGTCAGCAGAAATGGACACTTGTCTAAGACCATTGGTCATTTAGGAGATACACCCAAACACATGTTTTGTGATTACCTTGCTCAGAAAAGTGCTGCTTAAGCCAAATGAGTGATATGCATTCCACACTGTATAATGTAACATCAGTGATCTTGGTGATAACTGGATTCATAGTAAGGTTCTACTACTGAAGAAATAAGGCTCTGTTCACATCATTCAGTCACAATTATTTGTCAGCACTTATTATCCAACTCTGTAAGGCTCACAGTATTGTCACCCATTAACTGCCATATTATAAATATATATATGGCACGTAGTATACATTTTATACTTAGAGACTGCACAGGATAGCATAGACCACTACCTTATCCTATACAGCAAGAATTTGTATACAAGATGTTTCATTCTGATGGAAGCCAAAGGGATGCACGAAGCTTTCTTATTATATAATGGCAAAGTATGGCTCGCACACCATGCGAACAGAGCCTTACTTCAGCTTCTTCATGTGTTATAATAATGAAGGACAAGTTGTTTTTTTTTAAATAAAAATTGTCAAGTTGTGACAGTGAAAATAGATGTTCCCATGATAGTAGGTGTATGACTATTATACTGTAGTTACTTTACTATTATTTAACTGTGCAAAATAGAGAAGATATGTAAAGAATAGGGACGAGCGAATCAACTTCGGATACTTCATCCGAAGTCGATTCACATAAAACTTTGTTTTCATACTGTACAGAGCGAGTGCTCCATACAGTATTAGAATGTTTTGGCTCCGATGAGCTGAAGTTATTACTTTGAGAAGTTTCGTGAGACTTTGTGTAATAACTTTGGAAATTAATTTCTACTGTAAAAACCTTTTGTATTGAACTCTGGTTCGGTTCCAAGTCGAATCGCTTATCCCTTCCTAGTAGAGGAAAAAACATCTGCAAAAATGATAAACCAAAATAATTGCTTTACAAAGCTACTACATTAAAGCTACACAATCAAAAATGCCAAAAATAACAAGTAATGATATAATACACAGTCGAATCACATTAAAGGGGTTTTCCGGGATTTTGATACTGATGACCTATCCTCAGGATAGAAAACAAAAGCAAAACGATGGCAGCATCTCCAGAAGTGAAGTTTATTCACAGTGGGTTCATGAAATAATGTGTAAATAGCGCCAAAAAGTGGCGTTTTCAACTAACAAGTAGTCTTTTTCAAGCATAATGAAGAGTGAGCTAAGAACAACTTATATATTATCGTACATAGTACCTCTTGTAATCAAAATATACCAATCATGACAATGTGTTACTCCCAGTGACACCTGTTCATTAAAATTCACCACTATTCACCAATAGATTACCTGAAGTAGGATAGCAACAAACCGGACATCCAACTCATGTACATGTTCGGCAGTGTCTGCCAAACTTCACTGCGCATGTCTGCGCACATGCGCGCCAAATTATACCACAGGCTCCGCTCACATGATCAAGTGCATCATCCGGTTTTGATCATGTGACCGGCAGATTTGTCTAACTCCCGATCACCTGACCGCACAGAGCGTAACCACACTTATGGGAGATCCAATTCTGTAAATGTATATATCATCCTACCAGGACTATCCCCAAGGGATCTGTCACGGAAGGTGTACAGGAAACAAGATAATGCAAAATGAATATATGACTCACTGGATCCAAAACTAAGGAACAAAAGGGAGACCCCTGCATAAGACCTGGCACTCTCCCTGACTGCTCAGCCTATGCGTAAATCCCAATGGTGGATGATCGCATATCCTCGTACCTCGACTATATACCACCTGAACACCCTACAATAGTGAGGGGACACGACCACCGGCTTCCTACACTAGACACGGAGGGAGTCAGGGTCACCTGGGATCCAGCAAACAGAAAATCACAAATAAATGTACAGCACTTATCTTGTAGAAGACTGGAAAATAGGATCAGCATGCACACACACTCCAGGAAGTTGTATAAGCCGCACACTAATGCATTATGGGGAGGAATTTAAAGGGATGCAATCAGTCCAACTACATGACAGCTGAGAGAGGCTAACGAGATAAGGAACTGAAATTCAAAACAGCTGTCTGGTTGTGACAGGATCTTGGAGTATATATGTATGTGTGTGTGTGTATGTATGTATATATATATATATATACATTACATATAACAAAAATAATAGGAGAGGGATAAAAGTAAAAACAAAACTAAAAACAGGAACAAAAAAGACTTGAATAAAGATGAACCCATAATTTTTTCTACCAATTACAGTAGAGATTATTTCAAGATATGTAAAATCATACGGAAACATCTTCCAGTTCTTACCTTTTAATGAGGAATGGAAAAACATAGCATTTACAGGGATAAGGTGTGTAGCAAAAAGAGCCCCTACAGTTGGTCAAAAAATAGGTCCAAGTCTGTTTGAGGAAAAAATTCCCAAAATATGCACTTGGCCTAAAACTAATGGAAGCTACAAATGTGGTAGCAAAAAATGCATTTGCTGTCGACATATGTTTATCCCAAAAGAGGTCATATCTATGGCTAATAATAAAAACATATGTTGAAGCAATACATTAATTGCAACACAGACCACGTAGTATACCGTATTTTTCGCCCCATAAGACGCACTTTTTCTTCCCCCAAAACGGGGGAGAAATGCCCCTGCGTCTTATGGGGCGAATGCTTGCTGTTTTACATCGCAAGCTGCGATGTAGATGCGAGCGGGGACTCGGGGAGGGACTGGGAGGAGGAGCTGGGGCCGGCAATAGCGGCGGGGCGGTGCAGTTAGTGTGGTATCCCCGCCCCGCCGCTCCGGTATAGTAATATAAGAGGTCATAATCATTTATTGGTTATTAAACATGCCCCCTCAGTCGTATTACTACCTTATATCCTAATCGCATCTGTAGAATTCATGCAGGCCGGGTGGGCGGCAGCAAGTCTTGTCATGTGCCTGCGCCGCCTACTTTATGAATGAAGCAGGCGGCGCAGGCAAGTGACGTCACTGAGGGACGCGCCGGCCGCCCGCCTGGCCTGCATGAATTCTACAGATGCGATTAGGATATAAGGTAGTAATAGGACTGAGGGGGCATGTTTAATAACCAATAAATCAATATAACATCTTTATATTTGTATACTGGCGGCGGCGCCAGGGGGGGGGGGGCGGGGGCTGCGATCTGTGGATGGCACAGTTATGGGCTGGGGGGGTCTGTGGATGTCACTGTTATGGGCTGGGGGGGTCTGTGGATGGCACATATATAACAGTGCCAGCCACAGATCCCCCCAGCCCATAACAGTGCCAGCCACAGATCCCCCCCTGTAACAGTGCCAGCCACAGATCCCCCCCCCCTGTAACAGTGTCCGTCATCCACAGATCCCCCTGTAACAGTGTCCGTCATCCACAGATCCCCCTGTAACAGTGTCCGTCATCCACAGATCCCCCTGTAACAGTGTCCGTCATCCACAGATCCCCCTGTAACAGTGTCCGTCAACCACAGATCCCCCTGTAACAGTGTCCGTCATCCACAGATCCCCCTGTAACAGTGTCCGTCATCCACAGATCCCCCTGTAACAGTGTCCGTCATCCACAGATCCCCCTGTAACAGTGTCCGTCATCCACAGATCCCCCTGTAACAGTGTCCGTCATCCACAGATCCCCCTGTAACAGTGTCCGTCATCCACAGATCCCCCTGTAACAGTGTCCGTCATCCACAGATCCCCCTGTAACAGTGTCCGTCATCCACAGACCACCATTAGTTCCAAACCCACCAAACACACAGCACACCTTTTTGGTTAAAAATATTTTTTTTCTTATTTTCCTCCCCAAAAACCCAGGTGCGTCTTATGGGCCGGTGCGTCTTATAGGGCGAAAAATACGGTATGTTATAACATGTAAAATATGCAGGGTACAATACGTGGGCTGTACCACAAATGATCTAAAAGTACGTATAAGGAAGCATTTGAGTGATGTCCCTCACATCATGTCTCGGAATGTCTCAGCGGCAACAATGCATTTTGCCACTGTTCACAAGGGCAATATCTCTGCGTTTTCTGTGCAGGGCGTGGAGGTTGTTTCCGCACCTTATTAGAGGAGGTGATCGCAAACAGAAGCTCCTAAGTAGAGAAACATAATGGATGTTTGTTTTGGAAACTTCTATACCGAAGGTCCTAAACAGAAAATATGATTTAACACTGCAATACATGTAGTTCATCAGTGTGTGTTTTCAAATGCATGATACTAATTTGTTGCCTCCCCGCCCATGTGCTCTTGGCTAGACTCCTTTACCTAATCCAGGAACACCTGGGCCTGGGATGTGACTTTTAGCCAATCAAAAAAGGAGGAGGAACCTATCTGTGTTGTATATAAGTACTTGTTTTTAGTGCACTATGTATTGTCTTGATGAAGGGCTCAATACTATAGCCCGAAACGCGTCACAATTACCTTGTGTCTCTCCATGTGATGTATGTTGGATCTTAAATTTTCTAAGCCAAATAAAGAACAAACTATTTTATGCGTCAGAAGCTGGAATTGACCCTTTGTTTTCTGGATATTCTAAATGTGGCTGGGTTCAAGCCTTATCTTCCGTGATTCACAAGGGTGATCAGAGGTGAGAGCTGCAACTTTCTTCTTTTTCTCTCTCTATATTTATTAAATATTATTTTCCTGTTGGTAATGGTACGATCCGGGTCACAACTTCTTCCAACATATGCATGATAGACGTCTCGCATATCACCTCCTCGGTCTAAAAGGTAAACAACACAGAAATTTTATTAAAAACAACTCATTTATGTCTCATTGGCTATATACTGAAATTTAATCAATACCACTTAGATTAAAATCTAAGAACACTACAACCCCATGGTTCAAATATAAAGCGAAAATCCACCTCCATTCTTTTTTCACGAAGGATAATTTCTCTGTCACCACCTCTTCTTAGTTTACCTACTGAGTCTATCACCTGAAATCTTAATTGATTGATGTGTCCCCTTTCATCATATTACCAAAATTGCAGCATTCCAAACAAGGGAAATTACCCTTTTTCTGGGGGGCCAAATATGTCTCTTTGTCACATCGTTAACGCCCAATGTCCGTCTTTATGAGTCTATCCTTTAGATTATTATTTCTCCTATAGGCCATAAGTGGAGTGACCCCAAATTCTCGAATAGAGGGTAAACCCTTTTGTAAAATATGCCATTCTTTTTTGAGAATCTCTGCTATCCTTCCACTATGTTGACCATATGTGGACACAAATCGGATCCTTATATTTTCTTTCCTTTTGGGATTCATCTGTAAAGTACTCTCTCTATCCACCTCCTTTGCCCTGTTAAACAATCTATATATTAATCTATGGGGATAACCCCCTCTTCATGAATTTGTCACACATTTCTGTCCATTTCTCGTCCATCAAATTTCATCTGAAAACACTCTCCTGACCCTAAGGAGTTGACTTCAAGGGAGTGATTCTATCATACGTTGAGGATGACAGGAACAATCACTTGAGATTTAACAGCTATCTGTAGTTTTTTTTTAATGTAAATCAGTCATGACACAATCATCCTCGACTTACACCCTCACGTCCAGAAATTGTAACTCTTTCTCTGATAATGTTTTGGTGAATTGTAGGCCTGGAGTCTGTGTTCAGATGTTGATGAAGTCTCTCCAACTCCTCCTCCGTACCACTCCATATCATGAAGACACCATTAATGTAGCGCCACCAGCACCGGACTCTCTCCATGAATGGTGATTGGTACACCAACCTGTCCTCCACTTCAGCCATATAGATGTTAGCATACGTCGGGGCCACATTGGACCCCATCGCTGTACCACGCTTCTGCTGGTAGAAGGTGTCCCCAAAGAGAAAATAATTCCTCTTCAGGACCACCTCCATTAGTTGGAGGACAAGTTGTACACCACCTGAAGAGAGCCCTGAGCCGGCCAGTGCCACACCGACTGCCCTCAATCCATTTTCATGCTCAATAGATGTATACAATGAGACTACATCAAAAGACACTAAATAGTATCTCTCTTGTAATTTGATCGCCCTTATTTTCAATAAGAAATGACTAGTCTCCCTGATTTAAATATAGAGTTTAATACGGAGGAGGTGATATGCGAGATGTCCATCATGCATATGTTGGAAGAAGTTGTGACCCGGATCGTACGATGACCAGCAGAAAAATAATATTTAATCTCTCTCTCTCTCTCTCTCTCTCTCTCTCTATATATATATATATATATATATATATATATATATATATGTAGAAATGGACAGCACATCCAGTAGAGAAATGTATTCAAAAAATTTTATTCAGCCACAGTGGCACAAGAGGCGACGTTTCGGCTCAAAATCCTGAGCCTTTCTCAAGCATGCTTGAGAAAGGCTCAGGATTTTGAGCCGAAACGTCGCCTCTTGTGCCACTGTGGCTGAATAAAAATTTTTGAATACATTTCTCTACTGGATGTGCTGTCCATTTCTACATACAAATGTTGGGTAAGCAGTGATAACCCTGGACATAGCACCCGCTACACTGTTATGTTTTGGTGCTGCCACATTTTTCCACTTTTTTATATATCTATATAGAGATATATACGCTCCCAGATCCCTTGGGGATAGTCCTGGCAGGATGACATATACATTTACAGAATTAGATCTCCCATAAGTGTGGTTGAGATCCTCTTCTGCAGATCAAGGATTTTCACCATAGCAATGGTTATGCTCTGTGCGGTCAGGTGATCGAGAGTTAGACAAATGTGCCGGTCACATGTCCGGTCAGATGATTGAGACCGGATGACGTGATTGGTCATGTGAGCGGAGCCTGGTCACGGGACTGTGGTATGATCTCACGCGCATGTGCCTGGGCATGCACAGTGAAGTTTGGCAGACGCTGACGAACACGTGCATGAGTTAGATGTCCCGTTTTGTTCCCATCCTCCTTCAGGTAATTGATTGTGATTTTAAATTGGATAACCATGCTGACATTCATAAGGGGGCTTACACCTTACTGGTGAATTTTAATGAACAGGTGTCACTGGAAGTAACACATTTATGATTGGTATGTTTTAATTAGAGGAGGTACTATGTACGATATATAAGTTGTTCTTAGCTCACTCTTGATTATGCTTGATAAAGACTACTTGTCAAGATGTTTTTTTTTTGGCGCTATTTGCTCATCATGGACCCACTGTGCATAAACTTCACTTCTGGAGATGCTGTCGTCGTTTTGCTTTTGTTTGCTGATCGGACGACCTAAGTGGATCTAAGGTCGTGGATGGGCTGATGCATTCCAGTTGGTGTCTGTAACCAGGATTGAGTGCTGCTCCTAACGCTTTATTCACTATCCTCAGGATAGGTCATCAGTATCTGATCGATGGGGGTCTGACACCCAGGACCCCTGCCCATCAGGCACCGCCACTCCTCTGAGTGTTACAGCCTTCTTGCAGCATGCCAGGCACAGCGCTGTATATTTTATAGTGGTTATGCTTGGTATACAATGTACTGAGTTGTGCTTGGTAAGCTGCAAGAAGGCGTGGAGGTCACAGGATCGCCGGTGCCTTCTCATGAGGGTTCTGGGTGTCAGACCTCCACCGATCAGATATGGATGTAATCTGTAGTAAAATCCTGGAAAACCCCTTTAATATGACCACTTCCTACTTTCAATGTCTGCAGTGTATAGCACATGAAGGAACTTGCGTGTCCTCAGCTGGCTTGGTGGATATATAAGGTGTGTGATAGGCTGTCTATACACATAACCCTTGTTACTGTTATGGGTAAAAGGGGCGATTTTATCAGAGTTGCAAAAAGGGAAGATTATTGGATATCAGGCCGAGGGTGGTAGTATTTCTGAAACTGTTCAGTTTGAGAACTGTTCGGTGCTGCTGTGTTAAAAGTGTATCATGAGTGGCACCACTGTGAATAATCAATGTAGAAACTGCAGAGCATCGCGGGCCATTGATGTGAGAGGTGAGTGTCTGCAATGAAGGTGGGCGAGGGCGGACTGATATGCTACAATGAAGCAGCTTACCGCCAGGATGAACCAGGGGCTACCAGATGTGTGTCTAAAATAACAGTTCAGCTAACCCTACTGAGTATGGGGCTCTGAAACAGATGGATGGTCACTGCATCTCTGCTAACAAAGTTACTGTGGATATTAGCTGGTGGTCATAATAATGTGATTTGACTGTGTAATAATTTATAGTTTTAAGGGGGTTGTCCGGGTTCAGAGTTGAACCCGGACATACCCTTATTTTCACCCAGGCAGCCCCCCCTGAGGCTAGCATCGGAGCATCTCATGCTCCGATGTGCTCCCTTGCCCTGCGCTTAGTCGCGCAGGCCAAGGTCTCTTTTGTTTTCAAAAACACTGCCGGGCGGATACTTTCGCCGGGGTTCCTGGCAGCCCCATGGAGTGTCCTGGTACGTCACTGGATCTCCAAAAAATGCCTTTGCCCTGCACAATTTACTGCAGGGCAAAGGAGAGCATCAGAGCATGAACTGCTCCGATGCTCAAGTCAGGGTGGCTGACGGGGTGAAAATGGACATATGTCCGGGATCAACTCTGAATCCGGATAACCCCTTTAAATAAAGTTTTACTGGCATAAGTATGGCTAAATAGATGATTTTACTCATGCAAAAATGAAGATTTTTGAAAATTATGAAGCCTGAGCATTTAAAAGGCAGATAAAATACCCAGTCTCTAGTCGCTCACATACTACTGATAACAAGACATATAGCATTGCATTATTCCATTATAGAACTGATGAGCTTGCAGGGCGGAGGACTATCTCTATATATATTAGTGTCATCCAGTGTCAGCAAGCTCTATGTGGATTCTCTATAAAGGTATTATTCTAATGTGATTGAATATGTATTAAAGGGGTTCTCCAGGAATGAATATTTTTATCAAATGCCCACAGCCTGTCTGTATGTATATTTTTCATCCTCCTCTACTCTGTAATAAAAAAAAATTATAGCTAAACTATGCAAAAAAAAAATTGCTGAAAATCGTTTTGGAATTATTTAATTTTCCCTTTTTCTAAAACATAACTGCTTGAATTAAAAAAAATTCTGATACAAGAAAAGAGTAAGGAAATATTAAGTCTCTTTTATCGTTCAATATAGCAACCAACAGGGGTGTCTTAGAAGAATTATTAAATGCCATTGGGGAAATCCTATCCAAGCAACTGAATTTTGTATTCAGAAAAGGCCCACAATTTGGGTAATTTGATAGCTCCCACCATTTAGGGGGACATAAACCTTCAAATAAACAGATTAGGACAGGTTTCTAAGCATGCCAGAATGTGCCCCTCAGGACCCCTATTATTAGTGTGAAGAATGGGGCACTAAGATGGAATATATAATAAAGGATAATATTACCTGTAGAACAAAGGGAGTACCTTAATATATTTTATTAAATGTCCCTGGAAGAATTTCTATGTAGGTAAAACTAAAAGGCAACTAACCAAGAGGATTTGTGAACACATAGGCAATATTAACAAGAAATTTGAGGGTCATCCATTATCCTGCCACTATATGGAGAAACAAGGATTCAGTTTTTGGGGGCATAGAAATAGTCTTCCCTGACTGTTGAGGGTCTATATTAAACACATGTCGTGGGCAGAGATTGCATGGATATAAGTATAAATAGCTTGGCCCCCTGGGAAGTAAATCATGAAATTGAACTTTTAGCATTTTAAATACTGGTCTTATGTATAATCAAACCTGAGATATGTATGGGACATTGAAGTAATCAGAGATATGTGCACATGATAATCATACACCTATTAAGAGCTTCTGTCAGCAGCCTGGCTGACCTGTAGCATGTGCACTTGGCTGTAAGGAATAATGTCAGACTGCATGTAAAGGAACAGCTTGTTAGCACAGTCCCTCTGATCAAGCCTATTGGTGACTGTAGGGAATAGCGGAGAGTGAGAAGAGCTTCCATCCATGAAGAAGGAACCCGTGTATTCTGAAACATGGTGGAGGAAGTTTGCTCTCTGCTGGCGCCTGTGCCTGTGACATGACATCGAAGTTCTGTGGACGTCACTTGTAGGCTTTTTACCCAAGAGCTTTTGCTACTGGCAGGAGCATAGCACTTGAGAGGGGGACTGAACAGAAGGGCAGAGCAAGCATTGATCGCTAAGGCTACTTTCACATTAGCGTTAGCATCCATACTAATGCTAGCCCATGTGTGGTGCCGGAAGTACCCCCCGGTCCCATTCACTATACTGGGGATGGGCCGGAGGTCTGGCCGCAGCACGGCAAACCTTTCTACATTTTTTTCACGTTATACCCTCAATCTTAAATGTATTTTATTGGGATTTTATGTGATCAACCAACACAAAGTAGCTAGTATGTGTCAAAAGAAAATGATACATAGTTTTCAATAAATAAAAATCTGAAAGGTGTGGTGTGCATTTGTATTTAGCCCCCTGTACTCTAATATCTATATGTATATAAAAAAGGACGCATGTATGTACAGTACAGACCAAAAGTTTGGACACACCTTCTTATTCAAAGAGTTTTCTTTATTTTCATGACTATGAAAATTGTAGATTCACACTGAAGGCATCAAAACTATGAATTAACACATGTGGAATTATATACATAACAAAAAAGTGTGAAACAACTGAAAATATGTCATATTCTAGGTTCTTCAAAGTAGCCACCTTTTGCTTTGATTACTGCTTTGCACACTCTTGGCATTCTCTTGATGAGCTTCAAGAGGTAGTCACCTGAAATGGTTTTTACTTCACAGGTGTGCCCTGTCAGGTTTAATAAGTGGGATTTCTTGCCTTATAAATGGGGTTGGGACCATCAGTTGCGTTGTGGAGAAGTCAGGTGGATACACAGCTGATAGTCCTACTGAATAGACTGTTAGAATTTGTATTATGGCAAGAAAAAAGCAGCTAAGTAAAGAAAAACACATGGCCATCATTACTTTAAGAAATGAAGGTCACTCAGTCTGAAAAATTGGGAAAACTTTGAAAGTGTCCCCAAGTGCAGTCACAAAAACCATCAAGCGCTACAAAGAAACTGGCTCACATGCGGACCGCCCCAGGAAAGGAAGACCAGGAGTCACCTCTGCTGCGGAGGATAAGTTCATCCGAGTCACCAGCCTCAGAAATCGCAGGTTAACAGCAGCTCAGATTAGAGAACAGGTCAATGCCACACAGAGTTCTAGCAGCAGACACATCTCTAGAACAACTGTTAAGAGGAGACTGTGTGAATCAGGCCTTCATGGTAGAATATCTGCTAGGAAACCACTGCTAAGGACAGACAACAAGCAGAAGAGACTTGTTTGGGCTAAAGAACACAAGGAATGGACATTAGACCAATGGAAATCTGTGCTTTGGTCTGATGAGTCCAAATTTGAGATCTTTGGTTCCAACCACCGTGTCTTTGTGCGACGCAGAAAAGGTGAACGGATGGACTCTACATGCCTGGTTCCCACCGTGAAGCATGGAGGAGGAGGTGTGATGGTGTGGGGGTGCTTTGCTGGTGACACTGTTGTGGATTTATTCAAAATTGAAGGCATACTGAACCAGCATGGCTACCACAGCATCTTGCAGCGGCATGCTATTCCATCCGGTTTGCGTTTAGTTGGACCATCATTTATTTTTCAACAGGACAATGACTCCAAACACACCTCCAGGCTGTGTAAGGGCTATTTGACCATGAAGGAGAGTGATGGGGTGCTGCGCCAGATGACCTGGCCTCCACAGTCACCGGACCTGAACCCAATCGAGATGGTTTGGGGTGAGCTGGAGCGCAGAGTGAAGGCAAAAGGGCCAACAAGTGCTAAGCATCTCTGGGAACTCGTTCAAGACTGTTGGAAGACCATTTCAGGTGACTACCTCTTGAAGCTCATCAAGAGAATGCCAAGAGTGTGCAAAGCAGTAATCAAAGCAAAAGGTGGCTACTTTGAAGAACCTAGAATATGACATATTTTCAGTTGTTTCACACTTTTTTGTTATGTATATAATTCCATATTAATGTGTTAATTCATAGTTTTGATGCCTTCAGTGTGAATCTACAATTTTCATAGTCATGAAAATAAAGAAAACTCTTTGAATGAGAAGGTGTGTCCAAACTTTTGGTCTGTACTGTATGTTCTGCAAAAATTCAACAACCATCCATTTGAACGAAACTTGGTATACACATCCCTTGCTACCTTGAAATAAATCTTGTGAGGGTCTCAGCTCTCTAGGACGTACCGGTCCCGAGATATTTCCAAAAAATTACCTGCATTAGCCAATAGAATCCAGCAAGCCTTTCACTTAAATCCTAACTGCCATACACCTGGTCACATGTCCCTTATCAGCCAATAGAAGCTCACAGGTCCTGCTCCAGGTTGCCATAACAACTGATCACAGGTTTTAGTAGTTCGCAAGTCCTTAAATATTCAATCATATGACGTATGACGGCAGAAATTACACTGCTACATGCATGAGTTCACTGTTAAAGGGGGGGGGGACCGTGGAGGTTACTGTTAAAGGGGCGGTCACTGTGAAAGTCACTGTTAAAGGGGTGATCACTGAGAGTCACTATGTCACAAAATATGGGGAAGAGAAGGACAGGGAAGCCGTCTAAACACAACATGGAACCCCTGGAGTCCCCAGCGTCTCTTACTATGGACACTTTCGTGCACAGGGAAAAGGACGAGCAGGATCTCAAGATGGTGCCCTCTTGCCACGCAGCTCAGAAATGGGACAGCACTCTCCTCACAGCCGATGTTCCTCCCGGTTCCTATATTGCTCCCTGCACCTAGCGGAGCGCAGAATATGCACCAGCCTGTATCCCTTTCTATGGAGGAAGTCCATAAATGTGGAGGCAAGACAGCAGTTAAAGCCCACGAGGCTGGATACAGAAGAGATGTGCATGGGCCCTGTCAAACAGCGCCGCAGTCTCCTTTACCCTCTGCTCAGAAAACTTCTCAGAGCCCGGTCCTAAATCTCCAGCCAGAAGGTACATCACCGCTGCCAATGGAGGCTCCATTAACATCTCTGGCACCAGATACACCACGAGGCACTGATAATGAACATGAGCTTACACCCTTAGAGAAGGGGACATATGTATCTGCCCCCCCCCCCCTTTCAGGGATTCTCTTACCCCATGTTATATACAGTTTGCCTCTAAGATATCACAGCAGGACCCAGCTCCACTGCCACAGAGAGACTCCCAACATAGGATAACTGCATACCCTGTACCTGAGGAGATGGCCATACTTCAGCCTGCAGATTGCTCAGACATTCCACTGGTCCTGTGGTCTCAGTCTCCTTCAAGACATCGGTCGTCATCATCCTCAAGTTCAGCAACCCCAGACCCCCCTGGGTCTCCCCCACCTAATTGGTGGTCCCACATACAACAGCTTCCAATGAAACAAGACTTTAAAGCCCTACTATCAGAAGGTAAAGAAGCACTTAAAGCCGAAGTAGCGATTATCTGAAAAGACGTCCAGAATATAGGCTCTCGCCTTAACCAGCTGGAGGAAGATCACAATGCAGTTAGATCAGTGGTATGCCATATCCAAGAATGCACTACCATGCAGTCCCTTCTATGTGACCTACAAAGACATGTTGAGGATTTGGATAACAGAGGCAGACAGCATAATATCAGAGAGAGAGAGAGGGGTCCCTGAATCCCAAGAAACTGAAGAGGTTACTGCAATACTACTCACCTTTTTAAAACATTTCTTGATCGCCCAACATCACACCTTATCAAGATGGATCGAGCACATAGAGCACTCCATCCTAAATCTATGAAAGCTAGGGTTGAGCGAACTTTACAGTTCGGGTTCGTACTGAACGTTACGATTTTTTTACCCCGAACCCGAACATTTCAGTAAAAGTTTGGGTTCGAGTTCGTTGTTCAGCGATTTAATGGCGCTTTTTGAAAGGCTGTAGGGCAGCCAATCAACAAGCGTTTAACTTGTGTGCCCTTAACAAGCCCGGACATTTTGTGCAACAGCAGTGCTCCAGCACTGCATATGTGCCAGGGTCAATAATTTAATCTTGTTCTTTTAGTTCAGTGGGCAATATATACCCGTTTTTTAAGTGCACCTGAACTGCATATGTGCCAGGGGAAGGACAAATAATATGGGTAATCTGTATGTGAGTTCAGGGACCCAGGGGGCGACATATTCAATTTTTTTCCACAGGGGGTGCTGCATATGTAAGTGTAATCAATTCAGCAAATCCATCTGTTAGATTCTGGGGGGACAAATTTATAAATTTTTTTGCTAAAAAGTACATTCGCACCCTGAACTGCATTTGTGATAGTGAAAGAAAATCAGTTAAATGCATCTGTTTAATTGTAGGTGAAGAAAAATCATATTTCTTTTTCCATAAAGTACCTTTGCGGCCTGCACTGCAAATCGGATAGTGAAATAAAATTAGCAAATCCATCTGTTTCACTGTGGGTGAAAAAATCTTTTTTTTTTTTTTTCCATAAAGTACCTTTGCGGACTGCGATGCATTTCTGACAGTCCAATAAAACTGTTAAATACTGCTGTTACATTGTTACCTTTGCGGCCTGAACTGCAAATCTGATAGTGAAATAAAATCAGTAAATCCATCTGTTTCACTGTGGGTGAAAAAATCATTTATTTTTTTTTTGCATAAATTACCTTTTGCGGCCTGTGCTGCATTTCTAACAGTCCAATAAAACCGTTAAATACTGCTGTTGCATTGCCCAACTACTTATGTTTCAGAATGAGTACATGGGAGGACCACCGCAGCACGTCTCTGATGATGACGAAACACAGGTGCCAACTGCTATGGCTTTCTGCAGAGTGCAGACCGACAAAGAGGGCAGGGGTGAAAACTGGGTGGAAGATGATGTGGAGGACGATGAGGTCCTCGACCCCACATGGAATCAAGGTCATGTGAGTGACCTGTGTAGTTCGGAGGAAGATAGCGGTGGTCGCACAGAGGCACCAGCACAGCAAAAGAGGGAGCAGGGTGCAAAAGCGGAGCGGCCGTCCCCTAGACAGTATGCCTGCTACTGCCCTCCGCACCAAGAGACCGAGCACGCCAAAGCCAGCTCCAAGGAGTTCCCTGGCATGGCAGTTCTTCAGACAATGTGCTGATGATAAGACACGAGTGGTTTGCACGCTGTGCAATCAGAGCCTAAAGCAAGCCATAAACGTTCTATACCTGAGCACAACCTGCATGACCAGGCATCTAAGTACAAAGCACGAGCTGCAGTGGAGTAGACACCTCAAAAACCAAGAAAGGTCTCTGGCTCCTCCTGCTTCCTCTTCTGCTACAGTCTTGGCCTCTTCACCCCCCTCTGGAGTGACAGTGGTACCTGCCACCCCGCAAACAGAGGATGTGCCAGCAACGCCACCACCTCGGTCACCAAGCATCTCCATAATGTCCCATAGAAGCGTTCAGCTGTCAATCTCCCAAACACTGGAGCGAAAGAGGAAGTACCCCCCTACCCACACGCAATCTCTGCACAACCAAGTGGGAGACAAAATCATGTGTGCACTGCGCAACGCCACTGTGGCAAGGTCCACCTAACTACGGATGCGTGGACCAGTAAGCAAGGTCTGGGACAATATATCAACCTAACAGCACACTGGGTAAATGCAGTGGTGGCTGGACCTGAGGCGGATAGCAGTTTGGCGCATGTCCTTCCACCACCGAGGATTGCAGGGCGTTTCTCTTTGCCTCCTGTTGCTTCCTCCTTCCTACTCCGCTTCCTCATCTTCTACCGCCTCCTCATCCGGTCAGCGTAACACCTTTGCCACCAACTTAAGCACAGCCAGGGGTAAACTACAGCAGGCAGTTTTAAAACGTATCTGTTTGGGGGACAAACCCCACACCGCGCAGGAGCTGTGGACGGGCCTTGAACAACAGACCGATGAGTGGTTTGTGCCAGTCAGCCTCAAGCCCAGCCTGGTGGTGTGTGATTATGGGCGAAATCTCGTAGCGGCTCTGGAACTAGCCCGTTTGACGCACATCCCTTGCCTGGCGCATGTGCTGAATTTGGTGGTGCAGAGATTCCTTAAAAATTACCCCGACATGTCAGAGCTGCTGCATAAAGGCATTCTCACCCTGCTGCTGCTCGCCTGTCAGCGCTGCAGCGTAACCTCGGCCTTCCCGCTCACTGCCTGATATGCGACGTGCCCACAAGATGGAACTTAACCTTGCACATGCTGGCCAGACTATGCGAGCAGCAGCAGGCGATAGTGGAGTTTCTGCTGCAGCACGCTCGGGTAAGTCTCTCTGCGGAACAGCACCATTTCACCACCAATGAGTGGGCCTCCATGCGAGACCTGTGTACCTTGTTGCATTGTTTCTAGTTCTCCACCAACATGGCCAGTGCCGATGAAGCGTTACTATCCCACTTTTATTCCTCCTTGAAAAAACGCTTCGGGCGATGATGGAAGAGGATGTAGCACAGGAGGAGGAAGAGGGATCCTTTACAAGGGTTTCAGGCCAGTCATTCCCAAGTGGCTCTGAGGGTGGGTTCCTGCACCATGATACGCCAGGTACACAATTGTCCAGCCAGGGCACAGTTCTGGAGGATGACGAGGTGGAGGATGAAGAGAAACCGTGTTCACAGCAGAGTGGCACCCAAACCAGCTCATGGCCATCACTGGTGCGTGGCTGGGGGGATACAGAGGACACAGATAATACACATCCCACAAAGGACAACTTATCGTTGTCTCTGGGCAGCCTGGCACACATGAGCGATTACATGCTGCAGTGTTTCCGCAACGACCGCCGAGTTGGCCACAATCTAACTTGTGCTGATTACTCGGTGGCAACACTGCTGGATCCCCGTTACAAGGACAATGTACCGGCCTTACTTCCGTCACTGGAGCGTGATCGGAAGATGGGCGAGTACAAGCGCACGCTGGTAGACGCGCTGCTGATGGCATTCCCACCTGACAGCGGGGGCATAGTGGAAGCATAAGGTGAAGGCAGATGAGGAGGAAGAGGTCACCAATGCAGCTGGGGCACCGCCAGCACCTCAGAAGGCAGGGTTAGCATAGACGAAATGTGGAAAAGCTTTGTCAGCACGCCACAACAACCAGCACCACCAGCTGATATGGAACGTCTTAGCAGGAGACAGCATTTCAGCAACATGGTGGAGTAGTATGTGTGCACACGCCTATATGTACTGACTGATGGGGCTGCCCCCTTCAACTTCTGGGTCTCCAAATTGGGCACATGGCCTGAGCTAGCCCTTTACGCCTTGGAGGTGCTGGCCTGCCCTGCAGCCAGTGTATTGTCTGAGTGTGTGTTTTTTGTGAAGTACACCTGTATATGTGCCAGGGACAATAATATAGTTAATCTGTCTCTGAGTTCAAGGGTTGACATATTTGCATATTTGGCTGTGATATACCCCTGCTCTACATAGTGGACAGGGAAATAACTTTAAAAAAATTGTCTGTTACATTGTTGGGTGACATTCACCAATTTTTGGCTGTGATATACCCCTGCTCTACATAGCGGACAGGGAAATAAATTTGACTAATTCCTCTGTTACAATGTTGTGTGACAAATTCTCATATTTTGCGCTAGAAAATACATTTGCGGCCTACGCTGCATTTATGACAGTCTGAATGGTGAGGCCAGAACAAGTACAAGTGATAGTAGATTGGGTGGCTGACAGTGCCTCCAGTTCCTTTACATTGTCTCCCATCTATTCCCCTGCTGAAAGATCAGAGTTGGCACCTACAGCCCATGGCCATCTGTCTTTCAACTCACCCCCTTGCAAATCCGGCAAGCAGTCTGAGACCCAAATCATGCAGCAGTCTCTTATGCTTTTTGATGACTCTGCTGACAGGGTTTCTGTGGGCCATCCACATATCCCTGCACCAGAAGTGGAAGAGATTGAGTGCACTATGCGCAATCACTTATGTTTCAGGATGAGTACATGGGAAGACCACCGCAGCACGTCTCTGATGATGACAAAACACAAGTGCCAACTGCTGTGGCTTTCTCCAGTGTGCAGACCGACAATGAGGGAAGGGGTAAAGTGTGGGTGGAAGATGATGTGCAGGATGATGAGATACTAGACCACACATGGAATCAAGGTCATGCGAGTGACGTTTGAAGTTTAGAGGAAGAGGCGGTGGTCGCACAGAGGCACCAAAAGAGGGAGCAGGGTGCAAAAGCATCTGTTACATTCTTGGGTGACATTTAACAATTTTTGCCATGAATAAACCCCTGCTCTGCATAGGTGACAGGGACCTACATTTCTAAAAATCGTCTTTTACATGTTACATTCTCTGGTGACATTTTACCATTTTTGCCGTATACAAACCCCTGCTCTGCATAGGTGACAGGGACCAAATTTTCTAAAATTTGTCTGTTACATTGATGGTTGACATTAATCAATTTTTGCCAGTGAAAAACCCCTACTCTGCTCCGCATTGCTGACAGAGAACTAAATTTAGTAAAAACGCCTGTTACTGATTGGAAGACACGCGACTACAAGCGCACGCTGGTCGACGCGCTGCTGATGGCATTCCCACCTGACAGCGGGGGCTCAGTGGAAGCACAAAGCGAAGGCTGAGGAGGTGGAAGAGGTCGTCAACGCAGCTGGGGCACCGCCAGCACCTCAGAAGGCACGGTTAGCATGGCCAAAATGTGGAAAAGCTTTGTCAACACACCACAACAACCAGCACGACCAGCTTATATGGAACATCTTAGCAGGAGGCAGCATTTCAGCAACATGGTGGAGCAGTATGTGTGCACATGCCTACACGTACTGAATGACGAGTCTGCCCCCTTCAACTTCTGGGTCTCCAAATTGGGCACATGGCCTGAGCTTGCCCTTTACGCCTTGGAGGTGCTGGCCTGCCCTGCAGCCAGTGTATTGTCTGAACCTTTGTTTAGCATGGCAGGAGGGGGTTATCACAGACAAGCGCAGCCGCCTGTCCACAGCCAATGTGGACAAGCTCATATGGACTTCCTTCTCCTAGATCAAGATTATTATTTTTTATTTTTACATATTTTATGTTCTTTTAAGTCATTTCCCTATCCACATTTGTTTGAAGAACACTTGCCATGCTCTTAACCACATGTTGCTGCCTTTTGCAGCCCTCTAGGCCTTTCCACGACTTTTTTAGAGTCATTTTAGTGCTCCAAATTTCGGGTCCCCATTGACTTTAATGGGGTTGGGATTCGGGGTCAAGTTCGGCTCCTGAACTCAAACTTTTTTGCTAAGTTTGACCGAACCTGGGGAGTCCGAACATCCAGGTGTCCGCTCAACTCTAATGAAAGGTCCCCCGCGAGATATAATATGCTACGTCAATGACTTTTCTCTGAAAGAGGATATAATGTCTAAAGCTCGGACCCTACGTAGTCTAGATTTTAAGGGCTCACAGCTGTCAATTTTCCAAGATCTGTCGTGGATAACTCTCCAGAAGCGCAATGCCTTAAAACCACTACTTAAGTTGCTTCGCCAGAATGCTATTCCGTACCGATGGGTATTTCCCTTCAGCCTTTCAGCGAGGAAGAACTGATCTACAGCAGTTTCACGTATACCTGACGATCTATGGGAATTCTGCACACATTTGGGCATTCAGCCTCCATCTTTGCCCGACTGGGAGACCCCGACAGATCTCCCTCCGCTCCCGCATACCTGGTCTACGGTCGCCTTCTGCAAGTGACGTCTGAAATCATCGACAGCGACCAGCTGACAGATACATCAGGAACTGAAGGCTGTCCAGATGCTTCATACAATGGACGGTTGATTAAGTATCAGTTTATCCCGCCTTACTTTACTTCCTTACTTCTATATTGTTGAGGGATTACATAGCACTTTATTAGTATGGAGTCTTGTTAGGCTCGAATCTAGTTGATACTTTATTTTATTAATATTTAGTGGTTCTCTCTCTGGCTCCCGCCATGTTCTAAATGGGAGTCTTATTGGTAGTCTTTGGCCTATTATTGTTTCAGGGCCTTAGTATAAGACTCCAGAAGAAACCGAATGTTAAATTGTTTAGTTATGATATTTCTCAGAATTCCTTTTGGATTGTACCACTTAATGGTTTTATTAAGGTTTTAATTTTTGTTTTGTGCTCAACCTTCTCATGACTTATTCTATTTTCAGTTTTGTTCTCTCCTTTTCTCCCCAGAGGTACATGCAGGAATGTGGGTGGTTACGAGAGTGATGAGCAGCCTGGAGACGGATCAGCTGGGACCTGAAATACATGACAGGGATCACATACCCCCCCATCAAATGCAGTTAAGGTCTTTTATACACCAATATGGTTAGGTTTTTATCCTTAAATGTTAAGGGGTTGAATTCACCCTCTAAACGGAGACTTGTTCTACAAGAAATGCATAGGTCTAAAGTGGAGATAATATTTCTCCAAGACACACATCTGTCAGGAACGGGGTCACTACTGTGTTGAAAACATTGGTTCCCTACATCTTTCATAGCGAACACCCCAACCAAAATAGCAGGAGTCGCCATACTAATAGCTAGAACGTGCCCTTTGCAAGTTGAAAAAACAGAGGTTGACACACAGGGTCGCTACCTCATCCTACATGGCACCTTGTCTGGCATGAAAGTGACTTTATGCAATATATATTCACCTAACTCAGGTCAGATTACTTTCCTCTCCTCTGTTTTGTCAATCTTAGGCCTCATGCACACGACCGTTGTTTCATTCCGTGTCCATTGTTTTTTTCATTTTTCATGTTTTCATATTTTTCGTGATTTTCAGCGGACCCATTGACTTTCAATGGGTCAGTTGAAAAATAGGCTAATGCACTGTTTGGCATCCACGTCCGTGATCCGTGGTTCCAGTCCGTGAAAAAAATATGACCTGTCCTATTTTTTTCACGGACAACGGTTCGCGGACCCATTCAAATCAATGGGTTTGTAAAAATTGCAGATGCACAACCATTTGTCATCCGCGTCCGTTTTATTAATCTTTACCATGGCAAAACTGTCTGCCAGATTTGAGCCAAATAAAAAATAAAATAAAATTACAATACAGGAAGGAAGCTTCAGGTCATAGTGACCTGTGGTTTGTGTGGTGACTTGAGGAAAATAGAAAAATTTGATTAGAACATGCCTAGATGGAATGTAGAAAAATTAATAACTCTGGTTCAGGAGAGGCCAGAGTTATGGGACAGCAGGCTCAATATCTACCAAGACCAAGTCCGCAAGGAGGTGTCAAGGGAGAAAGTGGCCCGTTCCATGAGGCGTTTAGAATGGCAAAAAGCCGATGCCAGAGGCCGGGCTGATTTAGGTAAGTGCCAGCAATGTCATTGCACTGTCCTGGCCCCTGTCCTGTAACTATTGAACGTGCTATTAATTCCATGATGTCTTAATAACTGAATACGACCGTGGAACACGGAGGTGAGCGTTCTGCGGTATCCCAGCCTGGCATCCTCTTTTGTTGCTATGATGCGTTGTGCTTTGTGTCGACGCTGAAGTACAGTCAGACACTGATATAACTCATACGAGTGTATTACGGTACTGCAGTGGCGGCACTAAGCACACGGCGTCATAGCAACCAATGATGGCGTGAACTCCTGTTCTCAACAGGATGCTAGGCCGTGATACCGCGGAACGCTCAGCTCCGTGTTCATAAACTGTATATTTTAATGGCCTGCCTTATTTTATATAGGCCTATATATGGATTTTACAAAACAATCGTAAAATATATACCATACTCCTACCATTGGGTGTATTTTAAATGCCTGGCCCTAGCTATGATACTGAAAACTGTAGTAATGGATACTATGCATGTGCACCTGCTAGTTGGTGGCACTTGTTCTAGTTTTAATTGAGCCTACAATAGTTGGTACTTAACACATATTGTTTAAAATAAAGATACCAATGGCTAGCACGATTAATCACTGGCTTCATGAACGTATTTCATTAGTATACACACAGCGGCACTACTGTAGCACGTGGTGTCTTTTCGTCCATTTTGGGATATTTATCTTCAGGGGGCTGCTTGATTTTGGAGAAATGTCTGCTTTGCTCTTAGTCCTTTCTTTTGGCATTTTTTTCCCAAATATTTCTAAGATTGTAATGGTTTTATTTCTAAATAGTCAAGCAGACCAAGAACCGGTGTAACAGTGGCCGGGATCAATTCCGCCGGGAGCTGAACGAACGAGGACGCAGTGGCGATGGTGGAGCACGCAAAAGGGCATATACAGTACAGACCAAAAGTTTGGACACACCTTCTCATTCAAAGAGTTTTCTTTATTTTCCTGACTATGAAAATTGTAGATTCACACTGAAGGCATCAAAACTATGAATTAACACATGTGGAATGATATACTTACCAAAAAAATATGAAACAACTGAAAATATGTTATATTCTAGGTTCTTCAAAGTAGCCACCTTTTGCTTTGATTACTGCTTTGCACACTCTTGGCATTCTCTTGATGAGCTTCAAGAGGTAGTCACCTGAAATGGTTTCCACTTCACAGGTGTGCCCTGTCAGGTTTAATAAGTGGGATTTCTTGCCTTATAAATGGGGTTGGGACCATCAGTTGCGTTGTGGAGAAGTCAGGTGGATACACAGCTGATAGTTCTACTGAATAGACTGTTAGAATTTGTATTATGGCAAGAAAAAAGCAGCTAAGTAAAGAAAAACGAGTGGCCATCATTACTTTAAGAAATGAAGGTCAGTCGGTCCGAAAAATTGGGAAAACTTTGAAAGTGTCCCCAAGTGCAATCACAAAAACCATCAAGCGCTACAAAGAAACTGGCTCACATGCGGACCGCCCCAGGAAAGGAAGACCAAGAGTCACCTCTGCTGCGGAGGATAAGTTCATCCGAGTCACCAGCCTCAGAAATCTCAGGTTAACAGCAGCTCAGATTAGAGACCAGGTCAATGCCACACAGAGTTCTAGCAGCAGACACATCTCTAGAACAACTGTTAAGAGGAGACTGTGTGAATCAGGCCTTCATGGTAGAATAACTGCTAGGAAACCACTGCTAAGGACAGGCAGCAAGCAGAAGAGACTTGTTTGGGCTAAAGAACACAAGGAATGGACATTAGACCAGTGGAAATCTGTGCTTTGGTCTGATGAGTCCAAATTTGAGATCTTTGGTTCCAACCACCGTGTCTTTGTATGACATATCGCACATGCCCTGCCCTCTGCCGCCTCTCTTCCTCCTGTGTGCCACTTTATGTTAAATCTAGTCACAGATATCTGATGGGATAGAGTGCTATCAGTGCTGGAAATGAGAAGGGAGATGACACTTGTGCACTGCATGTATTTTCGCATCATACAGCTGATTGTCATATATTTTGCCAGGTGTTTGTCCATCGCCAAAATGATAATGTGTTCCTATCCTTTGTATATGTTCGAAATATGATAATGCTCGTCGAATAGTGTTCCCATTTAGGTATTGCTCTCTGTGTTCCTATGTTTCTGTACATAAATGATATTTTTATTAAAATTATTTAGTAAAATTGTACCCCTTCACTATGGATATTTCATTTACCATTATTCGCAAGTTGTATTTCAAGTCCCAAAAAAGATTTTATTTGGTTAAAATAAAAGCCACAATACTTTGTACTATTACATTGAGTAATGATGCACCAACTGCGTTCCTGGAGCATTACTAGATATTCAACTTCCACCATGGCCTTATGATGCATTATAAATGTTCTGGGAGTGGTATTTTTGTGGGTTTCTTTGACAAAAACGAGGTTGTCAGTGTACAAACACGTCCAATGCAGATGCACAGAATTTCAGCACTTGGTTAGCTCCTAGAATGTGTCCACCTGTTTTCGGCCAGTACATCCCCAAACTACTATCATTGCTCTGAAAATGATTTTCTAAATTTGTTTTGTTGTTCCCAATAGGAATCCTCTGTGAATTTGTGTTTATGGATGTGTTAAATTATCATCTCACAAGGATTTTCGACATTTTCTGAAAATATGTCTTGTATGTAGAATCAACGACTATAGCACAACACAATTTTTATTTTTGGCATAAACCTTATGTAAATCCGAAATGTTGTACTCCATAGATTTAATATATGTTTATTTCTAATTTTTACATACAGTACTGTCGACAGTTTGGATAATCCTGAGGAGTCAGATTTGGGCGGTAGCGAAACTCCAGCTGTTTTCTCCCCAGAAAGTAGCCCCACTCATACCCAGGCCGAGGAGACGGAGTATCCGACCGTTGCGCCACCAACCCTTTCCCAGGAGAGCACAGAAAGGACCCAGCAGCCTCAGCCAAGGCGGCGGCGAAATGTCCCCCAGGCTTCCTCGGCGGCAGATACTCGGGAGCAGATTGACTCTCGAGTCATTGAATTCCTCGCCAAGAGGAGGAGTGAGAGACCAGAAGAAGCTGTGGTGAGGGGGCTGGGGCCTTTACTGAGGGGCGTCCCTGCCCACAAATTGAGTCCTTGTGTGGCAGGAATGGCAATGGTGATCGAAATGTTTTCCTCACCATACGAGGGAGACATTGTCTCAGAAATAAACACTGTGAGGCGCAAGATCCTTGCTGCACACTTCCAACCTGTTTCTATGGCCAGCCAACCCCAACCCCATGGCCCACCTTTACCTGACCCACGTTACCAGGTGGTACAGGAAACAAGCCGCCCCCCTTCACAGTTTTTTTTGTCAGGCTGCCACCTATCCCAGTGGGCCACAGCAACCGGAATAGGTTAGGCCAGGGAGCTCATTTCAACCTGGTCCCTTCACCAGGGATTTATTTGACCTGTAGTGCTATTTTACAACTACAGTTTCATGTATTTTTTTGTTTCCTTGCATTATTTTTGGCATAATTATTTGTTGAAAATTTCTTTGGGGGACTTGGGTTTTGTTATAAAAAAAAATAACTACAACGCAATGTGTCTTGAATTTATTACAAAAGCAAGTACAATTGTGACTGCAAACAAACCAAATAACTATGGGATGTGGCTTTAGAACCAACTCAACCTTTGAAGGGAGAAGTAGCAATACAAATTATATAGGCCAGTGATGGCTAACCTTGCCACTCCAGCTGTGGTGAAACTACGACTCCCAGCATGCTCCATTTATTTCTACCGAGTTCTGAGAGCAGCCAAGCAAGGGGGGCATCTTGGGAGTTGTGGTTTTAACACAGCTGGAGTGCCAAGGTTAGCCATCATTGATATAGGCCTTTTCAATTGGTGTTCGTCCCAACATCTGTTTGTACGGGGAGCAATGTAAACTATTATTAGTTGAGAGTAGAAGGCACAAATGCACAAACCCCCCTTTTTTTTTTAATTTGGGGGGTTGAGAAATATAATATTATCCTAATTGTTGCACAGGAAACCTATTGGCTATGTGCATTTTCGCCAAACAACACTTGCTATTGAGTCTTTGGTGCCAAAAAAAAGCATATCATTTCAGGAATACATTTAGAATGTGATAGTGTTAATTGTTAAATTCCAGCTTGATATGAAATACATAACATTCCAATCTAATAAGACACTTCTAAAAGACACAACCAATACTTGTAGTACTAAACCAAGTTTATTTTCCATGGGGAGCCCAATATAAAAAATTGGAATTAATGAGGTATTAGAAGGTTTTTTTGAAACATATAGCAAATCCAATAATGATGTTTCAATTATTGAAATCATAAACATAATTTTTTATTAAAAAGTGATTGATTCACTTTTGGTTCCAAAAAACCTCAGCCCGCAAGCCCACGTCAAGGGTCCTCATTGTCTTGCGAGTCCCTACACTCAACTATGTTTGAAATGACAGAAGCTATCTAGAAAACAAAACAAAAAAACTAGCGCGCACAGAAGAAATCAAACACTGCCACGAATTGCGTCCCTCTGCCATAGCAAGGACCCCTCTGGGCTTAAAAATTAGTCTGCATAGAGTTCTCGAACTGCAATGCCTGCAGTCCCAGGTCATCTATGCAGGGTCCGATCCAAGCCCAAACCTGATGACGCTGGCAAATCTTCCATGTCAACAGAAGAGGAAGCCTCGTGAATCCTGGTGAAGTTGTGTAGAACAACACAAGCTTGAATCACCAGGGTAGCATTCTCCGGATCCATCTGTATGGATGACAAAAACACCCTCCACTGGCTAGAGAGTATTCAGAAAGCGCACTCAACATACCGACGGGCACGAGTCAACCGGTAGTTGAAAATACGCCTCCTGATATCCAAACCACGCTTTGGAAAGCGCCGCATAACATGGTGAGTTAATGCAAACCCTTCATCCGCCACGATAACAAATGGAGCCGGCGGACCAGCAGATCCGGGCAGTCTTCTGGACTCGGGCAGGGCGAGCTGGTTGGAACGAAGCCGCTCACCCATTCTAGAAGCACTAAAGATGCGAGCATCAGCAGTGCTTCCATAGGCCCCGATATCAACCATTATAAACTGGTAGTTACTGTCAGCTACAGCCATCAGCACTACCGAAAAATATTGTTTATAATTGAAGAATCTGGACCCTGAGTGAGGCGGCTTCTTCACACGGATGTGCTTGCCATCCATTGCCCCGATGCAGTTTGGAAACTGCACGGAAATTTGGAAGCCCTCAGCAATCCAAAGCCAATCGTCCACCTTGGGCTGCGGCATCACCGTCTCTCAGAGTTGCTGCCAGATGACCTGGCAAGTGTGACGTACAATCCCAGAGATTGTCGACGTTCCTAAAAGAAACTCAAAATACAGGGATGCAAATGAGTTCCCCGTTGCAAGGAATCTGTTGAAAAATGAAAAACAAAAAAAATCAGACAGCAGCAAATCAAAGGAAACTTCAGATACATGAATCACGTATAATGTTGTATACAAGATATGATTTTTAACACCCTATGTCCATTGTGGACTTATCCAAAATTAAAAATGTGGGTGTGGCCAGTACTACCACAACTAAGTTGGCTGCTGTAACCTGGCTGCCTGACTAAAAAAATCACTATTTTGTCACAAAAAACTGGCGAGTGCTGTGGATTATTGGAGTGTCTTGAGGACGTTAGCTGAACACAAGTTTGAAACTTGCACAAAAGAATAGACAACCTTCAATATTTGGATGTTATGTGTCAGGAATTAATGGTTATTGAAACAAAAATCCTAAAAAACATTTGCACAAAACATTATGGGCAAAGAAAGGTTACTTCAGCAAACAGAAGCACATGTCTAACAGCAGCCATTTTAAAACACATGTTCCTCCTGACAGAAGCACTGCACATTACTGGTGAAGCTTGAAACATTAAATATTGCTTAACTCAACATGACAATGAGCCTTTCCTCAGAAGAAATGCTGCGCCTCATATTGGTGTCCATGAAGGTAAGGACAGTACGTAGAGATGACAGCAAGTGATCCAATGTATTGACTGACATCCTACAGAAGGAGAAAAACTTCTCTGGATGCAGCCGCAGATCTTTGTAGAGGGAATGAAAGTGTCCTTTCCGGTAACGTTGCGAAACAATCGGATGGACCCAAAAATCGCCGCCTTCTACTAGGTTCCTCAGCCAACAAAGGAGTGCGCTGTCCCCATCGCCGAGAAACAAGCTAATGCAGTACGACCTCTTCCTCAGATTCATCATCCATGGTGAAACAGCAAAGACAAGCAACCAAAATATCCTCTGTACTCTGTGAAGACTACAGAAAATAGCCACAAAACCAAACTCAGGTGAACAGCATTTATACCAGTATCCTGGGTGGAGTTATTAACATTTTTTTTTTTTCACCATTCCTTGTTTAATGACGTCCGCAAAAAAAAAAGAAACACGGAAACACAACGGAACAAAAAACGGCCATGGATCACGGAACAACGGAACCCCGTTTTGCGGACCGAGAAAAAATACTGTCGAGTGCATGAGGCCTTAAGGATATGCCATACCTCTGCCTTGATAGTGGGGAAGGACTTCTCTGACACGGCCGACAGACTAGCTTTACACCCCAAACTTTCATAAGCTTATACACGTCCATTCTCTGTATGATCTATGGAGAATTGATAATCCCACTGTGCGACTATACTCCTTTTTTTCCCACCCACATCAAACGCACACTAGAATTGACTTCTTTTTTGGCAATCTATTGACTCTTCGAGCGTTGTCTTCGGTGGCATTAGGTCAGATCAGTCCCATTAACCGTAGACTTGAATTGTGAGGCTTCATCCCCAATACGCACTCATTGGAGTTTAAATGAAACCCTTTTGTCCAATGTAGCTTCAAGAGAGGAACTGAGAATTTACCTAATCAATTACTTTCAGACTAATGAATCATAGGTTTCCTCACTTAGGACATTATGGGAGGCCAATAAGGCAGTTTTTCGAGGATGTTGCATCTCAACAGCTTCTAAGATTAAAAAAGACAGGGATAGCCACTGCAAAAAATACATGGCAGAGTTACATCAGGCAGAACAAGACCTGGCCACCAGACCATCAAAGCACCTGCTCAAGAGGATACTAGACCTCAGAAACCAACTAAAAAATATTACACTTAATAAAACAGAGAAGCTTCTAAGGTACTCTAGACAGTTTTTTTTTTTGGCAATAAAACCCATCCCAGAGGCTTTAAACATCTAAATCAGCAGATTACATTGGAGGAACTGGGAGAAGTAATACGAGATTTACCGGGAAATAAAGCCTGGTCTCACATATCACTACTATAAAACATATGCCGAGATTTTGCTTCCACATATGGCTCTTTTCTAGCGGGAGAACCAATACCGCAGACCATGCTTCAATCTTCTATAGTAGTCATACCAAAACCAGGAAAGGATCCCTCAGAATATGCTAGTTATCGTCTGATTAGTTTGTTAAATTCAGATCTTAAGATCTTTTCCAAGCTACTAGCGAATCGATTGAGCTTCTGGCTTCCCCAGTTAATCCATAAGGACCAAGTAGGGTTTATCTGGTTCCGCCAGGCAGGAGATAACACAAGAAGCGTGGTGGACCTGGTTGATACAGTCAATAAGGAGTCGATTGAAGCTTTACTTCTCAGCCTGAACGCAGAAAAAGCTTTTGACCGCCTTAGCTGGTCTTTTATGTTTCATACTCTGCAGAGATTTGGGTTTGCGGGCCCATTTCTACAGGCACTTAGAGGTCTTTATTCGACTCCTACTGCTCGTATCAATTTGCCCCATGCATGCTCCTCTGTATTCCCTATTAAAAATCGCACCCAACAGGGTTGTCCCCTGTCTATGCGTTTATATGTACTGAGTATCGAACCCCTGGGCCTCTCGGATCTGTGTAAACCCAGACATCAAAGGCATTCAAATAAAGGACCGATCGTTTACTATATCTTTGTTTGCAGACTATGTCCTTTTGACATTAACAAATCCAATAGTCTTGCTCCCTAATCTACACGCCACTATTGCTGACTACAGTAGACTTTCAGGTTATAAAATAAATAACGCAAAAACTGAAGCATTAACCTTGAATATTCCCCCGCGAACACTGACAGCCCTACAACACTCTTTTAAATACTCCTGGCAAAACCGCTCTATAAAATACTTAGGGGTTCATATCACCCCCACCTACCCTGTTTTGTACAGAGCAAATTTCCCCCGGTTATACAGTAGCTAACATCAATACGCTTCTTAATAAGTGGAGACCCCTGCATATATCCTTACTGGTCGTATAGCAGCAATCAAGATGTCGGTCTTACCTAAATGGCTTTACTTATTTGAGACACTCCCAGTTAGAGTGCCGGTGGGGACTTTGCACCAAATCCAATCTGCCTTTCTTACGTTTGTATGGAATAATAAGTGACATCGTACTGCTTTCGCTACCGGACATAGCTCTTAATTATTCTGCCACGCATCTTAGACACTTAGCTTCTTGGACTACATTACACTCCTTTAATAAATGGACAGAGATAGAGAGGCTCTGAATGACCCAGGTTCATATGGGAGCTATGATTTGGGGTCGCCCAGCTGACATTGCGACTCAAAATTTACTAGGCCCTATGACATTCACTAGAAGCCTATGGCTAACCTGCAGGATTAAATTTAGCCTCTCTACCTTACATTCCTCTCTTGCACCGTTTTTATTTACTCCATATGTAGGCAATAGTAGTGAATCAAACATGGCTGGCCCCTGGATTGAGAGAGGACTTTTTCGTTTCCATGATTTATGCAACCCTCTAACAAACCGTCTCCTGTCCTTTTGTAGAATTGCAAAGTAAATATGATCTACCCTTTTCCTCTACATATCATTATCAACAGATAGCCCATTATTGCCGCTCGTCTACTGTCTCTGGATCAATAACCTCCTTGCCTCATTTGGAAAAAATTGCATCCCAGGCCCATCGGTTAGAGGTCACATTTTGGACATATATGACTTACTTACTTCTCAGTCTTATCTGATAGGGGGAAAGCATCTATATATGTCGAACTGGGAAAAGTGGTTAGGTAGGGAACTCCCAATGGATCTTTGGAGCATGGTGTGGTCACTAGTTCATCCTGCATAACTTATAAAGAAACTCAACTAAAATTGTTGATGCACTGATACCATACCACAGAAGTACTACATGCTTTAAACGGAAACATCCCTAATACTTGCTGGTGATGCTCAGCAGGTGGCGCATCAATCTATCATATATTTTGGATGTGTCCCCCTTTTGGGCTATGGTGGCTTCTGTGGTGCAGGAAGTTTTGGGATGTTCAGTGGGGTTGGATCCACTTTACGTACCTGTTGAATGTTCCACCTAGGGGGATGAGAGGTCACATCTCTAGGCTGCTCTTGCATCTTCTTACTGTGGCAAAAATGTTTGATAGCCCTCTTTTGGAAAAAGAACTACCCCCATCTAAGGCGGATTATTATTCCTACATTCAGGAGATACGTTCATTAGAATACTATACCCTTGGTGCAGGGGAAGGTAGACACATTTTTGCAGATCTGTTCCCTTTGGGATCTCCACCATACTGATTTGCACTTATAGATAGAGAGAACTATTAGTTACTTATCCCTTTCTCCCTTTCCCCTCCCCTTTTTATTCTTTTTTCTTTTTCTTCTTTCCTCATGAGAAGTGCGTTTACTTTATTAATTTCTTTTGTAAGTCGATAATATATTATCCTATATTTTGGCTGTTACACTATGTAATGATATATGTGGACAATTTCGCTGTAAACTGTACTACATTGACATAAAAATTGTTTAATAAACACAAAGTTGAACAAACAAAAAAGGGGCAGTCACTGTGAAAGTCACTGTTAAAGGGGCGGTCACTGTGAAAGTCACTGTTAAAGGGGCATTCACTGTGAAATTCACTGTTAAAGGGGTGGTCACTGTTAAAGGGGCGGCCACTGTGAAAGTCACTGTTAAAGTGGCGGTCACCGTTAAAGGAGCGGCCACTGTGAAAGTCAATATTAAAGGGGCAGTCACTGTTAAAGCGGCGGCCATTGTGAAAGTCACTGTTAAAGGGGCAGTCATCGTTAAAGGGACAGCCACTGTGAAAGTCACTGTTAAAGGGGCGGTCATCGTTAAAAGGGCGGCCATTATGAAAGTCACTGTTAAAGGGGTCGGTCACTGTTAAAGGGGCGGCCATTGTGAAAGTCACTGTTATTTAATATAAAATTTTAATAAATACCCAAGCAACGCCGGGTCATCAACTAGTTTTATATATAAAGAAGGACACATATATGTGTGTGAAAGTCACTGTTAGAGGGGCGGCAAGCATTAAAGGGGCGGTCACTGTTAAAGGGGTGGTCACTGTTAAAGGGGAGGCCACTCTGAAAGTCATTGTTAAAGAAGCGGTCACTGTTAAAGGGGAGGTCACTGAAAGTCACTGTTAACCTCTTCAGGACACATGACGTACCCATACGGCATGTTGTCCTAGCACTTAAGGACACATGACGTACCAGTACGTCATGTATAGTTCCGATCACCGGGCAGTGATCGGAGCCCGGTGCCTGCTCAAATCATTGAGCAGGCACCTTGGCTAAATGTGCGGGGGGGGGGGGGGGGGTCTTGTGTCAAGTCAGACCTGCGGTTTGCGGCTTTTACCTGTGGTTTTGGCGGTGATCAGAGGTGCCATCGGGTCCCCCTGCGGCTGTAGGGGGGATCCGATGGCATGGAAGGCAGCGTAATGCCTAAGGAAGGCATCGCGCTGCCTTCCGATGACGAGCCTGTGAGATCCAGCCCCCTGGATCTCACAGGCCGGAAGCTGTATGAGTAATACTCACTGTATTACTCATACAGCCAAAGCATTCCAGTACAGAAATATTGGAATGCATTGTAAAGGATTAGACCCCCAAAAGGTAAAGTCCCAAAGTGGGACAAAAAATAAAGTGAAAAAAAAGTTTCCCCCCCAAAAAATTTTAAATAAAAAAAGTTTCAAGTAAAAATAAACAAGAACATCGTTTTATCCAAATAAAGTAAAAAAAATTGGTAAAAAATAGGGGAAAAAAAGGCGTTTGCCCACCAAAATAGTACCAATCTAACCGCCACCTCATCCCACAAAAAATGAGCCCCTACCTGAGAGAATCGCCTAAAAAATAGAAAAACTATGGCTCAGAATATGGAGACACTAAAACATATTTTTTTTTGTTTTAAAAAAGCTGTTATTGTGTAAAACTTACATAAATAAAAAAGTATACATATTACGGTAGGTATCGCCGCGTCCGTATTGACTGGCTCTATAGAAATATTACATGACCTAACCCCTCAGATGAACACCGTTAAAAATAAAAACTGTTCTAAATAAATTATTGTCACCTTACATCACAAAAAGTGTAATAGCAAGCGATCAAAATGTCCTATGCACCCCAAAATAGTGCCAATCAAACCGTTATCTCATCCCGCTAAAAATTAGACCCTACCTAAGATAATCACCAAAAACTGAAAAAAACGATGGCTCTCAGAATATGGAGACACTAAAACATGATTTTTATCCCAGTCTAATTCTGTCACTAAATCCATACCGGTCACCCAGCGCCTAAATACTAGGCCTCAAATTTATATCCCGCTAAATCTGTCGTTACCGCTGTACTGTTCTGGCTGGGCAAGTTATTTAGTGTCCGTCAAAGCACATTTTTTGTTCTGGGTTGAAATACAATTCCCAATTTAGCAATTTCATAATTTAGTGGTTTCTGCTATATCAGAGCTATTTGAAATCTATCCCTAAAAGGGTATATAATATTCAAGGTGCACATAGGGTCATTCAGAATAACTTCACACACACGCTACTGTGCATTTCCAAGTCTAATTCTGTCAGTAAATCCATACCGGTCACCCAGCGCCTAAATACTAGGCCTCAAATTTATATCCCGCTAAATCTGTCGTTACCGCTGTACTGTTCTGGCTGGGCAAGTTATTTAGTGTCCGTCAAAGCACATTTTTTGTTCTGGGTTGAAATACAATTCCCAATTTAGCAATTTCATAATTTAGTGGTTTCTGCTATATCAGAGCTATTTGAAATCTATCCCTAAAAGGGTATATAATATTCAAGGTGCACATAGGGTCATTCAGAATAACTTCACACACACGCTACTGTGCATTTCCAAGTCTAATTCTGTCAGTAAATCCATACCGGTCACCCAGCGCCTAAATACTAGGCTTCAAATTTATATCCCGCTAAATCTGTCGTTACCGCTGTACTGTTCTGGCTGGGCAAGTTATTTAGTGTCCGTCAAAGCACATTTTTTGTTCTGGGTTGAAATACAATTCCCAATTTAGCAATTTCATAATTTTGTGGTTTCTGCTGTATCAGAGCTATTTGAAATCTATCCCTAAAAGGGTATATAATATTCAAGGTGCACATAGGGTCATTCAGAATAACTTCACACACACGCTACTGTGCATTTCCAAGTCTAATTCTGTCAGTAAATCCATACCGGTCACCCAGCGCCTAAATACTAGGCCTCAAATTTATATCCCGCTAAATCTGTCGTTACCGCTGTACTGTTCTGGCTGGGCAAGTTATTTAGTGTCCGTCAAAGCACATTTTTTGTTCTGGGTTGAAATACAATTCCCAATTTAGCAATTTCCTAATTTAGTGGTTTCTGCTGTATCAGGCCTACTTTAAATACATCCCTAAAAGGGTATATCAGAATCAAGGTGCAGATAGGGTCATTCTCAATAACTTCACACACACGCTACTGTGCATATCCCAGTATAATTCTGTCCGTAAAACGTATACCTGTCACCCAGCGCCTAAATACTAGGCCTCAAATTCATAGTCAGCTAAATCTGTGGTTACTGCTGTGCCTGTATTAGTGTAATACGGTACCTAAATAGATAGCCAGATAGTGTTAGGTGTCTGTAAAAAAAGGCCTGAATTTGAATTCAATACATTGGGCCAAATAATATTTTTGTTGTTGTGGTGAACGATAACAATGAGGAAAACATCTAGTAAGGGACGCGGACGTGGACATGGTCGTGGTGGTGTTAGTGGACACTCTGGTGCTGGGAGAGGACGTGGCCGTTCTGCCACATCCACACGTCCTAGTGTACCAACTACCTCAGGTCCCAGTAGCCGCCAGAATTTACAGCGATATATGGTGGGGCCCAATGCCGTTCTAAGGATGGTAAGGCCTGAGCAGGTACAGGCATTAGTCAATTGGGTGGCCGACAGTGGATCCAGCACGTTCACATTATCTCCCACCCAGTCTTCTGCAGAAAGCGCACAGATGGCGCCTGAAAACCAACCCCATCAGTCTGTCACATCACCCCCATGCATACCAGGGAAACTGTCTGAGCCTCAAGTTATGCAGCAGTCTCTTATGCTGTTTGAAGACTCCGCTGGCAGGGTTTCCCAAGGGCATCCACCTAGCCCTTCCCCAGCGGTGAAAGACATAGAATGCACTGACGCACAACCACTTATGTTTCCTGATGATGAGGACATGGGAATACCACCTCAGCATGTCTCTGATGATGACGAAACACAGGTGCCAACTGCTGCGTCTTTCTGCAGTGTGCAGACTGAACAGGAGGTCAGGGATCAAGACTGGGTGGAAGACGATGCAGGGGACGATGAGGTCCTAGACCCCACATGGAATGAAGGTCGTGCCACTGACTTTCACAGTTCGGAGGAAGAGGCAGTGGTGAGACCGAGCCAACAGCGTAGCAAAAGAGGGAGCAGTGGGCAAAAGCAGAACACCCGCCGCCAAGAGACTCCGCCTGCTACTGACCGCCGCCATCTGGGACCGAGCACCCCAAAGGCAGCTTCAAGGAGTTCCCTGGCATGGCACTTCTTCAAACAATGTGCTGACGACAAGACCCGAGTGGTTTGCACGCTGTGCCATCAGAGCCTGAAGCGAGGCATTAACGTTCTGAACCTGAGCACAACCTGCATGACCAGGCACCTGCATGCAAAGCATGAACTGCAGTGGAGTAAACACCTTAAAACCAAGGAAGTCACTCAGGCTCCCCCTGCTACCTCTTCTGCTGCTGCCGCCTCGGCCTATTCTGCTGCTGCCGCCTCGGCCTCTTCCTCCGCCTCTGGAGGAACGTTGGCACCTGCCGCCCAGCAAACAGGGGATGTACCACCAACACCTCCACCACCTCCGTCACCAAGCGTCTCAACCATGTCACACGGCAGCGTTCAACTCTCCATCTCACAAACATTTGAGAGAAAGTGTAAATTCCCACCTAGCCACCCTCGATCCCTGGCCCTGAATGCCAGCATTTCTAAACTACTGGCCTATGAAATGCTGTCATTTAGGCTGGTGGACACAGACAGCTTCAAACAGCTCATGTCGCTTGCTGTCCCACAGTATGTTGTTCCCAGCCGCCACTACTTCTCCAAGAGAGCCGTGCCTTCCCTGCACAACCAAGTATCCGATAAAATCAAGTGTGCACTGCGCAACGCCATCTGTAGCAAGGTCCACCTAACCACAGATACGTGGACCAGTAAGCATGGCCAGGGACGCTATATCTCCCTAACTGCACACTGGGTAAATGTAGTGGCAGCTGGGCCCCAGGCGGAAAGCTGTTTGGCGCACGTCCTTCCGCCGCCAAGGATCGCAGGGCAACATTCTTTGCCTCCTGTTGCCACCTCCTCCTTCTCGGCTTCCTCCTCCTCTTCTTCCACCTGCTCATCCAGTCAGCCACACACCTTCACCACCAACTTCAGCACAGCCCGGGGTAAACGTCAGCAGGCCATTCTGAAACTCATATGTTTGGGGGACAGGCCCCACACCGCACAGGAGTTGTGGCGGGGTATAGAACAACAGACCGACGAGTGGTTGCTGCCGGTGAGCCTCAAGCCCGGCCTGGTGGTGTGCGATAATGGGCGAAATCTCGTTGCAGCTCTGGGACTAGCCAGTTTGACGCACATCCCTTGCCTGGCGCATGTGCTGAATTTGGTGGTGCAGAAGTTCATTCACAACTACCCCGACATGTCAGAGCTGCTGCATAAAGTGCGGGCCATCTGTTCGCGCTTCCGGCGTTCACATCCTGCTGCTGCTCGCCTGTCTGCGCTACAGCGTAACTTTGGCCTTCCCGCTCACCGCCTCATATGCGACGTGCCCACCAGGTGGAACTCCACCTTGCACATGCTGGACAGACTGTGCGAGCAGCAGCAGGCCATAGTGGAGTTTCAGCTGCAGCACGCACGGGTCAGTCGCACTGCGGAACAGCACCACTTCACCACCAATGACTGGGCCTCCATGCGAGACCTGTGTGCCCTGTTGCGCTGTTTCGAGTACTCCACCAACATGGCCAGTGGCGATGACGCCGTTATCAGCGTTACAATACCACTTCTATGTCTCCTTGAGAAAACACTTAGGGAGATGATGGAAGAGGAGGTGGCCCAGGAGGAGGAGGAGGAGGAAGAGGGGTCATTTTTAGCACTTTCAGGCCAGTCTCTTCGAAGTGACTCAGAGGGAGGTTTTTTGCAACAGCAGAGGCCAGGTACAAATGTGGCCAGCCAGGGCCCACTACTGGAGGACGAGGAGGACGAGGATGAGGAGGAGGTGGAGGAGGATGAGGATGAAGCATGGTCACAGCGGGGTGGCACCCAACGCAGCTCGGGCCCATCACTGGTGCGTGGCTGGGGGGAAAGGCAGGACGATGACGATACGCCTCCCACAGAGGACAGCTTGTCCTTACCCCTGGGCAGCCTGGCACACATGAGCGACTACATGCTGCAGTGCCTGCGCAACGACAGCAGAGTTGCCCACATTTTAACGTGTGCGGACTACTGGGTTGCCACCCTGCTGGATCCACGCTACAAAGACAATGTGCCCACCTTACTTCCTGCACTGGAGCGTGATAGGAAGATGCGCGAGTACAAGCGCACGTTGGTAGACGAGCTACTGAGAGCATTCCCAAATGTCACAGGGGAACAAGTGGAAGCCCAAGGCCAAGGCAGAGGAGGAGCAAGAGGTCGCCAAGGCAGCTGTGTCACGGCCAGCTCCTCTGAGGGCAGGGTTAGCATGGCAGAGATGTGGAAAAGTTTTGTCAACACGCCACAGCTAACTGCACCACCACCTGATACGCAACGTGTTAGCAGGAGGCAACATTTCACTAACATGGTGGAACAGTACTTGTGCACACCCCTCCACGTACTGACTGATGGTTCGGCCCCATTCAACTTCTGGGTCTCTAAATTGTCCACGTGGCCAGAGCTAGCCTTTTATGCCTTGGAGGTGCTGGCCTGCCCGGCGGCCAGCGTTTTGTCTGAACGTGTATTCAGCACGGCAGGGGGCGTCATTACAGACAAACGCAGCCGCCTGTCTACAGCCAATGTGGACAAGCTGACGTTCATAAAAATGAACCAGACATGGATCCCACAGGCCCTGTCCGTCCCTTGTCCAGATTAGACATTAACTACCTCCCCTTAACCATATATTATTGTACTCCAGGGCACTTCCTCATTCAATCCTATTTTTATTTTCATTTTACCATTATATTGCGAGGCTACCCAAAGTTGAATGAACCTCTCCTCTGTCTGGGTGCCGGGGCCTAAATATATGCCAATGGACTGTTCCAATGTTGGGTGACGTGAAGCCTGATTCTCTGCTATGACATGCAGACTAATTCTCTGCTGACATGAAGACAGATCCTCTGTTACGGGACCTCTCTCCTCTGCCTGGGTGCTGGGCCTAAATATCTGACAATGGACTGTTGCAGTGGTGGCTGACGTGAAGCCTGATTTTCTGCTATGACATGCAGACTGATTCTCTGCTGACATGAAGCCAGATCCTCTGTTACGGGACCTCTCTCCTCTGCCTGGGTGCTGGGCCTAAATATCTGACAATGGACTGTTGCAGTGGTGGCTGACGTGAAGCCTGATTTTCTGCTATTACATGCAGACTGATTCTCTGCTGACATGAAGCCAGATCCTCTGTTACGGGACCTCTCTCCTCTGCCTGTGTGCTGGGCCTAAATATATGCCAATGGACTGTTGCAGTGGTGGCTGACGTGAAGCCTGATTCTCTGCTATGACATGCAGACTAATTCTCTGCTGACATGAAGACAGATTCTCTGTTACGGGACCTCTCTCCTCTGCCTGTGTGCTGGGCCTAAATATATGCCAATGGACTGTTGCAGTGGTGGCTGACTTGAAGCCTGATTCTCTGCTATGATATGAAGACTGATTCTCTGCTGACATGAAGCCAGATTGTCTGTTACGGGACCTCTCTCCTCTGCCTGGGTGCTGGGCCTAAATATCTGACAATGGACTGTTGCATTGGTGGCTGACGTGAAGCCTGATTCTCTGCTATGATATGAAGACTGATTCTCTGCTGACATGAAGCCAGATTGTCTGTTACGGGACCTCTCTCCTCTGCCTGGGTGCTGGGCCTAAATTTATGAAAATGGACTGTTGCAGTGGTGGGTGACGTGAAGCCTGATTCTCTGCTATGACATGAAGACTGATTCTCTGCTGACATGAAGCCAGATTGTCTGTTACGGGACCTCTCTCCTCTGCCTGGGTGCTGGGCCTAAATATCTGACAATGGACTGTTGCAGTGGTGGCTGACGTGAAGCCTGATTCTCTGCTATGATATGAAGACTGATTCTCTGCTGACATGAAGCCAGATTGTCTGTTACGGGACCTCTCTCCTCTGCCTGGGTGCTGGGCCTAAATATCTGACAATGGACTGTTGCAGTGGTGGCTGACGTGAAGCCTGATTTTCTGCTATGACATGCAGACTGATTCTCTGCTGACATGAAGCCAGATCCTCTGTTACGGGACCTCTCTCCTCTGCCTGGGTGCTGGGCCTAAATATCTGACAATGGACTGTTGCAGTGGTGGCTGACGTGAAGCCTGATTTTCTGCTATTACATGCAGACTGATTCTCTGCTGACATGAAGCCAGATTGTCTGTTACGGGACCTCTCTCCTCTGCCTGGGTGCTGGGCCTAAATTTATGAAAATGGACTGTTGCAGTGGTGGGTGACGTGAAGCCTGATTCTCTGCTATGACATGAAGACTGATTCTCTGCTGACATGAAGCCAGATTGTCTGTTACGGGACCTCTCTCCTCTGCCTGGGTGCTGGGCCTAAATATCTGACAATGGACTGTTGCATTGGTGGCTGACGTGAAGCCTGATTCTCTGCTATGATATGAAGACTGATTCTCTGCTGACATGAAGCCAGATTGTCTGTTACGGGACCTCTCTCCTCTGCCTGGGTGCTGGGCCTAAATATCTGACAATGGACTGTTGCAGTGGTGGCTGACGTGAAGCCTGATTTTCTGCTATGACATGCAGACTGATTCTCTGCTGACATGAAGCCAGATCCTCTGTTACGGGACCTCTCTCCTCTGCCTGGGTGCTGGGCCTAAATATCTGACAATGGACTGTTGCAGTGGTGGCTGACGTGAAGCCTGATTCTCTGCTATGACATGCAGACTGATTCTCTGCTGACATGAAGCCAGATTGTCTGTTACGGGACCTCTCTCCTCTGCCTGTGTGCTGGGCCTAAATATATGCCAATGGACTGTTGCACTGGTGGCTGACGTGAAGCCTGATTCTCTCCTATGACATGCAGACTAATTCTCTGCTGACATGAAGACAGATTCTCTGTTACGGGACCTTTCTCCTCTGCCTGTGTGCTGGGCCTAAATATATGCCAATGGACTGTTGCAGTGGTGGCTGACGTGAAGCCTGATTCTCTGCTATGACATGCAGACTAATTCTCTGCTGACATGAAGCCAGATTGTCTGTTACGGGACCTCTCTCCTCTGCCTGTGTGCTGGGCCTAAATATATGCCAATGGACTGTTGCACTGGTGGCTGACGTGAAGCCTGATTCTCTCCTATGACATGCAGACTAATTCTCTGCTGACATGAAGACAGATTCTCTGTTACGGGACCTTTCTCCTCTGCCTGTGTGCTGGGCCTAAATATATGCCAATGGACTGTTGCAGTGGTGGCTGACGTGAAGCCTGATTCTCTGCTATGACATGCAGACTAATTATCTGCTGACATGAAGACAGATTCTCTGTTACGGGACCTCTCTCCTCTGCCTGGGTGCTGGGCCTAAATATATGCCAATGGACTGTTGCAGTGGTGGCTGACGTGAAGCCTGATTCTCTGCTATGACATGCAGACTAATTATCTGCTGACATGAAGACAGATTCTCTGTTACGGGACCTCTCTCCTCTGCCTGGGTGCTGGGCCTAAATATCTGACAATGGACTGTTGCATTGGTGGCTGACGTGAAGCCTGATTCTCTGCTATGATATGAAGACTGATTCTCTGCTGACATGAAGCCAGATTGTCTGTTACGGGACCTCTCTCCTCTGCCTGTGTGCTGGGCTTAAATATCTGACAATGGACTGTTGCATTGGTGGCTGACGTGAAGCCTGATTCTCTGCTATGACATGCAGACTGATTCTCTGCTGACATGAAGCCAGATTGTCTGTTACGGGACCTCTCTCCTCTGCCTGGGTGCTGGGCCTAAATATCTGACAATGGACTGTTGCATTGGTGGCTGACGTGAAGCCTGATTCTCTGCTATGATATGAAGACTGATTCTCTGCTGACATGAAGCCAGATTGTCTGTTACGGGACCTCTCTCCTCTGCCTGGGTGCTGGGCCTAAATATCTGACAATGGACTGTTGCATTGGTGGCTGACGTGAAGCCTGATTCTCTGTTATGATATGAAGACTGATTCTCTGCTGACATGAAGCCAGATTGTCTGTTACGGGACCTCTCTCCTCTGCCTGGGTGCTGGGCCTAAATATCTGACAATGGACTGTTGCAGTGGTGGCTGACGTGAAGCCTGATTCTCTTCTATGATATGAAGACTGATTCTCTGCTGACATGAAGCCAGATTCTCTGTTACGGGACTTCTCTCCTCTGCCTGGGTGCCGTGGCCTAAATATCTGAGAATGGACTGTTCCAGTGGTGGGTGACGTGAAGCCAGATTCTCTGCTATGGGACCTCTTTCCAATTGATTTTGGTTAATTTTTATTTATTTAATTTTTATTTTAATTCATTTCCCTATCCACATTTCTTTGCTGGGGATTTACCTACATGTTGCTGCCTTTTGCAGCCCTCTAGCCCTTTCCTGGGCTGTTTTACAGCCTTTTTAGTGCTGAGAAGTTCGGGTCCCCATTGACTTCAATGGGGTTCGGGACGAAGTTTGGATCGGGTACGGATCCCGAACCCGAACATTTTCGGGAAGTTCGGCCGAACTTCTCGAACCCGAACATCCAGGTGTCCGCTCAACTCTACTGATCACGCAAAAACCATACCCTACCCAAGGTAATCACCAAAAAACTTAAACATTATGGGTCTCAGACTATGGAAACACTAAAACATGATTTTTTTGTTTAAAAAAAGAAATCATTGTGTAAAACTTACATAAATAAAAAAAAGTATACATATTACGTATCGCCGCGTCCATGACAACCTGGTATATAAAAATACCACACGATCTAACCTGTCAGATGAATGTTGTAAATAGCAAAAAAATAAAAAACGGTGCCAAAACAGCTATTTCTTGTTACCTTGCATCACAAAAAGTGTAATATAGAGCAACCAAAAATCATATGTACCCTAAACTAGTACCAACAAAACTTCCACCCTATTGTCACGGATGATGTTGCAGAAAGCTGGAACTTATAAATTAACTTCCGACTGACTTGACCCAAACTAAGGAGCATATGGGTGAGCCCTATAAACCCCTAGAGCTCTCCCTGACTGCTATGCCCATGTAAGGGTCTCTATGGTAGACGATTGCATGCCCACGTACCTAATACTGTGTGACACCTGAAAACCCTATAATAGTGAGGGGACACAACCACCGTCTCTCTGCACTTAATATGGACGGGGTCAGGGTCACCTAGAATCAAGCCAGCAAGAAATAAAGGAAAAAGACTTATCTGAGGAAACAGCAGCAGCAGCCCAGCCTCCAGCAATGAACACCTCATCCAGGAAGTAGTATAAACCGCAAAGTGAGGCAGTATGGGAGGGAATATAAAGGGAGACAATTAGTCTAAATAGGTGACACCTGGGAGAAGGAAAGGATATGACAAAGTGAAACCAAAACAAAGAACGTCATGCAAGAGGTAGAGAAGAACGTCTGCCAAACCTTCTCATAGAACTGGCGGTGACACCTATCCCGTAGTTTCTAAAATGGGGTCACTTTTTTGGAGTTTCTACTCTAGGGGTGCATCAGGGGGGCTTCAAATGGGACATGGTGTAAAAAAAAAAAAAACAGTCCTGCAAAATCTGCCTTCCAAAAACTGTATGGCATTCCTTTCCTTCTGCGCCCTACCATATGCCCGTACAGCAGTTTACGATTACATATGAGGTGTTTCTGTAAACTACAGAATCCAGGCAATAAATATTGATTTTTGTTTGGCTGTTAACCCTTGCTTTGTTACTGGACAAAATGTATTAAAATTTTAAATTTGCCCAAAAATTTAAATTCTGAAATTTCATCTCTATTTGCCAATAACTCTTGTGGAACACCTAAAGGGTTAATGACGTTTGTAAAACCAGTTTTGAATACCTTGAGGGGTGTAGTTTCTTAGATGGTGTCACATTTATGGAGTTTCTACTCTAGGGGTGCATCAGGGGGGCTTCAAATAGAACATGGTGTAAAAAAAAAAAACAGTCCAGCAAAACCTGCCTTCCAAAAACCGTATGACATTCCTTTCCTTCTGCGCTCTGCCGTGTGCCCGTACAGCAGTTTACGACCACATATGGGGTGTTTCTGTAAACTACAGAACCAGGGCCATAAATATTGAGTTTTGTTTGGCTGTTAACCCTTGCTTTGTAACTGGAAAAAAATATTAAAATGGAAAATCTGCCCAAAAAGTGAAATTTTGAAATGATATGTCTATTTTCCATTATTCTTGTGGAACACCTGAAGGGTTAACAACGTTTGTAAAATCTGTTTTGAATATCTTGGGGGTGTAGTTTCTAGAATGGGGTCAGTTTTGGATGGTTTCTGTTATGTAAGCCTCGCAAAGTGACTTTAGACCTGAACTGGTCCCTAAAAATTGGGTTTTTGAAGATTTCTGAAAAAATTCAAGATTTGCTTCTAAACTTCTAAGCTTTGTAACATCCCCAAAAAATAAAATATCATTCCCCAAATGATCCAAACATGAAGTAGACATATGGGGAATGTAAAGTAATAACTATTTTTGGAGGTATTGCTATGTATTATAGAAGTAGAGAAATTGAAACTTGGAAATTTACAATTTTTTAAAAAAAATTGGTAAATGTGGTATTTTTTGTATAAATAAAAATGATTTTTATTTTACTTCATTTTACCAGTGTCATGAAGTACAATATGTGATGAACAAACATTATCAGAATGGCCTGGATAAGTCAAAGCGTTTTAAAGTAATCACCACTTAAAGTGACACTGGTCAGATTTGCAAAAAATGGCCAGGTCCTTAAGGTGAAATAAGGCGCTGTCCTAAAGGGGTTAAAGGGGCTATCACTGTGAAAGTCACTATTAAAGGGGCAGCTAATGTGATAGTCACTGTTAAAGGGGCTGTTACTGTGAAAGTCACTGTTAAAAAGGCGATCACCGTTAAAGGGGCGGCCATTGTGAAAGTCACTGTTAAAGGGGCAGCCACTGTGAAAGTCACTGTTAAAGGGGCGGTCATCATTAAAGGGGCGGTCATCATTAAAGGGGCGGTCACTGTTATTTAATATAAAATTGCAATAAATAAATACCCGAGAGGTCATCAGCTAGTTTTATATATACAGAAGGACGTATATATGTGTGTGTGTATATGTTCCGTGATCACTCAAAAACACAACTATCGATTTTAGCGAAACTTGGTATACACATTCCTTGCTACCTGGAAAGAAATCTTGTGGGGGTCACAGCTCTCTATGATGTACTGTTCCTGAAATATTCCCAAAAAATTACCTGCATTAGCCAATACAAGCCTGCAAGTCTTTCTCTTCATATCCCAACTGCCATACACACGAACACATGTCCTTAATCAGCCAATAGAAGCTTGCAGGCCCTTAGTCTTCACATACACACAGTTTTACTCCAGGTTTCCATAACAACCCAGCCATTTTTCCACACTGCTGTAGGTCAGCTTTAGGCCCCTTTCACACGGGCGAGTTTTCCGTGCGGGTGCGATGCGTGCGGTGAACGTATTGCACCCGCACTGAATCCTGACCCATTCATTTCTATGGGGCTGTTCACATGAGCGGTGATTTTCACGCATCACTTATGCGTTGCGTGAAAATCGCAGCATGTTCTATATTCAGCGTTTTTCACGTAACGCAGGCCCCATAGAAATGAATGGGGTTGCGTGAAAATCGCAAGCATCCGCAAGCAAGTGCGGATGCGGTGCGATTTCCACGTATGGGTTCTTCTAGGTGACAGTCTATTCACTGTATTATTTTCCCTTATAACATGGTTATAAGGGAAAATAATAGCATTCTGACTACAGAATGCTTAGTATAATAGTGCTGGGAGGGTTAAAAAAAATAAAAAAAAGTTAACTCACCTTATCCCCATGATCGCCTAGTTCCCGGTCGGTCTGTTCTTTAGCTGTGGCTAAAGGACCTGTGGTGATGTCAGATCACATGCTCCATCACCATGGTGATGGACCATGTGATTGGAGCATGTGATCTGACATCACCAAAGGTCATTCAGCCCACAGCTAAAGAACAGACCGGGATCTACACGATCATGGGGATAAAGTGAGTTAACTTTTTTATTTTTTTTAACCCTTCCAGCGCTATTATACTAAGCATTCTGTATTCAGAATGCTATTATTTTCCTTTATAACCATGTTATAAGGGAAAATAATACAATCTTCAGAACATCAATCCCAAGCCCGAACTTCTGTAAAGAAGTTCGGGTTTGGGTACCAAACATGCGCGATTTTTCTCACGCGAGTGCAAAACGCATTACAATGTTTTGCACTCGCGCGGAAAAATCGCGTGTGTTTCCGCAACGCACCCGCACATTTTTCCGCAACGCCCGTGTGAAACCAGCCTTAGGCTAGGGCTACACTATTACATGTGTTGCTTGACAATAAGTCGCACGACACATAGGGCACAACTACACTGCTACGTATGTCGCACCAATGTCGCGCGACAATTTTTATAATGATAGTTATGGTGTTGCACTGCGACTTGTGACATGGATTTTTGCAACTGTCGTGTTGCAGTTGCAGCATGTCACATGTCGCAGTGTGACACCATAGCCTATCATTATAAAAATTGTTGAGACAAAATGTCGCGCAACACATATTGTCGTGTAGCCCTAGCATTAAAGGGGCAGGGCACTGTGAGGGTCACTGTTAAGGGGGAAATTATTTCATCTTCAACTTGCTTAGGCTACTTTCACACTAGCGTTTTGGCTTTCCGTTTGTGATATTTATTCAGGGGTCTTAAAAGCGATATAAAACGGTAGTGTTGGGTGCGAATATCCCAATCGCGAATATTGATTGCGAATATCGGCACTTCGAGAATTCGCAAATATTTAGAATACAGTGATATATATTCGTAATTTCTAATATCCTAGATTTTTTTCATCAGTAACCTCCCTTCTTACTTGTGGGCCAATGAGAAGGCTGCAATGATTTTGTCTGAGCTTAGCAACATCCCTAGCAATTAATAGGAAAGTTGCCTACCCCTTACTATATAAGAACCTCCCCAGCAGCCCTTGTATGCAGTATTTTGCAGATCTGAGAGAGAGAGACAGCAGTGTTATTGCGGTGCACTCTGCTTTCCTGTATCATTACATTAGATAGTTAGTTAGCTTATATATGTATAATATAGTTAGTGGGAGATAGTCCGTGTAGGTTAGATAGTGATATAGTGTAGCTGATAGGTTCTGCTGTCCATGCATGTATACATACAGACATAGTGCTGTCATCTCACAAGTTCACGACAATACTTAGTGCACCAATCACTAATATGTAGTCAGACTTGTTAAAATGGGAAGTTGCACGTATAGCTCAAAAATATTTGCATAGTTAGTGCCGATTTTGCAATCGCGAATATATTGGAGCACTCTGCGATGAAAGAGGATGAATAAGTAGCGGCCCTCACCAGTGTGATGAACGAAAACAGGTACTTTATTCCAGGTAGCAGGGGGAAGACAAATCTTATGTATGCATAGAGAGCGACGGCCGTTTCGCACTAGCAATCGCTTCCTCAGGCTCTGCGTCGGCGCATGTATTGCGCGTCACCCTTTTAAATAGCGGCACTGGCGGTTGTCAGTGTAATCGACAACACAGCTGTGCCTTCATTAAAAGCAAATACAAAGATACATGCAAACAACAAATAGCAAGCAGTACAATGTTGCAATATATACAAAAGTCATTCTGGTATGGCGTGCAGGGGTGTATCTATCACAAGGCAAACAAGGCATTTGCCTAGGGCGGCACTTGAAAAGGGGGCGGCAAAATGCCTTGTTTGCTTAGTGATAGTTACACAATATGCTAAATATATTTTTTGCCCCTTGTCCGATCCTTCATTATGCGAGCGGCAGCGCAAGCGCCACATAGTGAAGGAGTTGAAAAACTTACTTCCTCCCCCTCCTGACTTCCTCCCGACCTCCCCTGCCTTTTGCGTCCTCACGTTGCCGTTGTGACGTCACACGGAGGTGGAGTCACGGGCCGGCAACGCTAGGGTGAGCCTTATCTCCTCCAAGTGCAGAGCGGATCCTGCACACGGTCACCGTGAACACTGAGGCCAGGCCCCGGCCACCAATGCACTGAACCCTGAGCCTGCTGTCTTCAAAAACTGTAAGTACTTAAATTACAGTAATTCACAAAAAATCTATTACTTAGTTGTTTTATGGGGTAAGGGGGTTGGGACCAGTTGGGTGGTTAGAGGGGGGAGAATTAGGGAGGAATTAATACTGTACTAACTCTAGCTGCACATTGTTTTTTAACAAGGAAGGGATGGGTCAAATTTATATTAGGGGGGTGCCTGAGTTTAGTCTCGCCTAGGGCAGCACAAAACCAAGATACACCACTGATGGCGTGGCTACAAAAAGGAACTTAAATCGTTCCAATCATTTAGACCCAGCTCACCCAGAGCCTGGGTCCGCCGAATCCACCTAGCTTCCCTCTGCAGGAGGAGACAGTGTCTATTTCCCCCCTGCAGAGGGGTAGGCACAGTTTCCAGCCCCGTGAAAGAGATACAATCAATACTGCCTCCATGTGCATTTCTAATATGTTCAATAAATCTCAGGCAACCTTTTCCCGTTTTAACAGAATTGAAGTGTTCTCTTACTCTTTCGAACATACACCTGTATTCCCAACATAGAATCGCCCACAGTCGCAGAGTAGTAAATAAACTACATACAGTAAGTGCTCCTGCAGTTAATAAAACTATTGATTCAATGTTGGCTACCACCAAACTGGACATACTTCTTATGGGAGTTATATGAACACAGAAAGCAGGTACCACACCGAAAGTTGCCTTTAGGAATATTATTCCTAAGCCAATTACTATTTTTAATAGTTTGGAACCTGCTTCTTACAAGCCTGTCCTTAATTGTATGGCTTCTTCTGAAAGATATGATGGGTTTCTGCTCTGTGAGTTCATTCAAGTTTGCATCTCTCCTCAAAATATCCCAATTTTCATGTATCACTGAATGTATACGTTCTGCCATAGGGCTGTATTTAAAGGAGAATGCAAACCTTGATTCCCCTCTAGTAGGCCCAATCTGTTTTTTTCTTTCCCTCTCTCTACCTCCATTGCTCCTTAATAAATCCTCCTGGGAGAAAGACTCCTCTACTCTCTTCATATCTTTATTGAGCATATCCTCTGGATAACCTCTGGCCAGTAGTCGCTGTCTCAAATCTGATGCTTGTTTTTGGTATCCACTATCCCTACTGTTAATCGCCTGAGTCTAATGAACTGGCCGCATGGTACGGCCTTCTTAACATTCCATGGATGGATGCTGTCGTAGTGGAGCAAGGAGTTGGTCGCCGTGGGCTTACGAAAAGCCCTCAGCCACGACAGCCACATTCAGGAATTCTAGACTCTTGCCTCCAAAATTGAGGGTAAATGTCATTACCATGTCATTTGTGTTGAGATATTTGACAAAATCGTCGCATTGGATTTTTGTACCCTCCCACACTATAAAGACATCATCCACAAAGCGTAGATACGCCTTCAACCTAGGTAAGAATGGATTAGTGGTGGAGTATATATACTTATCCTCCAACCTGGCTAGGTACATATTTGCGAACGTACAGGATACGGGGGTCCCCATAGCCGTACCCAGCCTTTGCCTGTACCACTCACCTCCAAACTGAAACGGATTGTTAGTTAAAATAAACTCAAGCGCCTCACCAATGAAATCACAAAAAATCGGACTTTTTCCAAGGTTGGTAACGATGTCAAGGACTGCCTCTACACCCGCATCATGTGGGATGCGGTTGTAGAGGCTTTCCACATCGAGAGATACCAACTGGTACCCTTCCTGCCAATGTAATTCCTTTAGGGCCAGTAAGAAATCATTAGTGTCTCTAAGGTAAGCAGGAGCGCTTACCAAAGCTGGCCTCAAAAGCCAGTCAACATATTTGGATAACGGTTTAGTCACTGAGCCAATCCCCGCGAAGATAGGGCGTCCCGGAGGGTGGCTCAGTGACTTATGGACCTTTGGTAAAAAAAATACCAGGACGGTCTAGCTGGAGATGATGGGACAAGCTTATCCAACATATTCTTAGGGAGAAAATCTGCCTCCACGTATTTAGTAACGAGGGACCTAAGCAACTGCTGGTTTCTGGGTATGGGGTCCCCCCGTATCCTCTCGTAAATCCGAGAATTCCCATAATTGTCTCAGGGCTTCCCCTATATAATTCTTAATCCAGCGATTGAAGATAGGTTTTTAATAAGTGGGTCAAAGAAGAAGTACACAGTCCAGCTAGAGAATCAACCCTTCTATATAACAGTTGCTTAAATATTTTACTTTATTTAATATCTCAACACACATACTGGTTGTCCATGGTGGGTACCATCACACATCTGGCTATGTAGGTTTAGTTGTGGGCGGGGACAATGTCCCTATTATGGACCCTATATACTAAACCCTTCGCCCAGGGACGGCCCCTAATGGTGGGGACTCCCTGTCCTCGAGCCTAAGGCTAACAGCTCCTATGTAGCCCTCGCTGTTAGAGAAAGCCTATTCAGTGGGAGACCTCCATGGACAGCAAGACAAAACAAACACAGAGTTAGTGCGCCATGTATACAGCCCTAGTGATATGTAGACATCAAAAGGTACACGACGCACAGGGTGTTTTTATTAAAAAACACCCTGTTATAGGGATGTTTATGGTCACCCAGATATATGGACCAAACCAATACACTAAAACCCCAACGCGTTTCCCCCACGGTGTGGGATCATCAGGGGGTGAATGGATCTTTCAGTTTAATTAGATAATGTAGTGTAGAAAATACTGCAGCAAATCGGCAGCATATAGCCTATTATATCACACTGAGAGAGTAGAGGCCCAAATAGTGAGGCCACTCTATCGGTGAATATTTCACACCCTCCTCAGTGTGATGATGTCTGTTACCGCATAGATAGCAGTTCGAACTGGACCTATTGATATTGCACGATATTATTATTAGGAGGAATTGAAGGGAGCATCAGATATAATCTACCGCTTATACACGGTCGTTAAATTCAGAGATGCAGGGCTTCAGAGTGGGTTTCTGTGAAAAGAAAACAGAAAAAATACAAAAAATACATATGTATGGTTGTATGGCATATTCAGCGCTGACTCATCACCTGATAATTGTGTACCCACCACCGCGCTAATCACACAGTACTAATGGGTGACTCACTCTGTCCAGGTATTTTGATGTCAGTCCTTATATGGTATATAGGATGCCAACAAGGCACAGATTGTGATATAGGACGAGCGTCCACGTATGACATACAGCTGAAAAATGAGACACATATATATACATATTTGTTTCAGTGTCTCCAGTCAATCTAAGAGACCACCACCATACAACTGTCATAATTATATACGTCACACTACCTCGGATAAGTCCTTGATTACGTAAGTCTGAGCCCACAGATATGGCTAATTGATAGATGGAACCTAGGCATTAGAGACATTGAATGATCAACAAGGATATATCCGTACATCTTGAGCCGGCTCAAAGCAATCTTAGGGGGTTACTCACATTTAGGTTGTCCTGAGGTCAGGTCCTCCCTTTCAGTTCCTTTTGGGGTCCAGAACCTATGTCTAGCTGTCCCTCCCCATCTTATAGCCCTCCTAATTTCCTCTGTTGTTTAAGCTACAGGTGTCGTTTATTGCTGCAGGCAAGCGGTGTGAGCGTGCGCTCCAGCGCGGAACGCACCCCGCCACCGCAGCTTCCGATATCCGGTGCCTTGTAGGTAGAGTGCATGGTCTGAGCGTGCGTTCCACAGTGGAACGCACGCGCACATCCGCCCGTTCACATGGCCATTTCCGGTTAGTTCTCGTCATTGTTACTACATGTGGAGCGCAAGATACATCCGGTAGTTGAACCGCATCTAGCTCACTCTCCAACTACGTCAGGTCAGGTGCATACACTGAAGGGAATTACCCTACTCCCTCATGTTATACTTGAAACGGAGATTAATATTGATATTTGATATAGCAGGGTCAGTTTATTTGTGATACAACAGCCCTTACACTGAGGATAAAGTGGATCTCCATTTTTTATTATATATATATATACACACACATGTATATAAAAACATCTGCTACCTTATATGACGTATATATAGTAACTAATTTCGTGAGCGTATCGGTCATAGTCATGCACTCTCTAGGTATTTCCAGAGGAACCACAAGGTGGGGTTAGGGCATACAGTAATGTATGAGATGATATCATTATGGTTATGTATAAATTCACCCCTGTAAAGATGCATCAGGGGAAACAAAAGTATACACAGTGAATCAATTGTCATTCCTGTGTTTTTGTAAGCAGGGTGGGGGATAGACTGTCGACTAATATATATAGGAAGACGACAGCTACCAACTCCTTATTACACTGGAGGAGCTACCATCCAACCCCCCTGAAACGGGGGATCCCTAGAGGTCAATATCTCAGGGTTAGAAGAAATTGCTCCAATGATGAGGCTTTCTACAGTGAGGCGAGGGCCTTACAGTCTAGATTTAAAGACAGAGGGTATCCACAATCAGTGCTGAGAGATGCATTCCAACACGCAGTGACCAAAGACTGAAGTGATTTACTAGTCCCCAAAGATAAGATAACAACTGATTCACAACCATTAAGGATTATTTCCAACTTTGATGCAGCAAATGATGATATAAAACAAATCCTTAGAAAATATTGGCCGATCCTTAGAATGGACCCTGATCTCTTGGAGATAACCACTGAACACCCTGCTGTCTCATATAGACGAGGCAGAAGTTTGAGAGACCGCCTGGTCACCAGTCACTTTGTACCACCTGTTAAAACTGGTACCTGGCTGGACAGAAAACTGGTGGGTATCTTTAGATGCGGCAGCTGCAAAGCCTGCGAGTTTCTCTCAACGGCCAAAACCATCACCTGTTCAGTGACAGATCGGTCATTTCATATCCGGGACTTCATTAACTGTAGATCAAAAGGTGTGGTCTATTTATGTCAGTGTTCTTGCCCCATGGATTATGTGGGCAAGACAATTAGGGAATTGAGGAAAAGGATCCTGGAGCACGTCAATGACATTAAAAACAACGAGGTGACACCGGTCGCCACCCATGTTAACACCATACATGGGGGCGACCTGAGGTCACTATGGTTTTCGGTCCTTGAAGTGATCCCTCCACCTCCATGTGGGGGTGACTGGGACAGAAGGATCCTGCAAAAGGAGAGTCAATGGATCCACAGATTCCGGTCCCAGTCCCCCCGTGGTCTTAATGAAAGGTTGACCTTTTCTTGCTTCCTTTGATCCTCCTAATTTAAAGGGGCCTCGAGACCCTCAATATTTGTGCGCCTATGTTGAATTTACAGGGGATGTCTTTTTCTATACCCCTGATTAAATTGTCCACCCGAACCTTAACTACTGGCCTTCCCACGCACTCCTGGGACATCCCTAATCTGTGGTTCCCTGTTCCCCCACCACCTTCCCCTTCCCTATATGTGTGTGTATGTATATCCCCTATAGCTTTTGAGGCTCTAGTGATCCGACTGTCCCTTAAACTGGACCTGGTGCGCAAAGCGCCGAAATATGACTATCAAAAACACAGGAATGACAATTGATTAACTGTGTATACTTTTGTTTCCCCTGATGCATCTTTACAGGGGTGAATTTATACATAACCATAATGATATCATCTCATACATTACTGTATGCCCTAACCCCACCTTGTGGTTCCTCTGGAAATACCTAGAGAGTGCATGACTATGACCGATACGCACACGAAATAAGTTACTATATATACGTCATATAAGGTAGCAGATGTTTTTATATACATGTGTGTGTATATATATATAAAATAACAAATGGAGATCCACTTTATCCTCAGTGTAAGGGCTGTTGTATCACAAATAAACTGACCCTGCTATATCAAATATCAATATTAATCTCCGTTTCAAGTATAACATGAGGGAGTAGGGTAATTCCCTTCAGTGTATGCACCTGACCTGACGTAGTTGGAGAGTGAGCTAGATGCGGTTCAACTACCGGATGTATCTTGTGCTCCACATGTAGTAACAGTGACGAGAACTAACCGGAAATGGCCATGTGAACGGGCGGATGTGCTCATGCACTCAGACCATGCACTCTACCTACAAGGCACCGGATATCGGAAGCTGCGGCGGCGGGGTGCGTTCCACGCTGGAGCGCACGCTCACACCGCTTGCCTGCAGCAATAAACGACACCTGTAGCTTAAACAACAGAGGAAATTAGGAGGGCTATAAGATGGGGAGGGACAGCTAGACATAGGTTCTGGACCCCAAAAGGAACTGAAAGGGAGGACCTGACCTCAGGACAACCTAAATGTGAGTAACCCCCTAAGATTGCTTTGAGCCGGCTCAAGATGTACGGATATATCCTTGTTGATCATTCAATGTCTCTAATGCCTAGGTTCCATCTATCAATTAGCCATATCTGTGGGCTCAGACTTACGTAATCAAGGACTTATCCGAGGTAGTGTGACGTATATAATTATGAGAGTTGTATGGTGGTGGTCTCTTAGATTGACTAGAGACACTGAAACAAATATGTATATATATATATGTGTCTCATTTTTCAGCTGTATGTCATACGTGGACACTCTGTCAGAACTATTGAGTATGAATAAAGTCCATAATTATAAGGCCTATATAAGTGAATGGACATGAGCCTAAGGGACAACCATTTTGTCTTATTTTAAGGCAGAGTGAATTCAGGATTTTTTTTTTACTCTGAAATTGCTAACCTAAGGTTTACGATATATACCAAAGTGTTTACCTAAGTCTGTTTTGTGAGAAGGAGATGTCCCAAGGTCTAATGAAATGTGATGGCCTAGATAAGACAATGTATTTGAATTCTGATGATTTTAGTAAATAGAAAGACTCTAATCTTTCTTTGTGATTTTTATATTAATCAATATAGGAGTAGATTGATTTTATATAATCAATTTTAATAGGTGTGCTGAATATATAGTATATATATAAGAGTATAGTCCTCATAGATATATTCAATTGTAAGATTAGAAATGAGGTATAAACTCCTCTGTCATGTTTAGAATCTGTCTCAGTGGAACACACGAATTAATTATTTCTTTCCTGGAATGGATGTGGACACAGGTGATCATGAACAAACCCTGTCTCATCCAAGAACAATGAATTGAGATAGCCATATTTGTTTTGATTTAATCAAGTCTGGTCAAAAGACTTAAGGATACACCAGTTAGTTGACCAAGTATAAAACTCATTGTCTCTTAAAGATCTTCTCAAGGTTTCGTCTGAAACCTTAGATTAAATTTTATTGCTAGTATATAAAAAAATAAAAATAAATTAATGCTTCGATTTTTGTATGGAATACTAGTGCCATCTAGTGTTAGGGTAACAAAGATCTAGGGTATATTTTTCCCTAGAGGGAGGTTCTATTAATTATAAAGTGAGGTCACTAGTTAATGATAAAACTTGGCCAAGCCCTTTCTAAGATAGGATAAAAAGATGGTATGGGCTGACAGAAGGGATCGATCTGGCTCTCTCTCTGAACATCATCTTGACCATCTTGCCAGTCATTGGAGGCAGCCATCTTAGAACCATTGAAACTGATTCCTGCTAGCTGACATTTTGGTATAGTATAACCTTACCTATATTTTATAGGATAATTAATTAATATAATACATATCTATAGATATATTCAATTAACCATACTTTGTGTATAGTATCTGTTTTGGAATAAGATTGGGGTGTACCTGCAGCATCATCCTGAAAATTAATCCAATACAGGGAGATTAAAAATATACTAGTGAAAACACGGTATTATCTCCAAGGAACTGAATTCAGTTCTAGACCAGTATGGTTGATAATATATATATATTTATATAGATAAAAGATAAACCAGATTTGGGTTTAATCGGACATTTGTCGGCTGAGAGAAATCAAGTATTAAATTGACTTTTAAAATAAGTGAGGGGTATTATTATAAGAAGGCATAATTGTGTATATATATATATATATGTTCTCAATTATTTTTGTCTTTACCACTATTTTGCATATCATTGAGTGAATTTTATTACCGCCAATTTTATTATATATATGATTTTGCACTATAAATTGTATTAATAAATTACATATATATTTTGTCTGTAACTGGGTTTTGTCTTCAATTCAACGCAGATCACGAGCTTGTTTTAGCTTGATATTTATGATAATAAGTTAGAATCTCCTTTATTGCCGATTTTAATTTATTCACATAAATCATATAGACTGTCAATCGGAGACAGCATAAATATTCCGACATTAAATTGGAGGTCCCACCGAGATCTGCTTGTAATAGAAACAAAATTTTGGGGTGCAAAATATATATTTGATAAAGTTATTGTGGTACTTGTAGTGCAACAAGTAAAAAAATGTCTGATAACAATGGCGAGGCTAGCCAAGGCATGCAGGCTGCTGCTGCAGTGGTAAAGACTGATATGCATGATAGAAAGACTCAAGAATTAATTGAATATATTGTGTTGGGTCATATGCATGACAGGTTGGATATTAAGAGAGAGTTAAAGGATTGGAGGTTTGAATTGGAAAAGAGAGCTGTAGAATATGCAGATGATATCTGGTCTGATAAATCCCGATTTGCTGATTATCTCTGTCACATTTCCCAAGCTAAACATAAGAAAGATAAGGATTCATTAATCCTTCAATCTTGGCCTGAATTTGTATATTTAGTTATTGAAATAGCAAAGCAATTAGAAAAAGCAAAATATAAAAATGTTGAACAGGCATATGAAATTGATAAATTTCAAAAAGATTTATCTGAAATGGAAAATAAGGCGGCCATGGTTTCTGGTGAATTAGCACAATGGTCTGCTAAATTATCAGAATATAATGACAGAGACAGTCAACAGCAAGAAGTTATTAGGACTCTGGAATGGAAATTAAGTCAGGCTACTAATGAATTGTCTAAATGTCAATTGTCTATGGTGGATCTAGATGAGGAATGTAAAAAGTTGTATAAGGACAATAGAAATTTACAAACAGAGTTAGATAACCGGGATCTTGACCCTCTTCAATTCAGACAGCCTAAGGATTCTAATAGAGTGCAGGTAAAATATTCCAGGGGGGAATTAGATGCAGAAAGTAAATATGACAACCCCTTTAATGGAGAAGAATTATTGGCTCTGAGAGAACATTCTCTTCCTAAATTAAGACCGATTTCACCTCCTAGGTCCTCTAAAAGTTCAGTACAGAGATCTTATCAGCCCATGATAGACACTACTAAAGTGATCAAATTTCTCAAGGAAACTGTGGGTCAATTTGCAAAAAAGGGTTCACCCTCCATAATAAGTCATTTGGAAATATATGAGGAGGCCATGAAAACTTTACATTTAGAAAAGGACATACAGAAACTTGAATTTATTACCTGGGTATTCGAACCAAAACACCGGTATTTCTTTAATTCCCTTAGAGATATGGGTAGGGATTCTTGGTCAGATGTGGTTGCAGAAATAAAAACTGAATTTGGTCCCTATAAGTCCACTACTGCTGCAAGGAGGGCCTTATTTACCCTGAAATGTAGACATAATCAAAGTCCCAGGGAATTTTTGTCAGTCCTCAAAAATGCCTATAGTTTATCTGAAAAAGATCCCAATTTTGAAGGTAGTGAATTTATCCAGTTATTTTATGACGCTTTGCCCAATAAAATAAAATTTATTTTGGCCAGGGATTACCATCCCAGAAAGACTCTGGATTGGTTACTCACTGAGAGTACAACTCTGTACGCTGCAATACAAAATTGTGATGAGTCTCCTGATAGAAAATTTAAAAAAGCGAGTGAGGAAATAGCAGAAACTCACATAAAAAGAGATCAGGGAAAATTTGAAAGCCCTAAAAGAAGTTATGCTGATGTGTTAAAAACTCCTAGACCTTCCGAGCCAAATAAAATTCAGCCTAGGCCAGATGGGAATAAGGGTCCAAATGTTGCTGAAAAGAACCCAAACCACCAGAAGGAGTTTAGAAATAGACGGTTCCCTCCTTTTCAAAGATATCAGAATAATTATTATAGGGGATATCAACGTAGGCCAGAAAGGGCTCAAAGTGGTTCTGAGTCAGATGGTTCTGGGAGATCACAATCATATCGGTACCAAAATCAATCTCCCAAAGGTTATGGGAGAAAGAGAAGTAACCTATATGATCGAATGGATCAAATCCAAGATCAGTTTGGTATGTTGATGCAGCGGATGGAGGAATTGTCTAAAACAATCACTGCTAACCCTAAAAATCCTTTTTTAGGGGTAACCCCTCCTATAGAGAATCCTCCCCAAATATAAAGGGGGAGAAGCAGGTAAGTATGTCAAATGTTGCAGAGGTTGATGACTTAAATGTATGTAAAGTGGAGCAATCTAATATAATTGTCTTTCCCTTTAAAAGGAATTTAACCCTTACAAAGCCACATGGCAAGGGGGAGGGGAAACCTGTTTGTTCTGTCTTACAGCACACAAAGTCTTCAGCTGCACAGAAGAAGACATGCGATCCTGCTCATAAAAGGAAGGAGGAGGAGTTGAGGACAAGTCTAACTGCTGAGCAGGAAAACCATTTCAATAATCATGCCAAATATCTTTGTTCCATACAGGAAATAGATAATAGATATTATATGAAAGTTGAATTATTTGATAATTTCTCGCCAATAATAGCCTTGATAGATACAGGTAGCCAAGCAACTTTATTATCTGTAAAATACTTCCAACAATTGCAGGAGGTATCTTCTAACAGGTATAAGTTAAAAAGTTTTAATGCTAACCTGGTAAGTGTCTCAGGCAATGCCCTCAAGGTTTTAGGTAAAGCTTGGCTGGATTTTAAAGTAGGAAACAAAGTAATTAGCCATCCTACATTGATCGTGGATATGCCCATTGATAGATTAATTATTGGCATTGATTTCCTGAAAAGATTAAGTCCAGTTATTGATTTTATTAATAAGGTGATATGGTCTCAAGTGAGGATGCCCATTAATTATGAACAATCACAATCCTATCACAATAGGCGTAACTGCCATGTGATAGAGGAAAGGCCGGATTCCATTGAGGTACATTTCCGAAATAGCCAAGTCCCTGATGTCTCTTTCCTGCAAATCACTCCAAATTCCACTATAGGTGAACAGGAAGATAACACCATATGTGTGTCTCCTGAACGAGTAAAAGATGTCTGTTTGGAAGGGGATGTTCTTACAATCCACCTACACCCAGAAACTACTGACCCTATTGGGTTTAATGGTCATGAACAATTCCTAGTGGGAATGGAAAAGGTGGATGATGAGATGTTCTTCCCAGTACAGGTGAATGACTTAGGAAGAACTAAGAGGGCTAAATTGGATTTGCGCTATGAAAACAGTTATATTAGTAGGGATCTACTAAATCAAGTGGCCAATTCTAAAGTGATTCGATATCCAAATCCACAAGATAATTGGATACATGACTTAGATAATGATTCTGATGATCATAATATAATTGCAAAATGTATATTAACCATTTCTATTGCAGGAAAATCTTCTACTCATTTATTCCTGGTGCTTGATGAACCCAGATATCCTATGTACATTGGCAACGATATTTTACATCGTTTTGCTATCCATGTGGATATAGTGAATTCCACATTGTGGACAAGATTAAAAGGGAATCCTGAAGGTTTTATGGATGAACATGAAGCACTCAAGTCATCCCAGATACTGCCTTATGCAGTCAGTGTATTAGTGCCACGAGATATAATCATCCCTCCAGGTACTAATAATTTCCTGTTACCCATTCAGGTATCAAAAGGCCAAAAATTAAAGAATGGTGATGCATTGATATGCCTGTCAAACAGAATGCAATTATTAGGTATTTCAGTAAATCATACCCCTATGGTGAATTTACAAACCTTTAAAACCCAAATAATTGTGAATAATGGTATGCCAAATGAAGTTCATTTGTCTAAAGACACTATCATTGGTATGGCATTAGATTCAGATTATTATACTTTTGGGTTTCAGAATATAATTATTGGCCTAATACCTGAATCGTATCTAACAGAAGAACAATTGGTTGAACAAACATTTTATTCTTCTCCTGAAGGATTGTTCACCATTAGTTCAGTATATCCTTTTAATCTTGAAGAAGGTACCTGTAAGGTAGAGGAATCCTCTCTTACCTTTGATCATACAATCAATGAGCAGGAAGCCCAGGAATATCATGAGTTTGCTGAAAAAGCAGGTAAGTCAAATCATGACCTCACTGACAGGTTGGAGGAAACCTATGAAATAGGTCAACCAGAAGTTTTTCCAGGGTTTATGGAAATGGTCCAGCAACAAATCTCATTAGCTGATGGATGCTCCAATGACCCAGAGCGACAACAACTAAAGGAAGTTCTCTTAGAATTCAAGGATATCTTTGCTAAAGATTCCTTTGATTGTGGTCTGACTGACATACACATTGCTAGGATTCAGACTGATCCTGAGGCACCTCCCGTTTATATCAAGCAATATCGTCTTCCACTAGCTTGTTACGACTCGCTAGCGGAAATAATCCAAAATCTCAAGGAGAGAGGTATTATAAGACCAGTACACAGTTCTTATAACAATCCTATTCTTGGAATTCTTAAACCGAATGGTCAATGGCGTTTATATGCTGATCTTCGTCAGCTAAATAAACGTGTATATATGTCCGGCTGGCCCGTGCCATATATAGACCAATGCTTGGTACAAATGCAAGGCGCTAGGATCTTTACCACCTTAGATTGCGCTCAGGGATATTGGACCATCAAAGTAAGCCCTGAAGATCAATACAAATTAGCCTTTACTTTTGGTAAAGAACAGTTTGCCTGGACTAGACTACCGTTTGGGTACATAAATTCAGGTCATGAATTTGCTGTATTTTTACATAAGGCTATGCCTGATGCCACAGAAAGAGGAAATTTAACTTATGTAGATGACATTTTGATGAAAAGTACTTCATTTGACCAGCATATTCAAGAAATTAGGCATGTACTGAATCAGTTGAAAGAGGCAGGTGTGAAAATTTCTTTACAGAAAGCCCAGTGGTGTCGAACTAAGGTAAATTTCCTTGGACATGAGGTTACCTGTGAAGGCCTGAATCCCCAGAAGAAAAAGGTGGAGGCTGTTATGAAATCTAAAACGCCTACCAACATTAGTGAATTAAGATCATTTCTGGGTATGATGAATTACTCCCGCAAATTCATTGATAACTATGCTGAGATTAGTAAACCATTGCTGACATTGTTAAAGAAAGGTGTACCCTGGACATGGGGGGAGGATCAGGAACAAGCTATGTCTGAGCTTAAAAGGAGACTCACCCAAGCCCCATGTCTAGCTTATCCCGAGGGGGGTAAACCCTTTTATCTGGAAACTGGTTTTACAAATCTTAGTATTAGTGCTGTCCTATGCCAAAAACAAGATAAATTGCATAAAGTTATAGCTTATGCAAGTAAATCACTGTCACCAGTAGAAATAAAGTTTAGCAACTGTGAAAAAGCTTTACTAGCCACAGTCTGGGCGCTTCAAAACTTTAGAAGTTTTATACAGGGTGAGAAAATCATTGTTGAAACGGCCCATCAACCCCTACAATATCTACAGAGTGATAAAATTAGGGATGGTAACTTGTCTAACAGCAGGATCACTGCTTGGACCTTGTCTTTACAAGGATGGCCGTTGGAAGTTCAGTATAAGCAAAATAAAAAGTGTCCAGTAGCCCAAGGACTTGCTGAACTGCATAATTGCGCTGATAATTCTCAAACGGAAGAACCGATAGATGATTTTCTAGAGGAACAAAAATCTTCCCCTTACAAAGTGTATGAAGACGACTATTGCTCTCTACTCCCCTGTGCGTACATAGATGGTTGTGCTTACCATGCCATTGTAGGGGATGAAAGAAAACTAGTGGCAGGAATTGGAATTACGTGGATAGATGGATGCCCGAGTATTTCAATAGGTTATAGTATTGGTGCTAAGAGTAGCCAGGTAGCCGAATTAGCAGCTGTCTACCAAACCGTTAAAATTGCTATAGAGCACAATATAAAGGAATTCGTCATAGTTACCGATTCAAATTATGTGCGGAACAGCTTTGTAGAATATATGCCCACATGGAAGAGGAGTCATATGTTACGGTCCAATAACAAACCAGTGAAACACGCCAAGTTGTTTTGTGCCATAGATGAGCTAGTCCGACATAATGATCTAACCATTTATTGGAAAAAGACTAAAGGTCATTCCAAAACCCAAAATAAAGATAAAGAGGGTAATGACCTAGCTGACAAACTAGCCAAACAAGGAGCCATAAGTGGTGATCAAGTGAATATAGATCATTTACTAGAGATGATTCCCATTGACGCTATCACTAGACAACAAACTAAGGCCCAAACTGAAAATAGTATAGTTCAGTGGAGCCAAGAATCTTCTAGTGAGGATCTGATTAAAAGCCAGAAGGAAGATCTTATATTGGGAATCTTCTATAAACATATTGAGGATCCTAATAATAATCCCATATCGGAGGATAATTATACCCAAAAAGAAGACCTCCGATTACTTATGAAATCCAAATCCCAATTTAGTATTCAGGATGGGTTATTAATGAGAACCTCTAAAAATGGTATTCAGCAGTGGGTAGTTCCTACTACATTTAGAGGTTTAATGTTACAGCATGCCCATGATGCACCTACAGCTGGTCATCGTGGAGAAAAGATTACATATGAGTCACTACGTGATTATGCCTACTGGCCTCATATGTTAAAGGATGTCCAAAGTTATTGTCAAGGTTGTTCGGTATGTGCGCAATTTCAACCGCAAGGTCCTAAACATCGTGCTCCACTTCAGAAGAAAGGTTTTTCATTACCATGGTCTGACATCCAAATCGATTTTATTGGTCCTGTTACCCGGTCATCCCGAGGAAATAAATACATGTTAACCGTCACTTGTGTGTTTACAAAATGGGTAGAGTGTCTACCGGCCCGCAATAACACAGCCGAGACCTGTGCATTTTTGTTGATTAACCATGTATTTTCCAGATTTGGGTTACCGTTAAGGATTGATTCAGACCGTGGATCACACTTTGTAAGTGAGGTAATGGCGAAGATGTGGAAGATGTTGGGTGTGAAGAGAAAATTACACATTGCCTATCGTCCAGCATCTAGCGGATCCGTTGAGCGCTATAACCAGTCTATTGTCAACATCCTTAAGAAATATGTTAAGGAGTCGGGTAAAGACTGGGATATAAGGTTACCATTAGTACTCATGGCCATTAGAGCTACTCCAAGTACGGCTACCCAGATGTCACCTTTTGAGCTGATGACAGGAAGAAGAATGGTACTTCCTCAACATCTGTTGTATCGCACATCAGATCATAACCTGATCAATGCAGCCACGACACATCAGTATGTGGAGGACCTTCGTAAGTATCTTCAACACGCGTTTGCTTTCGCGCAGAAGAATCTTGAGAAAGCCGCCGTAAGTAACAAAACTTATTATGACTTGAAAACGACCAAAAAGGAATATGAGGTAGGAGATAGAGTGTATCTCTATAACTTTGCCCGGGATCGGGTAAAAGAAAGAAAATTTCTCCCATCATGGAAAGGTCCGTATGATGTAATTGATAAAATATCACCTGTAGTTTATAAGGTGAAAATTAATACCAAAGATGGTTTCATCGAGAAATGGGTCCATGTAAATCAACTGCGAGTATGTCATCCAAGATCAGAACTGAGAATCATAGAAGATGACGCTGAATAAGAGAATGAATAAGGATGCGTTAATCTGATTTCTCTCAGTTCACAGATGTTCCAATTCTGGGGTTTCCATATAAAGCATTTTACATAGCAACGCTAGGGAAACTGTATATCGCAAAAGAAAAAAAATAAATAAATATATATATATACTGTATTCATACTTTCATTTTCCTTTATAGAAAAAGGACGGGCGGAACCAGACGTGATTCCTGGCGATGATGATGACAACAAAGATACAGATATCGTGCAGATGGTGTTGATTCAGGAGGTCCAATTAAAGACGGAACTAATCATCAACCCGAATCTACAGTCGTGCTTCAGATGTCCCAGGATTGTGAATGATGGCTAAGAAGATTATATTTCAGGAATCTTTGCGAAACTGGATCCAAGGACATTCATTGGATGAAGATATCGGATATCACCATTTTAGCTTGGGAAAGGAACCAAATTGGTACATTATGCATGAGAACAAAGTCACAGCAATAATGGCATGATTGGTGCCAAGTTTTGCATTTTTCTCACATGCTAAAACCATTGGACACAGAATTTCTGTGATAATATACTTTTCCAGGATTGACGTTATGATGCGATAAAAGACTCAGATACAATATTGATGAACATGAAAATTCTTCCGACCTTCTCCCAGTTAGGTCTTAAGGGGATCCTTGACTAACGTGGGAAGAAGGGGGGGGATTTGTCAGAACTATTGAGTATGAATAAAGTCCATAATTATAAGGCCTATATAAGTGAATGGACATGAGCCTAAGGGACAACCATTTTGTCTTATTTTAAGGCAGAGTGAATTCAGGATTTTTTTTTTACTCTGAAATTGCTAACCTAAGGTTTACGATATATACCAAAGTGTTTACCTAAGTCTGTTTTGTGAGAAGGAGATGTCCCAAGGTCTAATGAAATGTGATGGCCTAGATAAGACAATGTATTTGAATTCTGATGATTTTAGTAAATAGAAAGACTCTAATCTTTCTTTGTGATTTTTATATTAATCAATATAGGAGTAGATTGATTTTATATAATCAATTTTAATAGGTGTGCTGAATATATAGTATATATATAAGAGTATAGTCCTCATAGATATATTCAATTGTAAGATTAGAAATGAGGTATAAACTCCTCTGTCATGTTTAGAATCTGTCTCAGTGGAACACACGAATTAATTATTTCTTTCCTGGAATGGATGTGGACACAGGTGATCATGAACAAACCCTGTCTCATCCAAGAACAATGAATTGAGATAGCCATATTTGTTTTGATTTAATCAAGTCTGGTCAAAAGACTTAAGGATACACCAGTTAGTTGACCAAGTATAAAACTCATTGTCTCTTAAAGATCTTCTCAAGGTTTTGTCTGAAACCTTAGATTAAATTTTATTGCTAGTATATAAAAAAATAAAAATAAATTAATGCTTCGATTTTTGTATGGAATACTAGTGCCATCTAGTGTTAGGGTAACAAAGATCTAGGGTATATTTTTCCCTAGAGGGAGGTTCTATTAATTATAAAGTGAGGTCACTAGTTAATGATAAAACTTGGCCAAGCCCTTTCTAAGATAGGATAAAAAGATGGTATGGGCTGACAGAAGGGATCGATCTGGCTCTCTCTCTGAACATCATCTTGACCATCTTGCCAGTCATTGGAGGCAGCCATCTTAGAACCATTGAAACTGATTCCTGCTAGCTGACATTTTGGTATAGTATAACCTTACCTATATTTTATAGGATAATTAATTAATATAATACATATCTATAGATATATTCAATTAACCATACTTTGTGTATAGTATCTGTTTTGGAATAAGATTGGGGTGTACCTGCAGCATCATCCTGAAAATTAATCCAATACAGGGAGATTAAAAATATACTAGTGAAAACACGGTATTATCTCCAAGGAACTGAATTCAGTTCTAGACCAGTATGGTTGATAATATATATATATTTATATAGATAAAAGATAAACCAGATTTGGGTTTAATCGGACATTTGTCGGCTGAGAGAAATCAAGTATTAAATTGACTTTTAAAATAAGTGAGGGGTATTATTATAAGAAGGCATAATTGTGTATATATATATATATATGTTCTCAATTATTTTTGTCTTTACCACTATTTTGCATATCATTGAGTGAATTTTATTACCGCCAATTTTATTATATATATGATTTTGCACTATAAATTGTATTAATAAATTACATATATATTTTGTCTGTAACTGGGTTTTGTCTTCAATTCAACGCAGATCACGAGCTTGTTTTAGCTTGATATTTATGATAATAAGTTAGAATCTCCTTTATTGCCGATTTTAATTTATTCACATAAATCATATAGACTGTCAATCGGAGACAGCATAAATATTCCGACAACTCGTCCTATATCACAATCTGTGCCTTGTTGGCATCCTATATACCATATAAGGACTGACATCAAAATACCTGGACAGAGTGAGTCACCCATTAGTACTGTGTGATTAGCGCGGTGGTGGGTACACAATTATCAGGTGATGAGTCAGCGCTGAATATGCCATACAACCATACATATGTATTTTTTGTATTTTTTCTGTTTTCTTTTCACAGAAACCCACTCTGAAGCCCTGCATCTCAGAATTTAACGACCGTGTATAAGCGGTAGATTATATCTGATGCTCACTTCAATTCCTCCTAATAATAATATCGTGCAATATCAATAGGTCCAGTTCGAACTGCTATCTATGCGGTAACAGACATCATCACACTGAGGAGGGTGTGAAATATTCACCGATAGAGTGGCCTCACTATTTGGGCCTCTACTCTCTCAGTGTGATATAATAGGCTATATGCTGCCGATTTGCTGCAGCATTTTCTACACTACATTATCTAATTAAACTGAAAGATCCATTCACCCCCTGATGATCCCACACCGTGGGGGAAACGCGTTGGGGTTTTAGTGTATTGGTTTGGTCCATATATCTGGGTGACCATAAACATCCCTATAACAGGGTGTTTTTTTTATAAAAACACCCTGTGCGTCGTGTACCTTTTGATGTCTACATATCACTAGGGCTGTATACATGGCGCACTAACTCTGTGTTTGTTTTGTCTTGCTGTCCATGGAGGTCTCCCACTGAATAGGCTTTCTCTAACAGCGAGGGCTACATAGGAGCTGTTAGCCTTAGGCTCGAGGACAGGGAGTCCCCACCATTAGGGGCCGTCCCTGGGCGAAGGGTTTAGTATATAGGGTCCATAATAGGGACATTGTCCCCGCCCACAACTAAACCTACATAGCCAGATGTGTGATGGTACCCACCATGGACAACCAGTATGTGTGTTGAGATATTAAATAAAGTAAAATATTTAAGCAACTGTCTTCCCCTATATAATAATCTCTGGTCATGAGAACTATATTGCGTCCCTTGTCCGCCGGCTTCACCACCACATCACCTCTGGAGCTCAGCCATTGAAGAGCTTTGTTCTCCTCAGAACTAATATTAGGCTGTGCTGAGGAATATATGACAGCCCTAAAATCTTTCATGACTTGATGCTGGAATATGTTGATGCTGCTGCCGACGGGCATAGGGGGGCAAAAGGTGGATTTGACTCCACCTCTAAAAGGATCCAAGGGGGCATCACCTGTAGAATCTAGAGCATTGTCACTACCCATGAGGAATTTGAGGCAGGCTAATTCGTCTGTATCAAATCTGGTGGATATATGAAATCCTAGGGGGTCGGCCACTAGGGGTATCTCTCCCTGTGTATGCACAACTTTTTGAGGTGTATCCCTAAACAATTTATGTAGATGGAGTTTGCGGGTGGCCTTGAACAGGTCTAATTCGAATGTGACAACATCAAATTGTTCAGTTAGACTATAACCCAGTCCTTTGCTAAGGACCTTAATGCACCCAGGAGGTAGTACATGGTCTGTGAGGTTAATGACCAAGTTCTCATCGGGCGGTGGGCAGGTGGTTACTTTCACCAGGACACTTGCTTCTTCTCCCTCTCTGACTTTCTGACTCCTTTTCTTCTTGGTCTTTCTGCGACCCCGTCTGATCTTTTTCCTAAAGGGTCACTTGTCTCTCCTTTGGTGCCTACCATAGCTTGATTGGTCTCGTCTGACACGCTGGAGTCGGAATCCGTAGTCCAGTAATCATTATTCTGATAACGGATTGGTCTTTTCTTCTGTTTTCTGAACTTTTTGCCTATGTTCCAGTCAAAAATATGGCCAGACTCGTAGTCTTTTGGAGCAGTATATTGGAGCACTCTATCTGCATATAAAGCTATTGTAATGTTCTGCCATGCCAACCATTTTCTCCAGTCTCAGAAACTTCTAACAGCTTTAAAAATTTAGCTATAGTGACCCATTCTTGTATTGCGCGCGCATTACGCGCATATTACATTGCCGATTTTCCCAATCAAGACCATATTCTCGAATTCTCGAATTCGCTAATATATGATTAATATTCTACCAAATATTCACGAAATATCGCGACTTTAAATGTTGCCCCTGCCGCTCATCACTACAAAACGGATCACTTTTGCCCTAATGCATTCTGAATGGAAAAGGATCCACTCAGAATACATCAGTTTGCCTCCATTCAGTCACCATTCTGCTCTGGAGGCGGACACCAAAACGCTGCCTGCAGCGTTTTGCTGTCCGCCTGATGAAGCAGAGCCAAACGGATCCGTCCTGACACACAATGGAAGGCAATAGGGATGGATTCGTTTTCATTGGCAAAATAGAAAATGGATCCGTCACCCATTGACTTTCAATTGTGTTCAAGATGGATCTGTCATGGCTATAGAAGACATAATCATGACAGATGCATGCGGTTGTATTATTGTAAGGAAAGCGTTTTTGCAGATCCATGACGGATCTGATGATGTGTAAAAGTAGCCTAAACTGTTCACAGTAAGGTCTCATGCACGCAACTGTTCAGTTTTTTGCGTTCCGCAAATTGCGTATCCGCAAAACACGGAAGCTGCTCGTGTGCCTTCCGCAATTTCCGGAACTGAACAGGCGGCCCATTGTAGAAATGCCCATTCAAAATGGACAAGAATAGGACATGTTATATTTTTTTTGCGGGGCCACGCAACAGAGCAACGGATGCGGACAGCACACGGAGAGCTGTCCGCATCTTTTCCGGCCCCATTGAAGTGAATGGGTCCGCACCCGAGCCGCAAAGACTGCGGCTCGGATGTGGACCTCAACAACGGTGTTGTGCACGATGCCTAACAGTAATTTTGACCAGGGGTGCCCAAAAAAAAGAATATTCGTATTACGAATATAGCACTATATTCTACATATTCGACAATTCTACCAAGCCAACCCAATAGGAAAGTTGCTTAACGCTCTTACGTGATTTTTAATTGACGATTTTTGGCATAAGATAAACTCTATTAAATAATGAAGACTATTCTAATTCAGTACTGACTAAGCTAAAAAGCCGGCCAGTAATGGACCATTCATTACTTGTGGGCCAATCTGAGAAGGCTAAAATATCTTAGTCAGTACTGACTTTAATAGTTTATTTTCTGCCAAAAATTCATATAAAAATAGATATTCGACAATTCTAACAAGCCAACCCAATAAAGGTGCTTAGCCCCCTTACACGATTCGATTAATGCGCATATTTAATTGCTGATTTTTCGCATAAGATAAACTATATTAAGATATTTTACCCTTCTCACATTGGCCCACAAGAAAAAAGTTGGCCGATAATGGATGTTACTTGTGGGCCAATGTGAGAAGGCTAAAATATCTTGGTACTTGATAATTATTGCCCCAAATCATTAATATCTACTACAACAACATAAAAAGTATGTATTGCGTAACGCTTTATCTGCATAAAAATACACTTAAATAACAAGCATGTGATATGTAATACAGTGCTGTAATGTTGAATTACTTACAGTGATCAGGATATCTTCCTCGACTTGTGTGAAATTACTTCCGACCATTTTTTCTTGTCCACTTCCGAACCGAATGTATGAAAACACTCCCAAGACTAAGCCACACCCATATGTGCGCATGAGCACACGAATATCTCAATGACAATTTTTCGCAAAAGAATAGCATTGAACGAATATAATGAAGTCTCGAATTAGCGAATATATCACGAATATTTAGCAAAATATTTGTGAAATATCGTGAATTCGAATATGGCTCATCACTAATGTTAAACATAAAAATGTGGTTTCATTTTCTGATGATACATTCCCTTTAAGGGCATCTGGCAGGTAGCCCTTATACACTCAGCAGCAACATGTAGGTTCAATGGGAGTGACAGAACTGAAGCTAGGATTGTTTATATATTTTTTACAGTATAGACAACCCTGAGATTAACCCCCTGGAATGCAGACTGATCCAGTTTCCTTATGTTGGTACATTGTAGCAAACGATCAAGCCAAGACACAAATGTGCGATGCTAGTGTTTACTAGCCTAAAACGGCTATAGTTGTAGCTACAGTACAGCTGTGAGAAGCACCGGGTCTGTAAATGCTGAAGGAAGGGTAAATTAAAGGAATGTGTCACCAAAAAATGTAATCTGCCAGTTAAAACCAGATAGCCACACATATCCTTTTTTCTAATCTGTTTTTATTTTTTGTTTGCAGATTTTTTAAATTCTATTTTCTGAACATGATTATGGGGGCGGCCATCTTGCCTGAGCTGTTCTTAATAACATTAAAGAATTCCTTTACGGCAGCCCCATGGGCCATAGACACAATGGTAAGGGGGGGCCCTTATTGACTTCTATGGGCAAGTTTTCTAGGCATGTTCTGTGACCTGTGCAGAGGTCATTGTACAAGGAAAGAATAGATTTGACAATCACCTATTGTTCATCCTGTCTTGTCTGTTATTCTAATCCTACCTGTAATGATATCACCTGTGTATAGATAAGCAGGTAACTGCAATAAAGTGATCTGTACAGTCCAAGAAGTGGTGCCTATTATTAGGCTTAGTGCTCAGTGTTTAAATATAGATATTGACATGGAAAATTAGAAATAACATCATCAAGAATTCTTTAAAAATATGTTTTACATAAAAACCTAATTTAAACAACAAGTCATTTTCTAATGAAATGATTCATTTAAGGTCTGCTCACATCTCATTATTGCTTCCTTCAAAGGTATATTTCAGGAGTATTTCCTGACATACCGTATATCTTAAACAGAATCCACCAAAGTATGCCACTATATAGGAATAAAGTTGCACAAGTCAGCTATTGACTCCCATTTTTAAAGGGATTATCCAAGACTAAAAAATGCCCCCAATATGCCAGGCCCCTGTGACGGATCAGAGTGGGGGTAACTCTAATCCGTGGGATGTCAATATGAAAGATAGCTGCTAGGCCAGGACAGGAATCAGGGAGCAGGTCACTGGCTATATGGGGGCCTAGGGATAGGTTTGGCATATGTATACCAAATGTGTTCGCATTAAGTGTGAAAAGAGCTTAAAGCCTCTATCACATGTCTGTGGGTCAGTAGAAAAACAATTGAGAATTGCTCCACTAACGGCCACTATGCTGACCTAACTCTGTTGTTTTCACTGACCATTGGTAGGAGGTGCTCTGGAAATCCCTTTTTTTATCCTAGCAGTGTAGGCGAAATATGGATGACACACACTGAGGGAAAAACCAGACACATAGACCAAACATGGATTCTTCACGGACATATTTAGGATGAAATACTGACAATCTTGTATCTGAATACATCATTAACATGGATGTGTGAAGGAGGTTGTTATGATGACCTCCCTATTAGACCTCTGTGTTATACAGTATATTATAATTATAATAGATTAAAGCGCAAAAAACAAATTTGAATTCAGATATTTTATTTAGAAGAAAATTGATAATTGAACCATTTATCTGTATTTGGAGGTGAGAACATGAGACACTACTGCAAGGAACTTGTCAAAAGCAGCATGGGTGGTGGCGTCAAAGTCAGCGGAGAAGTGAGATGCCAGGACGACCAGGATGGAGTGAGACAGCAGCTGTAACAGAAACATAATTATTATAATCCAACAAACCATCCTATTACTGTACATGTATTACAATAACTCACTGTGCAAGGCTTAGACCTCACTGGAGATGGCTGATAATATGACAGATTGGTTTTGAATATGAAATTCTAATGGCTCCCTTTGTCTTATAATGGGTCTGTAAGGTTTCCATTTTTGTTTGCTATTCTTTCTGTTAGAGAAGATTCAAATCTGACAGAATGAAACATGTATGCTAGTGTGAACAGAGCCTAATCTCCAGCCAAGAATTACTGAAAATATAATGATTTTGGAACAATAACTCATCCAGGAATAATAACATTCCTGATATCTTCATCACCATTTTTTGCATCTTATTTGTAAAGTGATTGAGTCTTACTTTGAAGTTTCCGGGGTCCACTCTCAGGTTATAGGCATGCAGGTCGCTCAGTTTGGACAAGGATCCCTCCAAGTTGTCCAGATGTTTGCCAGCCTCTGCAAGAGCACCCAAGACCTTGCCTCCATGTGTCTGGAGATCAGTAGATCCATGGCTCAGGTCAAAGTGGCTGAAGTAAGTCTTGGTCTGAGGGAAGCCCAGGAACAGCCTGAGATTAAAGAGAAATAAAGTCAAATGAAACTGAACATGTACTGGTCTGTTAACAGTTGCAAGCATAGCCATTACTATCACTTGACTCATAGAGCAATATAACTCTATCTGTATTATGTTTTGATACATTGATTTGTATTATTGCTATGTTATTTTGAAGGTACATTGTATTTCCTATATAATGAAAGCTAAATCCAGAATCATGTTAGTTCCTATCACCAGAGATCAGTACATTGTGGGAATGGAGCTAAGGCACTGCCAGTGCTAAAGCAACAAAAATTGTGGAAGCACGAATGGAGAAAACTATACTGGGAAATGCAACTGAAAGCAAAACTACCATTTAAATAGCCATAATTGTAAGAATACAGTGGCCATACCACTAATAGCAGTAATGGCTCTATGGTAATGTATACTCAGGATACAGCCCAATATTCTGTCACCCAACACACCCATAAAGCCATTTACTTTTAAGAAAATTATATAATTACCTTTCCAAAGCTTCAGCACCGAGAGCGCTCACATTTCCGGAGACTTTGCCCAAGATGGACACAATTGCAGCCTTCTCAGTGTCAGTGAAAGTCATCTTGCTTGTGTATAGTTGCAGTGAGCTGCAGGTTAAGGTTTGGGAGGTCTGTGCTGTGTCTCAGGTCACTTGGATTTTATAGAGGAAGGGTCAGCAGAAATGGACACTTGTCTAAGACCATTGGTCATTTAGGAGATACACCCAAACACATCTTCTTTGCATATCTTGTTTAGAAATTGCTGCCTATGTATAATATTGTGCAATGGTATTACTTAGCTTTTTTGTTGTATACTTACATGTATAAATCTAACTATATATGTTCTATGGCTAAATAGCATTTCTACTTAAATAATGACAATTTGAGTTGTCAATTTCTATCGAGTTACTTCATGTGTTTTTTTTTTCTTCCATTACTAACATGACATCCCTATAGTAGGTGACATCCAGCTTTCTGAGCCTCCTGGATGAAATAATACTGGATGTCACTACTTAGCAATGGTGGGTGTTTATGTCAGTAGGGGCGAATTGTGTGTTACTTTGTACAGTTAAAGGGGTTTCTGAAAGTTCACTATTGATCACCTTTGGGATAGGTCATCAATATCAGATTGGCAAGGGATAAAGTCCAGAAATCCGGGCACTGCCACTATATAGTGTATGGAACTGTAGTGTTTCGGTGCCTGGGAGAACAGCTCCTAAAAATAACTGATCGGTGGAGCTGTTCTCCCATCCCTATCAATCTGATGTTGATGATCTGTCTTCAAGAGTTATGACTTAAATTCCACCCCTACTCCACTGGACCTTTGAAGGGAAGCATACTTACTGGTTACCCGTTGCTAGCCTTCACTGCACTTTGGTCCCCCCATGTAAACATCCAGTACAGATGGGTTCAGGTGCACGGCTGCAGCTATGACTAGCCTCACGGTGACATGTCCCCAAGTACTCAATGTTTAGTTTGAGACAGCACACCAGATGATCTTCAGAAAATGTATACTTTTATTGATTTTTCAACATCAGTGGTACATATTATAGCTTCATTAAGCCGTGTGAGACAAATGACGGGTTTCACGGCGTACATGTTTACAAGCTATAATATGTACCACTGATGTTGAAAAATCAATAAAAGTATACATTTTCTGAAGATCATCTGGTGTGCTGTCTCAAACTAAACCTTGAGTACTTGTTCAGATTTCTGGGGTGGAAGAGATCATTCTGGGACGTGCACCCACGTAAGCCCCATGAGTGCACCCCCATGGATGAGTGCTGTAGTCGTACCTCTGTCTACATGTCCCCAAGTGGCATGTGACCCAGCAGTAAAATGCCTCTTAGGGACACATCACATCACCCCTCTAGGTCATTCCTCCTGGCTCAGGTGATACTACATGATCAGCTCCACTACATATTCAACTTTACTTCATCATCAGCTCTGCAAAGTCAATTCTGCCACCCCATCATCTCTGCTACATCAGAAGGTCCACTACACCATCAGCACTAGAACATCAGCACTGCTACATATTTAGTTTTGTAATGCCATTGGCTCTGCACCCTCATCACCTCTACTACACCATCGACTCTAATACACATCTAGAGGGGGTCCGCAATACATGGGCACCAGCCACGTACACCCCGCATCATGCAATCCGGAAGGTCGGTGCAGAACGGACGCATGGAACCCCATGGAAGTACCTCAAAGTTTCTGCCCGGAATGGGTCCGCGTCTGCACGCCGTGGCCGGATGGTCGGTGCCCGTGCATTGAATTTGCGGACTGCAGCATGGGCCCAGATGGAAAACGTTTGTGTGCGTGAGGCCTTGCTCTGAAATTCTGCACCACATGGCTGCATATAGAGAGCTGATGTCTCTATAGTATGGAGCCAGGGGGACTCCACGTCCCTTTGTAACACCTCCATGCCTACTGATCTGTTTATGCAGGAGACATTAGTATAGAAAAATGCCCTTTCTTTCCAAACAAGAGAAAAACAACATAGAGAGGCAGCACCTCGTGCAAAATACCATTGGGTGAAGTAATGATCAAGATATAGGTAAGTATTGTACTCACTTGTATTGTGATAGTCACAGCAGGTATACAAGAGTGATCTTTTTCTCGGCCGTGTCATGGCTGGTGCTCCTCCTTGCTGATACCCACGTCCTCAGGCCGGTTGCGTTAGTAAATCACCGGTGGAATCCGGGTAAGGCTACATGCACACAACCGTTGTTTTGATCCGCATCCAAGCCACAGTTTTTGCGGCTTGGATGCGGACCCAGTCACTTCAATGGGACCGCAAAAGATGCAGACAGCACGCCGTTGCTCCGCATCCGTTGCTCCGCATCCGTTGCTCCGCATCCGTTGCTCCATTCTGTGGTCCGCAATAAAATATAACCTGTCCTATTCTTGTCTGTTTTGCGGACAAGAATAGGCACTTATATTAATGGCTGTACATGCCGTTCCGCAAATTGCGGAAGGCACACGGACGCCATCCGTGTTTTGCGGATCCGCAATTTGCGGACCGCAAAACACGCAACAGTCGTGTGCATGTAGCCTAAGGCTGAGTTCACATCACTGTTTAGCTTTCCGTTCTTCTGATCCATCAGGGGGGAAAAAAACATCCTGTAAAAAAAAAAAAAATAGACTGTTGCCTCTGTTTCCGTTTGAGATCCGTTTTTTTTTTTTGGGCAGAAAAAAGTACTGCATGCTAGATTTTTTTCCCATCTAAAAAAAGGGATCTTAGACTGAAATTGCTCAAACGGATGATGCAACAGGATCTGTTTTATTTTTTAATTTTTTTACAGGATCCCGCTTTTTGATGGATCAGAAGAACAGAAAGCTAAATGGTGATGTGAACCTAAGTAGTGAAGAAAAAAGGACTTCAAACTGAATAGCACTGCCAGGTGCAGCACTGCTGTCACAAATGGAGATGTTGCAAATATTCTGTTTTTAAACATAAATCTTTTCGGAGGCAAATCGCCTCTTCATCAAGTAAAATAATACATCATTTGTAGGAAGGGGGCAGTTCACCTGTGAAATGCACTGTATTTAAAAAAAGATCTCCATCTGTGACCGCAGTGCTTCATCTGACAGCAACGTTTGGTTTGAAGTCTTCCTTTTTTTTAATCTTCACTTCTTACCTTTCTTTCCAAACGTTACAGTATTTTAGGGTACAGTATTTATCCCGGTTGCAGGAACACACCAGGCCTGTAATCCTAGCCTACGGTTTCTTCCCTCTTCCCTTGTAACATGGTAACAGTTTATAACAGGCCAGCTCAGCCTGTTATCCTGCAAGTTCATCCAGAGAAAGGCAAAAAAAAAAAAAAACTGTGAGGTAGAAGCCAATTTTCCTCACTTTAGGGGAAAAGAATTCCTTCCCGACTCCAATCAGGCAATCAGAATAACTCCCTGGATCAACGACCCCTCTCTAGTAGCTATAGCCTGTAATATTATTACGCACCAGAAATACATCCAGGCCCCTCTTGAATTCCTTTATTGTACTCACCATCACCACCTCCTCAGGCAGAGAGTTCCATAGTCTCACTGCTCTTACCGTAAAGAATCCTTTTCTATGTTTGTGTACAAACCTTCTTTCCTCCAGACGCAGAGGATGTCCCCTCGTCACAGTCCTGGGGATAAATAGCTGATGGGATAGATCTCTGTACTGACCCCTGATATATTTATACATAGTAATTAGATCTCCCCTCAGTCGTCTTTGAATAACCCTAATTTTAATAATCTTTCAGGGTACTGTAGTTGCCCCATTCCAGTTATTACTTTAGTTGCCCTCTTCTGAACCCTCCCCAGCAGGCATGGGATTCAGCCAGTTCCCTCAGGTTCTCCAGATCCGGTTGTTAAAGGGCTTCTGTCACCCCACTAAACTGATGTTTTTTTTTTGTGTACTTATAATCCCTATCCTGCCATATTGCTATACCTTATGTTATTAATAATTTTCGTTCAGTAGATTTAGCAAAAAACTTACTTTTATGATATGCTAATTACCGTTCTACCAGCAAGTAGGGCGTCTACTTGCTGGTAGCAGCCGCAGAAAACCGCCCCCTCCTCTTGTTGATTAACAGGGCCAGCCGCGATCTCCTCCTCCGGCTGGCCCTGTCAGCATTTCAAAAATCGTGCGCCTTCTCTTTCGGTGACGTTATCGGTGCAGGCGCACTGAGGGAGTGCTGAGGAGGCGAGCCTCCTTATCTCAGAGCGCCTGCGCCGAATCAACACAGGCACGCAATTGTTTAAATGCTGACAGGTGGGCAGGGTCCTCTCCCCCTCTGTACCAGTCTGTTACTAGTTTCTTGTAATTTTCTATTATGTATGTAAACCCCTCTTGATGTACAGCTCTATGGAATTAATGGCACTCTCAAATAAATAATAATGATCCTATGGAAACTGGTCTATAGCTTCAGTTTAGACCACATTTATGTCATTGTCCGTTAATTATCTTCCAGATTAATGTTCCCTATATGTCCTATGTTCCTTGGTTGACGTTGGTTGAACATTTCATGCCTGTGTGGTTAGACTGGTAATTTTCACTTAAAGCTTACAGTGGACGATAGTGTATGCACTAAAACCTGCAATGCAATTCCTTCATTCACAGATTGTATATAATTTAACAGAAATGGCTAATAATCAGTTTTCTAGAGGTCAGTATAGCTCTGATAACAAAATGCTGTACTGTTAAAGTGATGAGTGTGCAATGGAGGAATTAGGGCGGAGATGTGTGGCTTAGGCCTGTTTATTGAATGTCAGCGTCTGTGGTACCAGGGTGTAACTATAATTCATAGGGCCCCATAGCAAAATAAGACAGTGCCCCCCACCTAGTGTAAGCAAATTAAAACAGCAGCATAAGTTGAAATAATTCAAGATATGTATAATAGAATCATATATCAGAAAACCCACATCATAGCAAAATATTGTTATTCCCTACAAAAAGGTACAATATGCTTGCACCTGATAGGACCCCCCAACCTCTGGGATCCATAGCTAGTGCTATGACGGCAATGGTTACGCCCATACGTGGTACTATGTAAAAATATGAGCATTTATTAGGGATATAACATGACATTAAATGGGTTGAGTATATAATACTGTCTGTGATCAGTAGGGGCACGACTCCCAGCACCCCCACCGACAAGCTGTTTGAAGAGGCTGCATCTCTCTGGTGGACACTGCAGCCTCCATGCAGCTTACCAAGCACAGCATCCTCCATTGGATATCAGCAGTCCACATTATTGCAGCTCATCCTCATTCACTTGAATGTGACTGAGCTGTGCCTAGGCCATGTGACCGATGAATGTGACCTCACTGACCTAGGAAGAGGCCGCAGTGCTTACCAAGGTGACACAGGTTCTTCAAACAGCTTGTCAGGGTGCTGGGAATTAGACCCCCACCAATCAGATACTGATGACCTATCCTGAAGATCATCAGTATAAAAAAAAAGTAGCCTGCTTCCAGCAATAGTATGACAAGATGAATGAGCAAGTGGATTTTATATATTTTTTTAATTATCCACAAGTCAAAAAAGATGCTGAAAGTGGTCCCCGTTCACATCTATGCATCTTTGGGCACATTGGATTATGTTGGCTGAAACTGCTTTCAGATCTTTAGCAGCGATGCTGCAGATAGTGTTTGGGATGTTTTCCTTGAGGTCATCCTTGTGGTTTGCTAGTGGACATTTTCTATTTTAATTTTCCCCACAGAAAAAAATCTAATGTGGACAAGTCTGGAGAACATGGTGGCCACACATGTAAGTCCAGCCCCTTGCACTCCAGTTTGTTGATTATTGAACTCCTGAGCCTTGATCAAGCGTCTACTCATCTGCTGCTCTTGCTACTACTGGAAATCCACTGCTGACCAGGAATTGACTACTGACTACTCTTCTGCTTTGTCCCTACCTACTGAACTGCTACCACCGTTGCCATCCGGATTGTCTGACCACGCTTACTGCCGCCTGTCCTGACCCACCGCCTGCCTACCGACTACGCCTCTGCCAGACTTCCTGCACCTACTACCTGCCTACGGTCCTTGTCACTAGGCACCACTCGTACCGCCAGCCAGCTGTCCTCTGACTCAGGTGAGCCCGTAGGACTGTTACAGAATAATCAGCCCACTATGGAGTCCGCAATGGCCACTCTGCGTAAGCGGGTCTCCGAACTTCAAGAATTTGGTACTAAATATCAGGAGAAATTTGCCCAGCTCCAAGGCGTAGTCCAAAGCCAACAGAGCGAGATTATTGAACTACAGAGGCAACTGCCACTCCCATCAAGATTTGGTGGCGACAGACGCCAGTATCGGGGGTTTCTAAACCAATGCCGCATCTATTTTCAGATGTACCCGGCCCCCTTCACCACCGAGAAAAAGAAGGTGCTATTCATGGTCAATCTCCTGACGGATGATGCATTAGCATGGGCATCACCATACGTGGAGACTAACAGTCAGCTCCTGAACAACCTAAACAACTTCATCACCGCCATGAGCCAAGTCTTCGACGACCCCAACTGCTGTGCGACAGCCGAGGCGCGACTACATAGTCTGCAGCAAGGGAGACGCTCCGTCGCCCAATACACCGCTGAGTTTCGCCGTTGAGTCACGGACACCACCTGGAACCCAGCGGCACAGAGGAGCCAATTCCGGTGAGGCCTGTCTGAATTAATAAAAGACGAACTCACCAGAGTTGAGGCCCCGGACGATCTGGATGACTTCATTCAGTTATGCATCCGGATAGATCAAAGACTCTCCGAGAGGAAGAAAGAAAGACTCTGGTCCTTGGACCACAGACCCAATTACTCCTTCTCTTCCACCGCCCAGCGCGACCCCCAGTCAGCAACTGCAGGTCGACGCTCTACGTAGGTCTCTATCCACAGCTGAGAAGGAGAGATGGCCGAAAACCTCTGCCTCTACTGTGGGGAGCCAGGTCATTTTGCCATCAAATGTCCTCATAAGATCCGAAAGACTATTGCCGTCACGGAACTAAAGGAGCAACCACAGACTCCAACCCCGACAGCAGCCTCTGAAAATAACAACACGGCGGCTCTTGGATCCCACTTCATCGTCACCATCCTCATCGACATTGAGGGGCGATGACTCCCCTGTTCAGCGATGTTAGACTCCGGGGTCAGAGGGAAGTTCATGGACCTAACCTTCGCCCGCGAAAAGAACATTCCACTGACAATCAAGGCAGCCCCCGTTGACCTGGAAACCGTCGACGGATCCCCACTCTTCTCGGGGCCGGCCACTCACGAGACCACCGAACTACAACTCCTCATAGAACCCGATCACCGCGAAAAGATCCACTTCTCACTGATCGCCTCCCCGAAGTTCCCGGTGATCTTGGGCATCCCATGGTTGGCCACCCACAATCCCTCGGTGGACTGGGAAACCCGCTGCATACGATTCCCGTCCGTGTTCTGCTTGCTAAATTGCTCCCACAAACCCGTCCTTCCACCCGAAGACACCACCATCTTAAAACTATCCGTCAAGGATCTGCTACCCCCTCAATACCGTGAGTTCCAGGATGTCTGTGACAAGAAAAATGCAGACAAGCTGCCACCACACCGACCCTACAACTGCCCTATAGAACTGTTGCCCGGGGCCGAAATACCCTTTGGCAGTATCTACCCCCCTCTCAGAGCCTGAACTCAAGGCTCTGAAAGAGTACCTGGACGAAAACCTGAGGAAGGGGTTCAACCGGCCCTCTACCTCCCCCGCGGGAGCTCCCTTTTTCTTCGTAGAGAAAAAAGACTCCTCCCTGTGTCCCTGCATAGACTACAGAAAGCTTATCAACATAACTGTAAAGAAAAACGGTACCCGCTCCCACTGATTTCAGAACTCCTCGAGAGACTCCGGGCAGCGAAGATCTTCACTAAACTCGACCTTCGAGGGGCGTACAACCTCGTCCGAATCCGCCCTGGGACGAATGGAAGACCGCCTTCTGGATGCGTTATGGTCATTTCGAGTACCTGGTCATGCCTTTCGGATTCTGCAATGTTCCCGCCACCTTCCAGCACTTCATTAACCACGTCCTCAGGGACATGCTGGATCTGTTTAGTCGTTTACCTGGACGACATCTTGATCTTCTCTGAAGACCTCGAGCAACACCGCAAACACGTTCGTAGGGTACTGCAGAGACTCCGACAGTACTCTCTCTATATCAAGCTAGAGAAATGCGAGTTTGAGCGAACCACCACTCAGTTCCTCGGATACATCATCTCCCCAGAGGGCCTAAATATGGACCCGAGGAAGGTCCAAGCTGTGTTGAACTGGCCCGTTCCGAGAAACGAGAATGAGATACAAAGATTCATTGGCTTGGCCAACTTCTATCGGAAGTTTATCCGGAACTTCTCCAAGGTCATAGCACCAATCACCCAACTCACCAAGAAGGCAGTCCCCTTCTCCTGGACACCCGAGGCCCAGGAGGCCTTCACCAAGTTAAAACTCCTCTTCACTTCTGCTCCAATCCTAATCCACCCGAACCCCGAGCTGCCATTTACAGTCGAAGTGGATGCATCAGACTCCGCGGTGGGGGCAGTTTTGTCACAACGGACAGGGGAGAGGATGCTATTACACCCGTGCGCATATTTCTCCCGCCAGATGTCCCCCTCCGAGAAGAACTATGACATCGGGAACAAAGAACTACTGGCAATCAAGGATGCCTTCTCTGAGTGGAGACACCTGCTGGAGGGAGCCACCAACCCCATAATCGTACTAACTGACCACAAGAACCTCGAGTTCATCCCCAGCGCTAAGAGACTCTCAGCCAGACAGGCCAGATGGAGCCTATTCTTTTCCCGCTTAAACTTTCTCATCACCTATCGCCCCGGATCAAAAAACGTCAAGGCTGACGCCCTCTCCAGAATGTTTTCCGAGCCCTCATTGTGTAACAAGGGCCAAAATAACATCCTACCCGAGAGAAGGGTCATAGGGGCAACCTACTCTAAAGAACTCCTGGGCACAATCAAAGAAGGATATGAAAATGACCCCTTCCTCGCCCACCCCACAGGGAATGTCAGCCTTACGTTTAAGAATGGTCATTGGTTTCATCAGGACCTACAACTATATATACCAGAAATCGCACGGCTCGAAGTGCTCAAACTCAACCATGAATACAAGGTGGCCGGCCATTTTGGCACAAGAAAGACCCAGGAGCTTCTCTCCCGCTCCTTCTGGTGGCAAACATACAAGGAGGACATCAAGAGGTACATCTCCTCGTGCATGGTCTGTGCCCGCAATAAGACTCCTCGTTCCTCTCTCGTGGGTCTGTTACAACCCCTCCCTATTCCCTCCCGCCCCTGGGGCTCGATCTCCATGGACTTTGTGGTAGACCTTCCTCCTTCAAATGGGATGAACACCATCCTGGTCGTGGTCGACCGTCTCACCAAGATGGCCCATTTCATCCCCTACAAAGGCCTACCCACCGCCAAACAGACGGACGATCTTATTCTCAGAGAGGTCTTCAGGCTGCATGGGATCCTGGACGACGTGGTCTCCGACCGAGGCGTACAATTTGCCTCAAAGTTCTGGAAGAACTTCTGCCTGGCGCTCGGGGTTAAAGTGAACCTGTCCTCCTCTTTCCACCCTCAGTCAAACGGGCAGACGGAGAGAACTAATCAGACCCTAGAGCAGTACCTACGCTGTTCCAGCTCCCACCTGCAGGATGACTGGCTTGATAAGAAACAGCTCAACCAAGCACAGCCCCTTCATTCCCCACCTACCCGTCGCCTCCACCTTCCCAGCAGTGGCCGAACGCCTAACAACCCTACAGGAGGCACAAAAGAACATTATAGATAACCTCCAGCTTGCCCAGAGGCGCTTTAAACAGGGAGCAGACAGACGTCGCAAACCCATCCCGGGCTTTCATGTGGGAGACAAGGTGTGGCTGTCCACCAGGAACCTCAGATTGAAGGTCCCCTCCAAAAAGTTGGCCCAAAGATACATTGGTCCGTTCCGGATCACCGCACAAATCAACGAGGTCATGTTCCGGCTCGACCTTCCGGACTCCATTAGGGTGCACCCTGTCTTCCATTGCTCACTCCTCAAGCCATACGTGGAGAACACCTTCACAGGCCGCCACTCGCCCCCTCCACCACCCGTGAGGGTACAGGGTGAAGAAGAATACGCTGTTGCAAAGATCCTCGACTCCAGGATCCACCGGGGAAGACTACAATACCTAATTGGGTGGGAGAGTTACCCTCCCGAGGATAACTCCTGGGAGCCAGAAGAAAATGTCCACGCCCCCAGACTGGTAAAAGAGTTCCACCAACGGCACCCCGGTAAGCCTGCCCCTGCGGTGCCCAGAGGTCACCTTGGAAAGGGGGGAGTACTGTCAGGATTCGAACCTGTGACCAGCCACATCCCAGGCGGTAGCCCTGCTTACTAGGCTACCGTTCTCTCTGGACATTCCTCCCTGAAGCCTATTTGTTAACCTCAGTCTTGGCAAGCCTTGCTCATCACCCTTGATTCCCCACACCTGGTACTTCCCTATATAAGTCCAGCCCCTTGCACTCCAGTTTGCTGATTAATGAGCTTGAGCTGAGCCTTGATCAAGCTTCTCCTCATCTGCTGCTCTTGCTACTACTGGAAATCCACTGCTGACCAGGAATTGACTACCGACTACTCTTCTGCTTTGTCTCTACCTACTGAACTGCTACCACCGTTGCCATCTGGATTGTCTGACCATGCTTACTGCTGCCTGCCCTGACCCACCGCCTGCCTACCGACTACGCCTCTGCCAGACTTCCTGCACCTACTCCCTGCCTGCGGTTCTTGCCACTGGACTCCACTCCTACCTCCAGCCAGCTGTCCTCTGACTCAGGTAAGCCCGTAGGACTGTTACAGGTAAATTGTGGCATTCACAATGGATTTGAAGAAAATTGTGCCCACTATTCGTGTTCCTTACACTGTGCACCAAACAGCAATTTTCTGGTTGTGAAGTGAGTTTCATGAGTCAAATGGGAATTTTTCAGCGAACCAGTACCTCATGTTCTGGGAATTTGCGTGACCTGATAAATGAAACCAAGCATTGTCTGTCATGAAGTACAGCAATGGGTCCAAATGTCCGTCAGCAACCAAGTATAGTAATTAATGCATTTAGCTTTGTCATACTCTTTCAGTTCCTGCACACGCTTTATTCAGTACGGTTTCAGGTTCAGAGATTTCAGCACTCTATGACACGTCATCGTGAGGGCTACTTGCAATCTGCTGCTGAATTTCATGCACAACTTCAGCCGTCCTGATGGATTGAGGCCTTGGTTTCTTCATGTTTGCAACAGAGCCATTTTAATGCCATTTCCTAACCCTCAAAACAACATTTAGCTGGTGGTTTTCTTCCTGTATATAAAATATTTTCTAATACTATTTCTTATTTAGAAATACTCATTGTTGTCCTCTGCCCTATTAGAGGTAAAGAAAATATCCACCATTTTTAAAATCGTTTTATTTCTTTAAAGTTCCCTGTACACATTAGTGTATTGTTGGCGGAACCCATCATTCTCGGCGCATTTGACGTTTATGGGGATTTACTGATGCTTGATCCTTTTGTTCTCCTGGGAGATAAGCCACTTGTCACGGACGGTGTACAGGAAACAAGACAATGCAACATGCATATATGACTCACTGGATCCAAATGACTCACTGGATCCAAAGCTAAGGAACCAAAAGGGAGACCCCTGCACAAAACCTGGCACTTTCCCTGGCTGCTCGACCTATGCAAAAATCCCAAAGGTGGATGGTTGCATATCCACGTACCTCGACTATATAACACCTGAACACCCTACAATAGTGAGGGGACATGGCCACCGGCTCCCTACACCAGACACGGAGGGAGTCAGGGTCACCTGGGATCCAGCATACAGAAAATAACAGATAAATGTACAGCACGTAACTTTAGTAGCAGACTGGGAAACAGGATCAGCATGCACACACTCCAGGAAGAAGTATAAGCCGCCCAGTAATGCATCATGGGGAGGAATTTAAAGGGAAGCAATCAGTCCAACTACATGACAGCTGAGAGAGGCTAACGAGATGAGGAGCTGAATACCAAACAAAGAAAACTCAAGGAGGAGGTTCTGAAAGGCTTCTGTCAGAGCTTCTCAGCTGTCTGGTTGTGATACCACTACAGTCGCCTTCTTCTCTCCCACCATTAAATACACATGCACGTTCAGCCAAGCTGAATGTGTATGGGGGAGCTGGGAGGAAGTCTGGAGAGACAGCTAATTGTATGGCTAACAGCTGTTGAATGTGTATATCCACCTTAACACTTTGGTCATGCCTGCAAACTTGCTACTGCCCTAGGTGCCCATTCCCAGAGGAAACATCGTTGCGCCTGTTTTGGGCCTGCCCCTTTGCCTAGAGTCTGTTGGATCTCTCATCTCCCCTGTAGTTCAGTCTGTCTCTCATCTCCCTGTCTAAAAGAAACTATTTATTGCTCATAGAAACCAATCACAACACAGCTTTAATTTCACTACAGCACTCCTCAATCTACCTCTTTGTTTGTTGTCAGAATATAGGGTCCTTTGTGATACTGGTGATATTCTCCATAATGTGCTGTGTAAAAGACAAACTGTTTGTTGCCCATAGCACTAATGTAGCCCATAGCACTAACTGATGTAGAATTTATTTTATACCATAATGTAACTAACTGCTGAGGCACTGCATCTCACTCTGTATTTCAGATTACCTCTCATCTCCCTGCATGTGCTGTCTAAAAGACAAACTATTTGCTGTCCAGCACTCATGTTTTTTCAGATGTTGTCACATGAATTTTCTATAGAAGGAAAGTCATTAAGAAAACAATGGGGCAAACCCCAAAAATTGAGACATTCTTAATTTTTGGGAAATTGGTGGCACTTCAGCAGGTCACTTTGTAATTTTCAGCATTTTAGACTTCACAGTAAACTCTGGTAATGTGTTCAGTATTAGTATCTGACCTAGAGACACCTTTATCGTTCATTATAGTTTTCCAATTTCTCTGTAAAAAATGTTGATTGTCAATTTTTGGATAAATTGTCCATAAAAATAAAAATTTGCGTTGGCAACCCTGCAACCGATAGTCAGAAAAAAGTGTCTATCCCTGCATCATATTTGCCATCCAGCTTAAGCCCCTGTGATAAATCTGGTGCAGGTCAAGACTGTATGGGCCTGGCATTGTGTATACAATGAAGGGAGCACATGATGGCATGGTTCCGTTCATTGTATATGTAAGTGTGTAATAATAAAGTTATGGTTTTCTTACCTGGCAACATAATTTGATCGGAGAAATCATGTGCAAATGATGTCTGGGGAAAGTTTCAGGTTCCCTTCAAGGATGGTAATTGTCTCTTTTCTTCAACAGCTTTACAGGTACCTAAGAGAAGGAGATAACGGTTAGTGCGCATTCACTGCGCAGGATAACAAACTGCTTGGACCTGCGCTAACCCTAACTACGGAACACCTAAAACAACTTTTCCCCAAAAAAACCTGAAACCTGTCCTGCCGCAGAGTTTGTACAGATAGTCGTTAATGACACGCTTCTCCAGCAGAAACGTATCAAGCATATACAAGGTGGAGTTCCAGCGTGTCGGGCAGTCATAAATCAGACGTCTTATGGGCACGTGGCTGAACGTCAGCAAGGCGAGCCATGGCCGTGTAAAATCTAATATGGCCAGAGATTTTGCTGGCCTGCTGCAAGATGTCCTGGACCGCAGGGTATTTGGCAATGAATCGCTGCACGACAGGAAGTGTGCCATGCACGGCACGTGTGTCATTTTGCCCTGTTTCAGCGCGCTCAGCAGATTGGTACCCTTGTCGCACACCACTTTGCCAACTGTCAAATTGAGCAGGGTTAGCCCCTGAGCTGAAAGGAGTGCTGGACCGGTGTGGCTCTTGGCTTCCAGGCACAACAGCCGCAGCACAGCATTGCAACGTCTCACATGGCACGTCAAATAGGTCCTGGAGAGTCAGCCGAGAAGGAGATGGAGGATGGAGTAAGAGGAAGAGAAGAGGCAGGCCTGCATGCAATCCGTGTAACACCAAATCCACACGGGTGCCACGGGTTACATGGATGACGGCTGTCCGAAGGTTCACCCAGTGGGCAGTAAAAGTTATATACCTTCCCTGCCCATGTTTGCTAGACCACGTGTCTGTGGTCGATGTATCTTGGCACCGACACTGTGTGCCAGAGATATATTAACTTGCCACTGAATGTGGCCATATAGTTCAGGAAGGCCCTTCTGGGAGAAATATTTCCTTCCGGGGACCTTCCATTGCGGTGTGCCAATGGCCACAAATTTTGTAAAGGCCTGAGTCTACCAATTTATATGGCAGTAGTTGGCGGGTTAGCAGTTCCGACAAGCCAGCTGTCAGCCGTTGGTCAAGAGGATTATCCAGCTTCATAATTTTTTTTTTTTTTTTTTTTACGCTCGAACATTTGGGCCACGGAAGCCTGACAGCACGGTGGAAGGTGGAGTGGAGGACAAATTGTAGGAGAGAGAAGAGGCAGGACATGGAGCGTCGGGAATGTGGCTTTGTGGGTTTTGACGGCGTTGCCCCCACTGGGCTTGGTGATGAGAGGCCAGGTGCCTTAAGGAGGTTGTCCCTAGGTGAGTGTTAGGCTTACCGCGACTTGAAAGCACAGGCTGCAGAAGGCAACAATATTATCAGCAGCGGACACGTGAAAAAAAGTCCACACTGTGGAGCTATGTGCCAGCGACCTGGGAGCGCAAGATGTGACCGTGCATGGTGGATGGCTCGCTCCAGATACATGTGCAGTCTTCTTTTTGCCTCCTGTGCACTGCGAGTTCTGCCTGCTTTTCCTCCCTATCTGCTGATCCGTTTCTCCCTCTGAACTCTCCTCCTCTTCCTCTTTTGTAGGCACCCACGTGACGTCCATCAACATGTCACCTTCACCACCACTGACATTAGAGATCTCGGAGTAATTTGTAAAATAAAAATATAAATAAAAAAAAAAAAAAATAAAAAAAAAGAGATCTCGGAGTAGGCATTAATAGCTCCTTGAGCTGATCTGGGTACTGTTGTCAGACCGCTGGGTGGTGGCCGTTGCTACCTCCTCTTCCTCATCTGATGCCAAGAATGGGAATGAATGGAAAAATAATTCCTGACTCGAGTGGAGGGGCTATGGTGGTGGTGTCTTTGGGGGTGCACACAGCAGAGAGGTGAGGAGGGTGCAGATACAGAGGATAAGGAGGGTGCAGAAGCGGAAGGCTGAGTGAGCTACTCAACCAACTCTGGTGCCCTATTTGAAGTTATCGCACACGCCTTCTCCAACTTCCCACTTAGGCTCCGGCCTGGTGCACCTGCCCGACCCCCTACTATCCCTGCGGAATCTTCTGCTTCTTCCTCTGCCTGTCATTTTCCAAATGACCCTCTGCCGAAGTCCGTAGAGTAGTGCAGTATTTGTGAAAGAAGGTATATCGCAGCCCTCAATCAGTATTTGGTGGAAAAAGGCATATAGCAATAGTACCCCTAAATCAGTGTTTTGTGTAAGAAGGTATATGGCACCCCTCAATCAGGATTTTGTGGAAGCAGGTGTATTGCAGCCCTCAATCAGTATTTGGTGGAAGAAGGTATATAGCAATAGCACCCCTCAATCAGTATTTAGTGGAAACAGGTATATAGCACCCCTCAATCACCATTTGGCGGAAACAGGTATATGGAACCCCTCAAACAGTATTTTGTGGAAGCAGGTGCATCACTGCCCTCAATCAGTATTTGGTGGAAAAGGGTATATAGCAATACCACCTCTAACTATTTTGTATATGGCACCCCTCAATCAGTATTTGGCAGAAACAGGTATATGGTGTGCCGGCATACATACATAATTCCTCTGGGTAGCCATCTTATATGCTTCTGGCATATGTAAAAAAAAAAAAAAAACAGTGAACTCTCATCTTCCTGAAGCCTGGGTCACCTATGATATAATGGACACTTTTATTACCACTACTCTGTAAGGCCATCTATAAAAGGTCATAAAGGCTATACCAGGCCCAGTTCATCTTGTCCTATAAGATCAGCTCGCTGTCAAGCCTGGCTGGAGCGTGACGTCATTAATTTCCAGGTCTGGTTTGAGGAGAGCTAATGGCCCTTAATTAGCTCTGGGCATAAAACCAGTCCACTTTCATATTTCATTTATGAATCAACTTATGAAGAAAACAGAAGTATTGAGCAGCTCTCACCTGCCAGGGATTCCACTGGTATAGCACGGAACAGCTCCTTCACCCGAATCAGGAGAAAAATGGAAGTATAGAGGAAAAAGAGATTTTGTCCAGCTTGTACTTGTGGTAATCCAAGGCTTCTTTATTGAAAATTCAGTATAAAATCCAGGTACAGAAAGCAGAGTCTACATATTTCGGGCACCATCCAATCTTAGCCCTTACTCATGACTGAATCAACTTATGCCCTTTCTGACACCAGATCCAGGCTCTACAGAGTATTGTGGTTAATTGGGTATCAAATATGACTAGAGGATGTGATTCTGTAGCTGACCTATGGGTGGTAGAAGAACTACAGGTCCCAGCATTACCGTGTGTGGTCTCATTCTGTAGGTAAATAAATAAGGATCGCAAATATGTATTCTGTATGAAAATATGCCGATGTATCAGGGAGATACGGGCTTAAGTACAATCCTCATTGTAGGAACTGAACTTTAATGGGGTCATAAAACACTTGGGGGCCAATCCCTAGGCTTCACAGTCACTCTGCTGCCATTGGCTGACAGGAGTAAGTCTCCTGCCCATGGGAGAGTTCATAAAAATCTGTGCACAAGGACAGAGGAGAGAGACCCATGGAACATCACCAGACACTTAATTGGACATTGACGGCATATCCCTGTATCAGAAGAATTTTGAGGGTCTCCCCTGATACATACTGAAAAGGGGTTTGCAAGGATTCAAAAAGGACATATGAACGACCATCTGAAACCCTCCAGAGAAACTAAGTATTTCATCTTTTTCCCTTTCCTTTGAACTGTCGTGATTATTTATATTGTTATTATTCTGTAGATTTATAGTCATTTTCATTAGACTTGCATGCACTGCTTTTTACCTTATTAAAGATTATAAAATCTAAATGGCCAAGTCTTCCATATTCTAAGCTGCTGAACAGCGTACCTTGCCTTTGAAGAGACGTTACCAGGTAGTTAGTTCAATTGCATTTAGGAATTGTAGCTGGGGGTGATTGACTGCAGTTGGTCAGTAAGTGATATCCGGTTCATCCACTGATCTGTGTGATAGTGAATGACCCGGATAGTCGGCTCGTGGACCGGGAACCCACGTGGTGGCAGTTACCGAAGTGTAGTGGGGGGTGTTAGCCGAATGGTAATACCCCGGTCACGTGAGGTCTTTGTGTGTGCGCAGGCTCCGTCACAGACAACTACGTCACAGCTGTGGGATCCGGAGCGATCGGATCCATAGTTCGTGACATATGGCACCAGGGGCATAGCGGGGGGGGGGGGGGGGGGCGCGTTGCCCTGGGTGCCAAATTGCAGGGGGAAGGCACAGTGAGGCGTCCGTGACTGCCTGCATTGGGATGCCACAAGCTGTGATGGAGAGAGGTAAGTATATTTTATTTTTTTATCTTTTTTTGTGTACCCTAACCTAATTGCAGAGGCACTGGGGGCACTATGGAGGTGGGGGAGGAGCAGAAAGAGGAGGACCACTGACAGTACTGAATGGCATAGTAAGAAGAGTGGAGAGGTGGCCATTATATTAATAACAAAGAGGGGGGGCCCCCCCTCTTATTAATAGAATGGCCCCCTCTTATTAATGGAATGGCCCCCTCTTTTATTAAACTCTGCAGAGACAAGAAGCAGCTGAAAGAAGGTATCATGGTGGTCTTATCTCTGAATGAAGACGTTGAGGAAAGTCTACATCACAGGAGACGTCACTGGATGTAACAGGTATGGTTCGGTATTCTACTGTAATAATGTCCATGCACATATCTGTTTCACGTTGGGAGAGGATATTGAGAATATGACACACCCTGACGCATCCTGGCCCCAGACTTCAGATCACACTGTGCGTGTTCTGAATTCTGGGGCCTCACACCCATCTACTACAGTATCTGTACTCAGAGTTATCACTGTTATCTGAGGTGTTACATAGGACTGCTAGTGATCTACTACAGTATTTGTTAAAAGGGGCGTGCCCGGGGTAGGAGGGGTGCTATTTTTGGCTTGCCCCGGGTGCTGGCAACCCATGCTACGCCACTGTATGGCACCCCTCAGTCAGTTTTTTGTGGAAGCAGGTGTATCACAGCCCTCAATCAGTATTTGGTGGAAGAAGGTACAGTACAGACCAAAAGTTTGGACACACCTTCTCATTCAAAGAGTTTTCTTTATTTTCATGACTATGAAAATTGTAGATTCACACTAAAGGCATCAAAACTATGAATTAACACATGTGGAATTATATACATAACAAAAAAGTGTGAAACAACTGAAAATTTGTCATATTCTAGGTTCTTCAAAGTAGCCACCTTTTGCTTTGATTACTGCTTTGCACACTCTTGGCATTCTCTTGATGAGCTTCAAGAGGTAGTCACCTGAAATGGTTTTCACTTCACAGGTGTGCCCTGTCAGGTTTAATAAGTGGGGTTGGGACCATCAGTTGCGTTGTGGAGAAGTCAGGTGATAGTCCTACTGAATAGACTGTTAGAATTTGTATTATGGCAAGAAAAAAGCAGCTAAGTAAAGAAAAACGAGTGGCCATCATTACTTTAAAAAATGAAGGTCAGTCAGTCCGAAAAATTGGGAAAACTTTGAAAGTGTCCCCAAGTGCAGTCACAAAAAACCATCAAGCGCTACAAAGAATCTGGCTCACATGCGGACCGCCCCAGGAAAGGAAGACCAAGAGTCACCTCTGCTGCAGAGGATAAGTTTATCCGAGTCACCAGCCTCAGAAATCGCAGGTTAACAGCAGCTCAGATTAGAGATCAGGTCAATGCCACACAGAGTTCTAGCAGCAGACACATCTCAAGAACAACTGTTAAGAGGAGACTGTGTGAATCAGGCCTTCATGGTAGAATATCTGCTAAGAAACCACTGCTAAGGACAGGCAACAAGCAGAAGAGACTTGTTTGGGCTAAGGAATGGACATTAGACCAGTGGAAATCTGTGCTTTGGTCTGAGTCCAAATTTGAGATCTTTGGTTCCAACCAAGACACGGTCTTTGTGCAACGCAGAAAAGGTGAACTGATGGACTCTACATGCCTGGTTCCCACTGTAAAGCATGGAGGAGGTATGACGGTGTTGGGGTGCTTTGCTGGTGACACACTTGGGGATTTATTCAAAATTGAAGGCATACTGAACCAGCATGGCTACCACAGCATCTTGCAGCGGCATGCTATTCCATCCGGTTTGCGTTTTAGTATGACCATCATTTATTTTTTTAACAGGAAGATGACCCCAAACACACCTCCAGGCTGTGTAAGGGCTATTTGACCATGAAGGAGAGTGATGGGGTGCTGCGCCAGATGACCTGGCCTCCAGTCACCGGACCTGAACCCAATCGAGATGGTTTGGAGTGAGCTGTAGCGCAGAGTGAAGGCAAAAGGGCCAACAAGTGCTAAGCATCTCTGGGAACTCCTTCAAGACTGTTGGAAGACCATTTCAGGTGACTACCTCTTGAAGCTCATCAAGAGAATGCCAAGAGTGTGCAAAGCAGTAATCAAAGCAAAAGGTGCTACTTTGAAGAACCTAGAATATGACATATTTTTTAGTTGTTTCACACTTTTTTGTTATGTATATAATTCCACATGTGTTAATTCATAGTTTTGATGCCTTCAGTGTGAATCTACAATTTTCATAGTCATGAAAATAAAGAAAACTCATTGAATGAGAAGGTGTGTCCAAACATTATTAACTCTCAATCATTATTTAGTAGAAGAACGCATATGACACTTCTCAATCAGTATTTGGTGGAAACGGGTATATGGCACCCCTCAATTATTATTTGGCGGAAAGAGGTATATGGTACTCCAAAATCAGTATTTTGTGGAAGCAGGTGTATCGCATCCCTAAATCAGTATTTGATGGAAGAAGGTATATAGCAATAGCACCCCTTAATCAGTATTTTGCGGAAGAAGGAATATGGCACCCCTCAATCAGTATTTGGCAGAAACAGGTATATAGCACCCCTCAATTAGGATTGAAGGTATATCGCAGCCTTCAAGCTGTTTTTTGGGGGGCAACAGGTATATCACAACCTTTGCAATTAGTTACTTCAATAGCGTTTGTTCCTCTATCTAGCTGCGGTATCGCAGCAGAACCACACACAACTGCTGCACAATACAAATATTGTGTTAGATTGTGTTAATAATCTGTGTTAGAAAGTACAGTCATGGTCAAAAGTTTTGAGAATGACACAAATATTCGTTTTCACAAAGTTTGCTGCTAAACTGCTTTTAGATCTTTGTTTCTGTGATGTAGTGAAATATAATTACATGCACTTCATACGTTTCAAAGGCTTTTATCGACAATTACATGACATTTATACAAAGAGTCAGTATTTGCCGTGTTGGCCCTTCTTTTTCAGGACCTCTGCAATTCGACTGGGCATGCTCTCAATCAACTTCTGGGCCGATTCTTTCATAATCACTTCTTGGAGTTTGTCAGAATTAGTGGGTTTTTGTTTGTCCACCCGCCTTTTGAGGATTGACCACAAGTTCTCAATGGGATTAAGATCTGGGGAGTTTCCAGGCCATGGACCCAAAATGTCAATGTTTTGGTCCCCGAGCCACTTGGTTATCACTTTTGCCTTATGGGACGATGCTCCATCGTGCTGGAAAATGCATTGTTCTTCACCAAACTGTTGTTGGATTGTTGGAAGAAGTTTCTGTTGGAGGGTGTTTTGGTACCATTCTTTATTCGTGGCTGTGTTTTGGGGCAAAATTTTGAGTGAGCCCACTCCCTTGGATTAGAAGCAATTCCACACATGAATGGTCTCAGGATGCTTTACTGTTGGCATGACACAGTACTGATGGTAGCGCTCACCTTTTCTTCTCCGGAAAAGCCTTTCTCCTGATGCCCCAAACAATCAGAAAGAGGCTTCATCAGAGAATATGACTTTGCCCCAGTCCTCAGCAGTCCATTCTCTATATTTTCTGCAGAAGATCAATCTGTCCCTGATGGTTTTTTTGGAGAGAAGTGGCTTCTTTGCTGCCCTTTTTGACACCAGGCCATCTTCCAAAAGTCTTCGCCTCACTGTGCGTGCAGATGCGCTCACACCTGCCTGCTGCCATTCCTGAACAAGCTCTGCACTGGTGGCACTCCGATCCCGCAGCTAAATCCGCTTTAGGAGACGATCCTGGTGCTTTCTTGGATGCCCTGAAGCCTTCTTAATAAGAATTGAACCTCTTTCCTTGAAGTTTTTGATGATCCTATAAATTGTTGATTGAGGTGCAATCGTAGTAGCCACAATATCCTTGCCTGTAAAGCCATTTTTATGCAACGCAATGATGGCTGCACGTGTTTCTTTGCAGGTCACCATGGTTAACAATAGAAGAACAATGATTTCAAGCATCACCCTCCTTTTAACATGTCAAGTCTGCCATTTTAACCCAATTAGCCTGACATAAATATCTCCAGCCTTGTGCTCATCAACATTCTCACCTGAGTTAACAAGACTATTAGGCCTCATGCACACGACAGTTTTTTTTCTCGGCCCGCAAAACGTGGTTCCGTTGTTCCGTGATCCGTGGCCGTTTTTGCTTCCGTTGTGCTTCCGTGTGTCCGTGTTCCCGTTTTTTTTGCGGACCGTCTGAAATCTAGGAATGGTAAAAAAAAATTAATTTTAATAACTCCACCCAGGATACTGGTATAAATCAGGGGCACCTGAGTATGGATTTGCTGGCCATTTTCTGTAGTCTTTCCAGAGTACAGAGGTTATTTTGGCTGCTCTCTTTGCTGTATCACCATGTCTGATTCTGAGGACGAGGTCTTGCTGCATTGGCTGGTTTCTCGGCGTTGGGGACAGCGCACTCCTTTGGTGAATGAGGAACCGAGGAGAAGGCGACGATTTTGGGTCCATCCGATTGTTTCCCAACGGCACCGGAAAGGACACTTCCATACGCTATACCAAGATCTTCGCCGCCATCCGGAGAAGTTCTATTCCTTCTGTCGGATGTCAGTGGGTACCTTTGACCGATTGCTGTCGTCTCTACGTACTGTCCTTACCTTTATGGACACCAATATGAGGCGCAGCATTACTCCTGAGGAAAGGCTCATCGTCACGTTGAGGTAAGCAGTATAGTACTTGTTAAGTTTCACCAGAAATGTGCACTGCTTGTGTTAGGAGTAACATGTGCTCCAAAATGGCTGCTGTGAGACATGTGCTACTGTTTGCTGAAGTAGCATTTCTTTGCCCTTTTTTTCTTTTGGGGGGGGGGGGGGGGGGAGTTTAATGGTTTGTTTCTTTACACATTAATCACAGTTACATGACCTAACATTTTTGGTGTTTTTTTTACCATTTGGATACTGTGCAAAACTTGTGTTCAGCTATCGTCCTCCAGACACTCCAAAAATACACTGCACTCGCCAGGCGTTTGCTAAAAATGGTGTTTAATACACTCAGTCCGGCGTGATTCAGCAGCTGTAACCTTCCTTTCAGAGTTATTAATCTGTCAACAATTTTCATCCTATACTGTCGAGTGCCGTGGTTTTTGATAGTGTCTGAATGAAATTGGTCCCTCTGTCAGGATCTCTCTCTGCGTGCACCACCTTGGTCCAAGTCGATGTACCGGTCTGGACCCTATTTGGGATGATTGTGCTGCTGGCAACCCACGAGATTTCCAGCTATCGTCCTCATCATGCATAATGTTCACATAATTGTGCACTTGCTCAGCATTTACTGCATTAAAAAGGGTCTAAACATCGTTGTTGTCACTTAGTTGTGGTAGTACTGCCCACACACAGGGCCTTGAGTGCCGACTATGGCACCCGTCCCATAGGTTCCCCACCACTAGACATATGGTGTTTTCAATCGTGGAGTGTATACAGCATTATACTAGAATCCTGAATCTGTTCTTACCTGCAATTTGTTGATGACTGTTTTTTTTTTCCCCCTTTTTCCTACAGATTCCTTGCCACTGGGAACTCTTTTGCATCCCTGCATTTTGAGTTTCTTTTAGGGACCTCAACGATCTCGAGAATTGTACGACACACTTGCCATGTCATCTGGCAGCAAATCCGAGAGACGGTGATGCCACAGCCCAAGGTGGACGATTGGCTTCGGATCGCTGAGGGCTTCCAAAATTCTGCGCAGTTCTCAAACTGCATCGGGGCAATGGATGGCAAGCACATCCGTGTGAAGAAGCCGCCACACTCAGGGAGCCGTTTCTTCAATTATAAACAGTTTTTCTCGGTAGTGCTGATGGCTGTTGCTGACAGTCATTACCGGTTTATAATGGTAGATATCGGGTCCTATGGAAGCACTGCGGATGCTCGCATCTTTAGTGCTTCTAGAATGGGTGAGCGGCTTCGTGCCAACCAGCTTGCCCTGCCCGAGTCCAGAAGACTGCCCGGATATGCAGGTCCGCCGGCTCCGTTTGTCATCGTGGCGGATGAAGGGTTTGCATTGACTCCACATGTTATGCGGCCCTTCCCAAAGCGTGGTTTGGATGTCAGGAGGCGTATCTTCAACTACCGGTTGACTCGTGCCCGTCGGTATGTGGAGTGCGCTTTCGGGATACTCTCTAGCAAGTGGAGGGTGTTTCTGTCATCCATACAGATGGATCCGGAGAATGCTACCCTGGTGATTCAAGCTTGTGTTGTTCTACACAACTTCACCAGGATTCACGAGGCTTCCTCTTCTCTTGACATGGAAGATCTTCCTACGTCATCAGATTTGGGTTTGGAAAGGACCCTGCATAGACGACCTGGGACTGCAGGCATTGCAGTTCGGGAACTCTTTGCAGACTACTTTATCAGCCCAGAGGGGTCTTTGCCATGGCAGAGGGACGCTATTCGTGGCAGTTTTTGAAATCTTCTGGGCTCTTTAGTTTTTTTTTTTTTCTAGCTAAATTACTAAAAATGATTGTGTTAGTTGAGTGTAGGGACTCGCAAGATAATGAGGACCCTTGACGTGGGCTTGCGGGCTGAGATTTTTTGGACATCACATATTTCAAAACAAAATATTAATGATGTTTCTGTCTAAATGGAATTTTTCAGAAACATCTTGATATTTTGCTCTTATGGTCCAAAAAGTTTTCTAATACCTCATCTGCACAGGAACCCTAAATAAAGATCTTTATCGTCCAAATAAAGTGTGGCTTTCTGAGATACAGTGTGTGTAGCTTTTGTTTTAGAATGCATTTTAAAATGTACATGTTGTGTGTAGTGTGCAAATAAAACAATAGTCAAATTTTTTGGGACCCAAACCAAACTTTAGTCAAAATAAGGGGTCACCCAAAACACTGGCAATGAAAAAAATCTTACAACACACAAATAACATAAAAATAAAGTGCTTAATATAAAACAACCCTCCCAAATTACAAATCTAGAAGGTCCCGCGTGAATGAGCCCGGTGCAAATGTGGACCGTGGCCTAACCTGGGCCTGTGTTGGGGCACCAGTTGGTAATTGGGGCTGGTAAAGGGGCTGGCCCCCAGGATGAATAGGCCCCTGAGGTGGAAGGTACTGGGGAAGGGGGGGGGGCATAAGAAGGGCCTTGGGTGGGTTGGGGTGGGAATGAATATGGGGCAGGATTTGGCTGCTGGCCTGCATTTTCAACCTGGAGTTTCAATGCATGCAATGGCCCAATGAGGTCTCCATGGTTGGGGCAAGTAAACATTTTTATGACCATATTTAAGCAAGCCATGCAGTCTGGCTGCTCATTCGCAGGGACCTGCTGCAGTAGCGGCCCCAGTCCCCTCAACAGTTTCTCCTCCTTGCCATCACTCCTCCTCTGGGCCAGAAAATCGATGACTCGGGCATCAATTACTTCCCGACTCTCTGGCACAGAGGAAGAGGGAGGGACACGGCGGCGATGTCTGGGCTGGGGTTGAACTATCCGCGGTGGACTGGATAGTGGTTGGGGGCCTTGGCTCTGGGTGGAGTCCTCGGGGTCCTCAGCCGGCGTGGGAGCAGGACTTGTGGCGGGGGAGAAAACCGCAGGGGTCTCACTCCCAGACGTCTCGGAATCAGCCGAGGGATCCAGACTGTCCACAGTTCTGAAATGGAATTTCAAAAAAAAGTACATTACATTTTGGCCTGGATTACATTTATAAATACACAGACTATATATTAGTTAGAATCTGGCGTGTGTCTCCAAATTAGATACAGAGTGGTAGCATAGATCAGACATTTGATTTTAATTACTCACTACTAGCTTAGAGGTGAACAGTGCAAAATCGAGAAAAATAGTCATTTGACATGTAACGCCAGCAGAAGTCTTGGAAAGGCATAATGTTACTGAAAATGGCAAACATTGTTTGCCGTTTGGAGCTGTCCAACAACTGAAGAGGATTCAACATTCAAGGGCCGAAACCAGTGCCAACGGCATCTCGTCAGGATGTGACCCGCTACCACCATCCAAAGTATCAAGCGGAAAATAGATTTGAGTATACGATCATTTACTAAGAATGTACATGTACCAGCCCTCTATTGACCATGGTGAGAGTATTACTTTTAATCCTGCTGGTCAACCGTAGTTGGAACATCATTATAATCCTTTTTCTATGGATCCGGTTTTTTGACATTTTCATAGTTTTCAGAAAGGAATCAATGTTGGCTTTGGTTCAGTACCATTTAAGCAATATAAATGAATATACCAATACCTAAGGAGTTCCATTTTCAAATACATACCAAAGTAAGGGAATCGGTCTATATTAAACCAAAGTGGCATTGTCCCAAAACTAAAATATGAAATACATATTCGGCCCTCCTATTCGGCCCTTCCAATTCTTGCGGGCAAACTAGATGATCTACTGTATGAGGAAATAAAGCGTGCAGTGTGCACGTGTCATCTGCCTTCTCCTATTTCTTGTTCATATTGCAAACATCTTAGTCCCTAGACGGACAATAAATGTATTGTACACCAAAAAAACAGAGAGGGGAGGCGCAATCTGCACACTACACGTGTCGTTTCAGCAAACAGATCATAAGCGGTGGGCCCCGGATTAACCACACCCCAAAAATAATGTAGACTACCAACACCAGGCATGTACAAACTGTTGCCCACCAGCTGATGCACAACTACAACTCCCAACCGGACAGGTAAGTTTACAGCTAGTCAGCTATGCTGCGAGTTTGCGTTGTTATACAGCTGGATGGAGTCAGTTATGACATGGCTGCACTAGAGAAAGTATAGATCAACAATACAAGAACACAACTGGATCCTTTAAATTCTGGTTCTGTTTTACCCGTCTACATACTACCGAAAGTGTGCCCTTTCAATACATTCAAAGTAAAAACAGAAAACTACTTACGGCCTCAAATCCATTACTGGCCTTAAGAACTGCAGCTGGGCAGTGTATATGTAGGCCCGTTTTTTTGAGGTTCCTTCCCCACTCCGGCCTTTGTTGCTAACCTCTCGCCGGAATTGGTCGCGGCAACTCGCCCATCTTGTTTTGGTTTGCTTGACTGTTTAAAAATGAAATGAAAGACAATTGTGAGATCTACTTTTTTTTGGAAAAACTACATTTTTTCAAAAGAAACAAAATAAAAAGGGAAAAGGAAAATGCGCAAAATAAGCAATAATGGAAAAAGCACATGATACAGTCCAGCAGGTGTGTGGATGCAAGCCATTAGGACTAATAAACGTTACAATATGTGAAGGTGACAACTGTAAGATGCTCAATTTCAAGGTAAAAAGTAGCCAGACGTTATTATACATGAGTACTGAATGCTGTCGCAAAGGGCAGGACAGCCATTTAAATATGGAAATGGAATTTAATACACGTCTCTATAATAAGCCAGGTACAGGGCTTTCGGAAAAATGAGGCGGTACAACAAAGAAAACACTATGGTGCCCTCTGGAAATTACAAACTACATATTTGGCCCACACAGAGGAAAATGACAGCACATCTACATTGCTATCACTTACCTAATTCAGCACGACCTCGGCTATCCGCTTTGGCCCATTCATGCTTGCGTAGGCTCCGGGCCACTTGTTCCCATGAGGCCTCCTTTTTAACCCGGTCGCAATACGAGTTGGCCCGGATGTCCCAAAGTTCGGGCCTCTCCTGGACCAGGGTTATCAACTTTTCTACATTAAACCTTGACATGGTGGCTGCTGAAAACTTGAAAAATGGCTGCCTCACCACACACCAGCTTGTCTGCACAGGAGGCTCGAAATTACCATATCCTGTGACCATATACTTCCTGTATCTATTTTTTTAAGAATTTATTGGCACAAGTTTTGGCAGACAATTTGACCATGTCAGAAGTATGAAATAAAACGGGCGCGGACACGGGCGCGGCCACGGATGACAAACGGGTGTGCAAACGCGTTTTTCACGGCCCCATTGACTTGAATGGGGCCGTGAACCGTTGGCCGTGAAAAAAATAGGACAGGTTATATTTTTTTCACGGCCTCGAAACACGGGTCACGGGCGCGGTGTAAAAACGGTGCACAAGCCGAGTTTTCAACGGCCCCATTGAAAGTCAATGGAGCCGCAGAAAAAAACGTCTAACGGCACAACGGCCACGGATGCACACAACGGTCGTGTGCATGAGGCCTTACTGAAATGATCTCGGCAGGTCCTTTATTGACAGCAATGAAATGCAGTGGAAAGGTTTTTTGGGGGATTAAGTTAATTTTCATGGCAAAGAAGGACTATGCAATTCATCTGATCACTCTTCATAACATTCTGGAGTATATGCAAATTGCTATTATAAAAACTTAATCAGCAACCTTTCCAATTTCCAATATTTATGTAATTCTCAAAACTTTTGGCCATGACTGTATATTCAAAGTATATGGCACCCCTCTATACCACACCTATTCCAGTCCTTAAAAGGACTTTTGTAGCCCTATTAGCTAGCGCTTGGTGTCCCTAACTGTCCCTGCTCCAAAATGCAAGCTTTCCCTACACTGGCAAAACACATAATGTAAATTGGCTGCCAGATTAGGTTCTGTTATAGGGTTGGGGATGTGTCCATGTGCTGAAACGTCTCAAATGGCTGTCCTGTCCCACCTGATGGATGTGTCATGGGTCAAAGTTCGGCGCTATGCAAAAAAATATGGTGCTTGCGAATATCACCATATGTTTGCATGTTAAGCCAATCGCGAACAAGCAAAGTTCACTGTGAAACGACCGCTGGGCAAACCGCAAGGCCATCTCTAGTGATTGGCTCTTCTGAGTGGACATGTTTTATTTATTATTAACTCAAATTAATCTTAAGTATTTTATTTAACAAATTAACCTTTAACATCGCTATACGATACATATCATTAATTCCATAATAAATATTAATTATTGATTTAACTGGACCTTGTCTTATTTATCTGGAACCTTTGCCTATCATGGATGTCTAAGCTTACTTACACCATCTAAAGCATTAGTAAATTTGGGCTAATGATTTTAGGTGCCAGCTAAAAGACATTGTCATCCGATGAACAAGCGTTTGCTCATTCATCGGGTGATCGCTGGCACCATTTACACAGGCCAATTATCGGAAAGAAGCATTTCCACGAACACTAATCTACGATAATTGGCCGTATTGTTGATCCACGTAAAAATGGACTATCGTATTCCTCAATACTAAAAGAGATTTTTGTATATATTAAAAATATCAGCCAGGACTGTACTAGTTTACTTTAACTATTTTAGGACTCATTAACAGGTTCCCCTCATAATGTTACGCCATCCAAAAATGACATTACATAGTAACATAGTTTATAAGGCTCTGATCCAGAGAAAAGAAAAAAAAAAACACTGAGGTAGAAGCCAATTTTCCTCACTTTAGACACAAAAATTCCTTCCGGACTCAAATCAGGCAATCAAAATCTCTCCAGAAATCTAGTAACTATAACCTGTATCATTATTATTACACTCCAGAAATACATCCACCCCTCTTGAACTCTTTTAGTGAACTCGCCATCACCACCTCCTCAGGCAGAGAGTTCCATAGTCTCACTGCTCTTACTGTAAAGAATCCTCTTCTATATTTGTGTAGAAACCTTCTTTGCACTAGATGCAGAGGATGTCCCCTCATCACAGTCCTGGGAATAAATAGATGATGGGAGTGATCTCTGTACTGGCCTCTGATATACTTATACATAGTTATATCTACTCTCAGATGTCTGTTTTGTAAACTGTAGTCCACCCATTCCAGTTATTACTTTAGTTGCACTCCTCTGATTTTCTTTCTTTTTTGAAGATGCAAAAAGCCCCAATGGAGGTCTGCGGGAGAAAGCACCAAGCAATGAGGGAAAACACCAGAATCAGAGCATACTATGATTTTAAAAAACAAAACACTATTGACTCAAAACACACTTTAAGTGTGAAAAAGTACCACTACAAAAAAAGTACTATGTGTCCTGTATTTAATATTTCCATGCAACATCTGGAACTAAAGTGATGTATTGTTCAAGAAAGTCCACTGAAGCCTGTGAATAGCAGCAGCGGTTAAGGGACCAAGCTACTCCCTGGTCCTCTGGGAACCAGAAGCATCTGGGTATTGGGCATGGTGGGACTGCCAACAGGTCAGTATTTTTTCTTTTTTCAAAGACACAGTTTAGGAGTATTGGGGTAGTTGGCTCCTAGGCCAGATGTTCAACTCCTATATCCTATTTGATTTGTAGACATTGACTGACTGTTTGATACATTTAGGGGTCATGGCACTGTTTCAGGCACCATGTCTCATCAGCTTAGCACAGAAATTATTCTACTTCTGAGCTATACTATATTGGCTGCATATTAGGTTACATTCACACGTCCGCAATTTCGTTCCGCATTTTGCAGAACGGAATGGCGGACCCATTCATTTCTATTCGATTAGTACCAGCAATGTGCGGTCCACAAAATGCGGAACGCATATTCCCGATTTCCGTGTTTTGTGGATCCGCAAAACACGTTGCAGACGTGTGAATGGAGCCTTATACGTCCCTAAAAGTAAGATACAGAAATGTATATTCTTTTTGAAGGAACACAGGGCTCAGTACATTTTCCCCAGCACACTTGAATTTAACTATACTTTTAGTTTTCTCATCTATGTTAGGACCGTTTGTTATCCCAGTCTATTCTTGTTGGGGAAGATATCAGGTTCCGGTTGATAGTATTCCTGGCTGTCACCAGTGGATAGGGAAAACTGTGCAAAAGCTGTTCAATAATTTATATGATCTATATAATAGGATAGATGATGTATGTATATATTTATTCCCCTAAATATTGTATCTACAGGAATCCATGTGCAGTGTCAATATATCTGACAACTGTACTGGTAATGTACCTTATTTTTCGTTCCAAAGGATACACTATTTTTTACCCCAAAGTGGGGGGAAAATGGCAGTGCATCTTATGGAGCAAATACTAATGAGCACTTCTATAATGGAAGCGCTCATTAGTGTACAGGAGTAGTGAGTGCAGGAGAAACCGCTGGATTTGCAGCACTGTCTGCACTAGGAGAGGTAAGTTAATTTATTGTTTTGTGCCTGATCTGGGGTTTAATGAAACTTTGGGGGTCTGATTTGGGAGGCTTATGGATTTTGGGGATCTGATCTAAGATCTCATGGATCTTGGGGTTCTGATCTGAGCTCTGAATTTTGGCGGTTTGATAGGGGTCTGATCTGATGTCTGAAGAATCTTGGGAGTATGATGAATGTCTGATTGATCCTGGGGGTCTGATCTAAGGTCTGATTTTTGGGGTCTGATCTGAGGTCTGATGGATGTTGGGGGTCTTATCTAAGGTCGGTTGGAGCTTGGGGGTCTGATCAGAGGTCTAATGAGGAATGGGGGTCTGATTTTGGAGTCTGATCTGAGGTCTGATGAGAATTATGAGTCTCTCTGAGGCCTGATGAAAAATGTTTTTTCTTTTTTCCCGATTCTGTATCCTAGGTGTCTTATGGTCTGGTGCGTCTTATGGAGAGAAAAATATGGTACATATTATTTTATATGGGCAATGATAAAGAAATGAGCAATATATACATCTTAGTGAGCAAAAAATACAATAAGAAAAATCTGAATACCCAAAAATATAAAGCAGATAACTGTAGAACGGGATATTGGCAAAGAAATATCTCATCCTGTAAATATCTAATCTGTGAGAATGCTAATAGTGGTGGTTGAAAACTGAAGAATTGGACATAACTGCAAATCTAGTGAGGGGAGCAAGACACCTGCAATTGCTGCTATTTCCCTGACTACTTCACTATCATGGTTCAATATACAGTATAGTGAGCTATTTGAACGACTAATATAAAATTACAGTTCTTATAAGGCAAGTTTATTCATTTTGCATTTCTTACAGAATTCTATTTATACACTTTTATGACAGATATTTTTTTCCAGAATATCCGTTTCTTTGGGGTATTCCCATCTTGACATCCACAGGATCAGGGCCGTCCTTAATATTGATTGGACCGTGGGCAAAAATTTACTTGGGCCCCCGGGATCCGCTTTCCCACACCCTAGCAGGCAATCACGCCCTCTACCACAACACACACACAACAATCCACACACCTGGTAGAGTACAGTGAATGACTGTAAATACTTCCAGTTCTGAAGACTACATCGGCTCAGGATCAGTGCTATGGGCAGCTGGTTTCAGGCAGGAAGTGGGCAATGCTCTGCAGTTCAGGAAGGAGACCAGGGCTCGGCTCACCCTAGTGTGCACCCTAGCACCCCACAGTATGCAGTATAGCACCCTATAGTATACAGGACCCCACAGTATGCGGTATAGCACCCTATAGTATAGAGCACCCCGCACTATACAGTAGAGCAGTATAGCACCCCACAGTATACAGCACCCCATATTATACAGTAGAGCAGTATAGCGCACCACAGTATACAGCCCCCACAGTATACAGTAGAGCAGTACAGCACCCCACAGTATACAGCACCTCATAGTATACAGTAGAGCAGTATAGCACCCCACAGTATACAATAGAGCAGTATAGCATTCCACAGTATACAGCACCCCATAGTATACAATAGAGCAGTATAGCACACCACAATATACAGCACCCCACAGTATAAAGTAGCTTACAGTATATTAGCATAACAGCCCCTGTCACCTTTTCCTGATATAATCTTCACAAAAAAAACCTCCAGTTAAGGCAAACTTCTCCTGCAGCAACAATCCTGGTAGAAAGGACCTTTGATTACCTCATAGACATGTGACCAGTAATATTGCTAGGTTACTGGTCACATGGTGATGGTCATCTAAGGTCCTTAGAATCACAGTTTGGTGCCTGGAGTGCCGGCAGGCAGGCATGGCATGGCAGCACCCCCTTGTGTAGCTGAAAGCCTGACACCCGGGGCAGTGGCCAGCATGGCTCAAGGGGAACATCCAATAAATACCCCAAACATGGGATGATTACTTTCAAGTAATGGAAGCCTATGGCAATATTACTCTTGATATATATAACCTACACAGAAATGCCAGACTGCTTATGCTGATTAAATACTTTATTACAAAAAATCACAATTAATGTTACAATAGAATGCATACATGATTAGTGATGAGCGGCAGGTGCCATATTCGATTTCGACGAAATTCGCGAATATTCGATAGAATATTCGTTTTATATTCGTCGAAATCGAATATTCGTCATTATTCTTGTTATCGCGATTAATATGCGATTTAAATAATCGAATTTCGATTTTAACTTAAAGGCTACTCTCCTATTGAAATTGCAATTCGATTTTTTCAAGTTATAAAATTCGAATTTCGATTTTAACTTAGCACTGCTATATGCCATATTAGTTAGCCTAATATGGCATATAGCAGTGCTAAGTTAAAATCGAAATTCGATTATTATAACTTGAAAAAAATCGAATTGCGATTTCAACGTAATTCTCAAATCCGACAGTACATTCTAGTATATGGAGTCGTTCCCATGGTGATGGGGACGCTCCATAAGCATGGAATATGGCTTCAATGGCTTGGTAGAATTAGCGAATTGACGAATATATTCGTTATATTCCACAAAACGAATATAACGAATGTATTCGTCATATTCCACAAAACGAATATAACGAATGTATTCGTCATATATCACAAAACGAAGATAACGAAGTATTCTGCATCTTCATTTTAGCTACCTATTCATCAATTTCGCTAATTCTAGCAATGATATAGGAAAGTTAACTATAGAGACAGCTAAGTATAATTCGCTATGCGATTATATGACTGCTTTTTTTTATAAATAGTATAATTATAATAATTATCAGGTATTATAATTATTCTATTTATTTAAAAAAAAGCAGTAATATAATCGCATAGCGAATTAAACTTAGCTGTCCAGTCAGTGCCCGTTGCCGCTTCTGCCGACTTCCATGCTCATGGAGCGTCCCCATCACCATGGGAACATCTCCATATACTAGAATGTACTGTCGGATTTGAGAATTACGTTGAAATCGCAATTCGATTTTTTCAAGTTATAATAATCGAATTTCGATTTTAACTTAGCACTGCTATATGCCATATTAGGCTAACTAATATGGCATATAGCAGTGCTAAGTTAAAATCGAAATTCGAATTTTATAACTTGAAAAAATCGAATTGCGATTCCAACTTGGACCTGGTTTACTATATGGTTGGCTTCAATGGCTTGGTAGAATTAGCGAATTGACGAATATATTCGTTATATTCCACAAAACGAATATATTCGTCATATTCCACAAAACGAAGATAACGAAGTATTCGTCATATTCCACAAAACGAAGATAACGAAGTATTCTGCATCTTCATTTTAGCTACCTATTCATCAATTTCGCTAATTCTAGCAATGATATAGGAAAGTTGACTATAGAGACAGCTAAGTATAATTCGCTATGCGATTATATTACTGCTTTTTTTTTTAATAAATAGAATAATTATAATACCTGATAATTATTATAATTATACTATTTATAAAAAAAAGCAGTCATATAATCGCATAGCGAATTATACTTAGCTGTCTCTATAGTTAACTTTCCTATATCATTGCTAGAATTAGCGAAGTTGATGGATAGGTAGCTAAAATGAAGATGCAGAATACTTCGTTATCTTCGTTTTGTGATATATGACGAATACATTCGTTATATTCGTTTTGTGGAATATGACGAATACATTCGTTATATTCGTTTTGTGGAATATAACGAATATATTCGTCAATTCGCTAATTCTACCAAGCCATTGAAGCCATATTCCATGCTTATGGAGCGTCCCCATCACCATGGGAACGACTCCATATACTAGAATGTACTGTCGGATTTGAGAATTACGTTGAAATTGCAATTCGATTTTTTCAAGTTATAAAATTCGAATTTCGATTTTAACTTAGCACTGCTATATGCCATATTAGTTAGCCTAATATGGCATATAGCAGTGCTAAGTTAAAATCGAAATTCGAATTTTATAACTTGAAAAAATCGAATTGCGATTTCAACGTAATTCTCAAATCCGACAGTACATTCTAGTATATGGAGATGTTCCCATGGTGATGGGGACGCTCCATGAGCATGGAAGTCGGCAGAAGCGGCAACGGGCACTGACTGGAGCAGCCAGGAAGCCAGGAATCCAAAGCACAGGTAAGAACAACTTTAGGGAAGTGGGAAAGAAAAAAATATAACAATGAAAAAAAAAAAAAAAAAAAAAAAAAAAAAAAAAACGAATATTCGAAATATCGAATTTATATCACTATATTCGAAATATTCGCGAATTAGCGAAGTGCCGATATTCGCGAAAAAAATTCGATATTCGAATATTCGCGCTCAACACTATACATGATTAAAAGAATTGGTACAGGAGATAAAACCGACAACATCACTGGAGGAAACATACAGTGGACGCAAGTCCCATTGATCCTAAGCTGCCTTGGGCCCCCCAGCCAGGAGAAACTGGGCCCGGGGCAGCTGCCCCTTTTGCCCCTTGTTGAAGACGGTTCTGCACAGGATATGCCACAAATGTCTGATAGGCGTGTGCCTCACCTGTGGGATCTGCACAAATCTTGAGAACAAGACCCTCTCATGTGCTGCTGTGAATGGAGAGGTGACCACGTAGGTTTGGCTCTCTCCATTCACTGCTATGCTACTTTTCACAGAAGTGACTGAAGAGAGCCATGCATGAGCGGTGTCTTGTGGTGCACAATGGAGCTCCATTCTCAAGCTAGGAGCTTGATCACTCCTTAATCCACTTCTATCAGATATTTCTCACATATCCTATCAATATGCCATAAATGTCCAGGTGGAACACTTTTAAATAAAATCTGTGACAAAACTGTGATTACACTGATTTCTATTGTCTAAAAACCACATTTTGTGAGCGATAAGAAAAAAAATATTGTGACAAACAAGCAATAGTAAGAGACATTCATATAGGGCAGTACTTTTCCAAATGACCTATTGATATAGATTAGGGGTCAGCATCATACGGAATGCTAGTTGTTGTGAAACTAGAGCCCCCACCATGTACACTTGCAGCACTGTTTCCTGAATGCTTATAGAAGTTAGAAGAGCATGCTTTGAGTTGTAGTTTTCACAGATGCTCTAGTTCCAGGGGTTATGGACCCCTGCTGTAGACATGCAAGGTAGGATAATTGAAAATTTTAAGTGGCTAAATTAGAAATCATAGGTAACTAAAATATAAATTTAGTACTGTTAAATGTAATTTAATATCATAGTTTCAAAATAAGCAAACATATAGTATACTGCTATCAGACTACGTCACCCTATGCTACGTGCTGTATTGTGCATACTGTGGTTACTGTATGGAGAGATAAGAGAGATACCACCAGTATGGATCCCTGACGTATTCTATTTTTTTTTTTTTCCTTTTCGAGATAAGAGTAAGGGTGTAAAACACAGGTAGCCAATGGTAGTGTGTTTCCTTATTGTTGTCCAAGTCTAAGTCCCTTTAAAAATGCATGACAAAAGTTTGCATCAGGGACTGTCCACTTCATCTGCACTGACCTGAACCAACCATGACTTTCTCTGAAGCTGAGAAGGCAGCCATCACCTCCATCTGGGCCAAGGTTGCTGGCCATGCTGATGACATTGGAGCAGAGGCTCTGGAAAGGTAACACCAACCTCATACATATAACTAACATAACACAGTATAGCACCTCCACATTAACTTAAAAAACACTTTACAAATTTTTACTGTGATCAAACTGCATCCACCTCATTTGTTATTATATTGACCACCATATTTCCTTGTGGTCTTAAATACTGATAATACATTTGCTTTTCCTGTAGGCTCTTCCTGAGTTTCCCTCAGACCAAAACCTATTTCAGCCACTTCGACCTGAGCTCTAACTCCAAGGATCTCCATAGCCATGGAGGAAAAGTTCTGAAGGCCATTGGTAATGCTGCCCAGCACCTGGATGACCTTGACCATGCTCTGTCTACCCTCAGTGATCTGCATGCCCAGAAGCTCAGGGTTGACCCTGGCAACTTCAGGGTAAGTGATTCATTCAAGATACAATGGGAAATATTTATCAGAACTATGGAAACGTGGTGACGTTGTCCAAAGCAACCAATTAGGTTTCTGCTGTCTTTTTGCAGATCTAAAATCTACTTGGTTGCTATGAACAACTACACTAGTTTCCCTCATAACAGTCCTGATCAATTCCCTCCACTGAGTTTGAAAAGGAAAACAATATATAATTGATTCCACAAATTAATAAAATTAATGAAAGATGTGAGGTTTGAGGTGAACATTATTAGTGCTAAACATTTATAAAAGCTTTTTGTGTGAATGACTGAAGAATGTAATTGCATTAGTTATTTAAAGTTGTTATAATGGTTCTCCAGTTTACTATTATGTTGCAGGTAATGTAATTCATGTGTATTTGATGTTATATTGTTCCTAATGACAATTTGTTTCTCTTGTAGCTGCTGTCCCATGCCATCCAGGTGACTTTGGCTGCCCACTTGCCTGGTGAATTCAATGCCGTTGCTCAGGCTGCTTGGGACAAATTCCTGTCTGCTGTGTCCTCTGTCCTGGTGTCCAAGTACAGATAAACTAGGCCTCAGTGTAATAACTGATTGTTAACATGTCTTAACCAGTTTAATAAAATTGATTAAATCATTCATGGCTGTCTCTGTGTTGTCTGTGGTCACTATGGGGGTCACTTATTAAACAGGATTACTCCAAAATTAGGCGTATTTCTGGTGCAGATTGTGCCACAATCTGCAACTTTTCTCCGCTCATTATAGATAAAAAGACTGGGCACACCTAAGATATGAGGACAAATGCTTTAATTAGTAAATATTTTGATAAAACAAAATTGAATAAAATGCAATAGAATAAAGTTGAATTACAATCGGGTAGATCAATTTAAGACATTCAATACCAATACTCTAAATTATAAAAATAACAGCAATATGCAAAGTGCATTAGTAACAGTGGAGGTGGTAGCGGTTAAGGATAGTCTGTAGCTTCTGCAATAATATATCTACTTGAGGGAAAATAGATAGACTTTGTTACTTTGTAGCATACATAATGTTTGTGGATCCACCTGTGGAGAATAAGATAGTTTCTAGCCAGCGCAGTCCTAAATAAATCCTCGATGTATCCAAAGAGAGGGGGATTTAAAGTGCCATCTGTAGAGTCCTTCAATATAGCATTTGTTAGATACTAATACACTGTGCACTTCGTAATCAATAATTGTTTGTAGATGTATCCTCGACACTAAGTGCACACCATATACCTAACTCGGCGGCGTCCCGCTAACACTCAAAGTTTTAAGTTAGGGTGGTGTGCCAACTTTAGCTGGATTACTGTGCCGGATTTATAAATGAAAACGGTCTTACCGGTCTGTTAGATCTCCGTTCTCAACTGCGGATGAGTTCTTCTGTCCAGGGGAAGCTTGCTCAGGTTAGTTTTTTCAGTTAGGGAGATATCGTCTTCACCGCGTTAGATGTTTGCTCCACGTGGGTTAGCTTGTGCCCGCGGTGACGCTTTACTCCCTTCACCTTACGAGCTAGAGCTTCTCACTGGTTTGTTGCAATGTCCTTAGGTAGGTCCGGAGATGTGGTGCACTCACATAGGTTCGGGGGTCTGACCCCCGAACCTATGTGAGTGCACCACATCTCCGGACCTACCTAAGGACATTGCAACAAACCAGTGAGAAGCTCTAGCTCGTAAGGTGAAGGGAGTAAAGCGTCACCGCGGGCACAAGCTAACCCACGTGGAGCAAACATCTAACGCGGTGAAGACGATATCTCCCTAACTGAAAAAACTAACCTGAGCAAGCTTCCCCTGGACAGAAGAACTCATCCGCAGTTGAGAACGGAGATCTAACAGACCGGTAAGACCGTTTTCATTTATAAATCCGGCACAGTAATCCAGCTAAAGTTGGCACACCACCCTAACTTAAAACTTTGAGTGTTAGCGGGACGCCGCCGAGTTAGGTATATGGTGTGCACTTAGTGTCGAGGATACATCTACAAACAATTATTGATTACGAAGTGCACAGTGTATTAGTATCTAACAAATGCTATATTGAAGGACTCTACAGACGGCACTTTAAATCCCCCTCTCTTTGGATACATCGAGGATTTATTTAGGACTGCGCTGGCTAGAAACTATCTTATTCTCCACAGGTGGATCCACAAACATTATGTATGCTACAAAGTAACAAAGTCTATCTATTTTCCCTCAAGTAGATATATTATTGCAGAAGCTACAGACTATCCTTAACCGCTACCACCTCCACTGTTACTAATGCACTTTGCATATTGCTGTTATTTTTATAATTTAGAGTATTGGTATTGAATGTCTTAAATTGATCTACCCGATTGTAATTCAACTTTATTCTATTGCATTTTATTCAATTTTGTTTTATCAAAATATTTACTAATTAAAGCATTTGTCCTCATATCTTAGGTGTGCCCAGTCTTTTTATCTATAATTTTTTACTCTATTCAACAGTGGGGTGACACTGTGGGACTGTGAGCACCCTTGTTTGGAGGATCAGCATTCCTGTGCATCTCCTTCACTATCGTTATATTTTCCCCGCTCATGCCAGGTCTAAAATAGTGGGCGCAGCGTGGGCAGTGAAGAGGAGGAAGGCCCGGCTCATTAGTCATTTTCTGCGCCTGTTTTAGGCGTAGAAAATAGTCTAAATGGGGAAACTGGCTTACATTTAGACTAGCACTTAAATGCGCCAAAGTTAATAGAGGCCGGCGCCTCTTCATAACTTCGGCGGATCCACCACCAGATAAAGGGGTTATTAAGACCCGCGTTTTAGACGCCGGTCCATTTAAATGACCCCCTGTTTAAGTGACAACTAAGAATGATTATATTCATATCTGACACTTGGCAACTCTTCCGTTTTCACTGCAGAGCTGACAAGTCTCAGGGGTGCTGCATCCTAACTAAATGCTCCCCTGATTCCTGCAGTCCTCTTCAGACAGTTCCAGGAATGAGGAGAAGTGAGCATCTGCAGTGTAAGGCCTCTTTCACACCTCAGTGGTTCACATACATGTGCTGTCTGTGGGCTCCACATGCCACTCACGCATCCATTGATTTTAGTGTGTGTACATATCAGTGGTTGACCACAGATCAAGGGGCCGTAGTGACTCTGCAGAAACATGCCATATTTTGGCCTGTGATTTTGGATCACTCGCACACATTATAGTCTATGGATCTATAAAAACCCCGGACTTAACATGGATGCCATCCATGTTTGTTCTATGGTCTTCGCGGATCTTTGCTCTGCAAATCATCTTTTGTCCTAGCAGACATTGCCACAGCCCATTAGTATTATTATCATCATCTGATGAGCTTTCTGACTTTGGTTTTGGCTTCGCCTCCTACGCCACCGACTGGCATGGCCTGTGTGTGCAGCCAGGATGTCTACAAAAATGTATGTAGATTTGCTAATCAGCCTGAATTCACATTACCGCGTCTGCGTCTCTGCTGCTACTCCTCAGGATCATGTAATGGAGTGAAAGAACAGGATTTTACCATCCTCCTCAACCAACTTCTCAATCAATCACCGGTACTAATACTTTGGAATGGCTCTCTTTATCGAAATTTCACAGATAGAACTCAGAAGATGAATAGCATCCAATAGTGAAGCACCCAGAGTTGCAAACCACAAGATTTTATTCTGCTTACAAGATCCATATTCATAAAATCGCAGCCTTCTCAGGCACACCCGGCCCGGGTTTCATACCTCCAGATATTTCTTTCCAGGGATCACGGTTTATATATCCTCCCCCTTCCATTATAACCACAATAAGTAAAACTTATTTCACAATTAAAAACATTCCAACCTTCAATACACATAATCTTTCTTATATTTTCATAATAACTTCACAAAACAGGTTTGCACTAATTAAAATTGCTGCCTTTGGCTATTTAAATGTCACATGACCAAATTGACAAATAGGAGGTGGGATTCTCTTTCTCATCCTACATCATTCATCATACTTAGGGCACTTCAACAGTTCTTATGTATTAAGATTGTTTTGTGTTAAATCACACCAAACAAGGTTTCAGATCACACACTATGTTCAAGCCTTTTGGTTGAAGTTAATCTAAATAATATATGCACTCAGCCTCCCTTTGATGTATGTGTTTTACCATTGAGCTGAGACAAAGCCAAACAGCTGATTGGTGGGGGTCCCTGGTGTCGGACCCCTACCAATCAGATACTTATGACCTATTCAGAGTATAAAAGTCACAGAAAGCCCCTTTAGCTTTGTGTTGGGTCCCTAGAACCCTTGAGATAACTGTATATTTCTTAATCTTTTTTTGGTAACAGTTTCTGCAACAGGTTCGCTTTTATTCCCCTCCTTTTGCACTCATACAGCTGTGTACCACCTTTTCCTTAATAAATAAAAAATTGGTTATAACAGGTGACAAGGGAGCGATAACCAGATAATTCCTTAAGATAGACCAGTTCTTTTTAATTTTATATTGGATCTGGCCTACCCATATCAGGGGTGTGGTTTAGCTGGACCTGGGGGCTGGGTTTTAAGTCTTGGACACACCTGGGGGCTGGGTTTTAAGTCTTGGGTGGACACATTGTGGCAGGTGGCATGTCTGGGCTCCTTCTTACAAGAGTGACGACCCTCTGGGCACTTTACTGGCTCATTTGCATACCAAATAAACTGTATTTTCAGAGGATAAAAGCATCTATGTTGGAACAAAGGCACATCTTGAAATAAGGTACTAAGTGCTATTAGGCCATGGCTTTACTGCAATAACGATTATCCTGGTGACAGATTTTCTTAAAGCTTTCCTACAGCAGTGAAGAAAAATGGCTGGGTATGTGGAGACTGGAGGACCTGCGAACTTCTATTGGCTGATAAGGGTCATGTGACCAAGCTTCTATTGGAAAATGCATTTTTTTCATCTCAGGAACTATATATTAGATTTGGAATTAAACATTTTTTGAAAATATCACACAGGTGATACGTAGGACCTAAAAAGCCAGGGCAGTATAAATACCCCACATGTGACCCCATTTTGGAAAGAAGACACCCCAAGATATTTGCTGAGGGGCATATTGAGTCCATGAAATATTAAAATTTTTGTCTCAAGTTAGTGGAAAGAGAGACTTTGTGAGAAAAAACAAAAAAAAATTCGCTAACTTGTGCCCCAAATTATTTTTTTCTATGAACTGTGCATGCCCCTCAATAAATAACTTGGGGTGTCTTCTTTCCAAAATGGGGTCACATGTGGGGTATTTATACTGCCCTGGCTTTTTAGGGGCCCTAAAGCGTGAGAAGAAGTCTGGGATCCAAATGTCTAAAAATGCCCTCCTAAAAGGAATTTGAGCACCTTTGCGCATCTAGGCTGCAAAAAAGTGTCACACATCTGGTATCGCCGTACTCAGGAGAAGTTGGGGAATGTGTTTTGGGGTGTCATTTTACATATACCCATGCTGGGTGAGAAAAATATCTTGGTCAAATGCCAACTTTGTATAAAAAAAAAAGGAAAAGTTGTCTTTTGCCGAGATATTTCTCTCACCCAGCATGGATATATGTAAAAAGACACCCCAAAACACATTGCCCAACTTCTCCTGAGTACGGCGATACCAGATGTGTGACACTTTTTTGCAGCCTAGGTGGGCAAAGGGGCCCACACTCCAAAGAGCACCTTTTGGATTTCACCGGCCATTTTTTTTACACATTTTGATTTCAAACTACTTTGCACGCAAAAATCATCATTTTCCGCTAACTTGTGACAAAAAATTAAAAGTTCTATGAACTCACTATGCCCATTAGCGATTACCTTAGGGTGTCTACTTTCCAAAATGGGGTCATTTGTGGGGTGTTTGTACTGTCTGGCCATTGTAGAACCTCAGGAAACATGACAGGTGCTCAGAAAGTCAGAGCTGCTTCAAAAAGCGGAAATTCACATTTTTGTACCATAGTTTGTAAACGCTATAACTTTTACCCAAACATTTTTTTTTTATCAAAGACATGTAGAACAATAAATTTATCGAAAAATTTATATATGGATGTCGTTTTTTAAAACAAAATTTACAACTGAAAGTGAAAAATGTCATTTTTTTTGCAAAAATTTTGTAAAATTTTGATTAATAACAAAAAAAGTAAAAATGTCAGCAGCAATGAAATACCACCAAATTAAAGCTTTATTAGTGAGAAGAAAAGGAGGTAAAATTCATTTGGGTGGTAAGTTGCATGACCGAGCAATAAACGGTGAAAGTACTGTAGTGCAGAAGTGTAAAAAGTGGCCTGGTCATTAAGGGGGTTTAGGGGGGCTGAGATGGTTAATCTGTTAAGTATTTTATTTAACAAATTAACATCGCAGCCTTTAACATCCATATACGGTACATATCATTAATTCCATAATAAATATTAATTATTGATTTAACTGGACCTTGTCTTATTTATCTGGAACCTTTGCCTATCATGGATGTCTAAGCTTACACCATCTAAAGCATTAGTAAATTTGGGCTAATGATTTTAGGTGCCAGCTAAAAGACATTGTCATCCGATGAACAAGCGTTTGTTCATTCATCGGGTGATCGCTGGCACCATTTACACAGGCCAATTATCGGAAAGAAGCGTTTCCACGAACACTAATCTACGATAATTGGCCGTATTGTTGATCCACGTAAAAATGGACCATCGTATTCCTCAATACTAAAAAATATTTATGTATATATTAAAGATATCAGCCAGGACTGTACTAGTTTACTTTTTAACTATTTTAGGACTCATTAACCGGTTCCCCTCATAATGTTATGCCATCCAAAAATGACATAACATAGTAACATATTTTTTAAGGCTGAAAGAACATCTGTCCATCCAGTTCAGCCTGTTATCCTGCAAGCTGATCCAGAGGAAGGCAAAAAAAAATCTGGGAGGTAGAAGCCAATTTTCCTCACTTTAGACACAAAAATTCCTTCCAGACTCAAATCAGGCAATCAAAATATCTCTCCAGAAATCTAGTAACTATAACCTGTATCATTATTATTACACTCCAGAAATACATCCAGGCCCCTCTTGAACTCTTTTAGTGAACTCACCATCACCACCTCCTCAGGCAGAGAGTTCCATAGTCTCACTGCTCTTACCGTAAAGAATCCTCTTCTATGTTTGTGTACAAACCTTCTTTCCTCCAGACGCAGAGGATGTCCCCTCATCACAGTCCTGGGAATAAATAGATGATGGGAGTGATATCTGTACTGGCCTCTGATACACTTATACATAGTTATATCTACTCTCAGATGTCTGTTTTGTAAACTGTAGTCCACCCATTCCAGTTATTACTTTAGTTGCACTCCTCTGATGATTTTATTTCTTTTTTGAAGATGCAAAATGCCCCAATGGAGGTCTGTGGGAGAAAGCACCAAGCAATGAGGGAAAAATACCAGAATCAGAGCATATAATAAAAAAAACAAAAAAAACACTATTGACTAAAAAAACACACTAAGTGTGAAAAAGTACCACTACAAAAAAAATAACTGTGTGTCCTGTGTTTAATATTTCCATCTGGAACTAAAGTGATGTATTGTTTAAGAAAGTCCACTGAAGCCTGTGAATGGCAGCCTCTGGGAACCAGAAGCATCTGGGTATTGGGCATGGTGGGACTGCCAACAGGTCAGTAATTTTTTTTTCAAAGACACAGTTTAGGAGTATTGGGGTAGTTGGCTCCTAGGCCAGATGTTCAACTTTTATATCCTATTTGATTTGTAGACATTGACTGTTTGCTACATTTAGGGGTCATGGCACTGTTTCAGGCACCATGTCTCATCAGCTTAGCACAGAAATTATTCTACTTCTGAGCTATACTATATTGGCTGCATATTACGTTACATTCACACGTCCGCAATTTCGTTCTGCATTTTGCGGAATGGCGGAGCCGCGGATCCGCAAAACACATTGCGGACGTGTGAATGGAGCCTTATACTTCCCTAAAAGAAAGATACAGAAATTTATATTATCTTTTTGAAGGAACACAGGGCTCAGTACATTTTCCCCAGCACACTTGAATTTAACTATACTTTTAGTTTTCTCATCTATGTTAGGACCGTTTGTTATCCCAGTCTATTCTTGTTGGGGAAGATATCAGGTTCCAGTTGATAGTATTCCTGGCTGTCACCAGTGGATAGGGAAAACTGTGCAAAAGCTGCAATAATTTATATGATCTATATAATAGGATAGATGATGTATGTATATATTTATTCCCCTAAATATTGTATCTACAGGAATCCATGTGCAGTGTCAATATATCTGACAACTGTACTGGTAATGTACCTTATTTTTCGTTCCAAAGGATACACTATTTTTTACCCCAAAGTGGGGGGAAAATGGCAGTGCATCTTATGGAGCAAATACTAATGAGCACTTCCATTATAGAAGCGCTCATTAGTATACAGGAGTAGTGAGTGCAGGAGAAACCGCTGGATTTGCAGCACTGTCTGCACTAGGAGAGGTAAGTTAATTTATTGTTTTGTGCCTGATCTGAGGTTTAATGAAACTTTGGGGGTCTGATTTGGGAGGCTTATGGATTTTGGAGATCTGATCTAAGATCTCATGGATCTTGGGGGTCTGATCTGAGCTCTGATGGATTTTGGCGGTTTGATAGGGGTCTGATCTGATGTCTGAAGAATCTTGGGAGTATGATGAATGTCTGATCTGAGGTCTGATTGATCCTGGGGGTCTGATCTAAGGTCTGATTTTTGGGGTCTGATCTGAGGTCTGATGGATGTTGGGGGTCTTATCTAAGGTCGGTTGGAGCTTGGGGGTCTGATCAGAGGTCTAATGAGGAATGGGGGTCTGATTTTGGAGTCTGATCTGAGGTCTGATGAGAATTGGGAGTCTGATGAGGATTATGGGTCTTTCTGAGGCCTGATGAAAAATGTTTTTTCTTATTTCCCGATTCTGTATCCTAGGTGTCTTATGGTCTGGTGCGTCTTATGGAGAGAAAAATGTGGTACATATTATTTTATATTGGCAATGATAAAGAAATAAGTGATATACATCTTAGTGAGCAAAAAATACAATAAGAAAAATCTGAATACCTAAGAATATAAAGCAGATAACTATAGAATGGGATATTGGCAAAGAAATATCTCATCCTGTAAATATCTAATCTGTGAGAATGCTAAAGAGGAACTCACTTTGAAGTGTCTGCATTACCAGCACCATAGTCTAATAGTGGTGGTTGAAAACTGAAGAATTGGACATAACTGCAAATCTAGTGAGGGGAGCAAGCCACCTGCAATTGCTGCTATTTCCCTGACTACTTCACTATAGTGGTTCAATATACAGTATAGTGAGCTATTTGAACGACTAATATAAAATTATAGTTCTTATAAGGCAAGTTTATTCATTTTGCATTTCTTACAGAATTCTATTTATACACTTTCATATGACTGATATTTTTTTCCAGAATATCTGTTTCTTTGGGGTATTCCCATCTTGACATCCACAGTATATGCCACAAATGTCTGATAGGCGTGTGCCTCACCTTTGGGATCTGCACAAATGTTGAGAACAAGACCCTCTCATGCGCTGCTGTGAATGGAGAGGTGACCACGTATGTTTGGCTCTCTCCATTCACTGCTATGCTACTTTTCACAGAAGTGACTGAAGAGAGCCATGCATGAGCGGTCTCTTGTGGTGCACAATGGAGCTCCATTCTCAAGATGGGAGCTTGATCACTTCTTAATCCACTTCTATCAGATATTTCTCACATATCCTATCAATATGCCATAAATGTCCAGGTGTAACACTTTTAAAGGGTTTCTACCATCTCATTTTGACTGAATTAGCGTTCAGACACTAGCGATCTGCTAGTGTCTGATCTACCTAACCATGCAATTCTCAGACCTTTGTGTGGAGCCGTTTCATTAAAAAACTAACTTTTATTCCTATGCAAATGAGCCTCTAGGTGCTATGGGGGCGTCTTTTCAGCACCTAGAGGCTCAGTCTACTCACACTGTATGCCGCCCCACTCGTCCATCAAGCCTGCCCATCTCGTCTTGAATGCCTGCCTCCATCTCAGCCATCGGACGAATTCTCGCGGCTGCGCCGTTCACTTCTGTCTTTGGCACAGACGCAGTGAGTGAAGGCCGCTCTCTTGATGCCGGCTTCCTTACTATGACGTAGTCGGCGCAGGTGCAGTGAGGAATCCGGCACCAGGAGCGCATCATTCACTCACTGCTCCTGCGCCGAAGACAGAGGTGAACGGCGCAGGCCCGAGAATTCGTCCGATTGCTGAGATGGAGGCAGGCATTCAAGACGAGATGGGCAGGCTTGACGGACGAGCGGGGCGGCATACAGTGTGAGTAGACCAAGCCTCTAGGTTCTGAAAAGATGCTCCCATAGCACCTAGAGGCTCATTTGCAGAGGAATAAAAGTTAGTTTTTTTATGAAACGGCTTCACACAAAGGTCTGAGAATTGCATGGTTATGGAGATCAGACACTAGCAGATCGCTAGTGTCTGAAAGCTAATTCAGTCAAAATGAGGTGGTAGAAACCCTTTAAATAAAATCTGTGACAAAATTGTGATTACACTGATTCCTATTGTCTAAAACCACACTTTGTGAGCGATAAAAAAAAAAAAATATTGTGACAAACAAGCAATAGTAAGAGACATTCATATAGGGCAGTACTTTTCCAAATGACATATTGATATAGATTAGAGGTCAGCATCATACGGAATGCTAGTTGTTGTTGTGAAACTAGAGCCCCCACCATGTATAGTTGCAGCACTGTTTCCTGGATGCTTATAGAAGTTAGAAGAGCATGCTTTGAGTTGTAGTTTCACAGATGCTCTAGTTCCAGGGGTTATGGACCCCTGCTGTAGACATGCAAGGTAGGATAATTGAAAATTTTAAGTGGCTAAATTAGAAATCATAGGTAACTAAAATATAAATTTAGGACTGTTAAATGTAATTTAGGATTTAATATCATAGTGTCAAAATGAGCAAACATATAGTATACTGCTATCAGACTACGTCACCCTATGCTACGTGCTGTATTGTGCTTACTGTGGTTACTGTATGGAGAGATAAGAGATATACCACCAGTATGGATCCCTGACGTATTCTTTCTTTTTTTTTTCTTCCTTTTAGAGATAAGAGTAAGGGTGTAAAACACAGGTAGCCAATGGTAGTGTGTTTCCTTATTGTTGTCCAAGTCTAAGTCCCTTTAAAAATGCATGACAAAAGTTTGCATCAGGGACTGTCCACTTCATCTGCACTGACCTGAACCAACCATGACTTTCTCTGAAGCTGAGAAGGCAGCCATCACCTCCATCTGGGCCAAGGTTGCTGGCCATGCTGATGACATTGGAGCAGAGGCTCTGGAAAGGTAACACCAACCTCATACATATAACTAACATAACACAGTATAGCACCTCCACATTAACTCAAAAAGCACTACAAATTTTTACTGTTATCAAACTGTATCCACTGCATTTGTTATTATATTGACCACCATATTTCCTTGTGGTCTTAAATACTGATAATACATTTGCTTTTCCTGTAGGCTCTTCCTGAGTTTCCCTCAGACCAAAACCTATTTCAGCCACTTCGACCTGAGCTCTAACTCCAAGGATCTCCATAGCCATGGAGGAAAAGTTCTGAAGGCCATTGGTAATGCTGCCCAGCACCTGGATGACCTTGACCATGCTCTGTCTACCCTCAGTGATCTGCATGCCCAGAAGCTCAGGGTTGACCCTGGCAACTTCAGAGTAAGTGATTAATTCAAGATACAATGGGAAATTTTTATCAGAACTATGGTGCAGTTGTCTAAAGCAACCAATTAGGTTTCTGCTGTCTTTTTGCAGATCTAAAATCTACTTGGTTGCTATGAACAACTACACTAGTTTCCCTCATAACAGTCCTGATCAATTCCCTCCACTGAGTTTGAAAAGGAAAAACAATATATAATTGATTCCAAGAATTAATAAAATCAATGAAAGATGTGAGGTTTGATGTGAATATTAGTGCTAAACATTTATAAAAGCTTTTTGTATAAATGACTGAAGAATGTAATTGCATTAGTTATTTAAAGTTATTATAATGGTTCTCCAGTTTACTATTATGTTGCAGGTAATGTAATTAATGTGTATTTGATGTTATATATTTATCGTAATGACTTGTTTCTCTTGTAGCTGCTGTCCCATGCCATCCAGGTGACTCTGGCTGCCCACTTGCCTGGTGAATTCAATGCCGTTGCTCAGGCTGCTTGGGACAAATTCCTGTCTGCTGTGTCCTCTGTCCTGGTGTCCAAGTACAGATAAACTAGGCCTCAGTGTAATAACTGATTGTTAACATGTCTTAACCAGTTTAATAAAATTGATTAAATCATTCATGGCTGTCTCTGTGTTGTCTGTGATCACTCTGGGGGTCATTTATTAACCACTTCAACCCCCCTAGCTGAAACACCCTTAATGACCAGGCCACTTTTTACACTTCTGCACTACACTACTTTCACCGTTTATTGCTCGGTAATGCAACTTACCACCCAAATGAATTTTACCTCCTTTTCTTCTCACTAATAGAGCTTTCATTTGGTGGCATTTTATTGCTGCTGACATTTTTTTTTTTTTTGTTATTAATCAAAATTTAACAAAATTTTTGCAAAAGAATGACATTTTTCACTTTCAGTTGTAACATTTTTCAAAAAAAATGACATCTATATATAAATTTTTCCCTAAATGTATTGTTTTACATGTCTTTGATAAAAAAAATGTTTGGGTAAAAAAAAAATGGTTTGGGTAAAAGTTATAGCGTTTACAAACTATAGTACAAAAATGTGAATTTCCGCTTTTTGAAGCAGCTCTGACTTTCTGAGCACCTGTCATGTTTCCTGAGGTTCTACAATGGCCAGACAGTACAAACACCCCACAAAGACCCCATTTCGGAAAGTAGACACCCTAAGGTATTCACTGATGGGCATAGTGAGTTCATAGAACTTTTAATTTTTTGTCACAAGTTAGCGGAAAATGATGATTTATTTATTTATTTTTTCTTACAAAGTCTCATATTCCACTAACTTGTGACAAAAAATAAAAACTTCCATGAACTCACTATGCCCATCACGAAATACCTTGGGATGTCTTCTTTCCAAAATGGGGTCACTTGTGGGGTAGTTATACTGCCCATGCATTTTAGGGGCCCAAATGCGTGCATAGTAGTTTGAAATCAAAATCAGTAAAAAATGACCAGTGAAATCCGAAAGGTGCTCTTTGGAATGTGGGCCCCTTTGCCCACCTTGGCTGCAAAAAAGTGTCACACATCTGGTATCTCCGTACTCAGGAGAAGTTGGGCAATGTGTTTTGGGGTGTCTTTTTACATATATCCATGCTGGGTGAGAGAAATATCTCGGCAAAAGACAACTTTTCCCATTTTTTTATACAAAGTTGGCATTTGACCAAGATATTTATCTCACCCAACATGGGTATATGTAAAATGACACCCCAAAACACATTGCCCAACTTCTCCTGAGTATGGCGATACCACATGTGTGACACTTTTTTGCAGCCTAGGTGGGCAAAGGGGCCCAAATTCCTTTTAGGAGGGCATTTTTAGACATTTGGATCCCAGACTTCTTCTCACGCTTTCAGGCCCCTAAAATGCCAGGGCAGTATAAATAGTCCACATGTGACCCCATTTTGGAAAGAAGACACCCCAAGGTATTCAATGAGGGGCATGGCGTGTTCATAGAATTTTTTTTTGGGCACAAGTTAGCGAAATTTTTTTTTTGTATTTTCTCACAAAGTCTCCCTTTCCGCTAACTTGGGACAACAATTTCAATCTTTCATGGACTCAATATGCCCCTTACGGAATACTTTGGGGTGTCTTCTGTCCGAAATGGGGTCAAATGTGGGGTATTTATACTGCCCTGGCATTTTAGGGGCCCTAAAGCGTGAGAAGAAGTCTGGAATATAAATGTCTAAAAAATTTTACGCATTTGGATTCCGTGAGGGGTATGGTGAGTTCATGTGAGATTTTATTTTTTGACACAAGTTAGTGGAATATGAGACTTTGTAAGGAAAAAAATGAATAAAAAATTTCCGCTAACTTGGGCCAAAAAAATGTCTGAATGGAGCCTTACAGGGGGGTGATTAATGACAGGGGGGTGATCAATGACAGGGGGTGATCAGGGAGTCTATATGGATTGATCACCCCCCTGTAAGGCTCCATTCAGACGTCCGTATGATTTTTACGGATCCACGGATACATGGATCGGATCCGCAAAACACATACGGACGTCTGAATGGAGCCTTACAGGGGGGTGATCAATGACAGGGGGCTGATCAGGGAGTGTACAGTGCAGTTTCCAGGTAAAATTTCTCTCAGGGCGAGTGTCAAAAAAACTCCCCCCCCCAGCCCCTATTTTAGGCCCAAAATTGCGAATCGCATGCGGACCCATTTTGCGGACGTGTGAATGGAGCCTAACCCCTACACAGTGTAGAGGTATACTGTATATTGTGTGGCACAGTGTATGTTATGTATGCTATGTGTGTATTACATAAACATATTTCACATGAAAACTTACAATTACTTGGCTTGGCCCTTGGGGATCTCGGACGCCACTTCAACACTTTGGCCGGGGGCTCGGCGGAGCTGATGTGTTTTATCCTAATGAGAAAGATTTCATAATAAAGATTAAGGGGCAGAGGGATAGCAGAGCAGGGAGAGGCTGGTGCTGCTACTAGGGGGTCATACCATGGGGGAGTAATAAAGCGCACCATAATGCCCACCAGTAGTAATAATTCTACTTATAATGTGCAAAACATACCCCCTTGTAATGCCCCCAGTTGAGCTAATGTTCCCATAATGTGCCAATATAAAATACCCCTTCTCAGTGTCCCCGTAGATGACCCCATAGTGCTCCTCTCCCCCCTTCCCCATAGTACCCACCATAATGTGTCCCAGTATAAAATGCCCCTATACAGAGTCCCCATATAAAATACCCCTTCTTTTTAGCCTCTGTAGATGTCCCTATAGTGCTACCCAATATTGTGCCAGTAATAAGTTCCCCAATAGATGCCCCCCAATCATGTACCAGTAAGATGTGCCCCCATATCATGTGCCAGTAAGATGTGCCCTCTAGATGCCCCCCAATCATGTGACAGCAATAAGAGCCCCCCACCATCATGTGCCAGTAGCCCCCCTATCATGTGCCAGTAGCCCCCTATCATGTGCCAGTAGCCCCCCTTATGTGTCAGTAGCCCCCCTTATATCTGTGCCAGAAGCCCCCCTTATTTGCCAGTAGCCAGTAGCCCCCCTTATGTACCAGCAGCTCGCCTTATGTCTGTGCCAGAAGCCCCCCTTATGTGCCAGTAGCCCCCATATGTCTGTGCCAGCAGCCCCCCTTATGTGCCAGTAGCCAGTATCCCCCCTTATGTCTGTGCCAGAAGCCCCCCTTATGTGCCAGTAGCCAGCAGCTCCCCTTATGTCTGTGCCAGCAGCTCCCCTTATGTCTGTGCCAGAAGCCCCCCTTATGTCTGTGCCAGAAGCCCCCCTTATGTGCCAGCAGCCCCCCTTATGTGCCAGCAGCCCCCCTTATGTGCCAGTAGCCAGTATCCCCCCTTATGTGCCAGCAGCCCCCCTTATGTCTGTGCCAACCCAGCAGCCCCCCTAATGTCTGTGCCAGCCCAGCAGCCCCCCTTATGTCTGTGCCAGCCCAGCAGCCCCCCTTATGTGCCAGGATTGTCATTTTTACATATAAAAAATAAAAAATAAACCTATACTTACCTCCTCCAGGATGCGATGCAGGTCTCTTCCGGCCTGTGTCCCTCGCTGGCTCAGGCGGCGCGATGACGTCATTGCGCCGCCTGCAGCGGCCTCTGATAGGCTGCCAGAACTAGGCCGGCAGCCTATCAGAGGAACAGGGAGGGGACACACCTCTCCCTGCCCTGCCGCATTACAGACATTTGTATCGCCGTCCCAAGGACGGCGATACAGATGAGATGACTTTGGAGATGAGTGAGCGCTTCTACAATGGAAGCGCAGCGCTCATCTCCTGCTGTGCCCTGCCGGCGCCCCCCTTCTGACGGCGCCCCAGGCGGCTGCCCGGCCCGCCCGCCCCAAGAAACGGCCCTGGGAGTGTATATGGGGTGATCACCCCCCTGTCATTGATCACCCCCCTGTAAGGCTCCATTCAGACGTCCGTATGTGTTTTGCGGATCCGATCCGCATATATGACGCATATATGCGTGACTGTGCGCAGAGCTGCCGCCTCCGGACCGCGATCCTGCGTTAGGCGGTCCGGAGGCGGTTAAACAGGATTACTCCAAAATTAGGTCATATTTCTGGTGCAGATTGTGCCACAATCTGCAACTTTTGCCCGCTCATGCCAGGTCTAAAATAGTGGGCGCAGCGTGGGCAGTGAAGAGGACGGCCCGGCAGTCCCGGCTCATTCGTCATTTTCTGCGCCTGTTTTAGGCGTAGAAAATAGTCTAAATGGGGAAACTGGCTTACATTTAGACTAGCGGCTTAAATGGGCCAAAGTTAAGTAGAGGCCGGCGCCTCTTCATAACTTCGGCGGATCCACCACCATATAAAGGGGTTATTAAGACCCGCGTTTTAGACGCCGGTCTATTTAAATGACCCCCTATTTAAGTGACAACTAAGAATGATTATATTCATATCTGACACTTGGCAACTCTTCCGTTTTCACTGCAGAGCTGACAAGTCTCAGGGGTGCTGCATCCTAACTAAATGCTCCCCTGATTCCTGCAGTCCTCTTCAGACAGTTCCAGGAATGAGGAGAAGTGAGCATCTGCAGTGTAAGGCCTCTTTCACACCTCAGTGGTTCACATACATGTGCTGTCTGTGGTCTCCACAGGCCACTCGCGCATCCATTGATTTTAGTGTGTGTACATATCAGTGGTTGACCACAGATCAAGGGGCTGTAGTGACTCTGCAGAAACATGCCACATTTTGGCCTGTGATTTTGGATCACTCGCACACATTATAGTCTATGGATCTATAAAACCCCGGACTTAACATGGATGCCATCCATGTTTGTTCTATGGTCTTCGCGGATCTTTGCTCTGCAAATCATCTCTTTTGTCCTAGCAGACATTGCCACAGCCCATTAGCATTATTATCATCATCTGATGAGCTTTCTGACTTTGGTTTTGGCTTCGCCTCCTACGCCACCGACTGTTTGGCATGGCCTGTGTGTGCAGCCAGGATGTCTACAAAAATGTATGTAGTTTTGCTAATCAGCCTGAATTCACATTACCGCGTCCGCGTCTCTGCTGCTACTCCTCAGGATCATGTAATGGAGTGAAAGAACAGGATTTTACCATCCTCCTCTACCAACTTCTCAATCAATCACCGGTACTAATACTTTGGAATGGCTCTCTTTATCGAAATTTCACAGATAGAACTCATAAGATGAATAGCATCCAATAGTAAAGCACCCAGAGTTGCAAACCACAAGATCTTATTCTGCTTACAATATCCATATTCATAAAATCGCAGCCTTCTCAGGCACACCCGGCCCGGGTTTCATACCTCCAGATATTTCTTTCCAGGGATCACGGTTTATATATCCTCCCCCTTCCATTATAACCACAATAAGTAAAACTTACTTCAGAATTAAAAACATTCCAACCTTCAATACACATAATCTTTCTTAGTTTTTCATAATATCTTCACAAAACAGGTTTGCACTAATTAAAATAATTAAAATTGCTGCCTTTGGTTATTTAAATGTCACATGACCAAATTGACCAATAGGAGGTGGGATTCTCTTTCTCATCCTACATCATTCATCATACTTAGGGCACTTAAACAGTTCTTATGTATTAAGATTGTTTTGTGTTAAATCACACCAAACAAGGTTTCAGATCACACACTATGTTCATAATACCATCAATGGCCTTTAGCTCAAGGGGTACACTCTTCAAAATAGATAAATTACACAAAGAAAGGAGTGCGACCACATCCAATTTTTTAAGATTAAAAAATACCATTTTATTTATATCACAATAAAAAGACATGTATTATAGTACATAAGTATGTGTACACAGGGGAAATTCACAGATGTAAATCACCCCTTCAGCAGACCCATAGCACTAAATTTGCGCCTAAATACACCTCCTTATATAATACTCTCTGGGAGCTCCCATGCAGATCACATGGAGGGGATATGAAATAGGGCTAATAGTTAAACTGTGCACATGCTATCAGTATGGATAATGTGCCTCACTACTGCGGCCTTGATCTACAAATTTAAACAGAGCCGAGAGGTGCACAGCATGGCTGTTATTACATACCGGAATGCAGGGGCTGCTGAACGGGTGAAAATGGCTCCTCAACGCGCGTTTCGCGTATAGTTGCTTCCTCAGGAGGAGTTAAAAAACAGGGGACAGGAAACAGATTAAAAAGTAGCCGCTCACCAATCAGGTGCTGAACTTGCGATCATGTGATGCATCACGTGATCATTGCGTCACTATAGCGGCGCATGGTCAGTCCGCATCCGCCGCATCACTATACTTCCGCCCTTCCCCTGAGGCCGATAGCGGGGAGGGCGATCAGTCAGATCGCCATCGCCTCCATCAGGCCTACACATGAGAGAAAGTGCCGAAGTGGACCAGCAGATCGAACGACCATGCGCACAAGTAACTAATATGTATCACAGCACTGGTGATCACCCATATCCATGTGTCTACAGCAATACACTATTGTATGATAAATGGTTGACAAATGCTTATAAGGTCAATAATATTACAACCATTATCATATTCTAATGAAAACCAAGTGCAAGTGCATAACATAAAAAATTCATATTACTATATATGCTCCAGTTTTTAATTCATAAATAAGAGTGACTATCGAAAAAAATAATAAATAAATGTAGATATAAAGTGCTACTGCTTATTATACTTTAACTAGTGAAAAGTTCATAGTCCTGAATCATACTCTATAATTAATATATCTATATCATAATTTAAAGTGCAAGTGCATAATAATCTTAGATCATGAAAAATTTGTATCAATATATACTCATGATTTACAATTTATAACTCAAAAAACAGATTATTCCCTACAATTAATGGTGCATTGCAAAATTATTGCGGCTTAATCAATGAGATAAATAGATTAATCCAGAACATACTGAATCTATCATGTTAATATCATCTAGCCATCTACAATTAGTGCCTATAAATGATGTTGTATACATTGCTAAAACTCCTAAATAATATGGAATTATACACACATGAACTAGTATGGTAAAAATATTACAAATATGATACATATGTAAGAAAACCAGAAGGATCTCAATTTACGGCAAAAATAAGGCCTAATTCATTAGATGGTGTATCAGGATCCAAATGACGCGCAGAACACGGCATGCATCAATTTTTATGGTGAGTCGGCAAACTGAAAGAAATTATGTAACACAAAAATTAGTATACACATTATACATATCATATGACAACAAAATATTTAAAAAGAGATGGGTAAATAAATCCCATATCCACCCCTGAAATGATGTCACTGTTCAGAGGAAGGAGCCGAAGCCAAAGCTTTCGTTCAGTCCCTTGGGGGTCAGAGTTTTTAATCTGAAAATCCATCTGGTCTCGATCTGGGCTAGGATTTTACTGTAATTGCCCCCTCTAATCCCCAAGTGTACTCTGTCAATTCCTCTAAACCTCAGTCCAATTGGATTACTTGAGTGATGGATTTTGAAATGTTTAGGGAGGGTTTTCAAATCATTCAAATCCACAATTTCTTTAGCTTTTTCAATGTCCCGCACATGTTCTCTTACTCTTTTGCGGAACTCCCTTGTGGTCAGGCCAATGTAGATCTTATTACATGGACAGGTCGCATAATAAATGATGCCAGTAGACATGCAAGAGATGTATTCTCTGATCTCATAAATTCTACTTTTATCGGAATCTGTAAACTGAGTTGACCTATCCATGTTAGCGCATGCTTTGCAGGCGCCACATGGATAGGACCCCTTAATCAGGGTTTGATCATTTATTTTGCGCCCTGATATATAGTGGCTGCGTACTATTGTGTCTTTTAAGTTCTTAGAACGTCTTGCCGTTAAAAGAGGTTTCTCTGAAATACAGTTGCTCAGTTTAGTATCCGTCTTGAGAATATTCCAATGTTTATTTAGAATTTCATATAGCTGTTTCCACTGATTATTATAGTTTGTAATAAACCTTATATCCTGATTAGTAGTGGATGCCATCTCCCCAGTTTCTTTCTCCTTATTTGGACATAATAGTTGTTCTCTTTTGCGTCCCTTCGCTAATTGGACACCCTTTCTGATCTGTCTGTTGCTATATCCTCTTTCTTTAAACCGATTTTTTAGTTTTTCAGATTCCTCCAGGTAGTTTATCTCGTTTGAGCATATTCTTTTAAGGCGTATAAACTGACCTTTAGGTATTCCATCAATTGTGGATCTCGGATGCGCTGAGTTGGCATGTAGTAAAGAATTGACTGCAGTTGTTTTCCTGTATATTTCTGTTTGCAGTTTTCCTTTATCATCAGCTGTGATCTTAATATCCAAGAAATCGATTGCACGTCCTGCTTTGAAGGAGAGCTTGATGTTAGACATATTGTTGTTCAACATACTCATAAATGTACTGAGATCTTCCATGGTGCCCTCCCATATGAACAGTATATCGTCGATATATCGAATCCAATTATGGACTCTGTCGACATGTTCAGGGGGGCCACCATGGAAGATCTCTCTCTCCCAAGCTCCCAAAAACAAATTAGCGTACGATGGGGCACATGTGGCCCCCATCGCAACGCCTTGTGTCTGTAAATAAAATTTGTCTTTGAAGACGAAGAAATTGTGATGTAAAATGAAATCCAATAATTGCAACAATAACAGATTCAGAGAAGGTTCCAGATTATTACTTTTTAGAAAATTTGCCGTGGCACGCAATCCGTCCTCATGGCGTATACACGTATAAAGAGATTCAACGTCTGCAGTTACTAGGAACATCCCCTCGGTAAGCTGTATTCCCTCAAGTCTGTTCAGAACAGCTGTGGTGTCCTGTACAAAGGAAGGGAGACAAACGACCAATTGCTGCAGGTAAAAATCAACAAACCTACAGATATTTTCACTGAGGCTGTCATTACCTGCAACAATTGGCCGTCCTGGTGGATCTATTCTACTCTTGTGGATTTTTGGAATAATGTAGAAAGTTGCAACTTTTGCATGTTGGGTCGTGAGGCTGTCCCTAATCTTCTTAGAAATAATATCCTTTTCTACTGCCATGTCCAGGATAGTTTCTAATTTTTTTTGGAAACAAACAAGGGGATTATCGGGTAACACTCTGTAGCAGTTTTTATCTTTAAGCAATTTCAATGCTTGTTGTTCATACATTTCTGTTGGCCACACTACGATATTCCCACCCTTGTCTGCAGCTTTAATTACCACCCCCTCCATTTCTTTTAGCTCTTTAAGTGCCCTATATTCCATCCTGTTCAGATTTTTATAACCTTTTCCTTTTTTAATCTTACTCAGATCCTCGCAGACCATTTTTACAAAGATGTCTATGGCTGGACATAAATAGAAGGGAGGAAACGTCTGTGATTTTTTTACAATTCCCTTAGGTAGCAAACTTACCTCTTTACTTTCCTCTGTTTCTTTCTGTTCAGCTAACTCTTCTAAAATTTTTAATGCTTCTCTTTCTTCCTCAGATGTCGTCCAGTCCTCACATCGTGTTTTATAGTGTAGTTTTTTTAGAAGTAATTTTCTGGCAAATAAATGGGTATCTTTTACAGCTGTAAAAACATCAATATCAGATGTAGGGCAAAAGGTTAGTCCCCTTTCTAAAACTGCAATTTGATCCTTTGTTAAAGATATGTTAGACAGATTGATTACCTGCGGCGTGTCTTCCCTTCCTTTCTTGGGAGCCTTATTGTCAGCTTTATCAAACTTTCGTTTTCCCTGTTGACCACGGGTTAGCCAATTGCCTCTTGTACGTCCTGTATATGTATTTGATGCTTCCCCCTTTTGAGAATTGGAATCCGATGTTGAGCCTATCGAGGAGATGGAGGAGCTGCGGGGTCGTGTTCCCCTCTCACCGGTCTCTTGCAGCCATTTATAAACTTTGCGGTTGTTATAATCGGATACGTCACGTTGAAATTTTTGCATCTTCTGTGTCGTGATTTCCTTTTCCCAGGTCGTATAGTTGGTTGTAAGGTCTTCCTCAAATTTCTGGAGATCATCCCCTGTACTGACACTCTGAATTTGATGCTGTAACCCCGTTATTTCCTCCTCCAGGGATTGCAATTTTCTACCATTGGCTTCTATGATGATTTGCATAAATTCCAAAGAGCATTTATTAACTGCGTCTTCCCATCTCTTTTTCAAATCCTCTTCTTCCAAACCGAAATTCGGAAACTTTTGAATTCTGAGGCCTCTGGGGATAATTTTTTTAGATATATAACTTTCTATTGTTTTTTTATTCCACCAGGTTTTAATCTTTTTATGACAGAGATTTTTAAATTTTCTCTGCAGCTCCTTTATCTGAACAGTGACATCATTAAAAACAGGCTGTGACTCCCCACTGAATAGACTGTCAGCTTGTGCCGACCATGCTTGCTCTCTGGCTCTTACGTCCATGACGAAATATGGGCCCGACTTTACTCTGTCAAACAAAACAGAATTGCATTAATAATACCATCAATGGCCTTTAGCTCAAGGGGTACACTCTTCAAAATAGATAAATTACACAAAGAAAGGAGTGCGACCACATCCAATTTTTTAAGATTAAAAAATACCATTTTATTTATATCACAATAAAAAGACATGTATTATAGTACATAAGTATGTGTACACAGGGGAAATTCACAGATGTAAATCACCCCTTCAGCAGACCCATAGCACTAAATTTGCGCCTAAATACACCTCCTTATATAATACTCTCTGGGAGCTCCCATGCAGATCACATGGAGGGGATATGAAATAGGGCTAATAGTTAAACTGTGCACATGCTATCGGTATGGATAATGTGCCTCACTACTGCGGCCTTGATCTACAAATTTAAACAGAGCCGAGAGGTGCACAGCATGGCTGTTATTACATACCGGAATGCAGGGGCTGCTGAACGGGTGAAAATGGCTCCTCAACGCGCGTTTCGCGTATAGTTGCTTCCTCAGGAGGAGTTAAAAAACAGGGGACAGGAAACAGATTAAAAAGTAGCCGCTCACCAATCAGGTGCTGAACTTGCGATCATGTGATGCATCACGTGATCATTGCGTCACTATAGCGGCGCATGGTCAGTCCGCATCCGCCGCATCACTATACTTCCGCCCTTCCCCTGAGGCCGATAGCGGGGAGGGCGATCAGTCAGATCGCCATCGCCTCCATCAGGCCTACACATGAGAGAAAGTGCCGAAGTGGACCAGCAGATCGAACGACCATGCGCACAAGTAACTAATATGTATCACAGCACTGGTGATCACCCATATCCATGTGTCTACAGCAATACACTATTGTATGATAAATGGTTGACAAATGCTTATAAGGTCAATAATATTACAACCATTATCATATTCTAATGAAAACCAAGTGCAAGTGCATAACATAAAAAATTCATATTACTATATATGCTCCAGTTTTTAATTCATAAATAAGAGTGACTATCGAAAAAAATAATAAATAAATGTAGATATAAAGTGCTACTGCTTATTATACTTTAACTAGTGAAAAGTTCATAGTCCTGAATCATACTCTATAATTAATATATCTATATCATAATTTAAAGTGCAAGTGCATAATAATCTTAGATCATGAAAAATTTGTATCAATATATACTCATGATTTACAATTTATAACTCAAAAAACAGATTATTCCCTACAATTAATGGTGCATTGCAAAATTATTGCGGCTTAATCAATGAGATAAATAGATTAATCCAGAACATACTGAATCTATCATGTTAATATCATCTAGCCATCTACAATTAGTGCCTATAAATGATGTTGTATACATTGCTAAAACTCCTAAATAATATGGAATTATACACACATGAACTAGTATGGTAAAAATATTACAAATATGATACATATGTAAGAAAACCAGAAGGATCTCAATTTACGGCAAAAATAAGGCCTAATTCATTAGATGGTGTATCAGGATCCAAATGACGCGCGGAACACGGCATGCATCAATTTTTATGGTGAGTCGGCAAACTGAAAGAAATTATGTAACACAAAAATTAGTATACACATTATACATATCATATGACAACAAAATATTTAAAAAGAGATGGGTAAATAAATCCCATATCCACCCCTGAAATGATGTCACTGTTCAGAGGAAGGAGCCGAAGCCAAAGCTTTCGTTCAGTCCCTTGGGGGTCAGAGTTTTTAATCTGAAAATCCATCTGGTCTCGATCTGGGCTAGGATTTTACTGTAATTGCCCCCTCTAATCCCCAAGTGTACTCTGTCAATTCCTCTAAACCTCAGTCCAATTGGATTACTTGAGTGATGGATTTTGAAATGTTTAGGCACACACTATGTTCAAGCCTTTTGGTTGAAGTTAATCTAAATAATATATGCACTCAGCCTCCCTTTGATGTATGTGTTTTACCAATGAGCTGAGAGAAAGCCAAACAGCTGATTGGTGGGGGTCCCTGGTGTCGGACCCCTACCAATCAGATACTTATGACCTATTCAGAGGATGGGTCATGAGTATAAAAGTCACAGAAACCCCCTTTAGCTTTGTGTTGGGTCCCTAGAACCCTTGAGATAACTGTATATTTCTTAATCTTTTTTTGGTAACAGTTTCTGCAACAGGTTCGCTTTTCTTCCCCTCCTTTTGCACTCATACAGCTGTGTACCACCTTTTCCTTAATAGAAAATAAAATTGGTCATAAGAGGTAACAAGGGAGCGATAACCAGATAATTCCTTAAGGTAGACCAGTTCTTTTTAATTATATATTTGATCTGGCCATTATTAGAGCTGTGCTGACGCATGTTGACCACTTTTCATTGCATCTTGTTTTTTTCAATTTTTTCTATACATCCATCAAGCTCTTTTCTGTCATATCCTTTCTCCAGAAATCTCTCACTCAATATCGCACTCTGTATACAATAGTCCTATACCTTTGTACAATTTCTATATATCCTCTGATACTGCCCTTTTGGTATGTTCTGAATCCATGGTGTATGACAGCTAGAAACATCAATATAGGAATTCCTATCTGTAGGTTTGAAGAATATTCTAGTTTTAATCATACTTTTGTCTATCCTTCTTTAGTACTGTATATATAAAGAAATAGTCGTCAATAAACCTGGGAAGGTACTTAAGACGGCTGACTGGATTTTATTAGGAACATAATCTAAGACAGCAGCACTGTGCTGTCTGAGTGTGAGCTGCAGGGATAAAGTCACCCTCCCTCCCACCCCTTCAGCTGACAGAAGTTGATTTTTACCTTCATTTTTTCAATCCTTGTCAGCTGAGGAGTGGAGGGGGTGTAGCCTAGCCAGATCCAGGGCGTGACTTAATGGGACCTAAAAGTAGATTTTTAACTTCATTTCAATCTCAGTTGGCTGAGGAGTGGGAATGGGAGTGGTCTAACCGGTTCAGGGGAGTGTCCTTTTGAACAGCTCACTCTAAGACAGCAGCACTGTGCTGTCTGAGTGTAAGCTGCAGGGAGAAAGTCACCCTCCCTCCCAACCATCCAGCTGATAGAAGTTAATTTTTCCCTTCATTTTTTCAATCCCCGTTGGCTCAGGAGTTGGAGGGGGCGTGGTCTAACCATATCCAGGGTGTGGTTTAGCTGGGCCTGGGGGTGGGGTTTTAAGTCTTTTGAGGGTGGACACATTGTGGCAGGTGGCATGTCTGGGCTCCTTCCTACAAGAGTGATGCCCCTCTGGGCACTTTACTGGCCCATTTGCATACCAAATAAACAGGATTTTCAGAGGATAAAAGCATCTATTGCTGGAACAAAGGCACATCTTGAAATAAGGTACTAAGTGATATTAGGCCATGGCTTTACTGCAATAGCGATTATCCTGGTGACAGATTTCCTTAAAGCTTTCCTACAGCAGTGAAGTAAAATGGCTGGGTATGTGGAGACTGGAGGACCTGTAAGCTTCTACTGGCTGATAAGGGTCATGTGACCAAGCTTCTATTGGAAAATGCATTTTTTGGGAATATCTCAGGAATGGTACGTCCTAGAGAGCTGAGACCTGGTCTAAAACCTTCCCGGATACCTGATGTACCTGTGTGCCAAATTTCGTGATTGTAAATGCGACGGTGCGGATTCCTTTAGTGGATATACACACACAGGCATACACTCAGCTTTATATATTAGATTTGGAATTTTTATTTATTTTTTAAATATCACACAGGTGATGAGTTTTTTTAGAGTTTCAAATTGAAGGAAGTATGATTAAAAGTAGGACCTGCTTCAAACCTACCAACCCATATGGGCTGACATTGATTCTATGGATGGGCTCCTAGGATAAATCATCTCATAATCAGAACCCATTATCCACCTCTCACCATAACTTACAGTCTCCCAAACTCTCAGGTTAACCCTTTAACGAATCAGACAATATTTGTTTGTTTTTTTATTAGTTTTTTACTCCCCGCATTCCAAGAGCCGTAGCATTTTAAATTTTTCATTCACATAAACATATAAGAGCTCCATTTTGCGGGACAGGTTGTATTTGTTTAATGCCACTATTTAATTTACTATAGGTTGTATTAGAAAATAGGGGAAAAAAATCTTTGTTGGGTGAAAATTACCTTTGAATAAAAAAAGTTTTCTTTGAATCATCATATTCTGGCACCCATAACATTTTTATCTTCTTGTCTACAGAGCCTTGTGAGGGCTTGTTTTATGCAGGGCCAGCTGAAGTTTTTATTGGTAACATAGGACTTTTTGATCACATTTCATTCAATATTTTTTGAGGGTCCCCAGAAATGGCGAATCACATACTTTTATTTCCATTCTACTCTTTTTTTCCATTGTGGCTTTCACTGCACACTATATAAATATTTTTAGCATTTGGACATGGCGATATCAATGATCTTTATTTTTTATTGTTTATTTTTTTTATAAAATTGGGAAAGAGAGGTGATATGAATTTTTTATTTTTAGTGTTTAAAAAAAATACTTTTTGCATGATTTGATTGTAAATTTTAGTCCTCTTAGGGGACTTGAACATGTGATCTTCTGATCGCTTATACCATAGAATGCAATAGTATACTGTTGCAGCCTATGGTAGTTTTACTGGCTGCCTATCATGCCATGCTGCTGGCACAGCTTAATGGACAGCTTGCTGTGACAGGCGTGGGAGGCTTCACAAGTCCCTAGCCATTTCATAGCAAACGCTTGGAGCCCCTCAGTTGTGCCATGGGGGATCCAATCAAAAGACAGAAGGAGCCCCTTTACTCTATTTAATTGCTCAGATGCCATGGTCGCTATTGATCGCTGCATCTGAGTGGTTAAATGACTGGAGTTATGACAGCAGTGACAGCACCCTATGACTGATCTTCACTTTCCCAAATGTTATTTCAGGCTAGTAGGCACTAGGGAGAATTCATGAGCTCATACACTCCAGTACAGTGTCCCTCACCTCCCCCTCTTGTCCAGCTCAGCTTTTTTTTTAACCCTTTGAAGACCAAGCCATTTTTCTCCTTCGTGACCAGGCTTAATTTTGCTAATCTGACATGTCACTTTATATGGCGATAACTTTGGAATGCTTTTATTTATCCAAGCCATTCTGAGATAGTTTTCTTGTGACATCTCGTACTTGATGTTAGGGGTAAATTTGGGTTGATAACTTTTATATTATCCAAAATTTACAGAAATTTAATTTTCTAAATTTGAATGTCTATGCAATAAAGACATATAATGATACCTCATTAAATAGTTTTTACTTACTGTATTTTTCGCCCCATAAGACGCACTCCCCCCCCCAAAAAAAAATGGGGAAAAATGCCCCTGTGTCTTATGGGGCGAATGCTGACAGTTTTACATCGCAGAGTGTGATGTATATGCGAGCGGGGAGGGACTGGGAGGTGGAGCCGCAATTGTGGCAGGGCGGTGCAGTGCCTGTAGTCCGGCCCCGCCGTACACCCTAACAGCTTCTGCGGGCAGGCTGGGCGGGCAGCAGCGTAACTCCCTGATGTCACGTGCCTGCGCCGTCTACTTTATGAATGAAGCAGACGGCTTAGGCGAGTGACGTCAGTGAATGACGCGCCGGCCGTCCGGCCTGCCTGCCCGCATTGTACAAAAGCTGTTAGGATGTATGGTAATATTAGGAGTGAGGGGGCATGTTTAATCACTTTTAATTGAATGAGACATTTTATATTTGTATACTGCAGTACTGGAGCGGCAGGGGGGATCTGTGGATGACAGTTTTATGGGGAACATCTGTGGATGGCACAGTTAAGGGGTGGGGGGGTGGATGGCACTGTTATGGGCTCGGGGGTCTGTGGATGGCACTGTTATTGGGTGGGGGTCTGCGGATGGCACATATATAACAATGCCACCCACAGATCCCCCATAACAGTGCCACCCACAGATCCCCCTGTAACAGTGCCATCCACAGATAGTAACATAGTACATAAGGCCGAAAAAAGACATTTGTCCATCCAGTTCGGCCTGTTATCCTGCAAGTTGATCCAGAGGAAGGCAAAAAAAAAACTGTGAGGTAGAAGCCAATTTTCCCCACTTTAAAATTCCTACCCGACTCCAATCGGGCAATCAGATTAACTCCCTGGATCAACGACCTCTCTCTAGTAACTATAGCCTGTAATATTATTACGCTCCAGAAATACATCCAGGCCCCTCTTGAATTCCTTTATTGTACTCACCATCACTACCTCCTCAGGCAGAGAGTTCCATAGTCTCACTGCTCTTACCATAAAGAAACCTTCTTTCCTCCAGACACAGAGGATGTCCCCTCGTCACAGTCACAGTCCTGGGGATAAATAGCTGATGGGATAGATCTCTGTACTGACCCCTGATATATTTATACATATTAATTAGATCTCCCCTCAGTCGTCTTTTTTCTAAAGTGAATAACCCTAATTTTAATAATCTTTCAGGGTACTGTAGTTGCCCCATTCCAGTTATTACTTTAGTTGCCCTCCTCTGGACCTTCTCCAGCTCTGCTATGTCTGCCTTGTTTGCAGGAGCCCAGAACTGTACACAGTACTCCATGTGTGGTCTGACTAGCGATTTGTAAAGTGGTAGGACTATGTTCTTATCACGGCATCTATGCCCCTTCTGATGCAACCCATTATCTTATTGGCCTTGGCAGCAGCTGCCTGATACTGTTTTTTGCAGCTTAGTTTGCTGTTTATTAAAATTCCTAGATCCTTTTCCATGTCAGTGTTACATAGTGTTTTACCATTTAGTATGTATGGGTGACTTGCATTTTTCCTTCCCATGTGCATAACTTTACATTTATCAGTGTTAAACCTCATCTGCCACTTATCTGCCCAAGCCTGCAATCTATCCAGATCGCTCTGTAGTAGTATACTGTCCTCTTCGGTGTTATCTACTTTACACAGTTTAGTGTCATCTGCGAAACTGTATACTTTACTATGCAAGCCTTCTATAAGATCATTAATAAATATATTGAAGAGAATAGGGCCCAATACTGACCTCTGTGGTACTCCACTAGTGACAGTGACCCAATCTGAGTGTGTACCATTAATAACCACCCTCTGTTTTCTATCATTGAGCTAGTTACTTACCCACATACAGACGTTTTCTCCCAGTCCGAGCATTCTCATTTTATATACTAACCTTTTATGTGGTACAGTGTCAAATGCTTTGGAGATGTCCAGATATACGACATCCATTGATTCGGCGCTGTCAAGTCTAGAACTTACCTCCTCATAGAAACTATAAGATTAAATTAGTTTGACATGACCGATCCCTCACAAAGCCATGCTGATATGGCGTTATTTGCTTATTTCCGTTGAGATGCTCTAATATAGCATCTCTTAGAAAACCTTCAAACAGTTTACCCATGACAGATGTTAAACTTACCGGCCTATAGTTTCCAGGCTCTGTTTTTGGACCCTTTTTGAATATTGGCACCACATTTGCCATGCGCCAATCCTGTGGGAGATTCCCTGTCAGTATAGAGTCTGCAAATATCAGAAATAAGAGTCTGGCTATGACATTACTTAATTCCTTTAGGATACGGGGGTGTATGCCATCCGGTCCTGGCAATTTGTCTATTTTAATCTTTTTAAGTCGCTGATGTACTTCTTCCTGGGTCAGACAGGACACTTTTAATGGGCACTGTAGCAGTGCCATCCACAGATCCCCCCTGTAAAAGTGCCAGCCACAGATCCCCCCCCCCTGTAACAGTGTCAGCCACAGATCCCCTTGTAACAGTGTCAGCCACAGATTCCCCCCATAACAGTGTCCGTCACAGATCCCCCATAACAGTGCGTCATCCACAGATCCCCCATAACAGTGCATCATCCACAGATCCCCCCATAACAGTGTGTCATCTACAGATCCCCCATAACAGTGCCATCTCCAGATCCCCCCATAACAGTGTCCTTCACAGATCCCCCATAACAGTGTCCTTCACAGATCCCCCATAACAGTGCCATCCACAGATCCCCAGTAATTGTGCCATCCACAGACCACCATTAGTTCCAAACCCACCTAGGTGCGTCTTAAGGGCCAGTGCGTCTTATAGGACGAAAAATACGGTAATATTCCCTATATGTCTACTTTATGTTGGCATCATTTAAAAAATGACATTAATTTTTTTTATGACGTTAGAAGGCTTAGAATTTAAGAAGCAATTTTAAAAATTTTCTATAAAACTTTCAAAACTGACTTTTTCAAGGCCCAGTCACTTTGAGGTCCTTATATTATAGAAACCACCAATAGGTGTCACCATTTTAGAAAGTACACACCTCAAATTGCTCAAAACTGGTTTTACAAACTATGTTAATCTTTTAGGTGTTCCACAAGAATTAAAGGAAAATGGAGGTGAAATTAGCCATTTTCAGTTTTTGCGCAGATTTTAAATTTTTATCCAATTTTTCTTTACAGTTTACAGAAACACCCCATATGTGGTCGTAACCTGTTGTATGGGCACACGACAGGGCACAGAAGGCAAGGAGCAACATATTCTTTTTGGAGAGCAGATTTTGCTGGAATGGCTTTTGGGTGTCGTGTCATATTTAAAGTCACACTAAGGCACCCCTACAGTAGAACCCCCCCCCCAAAAGTGAGTCCATTTTGGAAACTACACCCCTGAAAGAATTTATAGATGGGTTTACTGACCACTTTTACCTCAGAGTTGTTTCATAATATTTAGAAACACATGGCTGTGAAAATGAAAAATTATATTTTTTACAAGGCAAACTTGCCCAAATTTTTCACTTTACCAAGGGATAACAGGAGAAAATTCACCCCATAATTTGTTACCCATTTTCTCCTGAATACGGCAACACCCCATATGTGGTACTAAACTGCTGTATGAGCAGACTGCATAATTCAAAAAGAAAGGAGCAGCAACTGCATTTTCTAACGTGGAGTTTGCTGAAATAGATATTAAGGGCCATAGTTTTTTTTATTTTTTTGTTGATTGAGCTTTGTGGGGGCTCATTTATTGCAGGATGGGATGTAGTTTTTAATGGTACCATTTTTGGGTACATATGACTTTTTGATCGCTTTTTATTTAATTTTTTGTGAGGTGAAGTGGGCTAATATTGAAATTCTGCCAGTGTATTATTATTTTTATGAGGTTCTCCATGTGGTATATTTGATAATATAATTTTATTCTGTGGGTTGATACAGTTATGGCAACACCACATTTATTTTGTTTTGTTTATGTTCTACCACTTTTATATCATAAAATCACTTTTTTTTAAATCATTGTTTTTTCGTATCACCAAATCAAAGATCCATAACTTTTTGATTTTTATGTCAATGTAATTGTGTGAGATTTTTTTTTTTTTGCAGGACAGGTTGTGATTTTTACTGGTACAATTTTGGGGTCTATATGACTTTTTGATTACTTTTTAGAAGGTGAAGAAGGAAAAAATTGCATTTCTGTTTTTTCTGTGTTTTTTATTTTTATTTTGTATATGGTATATTTGATGGTTGATACGGTTATGGGCACACTAAATTTGTATTGTTTTTTTTTTTTTTCATGTTCTACCACTTTTTTTTTAAATCATAAAATCACTTTTTTTAAACATTTTTTTTTTGCATCACCAAAATCTAAGACCCATAATTGTTTTATTTTTCCATCAAAATAGTTATATGAGGGCTTATATTTTGTGGCACGGGCTGTAGTTTTTATTGATAACATTTTTGGTATGCATATGACTTTTTGATCACTTTTTATATTTTTTTTAAGGTGAGGCAAAAAAACAGCAATTCTGCCAAATTTGTTATTTTTATTTTTACAGTGTTTACCATGTGGGATTAGTACCATAATCATTTTATAGATCAGGTCATTACAGACGCCTTGATACCAATTATGTGTAGTTTATGGTATTTTTTATTTTTTTTTTAAATCTCTTTTAAATGACTGGATATGTGGAAAGGCTGTTTATTTTTAATTCGCATAGTTATTTATTTATTTTTTTACACTCTTTTTTTTTTGATCTTGAAGATCCAGTGGGGCTGATGGCTGTATTATACAATGGGGGCTAATGGCTGTATAAAGTATAGTACTATTAGTGTTTCCTGATGGCAACACTGGACGCATTTCCAAAGCGTCTGGTTGCCATGCAACCTTCTGGCTACCTATGATGCTACTTATGATGAGTGTATAGGAGGGGTGGAAGATAGGTGGGTTGTGCCCTTGACAAAGCACGACTGCGAAACGGACGTTGGGCCGTTCCCTCCAACACGGGTATGTATTATTCATATATACTATAGCTCTCAGCCATACTTGTTCGACTCTGCGGTTCCTATTTGGGATCTACTGTAGATGTCCTCAGTGACATGTAGTTTGAGGATGCCGGTGGGCACCTATTACTTTCAATATTATGGGCGTGTGGTAAAATACACCACCGAGTCCGTTGAGGTGGATTATTGATTTACATCCATTCCTGTGGTTGGAGTGATCCTTTCCTTACATTAATGCACTTCTCTAGTACATGTTTTTATCATTCATGTCAGATGGTTATTGTCCTGATGTTGGATTATTAATAAAGTTTTTTGCTTATTATTTTGTGTGGTGTCTAGTATATTTATAGGAGTTGATGTTATGGTTCCATGCATGATATATTGGTTTTATATATATATATATCGGAGTAAACCAGTCCATTTCAGTAGAGTGCCTGGTGCCAGAAGCAATATAACCCAAACCAAATGCAGTAAACCCTACAGCCGTATGCATGTGATACCTTTACTGTCTCTGTCCAAGCACTGTCCTTTTAAATGGTCCTTAACCATCTGCGAAAATTCTATTCTTCTTTCGCGCAGAGGTTGGTTCTTAACAAAATTGCTTTTCTGGCACCTTATTATTCACATGGATGGTGTCTCTCTGGAAAAGAATGGTTTTCTTTTGCTTCAGCTTGTCTGGCTTACATAGCAGCAAATGTATAAACATAGTTTCTCTTGGCCTTCTCGCAAACAACAACTTTCTAGGTAGGGGAAATGGGGCCAATGCAATACATGGCAACTTACTAAGAACTGCCAGTTAACTATTTCCTAACCTATAGTACATAGCTAAGCAACTTTAACCATTTGTACCACTTTTTTTTTCAACAATCTGATTTTTATTGAATTTTCATAATTATAAGAAAGAAACATAACAGAGATACGTACATCTAATAAACAGTACTAATGTGGCATTAACAGTTCTGGGTAATCAACAATTCCGAGCCATCATGGCCATGAGCTTGACAACTGAGAAACTTCTAAATAAAGTAGCGATGGAGAAAAACATTGTCATATTGGTACAAGAAAAAACAATGGAGAGAAAAGAGAGAGGAAGAAGGGAGAGTGGAAAGAGAGAAGGGGAGAAAAAAAGGAGACAGAGAGAAAAAAACTAGTGAGGGGGGTAAGGGAGAAAGTTAGTGGAGGGCATAAGAGGAGGATGAGATCCTATGATCTCAGAATGTGTGTAGAGTTACCGCCTATGAGTTGTTTTCTGGGCAAGTGGGCAGTACACCGAAGGCTGCTGAACGCGACTCACCACCGGCTGCCAGCACCGCACCTGACTACAAGCAAGAAGAATTTTTAACTTCCTGCGCGCAACAGCCATCACGGTCTTCCACTTTACGACAGCGCCCAGGACCCACGGGAGGAGTCTGATGTGACGAAGCAGCGCGGCGCGCACAGCTGACCTGTCACTGTCCTGGTGAGTTCTGTAAAGTCGTCCCGGTCCTTCTAACCGGGAAGCGGGGCGGCCGCCAGGCGACTTCAGCGAGGCCGAGGCAGTGGCAGATCCCGAGCCTGGTCTCGGGAGGGGCACTTCCAGATTATTTTCTGTTCGCCGCCACAAAACAATGGTACCTATAGAACAGACTACACAGTGTAGAGGTATACTGTATATTGTGTGGCAAAGTGCATGCTATATGTGTATAACAAACATATTTCACATAAAAACTTCAATTACTTGGCTTGGCCCTTGGGGATCTCGGACACCACTTCAACACAATGGCTGGGGGGCTCGGTGGAGCTGATGTTGTGTTTTATCCTAATGAGAAAGATTTCATAATAAGGATTTGGAGAAGGGGCAGTGGGGTCGCAGAGCAGGGAGAGGCTGGTGCTGCTACTAGGGGGCTCATACCATGGGGGAATAATAAAGCCCACCATAATGCCACCCCCCAATAGAAATAATTCTCCTTATAATGTAACAGTGCACAAAATACCCCCTTGTAATGCCCACAGTTGAGCTAATGTCCCCATAGTGCCCCTATAATATGCCAGTATAAAATACCCCTATATAGTAAATGCCCCCATAGTGCTCCTCTCCCCCTTCCTCTTAGTGCCCCCCATAATGTACCAGTATCAAATGACCCATATATATAGTGCCCCAGTAGATGCCCTCAGTGTCCCCCATAATTTGCAAGTATAAAATATCCCTTCTTAGTGCCCCAGTAAATGACTCCATAGTACTCCTCTCCCTAACAGTACCCACCATAATGTGCCCCAGTATAAAATGCTACTGTACATATCCCCCCATATAAAATACCCCTTCTTTGTGGCCTCAGTAGATGCCCCTATAGTGCCCACCAAGAATGTGCCAGTAAAAAGTGCCCCTAATAATGTGCCAGAAAAAGTGCCCCAATAATGTGCCAGTAATAAGTGCCCCCATAGATGCCTCCCAATAATGTGCCAGTAAAATGTGCCTCCATAGATGCCCCGCAATCATGTGCCAGTAACAAGAGGGCCTCCCATCATGTGCCAGTAACAAGAGACCCCCCCATCATGTGCCAGTAACAAGAGCCCCCCCATGCCCCATCATGTGCTAGTAACAAGAGGCCCCCCATCATGGGCCAGTAACAAGAGGGCCCCACATCATGTGCCAGTACCAGAAAGTCCCCCCCCAATCATATGCCATTAACAAGTGCTTCCCATGCCCCATCATGTGCCAGTAACAAGATGGGCCCCCCCCGTCCATCATGTGCCAGTAATAGGAGGGGGCCCCCATCATGTGGCAGTAACAAGAGGGCCCTCCCTCCCATCATGTGCCAGTAACAAGATCCCCCCCAAAGGCCCCATCATGTGCCAGTAACAAGATGGCTCCCCTCCATCATGTGCCAGTAACAGGAGGGGCCCCCATCATGTGCCAGTAACAAGAGGCCCCCCTATGCCCCATCATGTGCCAGTAACAAGATGGCCCCCCATCATGTGCCAGTAACAAGAGAGCCCCCCCATCATGTGCCAATAAAAGTATTGTAATACATATAAAATAAAATAAAACACTTATACTTACCTCCATATTAGCGATGCGATGCAGGCCTCTTCCAGCCTGTGTCCAGCGCTGTACGGCTGAGGCGGCCCGATGACATCATCACGCCGCCTGCATCGGCCTCTGATAGGCTGCCGGTATCAGAGATACAGGAAAGGGACACGCCTCTCCCTCCCCTGTCCTGCCGCAGCACAGCCATCTGTATCGCTCTCCTGAGGACAGAGATACAGATGACTATGGAGATGAGGGCTTCCACAATAGAAGCGCTTATCTCCCTGTGCCGGCACACCGCCCCCTACTTTTCACCAGGGTCCAGGGCCGGGCTGCGCCGCCAGCTCGGGAAGGGGGGGCAATTGTGGGCTGCTGCTGGGCCTATTTTTACACAGGGGCCTGGAGCTGCAGCTCCATCCGCCCCTACGTTAATCCGGCCCTGGCACCTGCCTCCAAAAAGGCAATACAACAGACTATCCGGGTGTTAAGTGCGCAACAAAAATTTGCCAATGAGAAAGGGGAGATGTGCATGCATCCGAAGTAACCAACCAGTAATCCTTAAACCAAAAACCGAAACACTCCAGTGGTGCTCTTGGGCTCCAAGGCCAAGACTACCAGGCCCTGGTAGAACCCATTATGCTAGAAGACCATCCTTTAGTCAGAGCTGCAAGAAGCCTAGTGACTGTATGTCAAGGTAAAGTGCCTATTCGTCTTCTGAATTTAAGTGATCATAGTATAACTTTGAACAAGCACTACCCTGTGGCTCAACTGCTACAAGTCACTTTCCAAGATGTAATCAGCGTACCTGCAGCTACCACTGAACAATCTGCTCAGAAGCTAAATCCACAAAAACATCCTTCAGACCATTATGGTGGAAAGAACGTAATGTGGGGGATACCTCCACCCCTGAGGATCAAATTGAAGGAGTCTTAAAAGTTGTGCAAGAACATCATCAGGCCTTCAGTAAACACCCTACAGATTATGGTGAAGTCAGTGTAATCAAGCACACCATCTCTCTACCGGTTAACATCCTCCAATCAAGGAAAGGTGCCTATACCACCGACAATGTACCAATCTGTGAAACAAATGATCCAGGAAATAGAGGTCAATGGGCTGCACCTCTAGTCCTTGTCCGAGAGAAAGATGGTAACATACGATTTTGCGTGGACTACAGAAAAATTTACCAAATCACCCACAAGGATGCCTATCCCTTACCAAGAATCGAGGAGTCCCTGACAGCATTAGGGTCCTCAGCTTACTTCTCTACCCTGGATTTAACAAGTGGGTACTGGCAGGTACCTATGGCCCCTGAAGACCGTGAAAAAGCTGCATTTACTACCCCTATGGGCCTATTTGAATTTAATTACATGCCTTTTGGATTCTGCAATGCCTCTGGAACTTTTCAAAGACTAATGGAGAGATGATTAGGCCACAAAAACTTTGAAACTTTCCTGCTATACCTAGATGACATGATCATCTATTCAAAATCCTATGAAGATCACTTAAAACATCTTGCAGAAGTTTTTCAAGTTATCATCAAGCATGGGCTCAAGATCAAACCATCCAAGTGCTACCTACTAAAGTTAGAAGTCAAGTACCTGGGACATGTAGTCGGTGGTGAAGGTGTCAAGCCAGTTCCAGAAAAGTTAGCGGCAGTCTAGAATTGGCCTACTCCTACTACAGTAAAAGAGGTGAGAAGTTTTCTTAGTTCTGCAGGATACTACAGACATTTCATCCTTCACTTCGCTCAGTTTGCTGAACCGATACAAGAGCTCCTGAGAGGACATCCTAAAAAGTACCAGAAATCCTAAATATCAGTTGAATGGAACGAAGAAAGGGAAATCGCTTTCCAACTCCTTAAGAAGAAGTTGTTAGAACCACCTATCTTGGGCTATCCGGATTATCAACAGCTATTCCATTTCTACACTGATGCTAGTCAGAGAGGCCTGGGAGCTGTCTTGTCTCAAGTGCAAGAAGGTAAAGAAAGGGTAATTGCTTATGCTAGCAGATCTCTTAGAGGTGCTGAGAAAAATGACCAGAATTACAGTTCCTTCAAGCTAGAGGTCTTAGCACTTTTTTAGTCTTAGCAATTTGTGGCCTTTACTGATAATAACCCACTGACACATCTCAACACAGCCAAGTTAGGAGCCTTAGAGCAAAGGTGGGCCTCACTACCAACTACTGCCAACTACGACTTCACCGTCAAGTATCGGACAGGCAAGTCAAATGAAAATGCGGATGCCCTGTCCCGCCTGCCTACCAAAGAAGATCCTACTGAACAGATAGACGTATGGGAAGAAGTGGAGATGCCTGCTTTTTGCCAACATTTTGCCCAACAAGACGTCATCACCGTCAAAGGTAAAGAAGTTTTCCAAATCCAACAACAGACAGATCCAAAATCCTAAGTGGAAAAAGAAGGCCAAGTTGCAATCAGAAAGCAGAGTCTTAGGTGAACTTCAAGACGTCTTCACCAGTGGAAAAACCTCGGAAAGAATTTGCAGGAGAAATGTAGATCCAGAGGTACTCAAGCTATGGAGACACCGAAAACAACTCTTTATGCAAAAGGGCTTGATGTTAAGAAGAACCCTAGATCCAGGGGCGTAGCTATAGGGGGTGCAGAGGTAGCAGTCGCTACCGGGCGCAGGAGACTAAGGGGGCCCAAAGACCCTTGTGCCACATAAGACACTGGCATTATAAAAAGTGCATACTGGTCAATTTGCACCTCTGGCTGTAGGGAAGGGGTTAGGTTAAGAATTTGGCATGAGGGGGTGCCCTTTCAATGTTTGCCTCAGGCAGCAGAAAGGCTATGTGCTCCCCTGCCGCTTACCAACAAGCACTGAGGGACGGGGGCCCAAGCTGAACTCTTGCACCAGGGCCCATGAGCTTTTAGCTACACCCCTGCCTAGATCCAATCACCAACGATCGGGTGTACTAGATCTTAATACCACGCCGAGATGCCAGAATCGTCCTCGAAATGTACCATGATAAATCAGGACAAAAAACTGAGGCTACTACCCGCAGAAGATTCTATTGGATTGGAATGAGAGGAGATATTGAGAATTGGTGTTGAGAATGTTCTACTTGTGGCATTGGAAGAAGTGAAAGGCATGACCAAAGAGCACCATTACATTCCATTGTGAGCAAAACTCTGCTAGAAATAGTGGCCATTAACCATGTAAAGTTGGAACCAAGTCGCTCAGGGTATACCTACGCCATGACAATAATTGATCACTACACCAAATTTGTAGTAGCTGTACCTGTTAAAGACTTGACAGCCAAAACCACCGCAAATGTTTTCTGGAAAAACTTCCAGTTGCCCTATGGATGACCTGAAAAGATTCTCACAGATCAAGGATCTTCCTTCGTTTCCCAATTGTTCCATGAACTGTGTTCACTTCACAATTGTCAGAACAACAGCTTACCATCCTCAAGGTAACAGACTTTGTGAAAAAATTTATCAAACCTTAATTGAAATGTTCAGGGCTGTACCACCTGCTAAGAGAACCAAGTGGCCAACTTTACTAACTCAATTGATGTATACTTACAACAATGCCATTCATTGTTCTACTGGATATACTCCATATTATCTTATGTTTGGCCGCCAATGAAAGTTGCCTGCAGATCACACCCTGGATGTGCAAGTCCCAGACTCAATTAATCCTCTAACACAAACTGATTGGGTGAGTGAACATCAAAAACGCCTAGCTGATGCCCAGGAGATTGTTCAAATCCGTATGGCAAATGCACACAACAAACAACAGAACGACTATAACCAGTCTGTTAAAGCAGAGCCTTTTGAAATTGGTAACCATGTGTGGCTGAGAAATAACCATCGCACTAGCAAGCTGGATACCAACTCGGAAAGAGAACCCTACCTCATTACAGCTATCCCTAATGGTGAGAATGATGTCTATGAAATCCCTAAGGAAAACAGAGCACCACAAATAGTGCATCCGTCTTAAGTTGTGTCTAAAAAGAGCTGTTCAAGAGGAAATTCCGTCCACAGTGCAAGTGACTGAAAAATCAGCTGAACCCGAAGGACCAATGCAGGCTATTGAGAAATTGTTACTGTGGCTTAACATTCCTGTACCCGCAAAGGTAAATACAGTTCCACTTCAGCAAGAAGAACTATCTCATGGAGGATCCGCGGAAACCCCAGATGTGCCCAGTTCTCTTGAACCAACGTCTATGGAGTCACTACCACTTCGGAGATCTGACCGGACTACTAAAGGACAACCACCTGTCTGTTACAGAAACAGTAATTCCCTTTCCTTACAATTTGAAGCTACAAAGCCGGGTGAAAGACTTATTACTGTGATTGTTTTGCCTTACCCAAAGGACTCTCTAAAAACTGCTTCTACCTGTTGTTGCAACGTTTAAACCTTGTGCCCTGAGATAGACTTTAACGTACCTGAGCCTCCGTGATATTCCTTTATTGACATTTTGCTCAGGGAACGGACTCATGCCCTGTGAGCCTCCTGTAAGGATTATTGTTGAATTTTGTTATGGACTATCCTGGTTTTGACTGCTTGTTGTGCCAGGTCAGTGCCCCAGTTCACCAGTCTTGAAGGAGAACGACACCCCCTTGTCACCAAGATTATGCTACAAAGTTTATTTTTATAAGGTGTATTTTGATACTATTTGTTATTTATATTTGTTTGCTTGTTTTGCATGTTTGCCTCTTTTGTATCTTCCAGGAGACTTCGTCCAGAATGTGTCGAGGTCGACACATCTTAAACAAAGGGGGTATGCAGCGTCCGACTAGCTTATGTGGGAACTGCAAAAGCTTTTTGTAGTATTCTGTGATTTCATGCTGCATTGTATTACCATGTGAAATCCCTTTTTACCAGGCGGTCAGGTACACCACATGCATGTCACCTCTAGATGGGGGTAGCACCACAGTATATATAGGGCAGTGCAGGCCTAGTTAGTCAATGGAGAGGAGAAGGAGTGGGTTGAATGAGTGAGAGTGTAGCTGCTAGCTGTAGTAAATGCAAGGCAATTCAAGGGAAACAGAGAGGAATAATACACAAAGGACAACAGCCATTTATTCAGGCTTTGAGGACCTTTGGATTCAAGATGAAGGACTTATTGGCTTCTGGCAGCCTCACCATTAAGAGCTGGAGAAACAGAACCAGATTAAGGAGCTGAATATTAGTGAGTACCTAACTAACTACCCTAGCCTAGCCAGTATAGCGCCATGTCAATAAAAATTATATGAGCAAATAGGTAGTTTACCTGATCCCTGAATCCCTATCCCGCTCAGCACAATCCAAAGTGCCAGCAGGTAGAATGGACTGCAAGTGTGGAGCACAGGATAGTCACGTGAACCGGATATACCATGTCCACGTGACTGGAACGCTGATGCGTTCCACCAGTGTGTTCCATGCAATAATACTGCGTATACGTAATAGGCAAGGCATCCAGGCACCAATACAATAAAACAGCAGAGTGCAGCACAGAATGGTCACATGGGCATAAAATGGCGTGCCCATGTGACCGGGATGTGCTCCAAACATGCGTTCCAAACGATACCTCTGTGCCTGGATTGGAGGCTGGGCATAAAGGACACCCTATGCATACCAAACCACCCTAAGGGTCCATTTTCACATCCGTAGTGTATTGCGGATACGCAAATTGCGGTTTCGCAATACACCCATCCGGCACCCCCATAGAAATGCCTATTCTTGTCCTCAATTGCGGACAAGAATAGAAGATGTTCTATTTATTTTTTTCGGGAGCGCGGGCAAAAAGATCGGCGGCGTGCTCCGGAAATGCGGATGCAGAGAGCACATAGTGTGCTCTCCACATCCATTCCGTCTCAATAGAGAATGAATAGGTCTGCACCCGTTCCGCAATTTGCGGAACGGGTGTGGACCCATTATTACGGATGTGTTAATGGAGCCTGCGACAGGACCAGGGGGAAAGTGGTAGAAGGACTCTACATTTCACCTAGGTTCCTGTCCTATACGTTCTAAAAGGCAGCCAGGGAATTGACAGCAAGGAAAACTAGGTTTTTCTCTTTGCAAGGGTTTTGTTAAAAAAAAAAAACCTGGTTAGAAGGGCCTGGCTGCTTGGAGCAGGGAGAGTTGGGTGGGTCCCTGCTCCAATTAGCCACTCCAGGTATTCAGGGTAACTGTGGCTAATCACCTTGGAACCTAAGTGTGCTATAAAAGGGCAAACAGCTCACTAGCTGCTCTCTCTGCTCCTGGGAAGAACCCTGCTGTGTGAGTAAAAAACTGTGTTTTGTTGATGGAGCTGGGCACAAGGCTCAGTTCCATGTAGTTAGGGACTACTGCCTGTTTAGATGTAGTGGCCAGACGGCCAGGTATTTCATTTGTTTTGAACTGTTTTGTTTAATATTTATTTTTCTGCAAAAATCAATAAAACTGGCTGAGGCCAGTTGCACCATACTTGCTTGGACTGGACTGTGTTTTATGTGCCTATAGCGCCCGTCTATCCCAGGAGACGGCGGTCCCGTGAGTTAATCCCGTTACAGACGGTGGAGGCTGTGCTGGCACAAAAATCCAGCAAGTTTTATGTCCTAGGTTAAGTCTGCTGTTCTGAAAAACCCAAACAGTGCAGATATGGAGGAAGTGCTGAAACAGCTGATCCAGGCTAACATACAGCTTCAAAAGGCGAATGCTAACCAACAGGAAACCAATCGGTTGTTCATGGAGACTACGCAAGCTGGTTTCAGAGAACAGCAATCGCTTAATAAAGGTCTGGTGGAGCAGATAGCGGTGCTTGCTGAAAGGCCCCAAGTCCGGGAGGAATCCATCTCTGTGGGGAGGAGAGTGCAAGCTTCCCTTCAAAAAATGGTAGCAGGGGATGATGTGGAGACCATTTTTGAAAGAGCCGCTGAAAGAGAGAAACTCCCAGCCGAACAGTGGGCAGACACCCTTGCTCCATTTCTGAGTGGGGAGCCACAGAAAGCCTACTATGATTTGAGTGAGCAGGATGCCAGACAGTACCCAAAACTGAAAGCAGAAATTCTTGCTTGCTTAGGTGTAACATCTGCGGTCAGAGCCCAGCGAGTGCACAACTGGACTTTCCAATTGGATAAACCGGCGAGGTCGCAAATGTATGATCTTTTTCACCTGGCTAAAAAATGGCTACAGCCAGAGGTATCTACAGCCACTCAGATGGTGGAAAGAGTGGTCCTGGACCGGTTTGTTCGTGCTCTACCAGTTTGGATACAGTGCTGTGTGGGACCAGCGGACCCCAGGGATGTGGATCAGCTCGTCGCCCTAGTGGAGCAGTATCTGAACACCGAGGAGTATCTCCAAGACCTCTCTCCTACTTGGCCGGCCCCAGGGAGCCAGAAGTCTACCGATCATGGTAAGACTGTTCCTAATCTAAAGGGGGCGAGAGAGGGGCGTAAAGTAGGAACTGAGACTGACCTATTAGCCAGACCTCCTAAGCCAGTTAGCCCTAGACAGCCTTGGGAGGTCAAAAACATTGTTTGCTGGCGATGTCAAGGACTGGGCCACGTGGCTGCCAACTGTCCTTTGGCTGATGAGCCTATGGAGTGTGACAGTGGGCGGAGGAGGTCATTGTTTGCGGGACCTGCCTACTCTGCCTTACCGACCCCAGATATGGAGCGACAAACTTGCAGCTTGGTGATTGAAGGACACTCAGTTCAAGATCTGTTGGACTCTGGTAGTCTAGTGACTCTTGTGCATGGCAGCTTGGTGGACACTAGGAAGCTGCAAAAGAGACAGATGGGGGTCATCTGCATACATGGGGATACAAAAGAGTACACCACTGCTATAGTCTCTTTTGAAACCCTGTGCGGGAAAGTAACCCATGAAGTGGGGGTTGTAAACAGTCTGTTGCATACTGTCATTGTGGAGTGTGATTTTCCTCTGTTTTGGCAAATGTGGAATATGCTTGATAAGTGTTTAAGTGGGTCTGCTGTAGATCCCATTCCCCTGGCTGAACCTGAAAATGTGCAAACAGTAGGGGTGACCCAGAGTGAAACCGAGAATTTTCCCTTAGCAGTGCTTGCAGGTGATACTAATGATGTCCCGGAAATCGGTCTCCCTGACTTGCAGTCTCCAATGATAACTTTGGGACAGCTCAACTCAGGGACCCTACATTAACCCATGCATGGCAAAGTGTGAAAGTAGTCAATGGGGTGCCTCAAGAAACTGGGGTAGAGAAAATATTTCCCCATTTTTCTATAGAGAATGAACTCTTATATAGAGTTGATGAGCAAAATGGACAAGTTGTGGAGCAACTTGTGGTCCCAAAATCGCATCGCCAAAAGGTGATGGGTCTAGCCCATTCACATGTGCTAGGAGGGCACTTGGCTTATGAAAAAAAAATAAGACTGAATTTTGCAGAGGTTTTATTGACTCGGGGGATATAAAGATATAAAAGAATACTGTGATTCATGCCCAGAGTGTCAATTACACAACCCGGTAGCGACCTTTAGGAGTCCGTTAGTGCCACTCCCGATTATTGAAACTCCCTTTGAGAGGATTGCAATGGATTTGGTGGGACCTCTTGTTAAGTCTGCCAGAGGTTACCAATACATTTTGGTTGTCCTTGATTATACTACCCGCTATCCTGAAGCAATACCTCTAAGGAAAACCTCTGCAAAAGTGATAGCCAAGGAGTTGTTCCAGATGTTTACTAGAGTGGGCATACCTAAAGAAGTACTCACTGACCAGGGGACGCCCTTTATGTCAAAGGTTACAAAAGAGTTGTGTAAACTGTTGAAAATAACTCACTTGCGTACCTCAGTTTATCACCCCCAAACAGATGGACTAGTCGAAAGGTTCAACAAAACCTTAAAAGTGATGCTCAGAAAAGTGGTGGCACAGGATGGGAAAGACTGAGATTGTCTTTTACCATATCTTATGTTTTCTGTACAGGAGGTGCCTCAAGCATCTACAGGATTTTCTCCCTTCGAGCTAGTGTATGGTCGGCACCCTCGGGGTCTTTTGGATATTGCCAAAGAGACCTGGGAGAGTGAGGCTATACCCTACAAAAGTGTGATTGAACACTTGTCCCAAATGCAGGAAAGGATTGAAAAAGTAATGCCAATTGTAAAAGAACACTTGCTGCAGGCCCAGGACAGTCAGTCCCGGGTTTACAACAGGTCGGCTAAAGTAAGAAACTTCAACCCTGGGGAATAGAGTATTAATCCTTGTCCCCACAATAGGAAGTACATTTTTTGCCAAATGGCAAGGACCTTATGAAATAGTTGAGAAGGTGGGAGAGGTGAATTACCGGGTTCACCAACCAGGTAGACGTAAGCCCTACTAAATTTATCATGTGAACCTTATCAAACCCTGGAAGGACCGAGTTCTGTTAGGGGTTATAGAGGAGTCCCATAGTGACTGGTCTAGTCCTATAGTCTTGGTTCCCAAACCTGATGGCACCATACGTTTCTGTAATGACTTCAGGAAACTGAACACTGTCTCAAAGTTAGATGCTTATCCAATGCCTTGAGTGTATGAGCTGATTGATAGGCTTGGTAATGCTAGGTTCTTTACCACATTAGATCTTACAAAAGGTTACTGGCAAGTACCGTTGACTGAGGGGGCCAAAGAAACTTTTAGTGTCCCTGATGGCCATTTTCAGTATGTAGTCCTTCCCTTTGGTTTGCATGGGTCCCTGGCCACATTCCAGAGGATGATGGACAAAATTTTAAGACCACATCGTAGATACGCAGCTGCCTATTTAGACAATGTGATAATCCATAGCACGGATTGGGAAAGTCATCTACCCAGGGTAGAAAACATCCTGAATTCTATTAGGGAAGTGGGTTTGACAGCGAATCCCCAAAAATGTGCCAATGGGCAAGAAGAGGCAAAGTACTTGGGGTACACGATTGGATGAGGAGTTATAAAACCTCAAATAAACAAAGTGGAAGCCATCCAGAGCTGGCCAAGGCCTTTGAACAAAAAACAAGTCAGAGCATTCCTAGGTTTAACAGGTTATTATAGGCGTTTTATTGAAAATTTTGCCAGCATTGCGAGCCCTTTAACAGACCTTACAAAAGGGAAGGATTCAACCATGGTCAAATGGACCACGGAGGCGGAACAAGCCTTTCAGAACCTGAAGCAGGCTCTATGTGCTCACCCAGTGTTAGTCACACCAGATTTTAAAAAGGAGTTCATTGTGCAAACAGATGCCTCAGATGTTGGTATAGGGGCTGTGTTGTCGCAAGTAAGGGCTGGGGAAGAGCATCCAGTAGTGTACCTGAGTAAAAAGTTAAATGAACATGAAAATAAATACTCCATTGTAGAAAAGGAATGTTTGGCAATTAAGTGGGCAGAAGAAGCTCTCAGGTATCATTTGGTAGGGAGAACATTCAAACTGGTAACTGACCATGCCCCCCTTAAATGGATGTGCCAAAACCGTGAGAAAAACAGGCGAGTGACCCGATGGTTCATGTCTCTTCAAGATTATAGTTTTACAGTTGAACATAGGCCCGGGCGTCAGCTTGGAAACGCCGATGCCCTGTCCAGGATGTACTGTTTAAGGGCACAGAGTGTTCCTACCCCAAGATCGAAACAGGGGGGGAGGATATGTGACAGGACCAGGGGGAAAGTGGTAGGAGTCTAGATTTCACCTAGGTTCCTGTCCTATATGTTCTAAAAAGCAGCCAGGGAATTGACAGCAAGGAAAACTAGGTTTTTCTCTTTGCAAGGGTTTTGTTAAAAAACCTGGTTAGAAGGGCCTGGCTGCTTGGAGCAGGGAGAGTTGGGTGGGTCCCTGCTCCAATTAGCCACTCCAGGTATTCAGGGTAACTGTGGCTAATCACCTTGGAACCTAAGTGTGCTATAAAAGGGCAAACAGCTCACTAGCTGCTCTCTCTGCTCCTGGGAAGAACCCTGCTGTGTGAGTAAAAAACAGTGTGTTTTGTTGATGGAGCTGGGCACAAGGCTCAGTTCCATGTAGTTAGGGACTACTGCCTGTTTAGACGTAGTGGCCAGACGGCCAGGTATTTCATTTGTTTTTAACTGTTTTGTTTAATATTTCTTTTTCTGCAAAAATCAATAAAACTGGCTGAGGCCAGTTACACAATACTTGCTTGGGCTGGACATTTTTTTATGTGCCTATAGCGCCCGTCTATCCCAGGAGACGGCGGTCCCATGAGTTAATCCTGTTACAGAGCCTAAGAAAGGTAAGGGGGAGAGGGGAACCCAAATCTGATAAACATAAAACAAAAAATGACCTAAGTATACCAACAGGTTAACTTAAGTAGTTACCATAAAATGGTGATGAAGGGCCAAACCTGAATATAAATAGTGATGAGCGGCAGGGGCAATATTCAAAGTATTTTGTAGAATATTCATCATATATTTGAGAATTCGAGCTTATATTCTTGATTGAGAAAATGGGCAATGCATTTAATGCGTGCAAAATACCTGCATGGGTCACATATGCTACATTTTCCAAGCTGGTATAAGTTTCCTGAGACTGGAGAAAATGGTTGGCACGGCGGAACATTAGAATAGCTTGATATGCAGACAGAGTGCTCCAATATATTTGTGCTTGCGAATTTTCAGCATTTAATGATCTACATATTTTTTCGCAATACGTGCAACTTGTGACATCACAGCACTATGTCTGTAGCATGTATGTATGGACAGCAGAATGGACAGCAGAACCTATCAGCAACACTATAGATCAATCTACACTGACTATCTCCCCCCTAACTATCTGAATTATATATATGTTAACTGTACAGAGCACAGCAATCACACTGCTGTCTCCTTCATAACTGCAATAAACTTTAGAAAATAGCTGCTGGGGAGGTTCTTATATGGTAAGGTGTAGGCAACTTTTCTATTGGTTGCTAGGGATGTTGCTAAGCTGTGACAAAGCCTTCTCATTGGCCCACAAGCTAGAAGAAGGGAGGGATGATCACCTGATGTGTACTGTGTTAAAAAAAAAATATATTCGTTATTATGACTATATAGCACTATATTTAAATATTCGCAAATTCTCGAAGTGCTGATATTGACAATAAATATTTGCTCTTTGAATATTCATGCTCAATACTAAATATAAATGATAACAATATAAGAAAACAAGGTACCCTAAATCAGGGCTGCCATAAGAAATTTTGGGGCCCCTTACACAGCTCCAGGCCTGGGCCCCCCTCCTACCCTTCAGAATTCGTCCTGACTCCACCCCCCCTCCACCCCCAAGGACCTACCCCCAATTTCATTATTTTTTTACAACTACAAAGACAGTAAAAAGTGATAATCAGCGATTTCAGTAAGGAATTCATTTTTGACCAAATAATATGAAGCCTGCTACCACGACAAGGTAGACTCTTTTAAGCAGGACCCTCCACTAACACTAACTACACTACCTGTTCTAATCTGCCCTAGCAATCTTCCCCTGGCACATTTAAGAAAAAACACCTTAAAAGCACAAGGTTTACTATTACAGTGTTATGGGGGGATCGGTGGATGACTTACTGTTATGGGGGGAATCTGTGGATGACCTACTGTTATGGGGGGAATCTGTGGAGGACTTACTGTTATGGGGGGAATCTGTGGATGACCTACTGTTATGGGGGAATCTGTGGATGACCTACCGTTATGGGGGGAATCTGTGGATGACACACTGTTATGGGGGAATCTGTGGATGACACACTGTTATGGGGGAATCTGTGGATGACACTGTTATGAGGGATCTGTGGATGACACACTGTTATGGGGGGAATCTGTGGATAACGAACACTGTTATGGGGATCTGTGGATGACACACTGTTATGGGGGATCTGTGGATGACACACTGTTATGTGGATCTGTGGATGACACACTGTTATGGGAGATCTGTAGATGACACACTGTTATGAGGAATCTGTGGATGACGAACACTGTTATGGGGATCTGTGGATGACACTGTTATGGGGGATCTGTGGATGACACACTGTTATGGGGGATCTGTGGATGACAAACACTGTTATGGGGGATCTGTGGATGACAAACACTGTTATGGGGGATCTGTGGATGACACACTGTTATGGGGGATCTGTGGATGACACACTGTTATGGGGGATCTGTGGATGACACACTGTTATGGGGGATCTGTGGATGACACACTGTTATGGGGGATCTGTGGATGACACACTGTTATGGGGGACCTGTGGATGACACACTATTATGGGGGATCTGTGGATGACACACTGTTATGGGGGATCTGTGGATGACACTTTTATGGGGGATCTGTGGATGACACTCAACCACTCTGAAACCCAACTGGTCAAACTTGTTAAATGGATCCCAAACACAATATGCACAATAACACACCCCACCCCCTCCAACACTTAATTAACCCCTTCATGGCCTAAACATTTTTTTTCAAAGCAGAACACAAAGCTAAATAGAGCTGGGTGGGCTGGCAAGGGAGGGGTTAATAACAATAAATGATGGAGGATCCTGGCCCTGTGGGATAATCCAGAAAACAGCTTTGCATTTTACCCCCGAGCAAAGACCACACAACATAGAGCTGCCTAGCCAAGTAGACAACATAAGGATCAATATGAAAATAAATAATTTGGAGCCTTTGAAATAGCTCAGCTCAGTATGCGGCATAGGCTACTTTCACACTGCCGTTTCTGGGTCCGCCTGTGAGATCTGTTTCAGGGATCTCACAAGCGGCCCCAAACAGATCAGTTTTGCCCCAATGCATTCAGAATGGATAAGGATCCGTTCAGAATGCATCCGTTTGGCTCCGTTCCGCCTCCATTCCGCTCTGGAGGCGGACACCAAAACGCTGCTTGCAGTCGGATCGTTAAAATATTTTAACCTGTGACTCATTTGATTCTCAGACTCCCTGTACTTGTGTCAGTGACTCAGACTCAGAGCTGCTAGTGCTTACCTTTCCTCAGCTCTGATTGGTTGGTGGGCGGGGAGGGGAGGGACTGGCAGCAGCAGCTTCCACTCTAGGATCAGATTACACTCCTCCCGAGTCCCTCCCCTCCCTGCTGCCAGCGGCTCTGCTATTGTGTGCTGTGTCACTCACTGACTCAGCTCTGGTTGGTTGGTGGGTGGGGAGGGGAGGGGCTGGCTTAAGCAGCTTCCACTCTAGGATCAGATTACACTCCTCCCGAGCCCCTCCCCTCCCTGCTGCCAGCGTCTCACTCTCTCTATGTGCTAGGTCAGACTGAGCTGTTTCACTCGGATCCACTCAGTCAGAGGAATCGACTCCTCCGGTTCAGTGAACTGAATCGATTCAAATGAATAATTCGTTCATGAACCGGACATCACTAGCAAGGAATAATCAATTGCCCCCCTCTAGCGATGCAATAAAGTTCAACTCAAGTCACTGACAAATGGGAGGGGGAAAAAAAAATATAAAAAATATATATATATATATATATATATTTTTTTTTTTGGAACTGGCTGGGCCCTCCCAGGGTCAAGGCCCCTTACTGGGGTATTGGCTGTACCCCCCTGATGGCGGCCCTGCCTGCAGAATCTGCTGTGACTTCTCTCCATTATGTATACAATTCCACGCCTGTGTCCTTAAATCTTAAAGATGGGAGGGAAACCGCAGAGAGATGTCCCTAGCTGACAGCAGTGAGGAGCAGTGTGCTCTGAGATGTAGCAGCACAGCCAGCTATGTAAAGGATTGGCACAGACTCTACAACAGCAAAATAGTAGGACATTTTTAATAAAGACTATTCAAATGAATGATTCGTTCATGAACCGGACATCACTAGCAAGGAATAATCAATTGCCCCCCTCTAGCGATGCAATAAAGTTCAACTCAAGTCACTGACAAATGGGAGGGGGAAAAAAAAATATAAAAAAAAAAATATATATTTTTTTTTTTTGGAACTGGCTGGGCCCTCCCAGGGTCTGGGCCCCTTACTGGGGTATTGGCTGTACCCCCCTGATGGCGGCCCTGCCCTAAATACCTCCCTGAATAGAGGAACTGTAACGCCATCCTATATCTCATGTGTACAGATATACAAAATATATAAATGCCAGATAACTATAAAAAAAACTAAGATAAAATTAATTGGCTGTTATGGCAACTGGAACAAAGCTGAACTAACGCAAAAAGAAAAAAACATGTATTTCAGATAAAGAAAGACAATGTTAGGCTACTTTCACACTTGCGCTCAGAGCGGATCCGCTCATATAATGCAGACGATGGGATCCAGCCAGGCGGACACCTGAACCCTGCAAGCAGCGTTCAGGTGTCCACCTGCTGAGCGGAGCGGAGGCCAAACGCTGCCAGACTAATGTATTCTGAGCGGATCTGCATCCACTCAGAATGCATTAGGGCTGGATGGATGCGTTTGGGGCCGCTTGTGAGAGCCTTTAAACGGAACTCGCAAGCGGAGCCCCGAACGCTAATGTGAAAGTAGCCTTTCATTTAGTCCCCCAGGTGGCTGGGAACTAAACCGATATATCTGTTTGGATTCCTTCTGAAGCATACGGTGGTCCCAATCACCTCTTCTGGGGATGGAGACACCAGTTCTAGTGCCGAAAGTTAAGTACCTAAGGATCACCCCCATGGCAATCTATAACATGATTAGCCACCGGGGTGTGATTCTTCTTCTTAATGTTATTTACATGTTCACATACCCTGCGCCTCAGTTCTCGGTATGTTTTTCCAATGTAGTCCATAGGACAAGTACACAGACATAGATATATTAGCCCTTTGCTTTTGCAATTAATAAAATATCTGATCGTGTATCTGAGACTGGTTACCGAACTGATGTTGATTTTAGTGTTTCTCACAAATCTACAGGCTTTTGACAGGAGCCACATTTAAAGGTCCCCAAGGGCTTTCGATCGAGCCATGTACCTGATTGTCTTGGGCGTGAGTAGTGACTATGCACTATCCCCTCCTATAGGTGACACTAGGCCGAGGCAGAAGAACCTCAGAGATCCGGGTCCATACGTAGAACTGGACAATATTTATTAAGGATGTCCTTAACTTTATCATTTGCTGCATCGTACGCCGAAATTATTCTTATAGTGTGCGCAACTGGAGGGCTAGGTGTTTTCGAGACCAGCAGATTGTTTCTATCCTGTGTCTCAGCATGTTGGAAGGCGTCCCTCAGAACACGTTGAGGGTATCCCCTTGCTTGAAATCTGTGATAGAGAGCTCTAGATTTGCGATAGAAATTTTCTGTGTCGGAACAATTTCTCCGCATCTGACGGTATTGGCCCTTGGGAATCCCTTTCTTCAAAGCTGTAGGATGGTAACTCTCCCAATATAGTAAATTATTGGTGGCGGTGGATTTTCTGAAGATCGTGGTAACAAGTGTCCTAATGGAATTCGGATGTAAAATACAGGCCTACATTGTTACTATTAAGAGCACTAGTACTAGCGCTAGACTGAGAAGCCCGACTGTAGGGTATGCTGGGCCCAGTAAATAATCAATCAATAGTCCTCCTGCCGTGCCTGCTGTCCCAGGTCTGGCTCCATTAGTTATACCCCTGGATATCTGTGTGTGTGGCAAACTCGGCAGAGACAAGATGTACTATAGCTGAAAGAAGTTGTCTGAATGGAAAAGATGAGGAAAGAGAACATGGATAATCAGAGGAGACATTACTAGATATAAGTATGTAGTACTGTATTCTCCTGTATATTTGGTAGCACTAAACGAAAGGTCCATTTATATATGCCTTTAGCACTAAGATCTGGGGTATACTGTCCAATATATGTTTTTTTACTCTATGTCTCTGTATGGAGTAGGGAAGCAGACTGCTTATTCCCTGCAGCATAAAAGGTTTATTTTAAAATCTCATCCATGGTTAGCACTGGTGCCTTGCAGCACTGGGGTCCTAGGTTTGAATCCAAACAAGGACAAAACCTGCATGGAGTTTGTATGTTCTTCGTGTGTGTGTGTGTGTGTGTGTGGGGGGGGGGGGGGGGTTTCCTCCGGGTACTCTGGTTTTCGCCCACATTCCAAAAACCTACTGATAGGGAACTTAGATTGTAAGCCTTATTGGGGACAGCTTGATACTAATTTCTGTAAAGCACTGTGGAATATGTCAGCGCTTCAGTAAAATCAATAAAAAAATACACCATTGGCCTCCCTGGGGTCAATGGAGGCCTATGGATAGATTTATGCATTGGGAGCGCACACAGCAAGAACAGTAAGCAGGCCAACGGTAAAAAATAAGTGTGGTCCAAGCTGGAGGAACAGCCCAGGGTCTTTGGGCCACTTAATCTGTCACTGTTAGTTCCATTTTGTTATTTGCAACCCATTCCAAATTCATGTGATGCCTTCCCTCTATGGCTAGTAAATGGTGGTAGTGGTCCCCTTTTTTTCTTATCCCCCTTTGAATAAAACACCCACCAGCTTCTAGTATCATCCTCTTTCCCATTGCTCCTGGGTCCTGGAGGTGTCCATTCATTAGATGTTTTAATGTGAGTTTTATTAAAAGCTGCAATCTAACCCTGGCCACAAATATCCAGTTGTTAGTGTCTTTTTATTTAACATGGTACTGTGAGCGTTGGGCCTTGGTTTTGGGTCCCAGCAATCTCACCCAGTTGCTCTTTTCTAGGTTCTGATTGTTCCCAGCGGCAAAAAGATACTTTTTATAAATGCCAATATACTAGAAGATTACTCTTGAGCGAAAAAAAGGCATTTCTGAAAATGTGTAGATTCCAATGAAAGATGTGTGTCATTGAATAAAGTGTCAAAGTTGCCCTTATTGTAGTTATGAATCAGCATATATTGTTATCATGCTAAAGTACTGTATTCATATCACATTATGCTGACATAGCATCTATCATTGTTATATCACTAACAGACGGTATAGAATTCCTGACACAATTATTTTGTTTAAAAGATAAGCCAGTGGGTGTAACTGTAGACAGAACCAATGGGGTTGGGTCTTACATTGTTTTGAAGTCTGTGTCTCTTTAAAAGTGCAAGTCAGAAACATATCAGGGACTGTCCACTTCATCTGCACTGACCTGAACCAACCATGACTTTCTCTGAAGCTGAGAAGGCAGCCATCACCTCCATCTGGGCCAAGGTTGCTGGCCATGCTGATGACATTGGAGCAGAGGCTCTGGAAAGGTAACACTAACCTGTCAAACGATCATTTACACTTATGATTTGTTGTGTATTAAGACATTTCTACTAAATTAACAAACTTGATATTTATAATTAATTTATCAGTCCGATGCCCTTTCTTATGGCTGGACACAGCGCTAAGTATTATATTGGCTTACAGTATTTTTCTCTACTGATAAAGTATGATATGAAACTTAACCATAAAGTTATGCAATAATTACCCATTTAGTTGTTTTTTTTCTCCATGCTTATCGCACTTTGGGGAAAATTAATCATCTCCCTTGCACCTGAAAAGTGGCATTAAAAAGTTGCAAACTATGTGTTTGTAACTTTTGAATTGCGATTTACACCACCCTGACCAATTCCCCTAAAGCTGGATTGGCAAGGGCGGGAAGGGTGTGTGGCCAATTTTTATGACAGTTTTCTGGTTCAAATGAAGGCAAAAATGTATTGCAGCGCTGAGCTGACGTAGATTTCTGTTTAGGCGCACAACTGCCGGAGTATTCGCCTAATTTATGATGAAGCTTGCGCCTCGTCAAATTAGGAGCATCCTCCAGAGGCGCCGGGGGTATGAAGGGGATAATTAATTTGAAATAATGTGCAGATTAAAGGGGTTTTGGGAAGTAAGATATTGATGGTCAATCCTTACAGTAGGCAATCAATATCTGATCTGTGGGGTCTGACTCCCGGAACCCTCACGATCAGCTGTTTGATAAGGCTGCAGCACTCCACTGAGCGCTGCGGCCTCTTCCTAGGACAGTGATATCACATTTACATGGCTTTTTTTGTAACTCAGTCCCATTAAGTGAATGGGCCTGGGTGGCAATACCAGGCACAGCCGCTATACAATTTACAGCTCTGTGCTTGGTATCTTCAAACAGCTGATTAGTAGGAGTGCTGTGAGTTAGACTTCTACCGATCTGATACTGATCATCAGCATTGTAATCCTCGAAAAACCCTTTAATATCATATATTCGGATAAAATCTTTACATCATGTACATCATGTAGTGGAGCCATATCACATTTAAAATCAATGACCTAGCACATTATCACAGTGCTTGTTACTAATCTATATTAATCATATGTTCTTTTCCTGCAGGCTCTTCCTGAGCTTCCCTCAGACCAAAACCTATTTCAGCCACTTCGACCTGAGCTCTAATTCCAAGGATCTCCATAACCATGGAGGAAAGGTTGTGAAGGCCATTGGTAATGCTGCCCAGCACATTGATGATATTGACCATGCTCTGTCCTCCCTCAGTGACCTGCATGCCCAGAAGCTCAAGGTTGACCCTGGCAATTTTAGGGTAAATATTAGCCAAGTCATATTTCTAAAGCATCATTATCATTTATGTGACAGTCTATAATAAAAATATTTATATTTTTTATTTTACTCTATCTGTCTATTATAGACTGATTGTGTAGTTAGAAAAGTTTACAACTAGAGTTGAGCGAACCCGAACTGCAAAGTTCGGGTGAATTTATTTTCCATTATAACATGGTTATAACGGAAAATAATAGCATTCTTAAAACAGAATGCTAAATAGAATGTCTATTGAGGGGTTAAAAATAAAAAATAAACTCACCTCATCCGCTTGATCGCGCAGCCGGTATATTCTTCAATAGACATTTTATTTAGCATTCTGTTTTAAGAATGCTATTTTCCATTATAACCATGTTATAGCGGAAATAATAAAGTGGCGTTCGGGTCCCCATTGACTAAAATGGGTCCGGGAGAAAAGTTTGGGTCCCTAACCCAAACTTTGACCTGAAGTTTCCGCCAAACCCAAACTTCCACGGATTCGCTGAACCCTATGTACAACTAATTATCTACTTTCATGTGATTAGCAATTGGTCAGGATTTTTCATCAGTATTTGGAAGCCAAAACCAGGAGTGGGTCCAAAACACAGAAGCAATGTAGGTCTTTCCATTTTTCCAAGTTTTCTCTGTAGGTTCTCCTCCTGTCTGGCTTACAAGCACTAATGCAAAATACTGCCATGTGAATGAGGCCTTATTCTTATATGGATGTCTAATGACAATTTTCTCTTGTAGCTGCTGTCCCACTCCATCCAGGTGACTCTGGCTGCCCACTTTCCTAAGGAATTCAATGCTGTTGCTCAGGCTGCCTGGGACAAGTTCCTGTCCGTCGTGTCCTCTGTCCTGGTCTCCAAGTACAGATAATCTGGGCCTCAGTATGATAACTGCTTGCTAACATATCTTTGCCAGTTATTGAATAAAGCTCATTTCAACAACACATTGTTTATTTCATCATTATGTTTTTGGCTTGGATTAATATAGGTACTTATAATTGTGAATAGTTCTGAAGCCAAATTGTTATCTGAACATGGTGTCCAACAGGTGGTCCCACCAAAGGAGTTTATAATCTGTCCACAGGATAGGTCATAAGGGTCTAAATGGTGGGACATCCGACCACTGGTATCACCATCCATCATGAGAACAGGGTCCTGGAGTCTTTATGGTGAATGGAGAAATAGTCATGCATACATGCTCTAATATCCACTTATAAAGAATAGCCTTAGAATAATTAGAATATAAACTTTAATCATGCAGAGCTGTCATCAGGATATTCTGCTTATTGAGGGACGACATAGCATTATGACAGTAAATTGGGCTATTGGCTAAATGGAACAAAACATCATTTCATTTGTATAATAGCCAAAAACATTCACACAACAGTGAAAGATGGCTGTGTGACGGTCATTTTTTTAAAATTGCTGTCACACGGCCATTTTCAGCCCTATTGAAGTCTATGGCATATGACATTTTTTAACATGCCTGGAATAATGGCCACCAATAAATAGGACCTGTCCTATTTTGTCCATTTTCGCATCCTGACAGCCCCGATAAAATTGAAAGGGACCATTTTTAATGGCTGTTTTTCAGAAAGGCACCTTGAAAAACAGCCATGAAAAACTAACAGTTTAAGTGTTTTTAATGGCTGTATTTATTTCACTGTCGAGTGACTGTACACTTATAGTTATGACACTGCTCTATTCATGAGACCCCAGTCTTCCCACACAACTGTGAGTAACAGTTGTTAATCTGTCTGCATATACAGCGCTGTATGCTTTTGGCTATTATACAAATGAAAGGATGTTTTGTTCCATTTAGCCAATAGCCCAATTTACTGTCATAATGCTATGTTGTCCCTCAATAAGCAGAATATTCTGATGACAGCTCTGCATGATTAAAGTTTATATTCTAATTATTCTAAGGCTGGATTCAGACAGCCGTATTAAAAAATGTCTGTGTTTCTGCCACAACACATGGATGTTTTTTAGTACTCAGTGAGAGTCAGATGTCCATTTACTGTAGGAAAAGAACCTGGCAGCTGCCTGAAACAATTATCTTTAGATCTGTGTCCCATGAAACGTGGACCAGAGTGGTCTATGCCTTGAGTTTATTCTAGGGTCTGTGAAGAAAAGTTGATGTGTTAATTGCACCATGGTCTTCTAGGGGTCTGTGTGTTGTCCTAGTGCAGTCCATTGCATGGAAAACACACAGGCAGAAACTGCTGCTGTCTGTATAAGGCCTAAAAGAATACTAATGTTCCTTAACCGCCTCCGGACTGCCTAACGCAGGATCGCGGTCCGGAGGCGGCAGCTCTGCGCACAGTCTCGCATATATGCGTCATCTCGCGAGACGCGAGATTTCCTGTGAACGCGCGCACACAGGCACGCGCGTTCACAGGATCGAAAGGTAAGCCTGCCAGCGGCGATCGTTCGCTGGCAGGCTGGAGATGCAATATTTTTTATTTTATTTTTTTAATCCCGAACAGGTATATTAGACGCTGTTTTGATAACAGCGTCTAATATACCTGCTACCTGGTCCTCTGGTGGTCCCTTTTGCTTGGATCGACCACCAGAGGACACAGGCAGCTCAGTAATACGTAGCACCAAACACCACTACACTACACCCCCCCTGTCACTTATTAACCCCTGATCACCCCTGATCACCCCATATAGACTCCCTGATCATTCCCCTGTCATTGATAAGCCCCCTTGTAAGGCTCCATTCAGACATTTTTTTTGGCCCAAGTTAGCAGAAATTTTTATTGTATTTTTTTCTTACAAAGTCTCATATTCCACTAACTTGTGTCAAAAAATAAAATCTCATATGAACTCGCCATACCCCTCACGGAATCCAAATGCGTAAATTTCTTTAGACATTTATATTCCAGACTTCTTCTCACGCTTTAGGGCCCCTAAAATGCCAGGGCAGTATAAATACCCCACATGTGACCCCATTTCGGAAAGAAGACACCCCAAGGTATTCCATGAGGGGCATATTGAGTCCATGAAAGATTGAAATTGTTGTCCCAAGTTAGCGGAAAGGGAGACTTTGTGAGAAAATACAAAAAAAATCAATTTCCGCTAACTTGTGACAAAAAAAAAAATTATATGAACTCGCCATGCCCCTCATTGAATACCTTGGGGTGTCTTCTTTCCAAAATGGGGTCACATATGGGGTATTTATACTGCCCTGGCATTTTAGGGGCCCGAAAGTGTGAGAAGAAGTCTGGGATCCAAATGTCTAAAAATGGCCTCATAAAAGGAATTTGGGCCCCTTTGCCCACCTAGGCTGCAAAAAAGTGTCACACATGTGGTATCGCTGTACTCAGGAGAAGTTGAGCAATGTGTTTTTGGGTGTCATTTTACATATACCCATGCTGGGTAAGATAAATATCTTGGTCAAATGCCAACTTTGTATAAAAAAAATGGGAAAAGTTGTCTTTTGCCAAGATATTTCTCTCACCCAGCATGGGTATATGTAAAAAGACACCCCAAAACACATTCCAAAGAGCACCTTTAGAATTTCACAGGTCATTTTTTACACATTTTGATTTCAAACTACTTAACACACATTTGGGCGCCCCTAAAATGCCAGGGCAGTATAACTACCCCACAAGTGACCCCATTTTGGAAAGAAGACACCCCAAGGTATTTCGTGATGGGCATAGTGAGTTCATGGAAGTTTTTATTTTTTGTCACAAGTTAGTGGAATATGAGACTTTGTAAGAAAAAAAAAACTAATCATCATTTTCCGCTAACTTGTGACAAAAAATAAAAAGTTCTATGAACTCACTGTGCCCATCAGTGAATACCTTAGGGTGTCTACTTTCCAAAATGGGGTCATTTGTGGGGTGTTTGTACTGTCTGGCCATTGTAGAACCTCAGGAAACATGACAAGTGCTCAGAAAGTCAGAGCTGCTTGAAAAAGCGGAAATTCAAATTTTTGTACTGTAGTTTGTAAACGCTATAACTTTTACCCAAACCATTTTTTTTTACCCAAACAATTTTTTTTTATCAAAGACATGTAAAACAATAAATTTAGGGAAAAATTTATATATAGATGTCATTTAAAAAAAAAAAAATTACAACTGAAAGTGAAAAATGTCGTTTTTTGCAAAAATTTTGTTAATAAAAATAATAAATAATAAAAAAAAAGTTAAAATGTCAGCAGCAATGAAATACCACCAAATGAAAGCTCTATTAGTGAGAAGAAAAGGAGGTAAAATTCATTTGGGTGGTAAGTTGCATGACCGAGCAATAAACGGTGAAAGTAGTGTAGTGCAGAAGTGTAAAAAGTGGCCTGGTCATTAAGGGGGTTTCAGCGAGGGGGGTTGAAGTGGTTAAACAAAAAACTATTTACATTAGAATTTAAAACTCATTCAATCACCCTTTAAAGTTTTTTGAGACTTTTAACTGATGACCAGTATCTGTTTGAGTCGCAGCTCATCTCCACTCAAGTGAATGAGGCTAAGCTGCAATACCATGCATAGTTGTTCTACAATGTACAGCATTGTGTATAGTAAGTTGCGAGAATAGTGCAGCGCTACTCTAAGCTGGGGTTCTTCTCAAACAGCTGATTGACACAGGTCCTAAGTGACAGACCCCCACTGATCAGATACTGATGACGTATCCAGACAGGGGCGTAGCTAGAAATGACTGGGCCCCATAGCAAAAAACATTTTTATGGGCCCCCCTCCCGGATGTCAAACTCCCACATACCTCTCGGACCTCGCCGCCACATCCACAGCTCCTCATGCACCTGCGACTGTTACGCGTATGACTGAGCACAGACAGTTGGTCACTAGCAATGCATTTGTGCCAGTGTAGGAAATGTATGAATCTAGCTGTATGTGTATTAAAGTAGGACTAGTCAGAACTGCTGCCCAGACTGCGGTATATGAAAGGGAGCTTGTCTGCACAGGGTTGTCAGCAGAAACGCTATTACACCAGGACACTCACCGGCTGCATGCCTAAGCTGTGCCGACTCCTATTCCCTTGAAAAGGGACTTCAACAGGAGTGCCCCTCAGTAAGCCTATGATGACAAGGATACAGACTTGATAAAGGGGTCCTGTGTACCCCGAAACGCATCGTCTTTGCTAAATAAAAAATACTTTGCATTCACGTTGGTTACCATGGCAGCCAGGACGCTATTGAAGTCCTGGCTGCCATGGTCAGTTATTCAGCAGCATACTTACATGCACTGTGGCCGCCCAACGCTCCTTCTTCTTGTAACTCACAGGTCTGTGCGGCGCATTGCTTATGCTTATAGCAATGCACCGCACAAACCTGTGACGAGTTACAAGAATGAGAAGCGCCCGGCAGCCACAGCGCATGTAAGTATGCTGCTGAATAACTCACCATGGTGTAGGGCCCTATAGCTATTGCTATGGCTGCTATAGCGATCCCTATGCCACTGTATCCAGAGGATAGTTCATCAGTTAAAAAGTCTCGGAAAACCCCAATAACACTAACACTTTTTTGCACAAATTCCATAGTAGATGGAAACTAATGGCTTATCCAAATCAATTGTTTGGGCCCTGCATGGGTTATGGATCTGTAGTCTCTCCATATGCCACTGTATGGTATCTCAGTAAGGCACCATATTCTCACCTATAAGCTGTTGTTTCCAGAAGACAATACCTCCATAATATGGCATGAGATGCTGTTGCATGCCACAATTTGTTTTCTCACCGATTCATACATATATAAAATTGGAGGCACATAAAGATACAGTATGGATTAATAGCAGATGAAGTGCAACATTTTATCAATCTATGATCATTTTATGATGGTGAGTTCAATAAAAGAGTTCAAGAGGGGCCTGGATGTATTTCTGGAGTGTAATAAAATTACAGGCTATAGCTACTAGAGAAGGGTCGTTGATCCAGTGAGTTATCTGATTGCCTGAATGGAGTCAGGAAGGAGTTTTTCCCCCTTAATTGGGGAAAATTGGCTTCTACATCACTTTTTTTTTTTTTTTTTGCCTTCCTCTAGATCAACTTGCAGGATAACAGGCCGAATTGAATGGACAAATGTCTTTTTTCGGCCTTATATATTATGTTATATACTATGTATGTTACACAAAACAGATCATTAACGGGGTTGTCCCACAAAAAACATTCTACAGTTTTCAAACCAGCTCCTGGATCTGAATACTTTTGTAATTGCATGTAATTAAAAATGTATAGTTATTCAATAAAATGTATCTGTGTCTGGCTCACTGAGATGGCCGCACATGCTCAGTTTCATTGTCATGGTAGGTGAGGGAAGGGAAGCAAACTCCAGCTGAGAACTCCAGAAGCAAATATAAACCGCAAAGGCTATAGTGAGAGGCGGGTATAAATGGCACCACTAAATTGCTAATGAGGGTACTTTCACACTAGCGTTTTTCTTTTCCGGCATAGAGTTCCGTCACAGGGGCTCTATACCGGAAAAGAACTGATCAGGCATATCCCCATGCATTCTGAATGGAGAGTAATCCGTTCAGTTTGCATCAGGATGTTTTCAGTTCAGTCGTTTTGACTGAGCAGGCAAAAGAGAAAACCGTAGCATGCTACGGTTTTTTCTCCGGCGAAAAATACTGAAGACATGCCTGAACGCCGGATCCGGCATTTTTTCCCATAGGAATGTATTAGCGCCGGATCCGGCATTCAGAATACCGGAATGCCGGATCCGTCGTTCCGGCATGCGCATGCGCAGATCGGTAAAAATGCGAAAAATGTACAAGACGGATCCGTCGGTCCGCATGACAAGCGGAGAGACGGATCCATCCTTGCAATGCATTTGTGAGACGGATCCGCATCCGGATCCGTCTCACAAATGCTTTCAGGCAGCAGCAGATCGGCGGATCCGGCGGCCAGTTCCGACGACGGAACTGCCCGCCGGATCACACTGCCGCAAGTGTGAAAGTAGCCTGAGCAGAACCTGTGGGGAGGTGAAATCCTGCCCAAAAACACAACAAAGAGAAACAGAACAATCTGTCAGACTCACGTCAAGCAAGTCTATCAGATCTTCTCAGACCTCTCACAGGGCAGGGCGTGACAGTACCTTCCCTTCTACAGGTGACCTCTGAGCACCCAGGACTAACCTTATCCGGGTGTGCCCTGTGAAGTCAAGGCGACTAGCATTGACATCGTTAGCCGAAACCCACATTCTTTCCTCAGGGCCGTATCCCCTCCAATGCACAAGGTACTGAAGGGAGCCACGAAGAACACGTGAGTTGATTATTATGGAGATCTGAAACTCCAGATTACCATCAACCAAGACAGGGGGAGGTGCAAAGAAGATGGTTCAGCAGGTTCAACATACTTCTTCAACAAAGACCTGTGAAACACATTATGGATCTTCCAGGCCTTGTAAGGACCAATAAATCTTGGGCCCAACTTCCAAGAAGGTACTTTCAACTTAATGTTCTTAGTGGACAACCACACCAAATCATGCACACACAGGCCCGGACCAGTCATACGTCTCTTGTCAGCCATCCATTTATATCTTTATAAGATCCATCGTGGATCTACTCCCAGGGTGTCCCGCAAGGACAGCATCATGATGTTCCTTAAACTCGACGTTCAGAAGGAACAAACAACTTCCCTGAAGGACAGGAATCAGGTCCCTCACCTTGAGCCCCAATCACTTATGCCTCCAGTTCGGGATAAAGAGCCGATACAAACACCCTATCAGCCAAAATCGGAGCGGGATCCTCCGAATCCCCCCCCCCCCCGGAAAGCTACGTGACAAAGGATCCGCTTTGACGTTTTTGACCCCAGAACGATAGGTGACCACGAAATAAAATATGGTGAAAAATAATGACCATCTGGCCTGCCTAGGGTTCAGACGCTTTGCTGATTACAGGTAATCGGATGAATTGCTCCTTCTAGCCAATTATGTCATTCCCCAAAGGCCAATTTAATGGCCAGCAACCCTCTATTCCCAACATCATAATTTCTTTCGGCAGCAGAAAGTTTATTTGAGAAAAAAAGCACACAGGCGCCATTTTCTAGGAGAGGGACAAAACGGCTCTTACTCCCACTTCTGATGCGTCTGATGCGTCCACAATGAGGGGTGGAGAAACCTCGGGTTGCATCAGAATGGGAGTGGAAGCAAAACATTCCTTTATAGCAGAAAAGGTTTGTAATGCTTCTTCCGACCAGACTGAGAAGTCAATACCCTTCCTAGTCATATCAGTCAAAGGCTTGACAATAGTGGAATAATTCAGGATACATTTTCTGTAGTAATTAGTAAAACCCAAAAACCAAATCAGAGCTTTCTGATTCTCCCGCTGATCCCATTCCAGTACCGCACACCTTTTCAGGATCCATGCGAAAAACTTGAGGCAGAAAGTAAGTAACCCAGAAACTGCAGCTCCTGGACAGTAAACACACATTTCTCCAACTTAGCATACAATTTATTCTCCCGAAGGATTTATAATACTTGTCTTAAATGATCCTGATGAGTCTCCAAATCGGGGGAGTAAATTAGTATGTCATCAAGGTAAATAACAACAAACCTCCCCACCAAATGATGAAAAATGTCATTGATAAAGTGCTGGAAGACTGCCGGGGCATTAGTCAAACCAAAAGGCATGACCAGGCTCTAGAAGTGGCCCTCAGGGGTATTGAAGGCCGTCTTCCATTCATCCCCTTCCCTGATTCTTATCAGATTATAAGCCCCTCTCAAATCCAACTCCGACAATCTGATCAATTAAATCCGGGATTAAGGGAAGAGGATAAGGATCACGAACAGTAATGAGATTTAGTTCCTGGAAATCATGTGTCTATCAATCCATACGGCTAGGAACATGGCCACCTCCAAAGAATCAGGGTTTCCATGAAATGCAAGGGAGTCTTTTAGTCTCTCAGACAGACCGTGACAGAACTGACTACGGAGAGCTAGGTCATTTTACTCCGAGTCAGTCGTCCATCTTCTAAATTCAGCACAATATGACTCAGTAGAACGTTTTCCCTGACTCAAGGTATGCAGCTTAGATTCAGCCAGAGAGACCCGATCATCATAAATCAGGCCCAGGGCTCTGAAAAATTCATCCACTGGTCAGAGGGACTGAGAACCGATCAGCAGACAAAAGGCCCAAGAGTGAACATCACCTTTTAGCAGACAAATGACAATCCCTACTCTTTGATTTTCGTCTCCAGATGAGATCAGACGTAGACGAAAATACAATCTACAAGATACCCTGAACCGAACAAAGCTATCACTTCCCCCAGAAAACCTATCTGGAAGAGCAACCTTAGGTTAAAGGATGGCCTGGTTCCCACCAGCGGAGCCAGACGCCAGGAATCTCTGACACAGTACAACATAATTACGGAGGTCAGCTACCTCCCAAGATAATTCCTGCATGCAATCCACCAGTGCATCAACAGCTTCCATTTTGCACAGAGCAAGGAAAAAAATAACGGTATGGGTGGTTTATAATGTCACGGTAGGTGAGGGAAGGGAAGCAAACCAAATACAACAGAAGCAACAAAACACCAGGCTAGGCCCCAAAGCTAGGAAACAGGGAAAGGTCACCACCTGACAATCCCTGAGCCTTTCCCTGACTGCTAACAACATTAGCAAATCCTTAAGGGGGAAGTGCTCATGCGCTGGAACATAAGCCTAACTGAAACTGTAACAAACCCTCAGCTAGAGAGCTGGAGATAAGACAACCGGTTCCTAGTGCTAGGTGCAGGAACCAGCGTCTTCCTGAGGCCTAGCCAGAACACACAACAAAAGAGAAGGAGTAGGACTTAGCTTAAGACGGATGGAGAGCTGGAGATCCACCAAACACCAGCAGAGAACTCCAGAAGCAAATATAAACCGCAAGGGCTATAGTGAGAGGCAGGTATAAATATCACCACTAAATTACTAATGAGCAGAACCTGTGGGGATGTGGGATCTTGCCCAAAACCACAACAAAGAGAAACAGAACAATCTGACAGATAGACTCACGTGCAGCAAGTCTGTCAGATCTTTTCAGGCCTCTCACAGAGCAGGGCGTGGCATTCAACCTCCAACTGCCTCCTGAGCTGTGATAGAGAGCTGCAGCAGAAAGGACACGCCTCCCGAGCTGCAGCAGAAAAGACACTCCCCTTGAGCTGCCAGCTTGATATAAATCTAGCAGAGCAATGAATGGGGAGATCTCTGGATCCATATGAGGTACAGGGCTGGTTCTAGCTTTGTAAGAAAGAGATTGTCATGTACCATATTATGTCTGATTTTTTTACATTAATCATGGGAAAACCCCTTTAATGAATTAATGAATAAGGCTTTAGACACAGCATTCCGTCATAGAATTGCATTATGGTCCGTGGTAACGGAATCTATAACGCAATTCTGCTTTTACCACCAAACGAAGCACAAACAAATTTCAAAATATGAAATTCGGTCATCTCTAATTTTAATGTCACCATTTTTTTTTCTTAATAAATGAACTGTAAAACATCACAAAATTGGGTCCATCTACAAACATGATGGTACAGAGTAGCCGACATGATGGTACAGTACTAGGTCAATCTGCAGACATGATGCTATAGTATAGAGCCCATTTGTTGCCATGATGGTAATGGTTGTCGACACACATGTACACAATAAGTTCATTGGTACTGCTCATATCTGCAGTTCATAAACAGCACTGCAGTGCTCACACAGTGCAGAGCTGGCCACTTGGCCATGAAGAAAATAGTGTTTGAGTAGGACACCATTGATCTAATAGTTATCACTTATTCTGTGGACATAGGATAACTTAACAACTGGAATACCCATTTAAGCAGCTAATACAGTACTTCTCACAACTGAGAGTAAGACCTCATGCACACAAGCGTGTATGTTTTGCGGTCCTTACTTTGGTGATCCATGATTCCATTTTTATGTTGTTGTGTATCCGTAGTTATTTTGTATCCATTCCGCATGGCTGCAAAAAATGTAAATCTTAGGGCTCTTTCACACTTGCGTATTTCTTTTCCGGCATAGAGTTCTGGGGCTCTATGCCGGAAAAATCCTGATCAGGATTATCCCAATGAATGGAGAGAAATCCGTTCAGGATGAATCAGGATGTCTTCAGTTCAGGACCGGAACATTTTTTGGCCGGAGAAAATACCGCAGCATGCTGCACTTTTTGCTCCGGCCAAAAATCCTGAACACTTGCTGCAAGGCCGGATCCGGAATTAATGCCCATTGAAAGGCATTAATCCGGATCCGGCCTTAAGCTAAACGTCGTTTTGGCGCGTTACCGAATCCGACGTTTAGCTTTTTCTGAATGGTTACCATGGCTGCCAGGACGCTAAAGTCCTGTTTGCCATGGTAAAGTGTAGCTGGGAGCGGGGGAGCAGTATACTTACCGTCCGTGCGGCTCCTGGGGCGCTTCAGAGTAACGTCAGGGCGCCCCACGCGCAGGGATCAACTGATCGCATGGATCACGTGATCCATGCGAATGGGGCGCTCTGACGTCTGAGCACTCTGAGCGCCCCGGGAGCCGCACGGATGGTAAGTATACTGCTCCCCCGCTCCCCACTACTACTATGGCAACCAGGACTTTAATAGCATCCTGGCTGCCATAGTAATCACTGAATGCATTTTGAAGACTGATCAGTGTTCAAATACTTTCAGTTCACTTGCGGTGTTACGGATCCGGCGGGCACTTCCGGCAACGGAAGTGCACGCCGGATCCTAACAACGCAAGTGTGAAAGAGGCCTAACTTCTATGTGACTTCTGCTTTGCGGTTTGAAAAAAAAAAGGATGCAGGAAATTGTCATAATTGTCATTGGCATTCTGTTACGTTTCACATCAATGGATTCGCAAAAAACATATGACATGCGGATAGCATCCGTGTGGCACCCATATTTCTTTTTTTTTGCAGACCCATTGAACTCAATAGGACCACAGACCACATTTTGCGAACAAGAATAGGACATGCTCTATTTTTTTGCGGGCCAGGGAACAAACATACAGATTTAGACAGCACACGGTGTGAAAACTGGCTGAAGGACCGTGTCCAGAGAGTTGTGGTCAATAATTCCTATTCAGAATGGTCCTGGGTTATAAGTGGTGTACCCCAAGGTTCAGTGCTGGGTCCTCTATTATTTAATTTCTTTATTAATCATATCAAAGATTAATAGCACCATTTCTATTTTTGCAGAATTGACACTAAGCTGTGTAGAACTGTAGTCTATGGAAGATGTCCACAAACTACAAGTTTACTTGAACGCTCTGAGTGATTGGGCATCAACTTGGCAAATGAGGTTCAATGTGGATAAATGTAAAGTTATGCATACTGGTAGCAATAATCTCCGTGCATAATATCTCCTAGGTGATGTAGCACTGGGAGAGTCACCTATAGAGAAGGATTTGGGTGTCCTTGTGGATGGTAGATTAAATTGTAGTTTACAATGTTAATCAGCTGCTTCTAAGGCCACCAGGATATTGTCATGCATTAAACGAAAATATCATTTGGGAACCCCAATATAGTTGGCTGACATTGGATGTTGAAGCCCTCCATAAGAATATTCCACATGCAGCGGGCATTGAAACTGCAAAACACTTTTTAGAAATGGATAACCGTCTCTCCTGCAAGCACAAGGAGCTCATACTGGATGCAATTCATTTTATCCTTACGCATAATATCTTTACTTTCGAGGGAAAGATCTATAGGCAACGAAACGGGACCGCAATAGGGACGTGTTTCGCGCCCAGCTTCGCCAACTTATACATGGGCTGCTTCGAAGATTAATTTATGCCGGTCACAACTGGAGGAACAATATCATTTTTTACAAGTGGTATATTGATGACCTCATTGTGATTTGGAACGGCCCCAAGGAAGAAGCTCAGGCATTTATCACTTACCTCAATACAAACAGATGGAACCTTTCATTTACCTCCAACCTAACAACCACGTCCATCGAATATTTAGACTTGATCCTTTATTCAGATGACAAGAACATCAAGTCCAAGACGTATTTCAAAAGGGTTGACGGAAATAGCTACCTTGACTATAGGAGCGCCCACTATAAGAAGTGGAAAGATAATATTCCGTTCAGTCAATTCAAACACATCAGAAGGAATTGTACGGATGATGACGATTTCATCTCTCAGAGCAATATATTACGTCTAGGTTCACAAAGAAAAAATACCCAGAAAGAATTATACAAAACGTATTTATGCGGGCAAAAAGAATGCCTTAATATATATAAAAAAAAATGGGCTGACCGAAACATCCAAAATCGCGGAATATAAGACTTCCTTTATCACGACCTTCAACCCCAACCATGAAGCTCTAAGAACCATTTTAACAAAATATTGGCACATCCTGAAAGATGACCCATATCTGAAAGACACGATACCACCAAAACCCCATATCTAGAGTTGAGCGGACACCTGGATGTTCGGGTTCGAGAAGTTCGGCCGAACTTCCCGGAAATGTTCGGGTTCGGGATCCGAACCCGATCCGAACTTCATCCCGAACCCGAACCTCATTGAAGTCCCGAACTTTTCGGCACTAAAAAGGCTGTAAAACAGCCCAGGAAAGGGCTAGAAGGCTGCAAAAGGCAGCAACATGTAGGTAAATCCCATGCAAACAAATGTGGATAGGGAAATGAATTAAAATAAAAATAAAATAAATAAAAATTAACCAATATCAATTGGAGAGAGGTCCCATAGCAGAGAATCAGGCTTCACGTCAGCCACCACTGCAACAGTCCATTGTCATATATTTAGGCCCAGCACCCAGGCAGAGGAGAGAGGTCCCGTAACAGAGAATCTGTCTTCATGTCAGCAGAGAATAAGTCTGCATGTCATAGCAGAGAATCAGGCTTCACGTCAGCCACCACTGCAACTGTCCATTGGCATATATTTAGGCCCAGCACCCAGGCAGAGGAGAGAGGTCCCGTAACAGAGGATCTGGCTTCATGTCAGCAGAGAATCAGTCTGCATGTCATAGCAGAGAATCAGGCTTCACGTCAGCCACCACTGCAACAGTCCATTGTCATATATTTAGGCCCAGCACCCAGGCAGAGGAGAGAGGTCCCGTAACAGAGAATCTGGTTTTATGTCAGCAGAGAATCAGTCTGCATGTCATAGCAGAGAATCAGGCTTCATGTCACCCAACATTGGAACAGTCCACTGGTATATATTTAGGCCCAGGCACCCAGGCAGAGGAGAGAGGTCCCGTAACAGAGAATCTGTCTTCATGTCAGCAGAGTATATGAACACAACCTAAATGGGAAGCTGGTCACACTTATATATAATGACACCCAAAGTAAATAAACGCTAAATTGAATTATGGAAAGTCTTAAAAGATATGTCTTTAATGATATAAATTTAAAATGATAGGCTCAACAATTAATTATGTAATATCAGAAACCTCTCCTGGAGGACAAAAAATTCCCTGCCAACTACAGTGAACTGGTCGGGTTTGAAAAAAATGTGGAGCCAGGCGGTGTGAACACTGGCCCACTCGGAGGAGTGAGTTAAGGAAAACAAAGGTGATAGAAATAAAGAGAGGGAGACAGATACTGGGTCTCAACCCCTACATATATCCCTGTGCTCTGTCATAGGTGCTCCCTCCGTCTGACCCTAGATGGCCCTCAGACCTATAGTTTGACTGCCCAGCTTCGTCGGAAGTAAAAGGACCAGTCACCTCTAGAAGGTCAGATGCAAGAGAAGGAAAAAGCAAAACAAAAAAACACTGTCCCTACGCGTTTCACTGGCTTGCGCCAGATCATCAGGGGACTCAGATATAACCAAGACCACAGGTAGATAGTGACAGGCAGTATGTGCCTATCTCAGCATTCCATGTATGGCTGAGGCAGCAAGAGACACAATCCTAAACACTGTGTGACAGGCAGTACTTAGCTTGCTGGGTCTTCTACTCGGGTCCAGGGTCCGCACCTATCCTGCGTGTGGCAGTGGGAGCGGGTTATTCGCGCTGGCGTCCTTTTTAAAGGCGCGCGCGTCATCTAGGCACCTCCCCCCCCGCACCATGTGATCGGTCACGTGACGTGTGACGTATCGGGTCGCGTCACTCGTTGTCGTCACGTGATCGAGGGCAGTAGCAGGCCGTCCATGCTAATGCGGCCGCGTCACTCAAAGGTGATTGGTCGAGCAGTCGGAGGGGGCTGAGTCTTTGGGTTGGACTGAGTCTATAGGTGGCGATGCGGAGGTGAGCCACTCCCACTCCCCACCATAAACCCATATTCCTGACTAGTCAGGTAAAGGTGCGTCACTCCTTAATATCATGGGAGGCGCTACCCAAGGTATTTAAGGCAAGTTAAAAATGTTGCGGTTTGAATGGCCATATATAGGTGGTATAGAGATGAATGACCAAAAACATTAAAAACATATACAGTGTGGACAGGAACATAAATAATTATATATATGTATAAAACAGCTCTGCAGCTGTAGTCAAGGGTCACGACAATTAGTGTCTCCATATGTACATACAAGGTGACGCACAGATGGAGAGATCTCAGATGACAAATGCAGTTGTATATGTGGAGATACAATATGAGAGGTGTCGCTGGAATGGACCTACTAGCAAAGTATAGGTGTCAGTACATTATGTAGACATGATGGATCTAGAACGATCAATAAGGGTATGTCACTGGGGGAGCAGGAGATGGTTAGAGCTAGTGCGTGGATCTTGATTCCTCAATGAACGAGCTGAATGAAAGCTGCTCGTTGAGGCCTGTGGGATGGGAAGTCTTAAGCTCAAAGATCCACCACGTCTCCCGCTGTAATATCCTCCTGTCCCAGTTGCCCCCTCTCTTCAACGGGGGGATTGATTCAATACCCATAAAGGTGATGCCTTTAAAGTTACCATTATGGCTAATTTCAACGTGTTTGGCGAGGGGGGTATCCCTTTTGTTCCTGATGTCTCCGAGGTGTTCCACCACCCTCCTACGAAATTCCCTTGTGGTTTTACCCACATACTCCAATCCACAATGGCACGTGGCCTTATAGATGACACCCTGAGATCTACAATTCAAAAAATTCTTGATATTGTAGGTCTTACTAGTAATGTTGCTTTTGAAGGTGCATCCTTTTTTAATGAAGGGGCAAGCCACGCAGCCACTGCAGCGAAAGCAACCCACCGGCGGTTTTAACCAGCCGTCTGTTCGGTCGTTGGTCTCGCTGAAGTGGCTGCGTATAAGTCTGTCACGTATCGACCAACCCCTACGGTAAGTAATGTTATCAGAGGGTGCAACCACATCCTTGACATCTGGATCAAGTAACAAGATGTTCCAATGTTTGGAAATGACCTCACGTACCTCTTTGGCTGCCCCATCAAAAGTTCCAATCAGGCGAATTTGTTTGTCACCTTTGTCTGTCTTATTGGGGTGCAGCAATTCAGATCTACTCCTAGAGCAGGCCTTCTGATATGCTGCCCTAAGGGTCGAGTCGGGATAGCCCTTTTCCTTAAATCTTGTCCGTAAGTCATCGGCTTGTAGTTTGAAATCTCTCATACTGGAACAGTTCCTCCTCATTCTCAAATACTGTCCCGTGGGGATACCCCTTTTGAGCGGGAGGGGATGATGACTGTTCCAATTGAGGAGGGCATTGGTAGAAGTGGGTTTTCTGTAGGTTTTAGTATGAATCTCCCCTTCTCTCCCTCTCATGATGACAACATCCAAAAAGGGTAAAGTGTCCTTTTGGACCTCTGACGTGAACCGTAGTCCCACATCATTAATGTTGAGACTGTCAACAAAGTGTTGTAGCTGATCAGCCTCCCCATTCCACAATAGAAATATATCGTCGATGAACCTGACCCACGTCCCTACCTGTGTGACGACATGGGTCAGCGAATCACCGAAAACAATATTCTCCTCCCACCAGCCCAGGAACAAGTTGGCGTACGATGGGGCAAATGGGCTCCCCATCGCCGTGCCCCTGAGCTGGTGGTAGAATACCCCATCAAAAAGGAAATAGTTAGATGTCAACTTGTTCCTGGGCTGGTGGGAGGAGAATATTGTTTTTGGTGATTCGCGTAGGGACAGTGTTTTTTTGTTTTGCTTTTTCCTTCTCTTGCATCTGACCTTCTAGAGGTGACTGGTCCTTTTACTTCCGACGAAGCTGGGCAGTCAAACTATAGGTCTGAGGGCCATCTAGGGTCAGACGGAGGGAGCACCTATGACAGAGCACAGGGATATATGTAGGGGTTGAGACCCAGTATCTGTCTCCCTCTCTTTATTTCTATCACCTTTGTTTTCCTTAACTCACTCCTCCGAGTGGGCCAGTGTTCACACCGCCTGGCTCCACATTTTTTTCAAACCCGACCAGTTCACTGTAGTTGGCAGGGAATTTTTTGTCCTCCAGGAGAGGTTTCTGATATTACATAATTAATTGTTGAGCCTATCATTCATGTCAGCAGAGAATCAGTCTGCATGTCATAGCAGAGAATCAGGCTTCACGTCAGCCACCACTGCAACAGTCCATTGTCAGATATTTAGGCCCAGCACCCAGGCAGAGGAGAGAGGTCCCGTAACAGAGAATCTGTCTTCATGTCAGCAGAGAATCAGTCTGCATGTCATAGCAGAGAATCAGGCTTCACGTCAGCCACCAGTGCAACAGTCCATTGTCATATATGTAGGCCCAGCACCCAGGCAGAGGAGAGAGGTCCCGTAACAGAGAATCTGGCTTCATGTCAGCAGAGAATCAGTCTGCATGTCATAGCAGAGAATAAGGCTTCACGTCACCCAACATTGGAACAGTCCATTGGCATATATTTAAGCCCAGGCACCCAGGCAGAGGAGAGAGGTCCCGTAACAGAGAATCTGGCTTCATGTCAGCAGAGAATTAGTCTGCATGTCATAGCAGAGAATCAGGCTTCACGTCACCCAACATTGGAACAGTCCATTGGCATATATTTAGGCCCCGGCACCCAGACAGAGGAGAGGTTCATTCAACTTTAGGTAGCCTTGCAATATAATGGTAAAATGAAAATGCAAATAGGATTGAATGAGGAAGTGCCCTGGAGTACAATAATATATGGTTAAGGGGAGGTAGTTAATGTCTAATCTGCACAAGGGATGGACAGGTCCTGTGGGATCCATGCCTGGTTAATTTTTATGAACGTCAGCTTGTCCACATTGGCTGTAGACAGGCGGCTGCGTTTGTCTGTAATGACGCCCCCTGCCGTGCTGAATACACGTTCAGACAAAACTCTGGCCGCCGGGCAGGCCAGCACCTCCAAGGCATAAATGGCTAGCTCTGGCCACGTGGACAATTTAGAGACCCAGAAGTTGAATGGGGCCGAACCATCAGTCAGTACGTGGAGGACGGTGCACACGTACTGTTCCACCATGTTAGTGAAATGTTGCCTCCTGCTAACACGTTGCATATCAGGTGGTGGTGCAGTTAGCTGTGGCGTGTTGACAAAACTTTTCCACATCTCTGCCATGCTAACCCTGCCCTCAGAGGAGCTGGCCGTGACACAGCTGCCTTGGCGACCTCTTGCTCCTCCTCTGCCTTGGCCTTGGGCTTCCACTTGTTCCCCTGTGACATTTGGGAATGCTCTCAGTAGTGCGTCTACCAACGTGCGCTTGTACTCGCGCATCTTCCTATCACGCTCCAGTGCAGGAAGTAAGGTGGGCACATTGTCTTTGTACCGTGGATCCAGCAGGGTGGCAACCCAGTAGTCCGCACACGTTAAAATGTGGGCAACTCTGCTGTCGTTGCGCAGGCACTGCAGCATGTAGTCGCTCATGTGTGCCAGGCTGCCCAGGGGTAAGGACAAGCTGTCCTCTGTGGGAGGCGTATCGTCATCGTCCTGCCTTTCCCCCCAGCCACGCACTAGTGATGGGCCCGAGCTGCGTTGGGTGCCACCCCGCTGTTACCATGCTTCATCCTCATCCTCCTCCACCTCCTCCTCATTCTCGTCCTCCAGTAGTGGGCCCTGGCTGGCCACATTTGTACCTGGCCTCTGCTGTTGCAAAAAACCTCCCTCTGAGTCACTTCGAAGAGACTGGCCTGAAAGTGCTAAAAATGACCCCTGGTCATGCAGGTTGTGCTAAGGTTCAGAACGTTAATGCCTCGCTTCAGGCTCTGATGGCACAAACCACTCGGGTCTTGTTGTCAGCACATTGTTTGAAGAAGTGCCATGCCAGGGAACTCCTTGAAGCTGCCTTTGGGGTGCTCGGTCCCAGATGGCGGAGGTCTCTTGGCGGCGGGTGTTCTGCTTTTGCCCACTGCTCCCTCTTTTGCTACACTGTTGGCTCGGTCTCACCACTGCCTCTTCCTCCGAACTGTGAAAGTCAGTGGCACGACCTTCATTCCATGTGGGGTCTAGGACCTCATCGTCCCCTGCATCGTCTTCCACCCAGTCTTGATCCCTGACCTCCTGTTCAGCCTGCACACTGCAGAAAGACACAGCAGTTGGCACCTGTGTTTCGTCATCATCAGAGACTTGCTGAGGTGGTATTCCCATGTCCTCATCATCAGGAAACATAAGTGGTTGTGCGTCAGTGCATTCTATGTCTTCCACCGCTGGGGAAGGGCTAGGTGGATGCCCTTGGGAAACCCTGCCAGCAGAGTCTTCAAACAGCATAAGAGACTGCTGCATAACTTGAGGCTCAGACAGTTTCCCTGATATGCATGGGGGTGATGTGACAGACTGATGGGGTTGGTTTTCAGGCGCCATCTGTGCGCTTTCTGCAGAAGACTGAGTGGGAGATAATGTGAACGTGCTGGATCCACTGTCGGCCACCCAATTGACTAATGCCTGTACCTGCTCAGGCCTTACTATCCTTAGAACGGCATTGGGCCCCACCATATATCGCTGTAAATTCTGGCGGCTACTGGGACCTGAGGTAGTTGGTACACTAGGACGTGTGGATGTGGCAGAACGGCCACGTCCTCTCCCAGCACCAGAGGGTCCACTAACACCACCACGACCATGTCCACGTCCGCGTCCCTTACTAGATGTTTTCCTCATTGTTATCGTTCACCACAACAACAAAAATATTATTTGGCCCAATGTATTGAATTCAAATTCAGGCCTTTTTTTTTACAAACACCTAACACTATCTGGCTATCTATTTAGGTACCGTATTACACTAATACAGGCACAGCAGTAACCACAGATTTAGCTGACTATGAATTTGAGGCCTAGTATTTAGGCGCTGGGTGACAGGTATACGTTTTACGGACAGAATTAGACTGGGATATGCACAGTAGCGTGTGTGTGAAGTTATTGAGAATGACCCTATCAGCACCTTGATTCTGATATACCCTTTTAGGGATGTATTTAAAGTAGGCCTGATACAGCAGAAACCACTAAATTAGGAAATTGCTAAATTGGGAATTGTATTTCAACCCAGAACAAAAACTGTGCTTTGACGGACACTAAATAACTTGACCAGCCACACCAGTAACGACAGATTTAGCTGGATATAAACTTGAGGCCTAGTATTTAGGCGCTGGGTGACAGGTATACGTTTACTGACAGACTGGGATATGGCCAAAAAATAACCACACTATTGATGGTTAAATGCACTTGGTGTGACAGCTTGACCAACCACACTACTGAGGGTTAAATGCACCTGGTGACAGGCGCAGCTTGCCCCTGATGTAGTATATGGCCAAAAGATAAACAGACTATTGCTGGTTAAATGCACTTGGTGTGACAGCTTCACCCTGATGTAGGATTTAGCCAAAAAACAACCACACCATTGAGGGTTAAATGCACTTGGTGACAGCTTGCCCCTGATGTAGTATATGGCCAAAAAATAAACAGACTATTGCTGGTTAAATGCACTTGGTGTGACAGCTTCACCCTGATGTAGGATTTAGCCAAAAAACAACCACACCATTGAGGGTTAAATGCACTTGGTGGCAGCTTGTGCTGGCGCAACACAAGACACAAAATGGCCGCCGATCACCCCAGAAAAAAGTGACTGAAAAACGCTCTGGGCAGCCTAAAAACAGTGAGCAATTCAATAGCAGCAGTTCAATCATCCACAGCTGCAGATCGATCACTGGATGGAGTCTTTTGGAGGAGTTAATCAGCCTAATCTCGCCCTACTGTCGCAGCTGCAACCTCTCCCTATGCTAATCAGAGCAGAGTGACGGGCGGCGCTATGTGACTCCAGCTTAAATAGAGGCTGGGTCACATGGTGCTCTGGCCAATCACAGCCATGCCAATAGTAGGCATGGCTGTGACGGCCTCTTGGGGCAAGTGGTATGACGCTTGTTGATTGGCTGCTTTGCAGCCTTTCAAAAAGCGCCAAGAAAGCGACGAACACTGAACCCGAACCCAGACTTTTACGAAAATGTCCGGGTTCGGGTCCGTGTCATGGACCCCCCAAAATTCGGTACGAAACAGAACTATACAGTTCGGGTTCGCTCATCCCTACCCATATCACCTTCAGGAGAGCAAAATCTCTAAAGAACATACTGGCACCTAGCAAACTAAAGAAGAAAAAGAACATCAATACAATTTCAGCTGGTCGAACGTGTCATCTGAAATTTACGGGCAGCTACAAATGCAACCACAGGTTATGCAAATGCTGCAACAATATTTCAAACCGGGCGCGGTTCTTTAGGTGTAACGTGACGGGAGAGAAACACGCGATCAAAAGCCTCATGAACTGCTTATCCTCTTATGTCATATGTATGATAGAATGCGAATGTGGGTTACAATATATAGGCCGCACCATCCAGTCACTGAGAGAAAGACTGAATAAACATCGTTGGAATACTTCACGGGGCTACCTCAAACAGTGTGTCCCATCATTTTCTCGCCATCCATAACAAAGATCCTTCCAAACTAACAATCACATCTATTGAAATTGTTATAGCTTCTGATAGATTCAGGACATTACAGAAGAGAGAGATGTATTGGATATTCAAACTTCAAACCCTGGAACCCTATGGACTAAACAAGTCTCTGGAGAGTAAATGTTTCTGACCAGTCCGTTTCTAACAAAATCATTCCCCATGTCCTAGTGCCCCTTATTACACACATCCCCCCGTGCACAACCATATCCCACGTGCACGTTCCGGGCATACCCCTCTTCAAATCATTCTGGGAGCTCCGTCCCTTCCCCTTCGCCCTCCCATCCATCCGTTAATTTGTTCGGCATCTCACTTTCCAATCCTATCCCTCTACTGTTCTTTACACACATACCTAGCTCATAACTTAGTCTCCCTCACAGGGACCTCAGTTGTCATTTCCTCTCCCCCCCTCCCCACCCACTGCTATCGAATTAATCTCCCTCAAGATATCGATCTCCCCCATCCTTTGTAATTAACACCTGTAATTATCCATCCTCCTGGAACATACAATTGGAATTTGCCATCCTTGGATTTAGTCCCCTACACGCTGAGCTCAGCTCCACCCCGTTACCAGCGCCACCTGGTTCCGATCCCATCTCTGTCCCCGCCCAGCCCATTCTCCCTTCCACTACTCCGTGCACCTTTCGCAACCCCGCCCCTCCACGGACGCTCCTCCAATGAGCACAGTCAGGCCCTTCCACATACTCCTCTTAACCTGTAGCAGTGTGCGCGCTGCACAGGTCAGCGCCCTCCTCGTGCAACTTGGATTCAGCCGCATAATCCGCTCTGCTGACCTGGCCTAGGTAAGACACACCCCGGCATCCAAGTCCCTCCTTACCAACCAGCAGTAACATTCCCAAGCCCCATTATGGATTCATTCACCTACCATACTTTATCTAAAAGCATATAATACACCACCAGCCCCTGATTGCTGGCTCATATGCTCATCCCTAATGATATTTATATATGTTCATCTATTTACTTTATACTTTTAGTCCTTTGCCCTGTTGGTACCAATACCTATATATGTTTATTCTCTCTTTTTTATTTTTAGTTTTATTTTACTTAATGAAGAAACACAATCTTGGTGTCTTTCTCAGCAGAAATAACATTACATTATATAGTATGGCCCCTTCTAGGTTTGGTGTCCATTTCTGGTACAACAGTGGTTTTTACCCCAGCAGATGATAATTTTATAGCATTGGCTCCTTTTATGTTACAATCCTCTGTGTATATGCGATATTGGTTATTCTATAAATTTTATATATATGTATTTCTTGGCTCCCTTTATATTACAATCCTCCATGTAGATGCGATATTCGTTATTCTAAGAATTTTATATATATATATGCACTTTTTATTTTTATATTTATAGATATGTACAAACCGGATTCCAAAAAAGTTGGGACACTATACAAATCGTGAATAAAAACTGAATGCAATGATGTGGAGGTGCCAACTTCTAATATTTTATTCAGAATAGAACATAAATCACGGAACAAAAGTTTAAACTGAGAAAATGTACCATTTTAAGGGGAAAATATGTTAAATCAGAATTTCATGGTGTCAACAAATCCCCCAAAAGTTGCGACAAGGCCATTTTCACCACTGTGTGGCATCTCCCCTTCTTCTTACAACACTCAACAGACGTCTGGGGACCGAGGAGACCAGTTTCTTAAGTTTAGAAATAGGAATGCTCTCCCATTCTTGTCTAATACAGGCCTCTAACTGTTCAATCGTCTTGGGCCTTCTTTGTTGCACCTTCCTCTTTATGATGCGCCAAATATTCTCTATAAGTGAAAGATCTGGACTGCAGACTGGCCATTTCAGTACCCGGATCTTTCTCCTACGCAGCCATGATGTTGTAATTGATGCAGAATGTGGTCTGGCATTATCTTGTTGAAAAATGCAGGGTCTTCCCTAAAAGAGATGACGTCTGGATGGGAGCATATGTTGTTCTAGAACCTGAATATATTTGTCTGCATTGATGGTGCCTTTCCAGACATGCAAGCTGCCCATGCCACACGCACTCATGCAACCCCATACCATCAGAGATGCAGGCTTCTGAACTGAGCGTTGATAACAACTTGGGTTGTCCTTGTCCTCTTTGGTCCGGATGACATGGCGTCCCAGATTTCCAAAAAGAACTTTGAATTGTGACTCGTCTGACCACAGAACAGTCTTCCATTTTGCCACACTCCATTTTAAATGATCCCTGGCCCAGTGAAAACGCCTGAGCTTGTGGATCTTGCTTAGAAATGGCTTCTTCTTTGCACTGTAGAGTTTCAGCTGGCAACGGCGGATGGCGCGGTGGATTGTGTTCACTGACAATGGTTTCTGGAAGTATTCCTGAGCCCATTCTGTGATTTCCTTTACAGTAACATTCCTGTTTGTGGTGCAGTGTCGTTTAAGGACTAGTATGGTTTTACGGCCTTGACCCTCACACACAGAGATTGTTCCAGATTCTCTGAATCTTCGGATGATGTTATGCACAGTTGATGATGATAGATGCAAAGTCTTTGCAATTTTTCGCTCACTTAGCTGTGCCAGAGGCAGGGTATTAATAGACAGTTTGCTATGGTAGGCCTGGTAGCCTTCAAAAGGCCCCTGGCTGCTATAGTAACCAATCAGAACCCCACAATTTTGCCATGGGGCTCCGATCAGAGGACAGAGGGAGCCTTCTCCCTCTATTAACTCCTCAGATGCCATGGTCGCTATTGACTGCACCATCTGAAGGGTTAAATGATTTCAGTCATTGCTGCCAGGTGTCAGCTGTATTACACAGCCAGTATCCAGTCCTCCATACATACCCCACACACCTATGATGAATATATCCATCATGGGTAATCAAGGGGTAAAGAATTCCCAGCATTCACATTTATCACTTACCCAGTTACCCACCTATTCTTTGTATCATACTTGGGACCCCTCTGCTGGGAAAACTACCGATCCTGTGGTTAAGGGATACAAATGTGATTGCTGGTAAAGCACTTTAATTCTTGCTATCTGAACATATCCACATTAGGTTGTCTGCTTTCCTGGCAGAATGTAGATAAAATTGTGGCTGTGGAGCACGCTATTTTGTGCTGACACTAAAGTGAGGTAGCCCCTCATGGTCTGGCTATATAGTCAAGGTTTTTTTCCGCATGAGCCTAACAAGTCTGGCTTTAATCTTATCAATGTGCAACTAGTTCAAAAGCTACAGCAATATGTTGAGGCTGTGACAAAACTGTTGATATTGTAGACCGGCCAATATTAGAAAACTATAGATGTATGCATGTCTATTGACAGGTGGTAGCCATTATAAAGTTATCAGGGAGCGCCCCCACATTGCTGATGAGAGCGTTCACTAGCACTCCTTACACAGCAATGTCTTTATTATGCCAATGTGTGTTATCAGATTTTACTTTGCAGTTTTTGTTATTGTGGTGAAGTTTTGCTCTGCATTCTGGTGGGCAGGGTTGGCTGCTGAGGTCTCTTTTAACAGGTGCAGACATATTAGCATAGTGCCACACAAGCTCTATGCTAAGGAGCAGGCAGACTATGTAGTAAGAAACCTATATATAGCTCAAAATCTAAATTCAGGACCCACATCTGACCATAGCATGAAAACCAACAAAAGATGATGGGTCACTTAAGGTACAAACACTACATGTAAAACCAGAGTAATCACAAAATGACATAATTTTTCTTGAAAATCACATGAAGACATGATTGACACAAGTCACAATAAACAATTGACACAAGCCACAACACATTTAAAATAGTAAAGACCAAGTGGACCGATGGTGGGCTGTCGATGTATATTGAAAAAAGTGCAAGTGCAGTAATCGTGGTTGGTCACTAGTAGAGAAGTCGGTAAAACCAAACTACTACTGCTCAATACTACATAATAACAAAATTAATCTGCAAATATATAACACACACTTGATCATGTGGGTGATGATACACACCACAAAAAGTGACTAAAGCAGAGAAGCAACAATATATAGTAGGCACATATCAAGTACTGACCAACCAAGCTTGTACACCGCACGTGAGCTAAATAAAAATGTTATTGTTAAATTATTAGAGACTGTAACCATCAACCCCTTCCCTCCAGTCCTACCATTAAAGGGGTTGTCCTCTTTTTACTACTGATGACCTATCCTCAGAATAGGTCATCAATATCAGATCGACGGGGGTCCGGCACCACCAACGATCAGCTGTTTGAAGAGAGAAACTGTGTCCACTGTGCTTCCCAATACTTTCCTGCAGAAACAGTCCCACTGAAAATACTGGTACCACACAGATAGTGCGTATAGAAAAAAAAAACCTTCCTTTCAGATCAGACCCCCATATAAAACCCTAAATGAGATCCCCCCATCTCAGACAAAAACCCCTTTAGACCTCTACATCAGACCCCATATAAGACCCGTTTTAGACCTCCATGTAAGACCCGACCCAATATCAGACCTCAGATAAGACCCCCCAGACCCCCATATAAGACCCCTATTAGACCTCCAGACCCACATATCAGACCTCAGAACAGACCCCCATATCAGACCTCCAGACCCCCATTACACCTCCAGACTCCCACTAGTCCACCAGACCATATATATGACCCCCATTAGACCTCCAGACCACCAATCAGACCTCCAGACCTGCATTAGACCTCTCCAGACTCCCATTAGACCTCTCCAGACCCCCAGTCAGACCTCCAGACCCCCAATCAGACCTCCAGACCCCCAATCAGACCCCCATTAGACCTCTCCAGACTCCCATTAGACTTCTCCAGACCCCCAGTCAGACCTCCAGACCCCCCAGTCAGACCTCCAGACCCCCAGTTAGACCTCCAGACCTACATATCAGACCTCAGACCAGACCCCCATTTCAGACCTCCAGACCCCCATTAGACCTCCAGACCCCCCAGTCAGACTTACAGACCCACATATCAGACCTCAGACCAGACCCCCATATCAGACCTCCAGACCCCCTTTAGACCACCAGACTCCCCAGCCAGACATTCAGACCCCCAGTCAGACCTCCATACCTCCCAGTAAGAACTCCAGACCCCCCAGTCAGACCTCCAGACCCACATATCAGAACCTCAGACCAGACCCCCATATCAGACCTCCAGACCCCCATTAGACCTCCAGACTCCCCAGTCAGACATCCAGACCCCCAGCCAGAACTCCAGACCCCCCATTAGACCACCCCAGACCCTAGTCAGACCTCCTGACCCCCCAGTCAGACCTCCTGACCCCCCAGTCAGACCTCCAGATCCCCCATAGACCACTCCAGACCCCCATTAGACCTCTCCAGACCCCCCATTAGACCTCCATATTAGACCTCAGATCAGACTGTGAAATAATAGAGTAACTTACCTGTCTTAGGGGCCCAGTCGCATCTCCGACCACTGCGAACCCTATAGTTACGCGAGTGGTAAACATCCAGTAGAGACTTTAACCACCAAGCTGTGCCCTTTAGACTATGTAACTAGAGATGGCACTGCGGTTCGTCAACAAACTCTGCTTGTTTGCGGTTCGCCGAACAGGCGAACATATGGCGATGTCCGCCAGCGCCACATCCATCAGGTGGGACAGGACAGCCAATTGAGATGTTTCAGTACATGGACACACCCCCTACCCTATAAATAAACCCGATCTGGCCGCCATTTTACATTCAGTCTTTTGCCAGTGTAGGGAAAGGTTGATATGTGAAGCAGGGAGCAGGGACAGACTGTTAGGGACACCAAGCGTTAGCTAATAGGGCCACAAAAGTCCTTTGAAGGACTGGTATAGGTGTCCTATCGATTGGTGTTACATACAGAGGGGTGTGATATACTTATAATATACTGCATTTGTATTGTGCATTTATATATAGTGCATTTGTATTGTGCAGCATTTGTGTGCGGTTCTGCTGCGATACTGCAGCTATACAAAGGGACAAATGCTATTGGAATAACTAATTGCAACTGGTGTGATATACCAGTTGCCCCCCTACCCCCCCCCCCAAAAAAAAAACTGATTGAGACAGGGGGGGGGTTGTATCTATAATATACTTTCTATATAGTGCATTTGTATTGTGCAGCAGTTGTGTGCGGTTCTGCTGCGATACCGCAGCTATACAGAGGGACAAACGTTATTGGATCAACTAATTGCAACTGGTGTGATATACCAGTTGCCCCCCCCCCAAAAAACTGATTGAGGCAGGGGTGTGATATACCTATAATATACTTTCTATATAGTGCATTTGTATTGTGCAGCAATTGTATGCGGTTCTGTTGCGTTACCGCAGCTATACAGAGGGACAAATGCTATTGGAACAACTAATTGCAACTGGTGTGATATACTAGTTGCCCCCCCCCAAAAAAACTGATTGAGGCAGGGGTGTGGTATACCTATAATATACATTCTATATAGTGCATTTGTATTGTGCAGCAATTGTGTATGGTTCTGCTGAGATACCGCAGCTATACAGAGGGACAAATGCTATTGAAACAACTAATTGCAACTGGTGTGATATACCAGTTGCCCCCCCAAAAAAAACTGATTGAGGCAGGGGTGTGATATACCTATAATATACTTTCTATATAGTGCACTTGTATTGTGCAGCAATTGTGTGCGGTTCTGTTGCGTTACCGCAGCTATACAGAGGGACAAATGCTATTGGAACAACTAATTGCAACTGGTGTGATATACCAGTTGCCCCCCAAAAAAGCTAATTGAGGCAAGGGTGTGATATACCTATATTATAATTTATATATAGTGCATTTGTATTCTGCAGCAGTTGTGTGCGGTTCTGTTGAGATACCGCAGCTATACAGAGGGACAAACACTATTGGAACAACTAATTGCAACTGCCGTGATATACCAGTTTACCCCCCAAAAAACTGATTGAGGCAGGGGTGTGATATACCTATAATATACTTTCTATATAATACATTTGTATTGTGCAGCAGTTGTGTGCGGTTCTGCTGAGATACCGCAGCTATACAGAGGGACAAACGGTAATGTAACAACTAATTGCAACTGGTGTGATATACCAGTTGCCCTCCAAAAAAACTGATTGAGGCAGGGGTGTGATATACCTATAATATGCTTTCTATATAGTGCATTTGTATTGTGCAGCAGTTTTTTTTTTTTACCAAAATTTTTTTATTATTGCAGGGAAAGACATCTACGGATTAAGTTAACCCCTTAGTGACCACCCATACGTGTTTTTACGGCGGTCACTAAGGGGCCTTAGGCTGGGCCGCTGCGTTTTTACGGCGGCCCGGTCTAAGCGCTGCACGGCTCCCCCGTGCAGCGGGGAGCACGGGCCCAGCTCTCACATGAGAGCCGGGACCCTGCTCTAACAGCCCGGACCGACAGGAGTGCCGATCCGGGCTGTTTAACCCTTTACATGCCGGGCGCAATGGCGCCCGCTGCATGTAAAGTGGTGACAGAGGGAGCGGACTCCCTCTGTCTCCCATCAGCACCCCGAAAATAAGATCGCGGGGTGCTGATGTGTTCGGAAGCTTACCTCACTTCCGTTCAGGGCCCCGAGCCTGTCTTCAGTTATTTCCAGCAGGCTGTGCCTCTCTGGCGCCACCTGCTGGTAAAGGTTTGAATAGCATTGCTATTGAAATGCTATTGAAATGTCATGCCTTATAGAGATAATGCATTACATTTTAAAAGCAATCAAAATACTGTATATTATAGTCCCCTTGTGGGACTTTTAAGTAGTAAAAAAAAAAAATAAATAAATACACATTTATACACATTTATTAAATACACATTATAAATAAAAAAATTCCATAAAATAAAAAAATATGCTTTTTTTTTCATTGAAAATACGCTTTTCAATGAAAAAAATTGCAAAAAGAAAAAATCCCCCATATGTTTGGTATTGCCGCGTCCGTAACGACCCGGACTACATAAATATTACATAAATTATCCCCTATGGTGAACGCCGTAAAAAATAAAAATAAAAAAAAGACAGAATTTCTAATTTATTCTTAGTTTCCACCGAAAAAAACATAATAACAAGCGATCAAAAAGCGCCATTTACTCCAAAATGATACCAATGAAAAATACAAGTTGTCCCTCAAAAATCAAGCCCTCACACAACTCCATAGAAAAAGAAAAAAAAAGTTATGGGTCTTGTGAAGTGGCAATGCAAAATCATTTTTTTGGTTAATAAAAGGGGTTTTATTGGAAAAAAAGTAGTAAAACATAAAAAAAATTATAAGTATTTAGTATCACAGTAATCGTACTGACCCAGAGAATAAAGATATTATGTTATTTGTACCGAAAAATGAACGCCGTAAAATTTATAATGTAAAAACGCAGTGGCAGTATTGCTATTTTCCCCCATCTCCCTCCCAGAAAGAGTTAATAAAAGTTAATCAGAAAGTTATGTGTACCCCAAAATGGTTCCATTAAAAACTACAACTTGTCCCGTAAAAAACAAGCCCTCATAAAGCTATATAGACGAAAAAATAAAAAAGTTATAGCTCTTGGAACGAGACCATGAAAAAAGGAAGAAAAACGCTTGGTCATAAAGGCCCAAACAGGCTTGGTCACTAAGGGGTTAAACATAACTTGGAGGCTACAAAACACATCCATAAAAAGACATTCTTACATGGAGAAAGAAAATGGCATGATGATGACTTTTGCACCAATTATCTAAATGTAAATGATCCATACAATATGATCCACCACTTTCATTTATTCAAATTTTTAATTTTTAATAGTCGCCCTCCCTCTACCCGGATCTGAAACCCCCCCTCCCTCTCCTTCCCCTAAACACTAACTAACCTAACTTTTATCCTGCTCGAAATACCAAGCTGCCGGCTCGGCAGTTTCCATACATCTTGATAGACACGGGCTAGAGATTTTATATCGAAACATGTGCAATGTCTTGTTCAGTCATAAAATGGTTTCATTGAGCCAAACGGCCTAATGTCCCTTTCAGCTGTTCCTCTAGGTACCACTTCATTAGCGTAAAGGGTTTCATAATATTCTCGATTTCCGAGTCAGATAGGAACTGCGTCAGGCAGCCTCGCCATCTCTTCAGAAACTTGCCTCCCTTCCCTTCTTTACTTCTTTCTACCTCCCTACGCTTCAAAGCCAGTAACTCTTTGAGATAGGTTAAAATGTCGTCTCTAGAGGGGATTGAAGCCTGAAGCCAATGTTGCAATATGCTCCTTTTAGTTACCATGCATATTGCATGAAATAGGGCTGGCAATCTACGTTTCAATTGGACCCCATCTTTCAGTTCCTCCCAGTAAGGAAACAAAAATATCATAGGGTTCAAAGGGACTGCCAAATTCCAGGTATCTTTAGATATCTGAGCTATCTGGTTCCACAAGCTTTGGATTTGAGGGCAAGACCACAGACCATGAAAAAGATCAGTGTACATCGTATTACATTTTGGGCAACTGGTGAGCCTATCTGGCCTACTGGGAGCTGCCGGAAGATTAAAAGCGTAAATGGCATTATGCATTAACCTAAAATGTGTGTCTCTCCATGCTTCATTTACTATGGAATTCCTCAAAGCCCACCAACCCTTTAAGATCTTTTCCCTTGCCTCATCATCCTCTAAAATCCAGGCCCATGGGCGAAAAGCCTGACGTGGCAGTCCATCCCCTAAAATCTCCTGTAATTGGGAATACAAGAGGGATATGGACTGGGGGCCTGTACCCTTTAGTACTATCTTGTCGAATTCATTTTTCGTTATTTCCTTTGAGACATCTCCCAACCTATCAGTCAGGAATTTTTTGACCTGGGCATATTGAATATTTTGAAAAGGACTCAATTGGTAAATGTCCTTTATCTCCTTATACGACAGCCATCTATTCTCGGTTGTATGAAGCAAGTGTTGGGTTGTTAGTATTCCCTTCTGTTGCCATTCCTTAAACAAAGCATTACTCCTCCCCTGCTCGAACTCCGGATGCCCCTACAAAGGCATATATTTCGACACCCTCTGGCAAAGACGTAGGTTCTTCCTAATAGTTCGCCAGGCTGCCCAAGTATGCCGAAATATAATCGAATTCCACAGATGCATGGGGAGGGCTCTCAAGGCCGTGTGTAACAAGGTGCAAGGATCCCATGGTGCACAAAGTTCCTTCTCCAGTGCGTAGTCAGAATGAAAATTGGTATGGCGTAACCAATCAATAATATGTCTGAAAAGACATGCTTGATTGTACAGTTTGATGTCGGGCATATTCATTCCCCCCTTAATCTTAAGGGCCATAAGCTTTCTCAGACTGATTCTCGGTCTTTTACCTTTCCAGATAAAGTGTGTCACTTCACTATGGAGTCTGGTGATGTGATGTCTACGTGTTTATTTAGTAAGGGCAGCGTTTGGAGTGGATAGAGAAGTGTCACGGCCATGGCTATGACCGTGACTCTCAACCGCATGCGATGGTCAGCGGTTTTGTTTTGTTGTCAATCACAGGTGAGGGCAGTGGTATTTGCCTCACCTGTGGTTGCCGCTGACAACGTATGTATGTGGCAGCTTTCCTGCTGTGCATGCGGTTGCACCTAGCAACCTCTATGTTAGGTGTGTGTATTGTGTTCACTGTGTAGTATGTCTGTGTGCACTCTGTGTAGTATGTGTGGTGTGCACTGACACTCTTCCTGCACTGTGGTTGCCCGTGGCAACGTTTGGCTGTCTGTACATGTGGTGGCAGTGTCCCGGCCTCCAGGCTATCTCCCAGGACACGGTTGCCACCCATGTCGTTGGCAGCGGCAACAACCACAGTGTGTTGCTACTGTTGGACACTTTTCCTATTTGATGTTTCCCTTCTGTGGTGCTGGAAGGGTTAACTCCCTTCCCAGTGTGTGTGTGATGTCACTGGGTGTGTTCGACTGTGGGGTGTGGCTTCTTGGCCTATATAGCCTTGGTGTTTGGCATGGCTCAGTTGGTTGCTTCAGTCATGTTTGGCTGGAGCTGCCTCCTGTGCATTTTACCTGCCAGTGAGAGCCACCCCTGTGGTCATAAAGATATTGTCCTTATCAATGTCACTTTATGTTTTATGTGATGTCTATGTTATGTTCTGTTGGGACCTTCCTATGAGTTTTGGTGCAGCTTACGGTTCTGGATTCCTGTTTGCGCAGGGATCCAGTCAGCAAGGCTGTGACAGGTTGGTGGAACTAATAGTTCGCCTGTCATTCCCGTAAGGCTGTATGAGTTACCCTTTTCCCAACAGCTTGGCCATTGAGACTCCTGCTCCTCCGTGACTAGGAGGAGTAGGTCGTCTTACCCAGCTCCCAGCTCAGGGATCTGCGGAGGGTAAGTCAGGGCTCCGAGGTTCCTGCGCATGGGTCCTCCTACCTTAAAGGTCGGCCCATGCAGGTAGGAGTTAGGGTCAGGTTAGGGATGCTTGAGGAGGTGACCTGCTCCCTATCCTGTTCTCCTGGCCGAGCAGCCACAACATCATCTGGCATCACACGGCTGAGGGTTTCCCCTATCCTCAGCCGTGACAAGAAGTCTGGAGTGGATAGAGAAGTCTGGAGAAACTTATCATTTTGACTAGATGGATTCTGCCTAGTAGGGATAAAGGTAGATTCTGCCATTTGCGCAACTCATGTGTCACCTTATTCAGGAGAGGAGTGTAATTTAATCCATATAAGGACTCTGCTCTAGGGCCTATCTTAATCCCTAAATATGTAATGTAATCCTTAGCTATTGGTATTCCGCCTATAGCACTCCCCCAGGTTCAATCTTGTCCCCTCCCCCCGTAACTGCAGAAGAGCACACTTGGACGTATTAATCTTAAAGTCTGAAAGCTGACCAAAGTCCGCTATAGTATTCAGTACCTTCTGCAGCTCTGTTACGGGGTTCTCCATAAATAAAAGTATATCATCCGCGAAGAAAATGGCTTTCAATTCAGTGTTCCCTATTTTGATGCCTTTAAAAGTCCCATCAGAGTTTAAAAGTCGAACCAGGGGCTCCACAGCCAGGTCGAACAGCAGGGGGGGGATAAAGGACAACCCTGCCTGGTTCCCCTATGCAAGCAAAAAGGATCGGAAAGAAAGCCCTGCATACCTATCCTGGCCATAGGGGTCGTGTATAGTTGTGATAGGTACTCTCTGAAAGAGCCCCTCATTCCAATCTTGTCCAGCATCCTCCCTAGCCACTCCCAGTGTATTTTGTCAAAAGCTTTCTCAGCATCTAGGGTGACTATGGAGGGTGCCGACTTACCTCCCCCTCTCCGGCTAACCTCATCTAAAACTGTCAGGACCCTACGTATGCTAGTGACCGCCGACCGTTCTCTTATGAATCCAACCTGCAATGGACTGATCAGACTCGGAAGGAAATGAGCTAACCTATTAGCCATACGTTTTGAAAGGATTTTCACATCCTGATTAATGAGGGAAATTGGTCAGTATGACGCAGGGTCCTCAGCTGGTTTACCCTCCTTTGGGAGCATGCGTATATGCGCCATATTCATTTGCGTGGACAGCTTTCCCCCCTGAAGGAGAACATTACCCAACTTAGATAGTACCGGCGATATTTGTACTTTTAGAGCTTTATAAAAGTCCCCTGAATAACCGTCTGGCCCTGGCGCTTTATTCCCGGGTAGTGTTGAAATCGTATTCAGTACTTCCCCTTCCGTAATGGGCATATTAAGCTGGGCCAAATCCTCCTGTGTGATTTTCGGAAGATTTAGACCATCCAGGAAACTGGATTCTGCCTCTACCCGACCAGATGGTTTGCTATACAGGTTAGGCTACTTTCACACTAGCGTTCGATCGGATCAGTTCTGAACGGATCCGATCATAATAATGCAGACGGAGGCTCCGTTCAGAACGGATCCGTCTGCATTATATTAGCAAAAAAAAGCTAAAGTGTGAAAATAGCCTGGGACGGATCCGTCCAGACTTTCAATGTAAAGTCAATGGGGGACGGATCCGCTTGAAGATTGAGCCACATTGTGGCATCTTCAAACGGATCCGTCCCCATTGACTTACATTGTAAGTCTGGACGGATCCGCACGCCTCCGCACGGCCAGGCGGACACCCGAACGCTGCAAGCAGCGTTCAGCTGTCCGCCTGTCCGTGCGGAGGCGAGCGGAGCGGAGGCTGAACGCCGCCAGACTGATGCAGTCTGAGCGGATCCGCATCCATTCAGACTGCATCAGGGCTGGACGGCTGCGTTCGGGTCCGCTCGTGAGCCCCTTCAAACGGAGCTCACGAGCGGACACCCGAACGCTAGTGTGAAAGCAGCCTAAGAGTAATAATTTTGGTAGATTTAAAAAATTTCTGGGGGCTGTGACCTTAAAATCCCTTCCGAATCCCAGAGATGACTAATTAGGGCTGTTTGTCGGCATCCCTTAGCCAAATTGGCCAAGAGTCTGCCGGCCTTGTTACCAAATTTGTGGAGCTCTAACTCCCACCTGGCTTTATGGAAACCCTCTTTTCTCATTGCCCAAACTTCAAAATCTCTTCTGGCTTCAATCCACTTTTTTTTTGTTTTCTATTGTTTGAGCTTGTACAAAAACCCTGTAACAACTCTGGACCTCTTGGCTACTTTTAATGAACTGGGTCTTAGTGGCCCTCTTGCGACCTGTTACATACGCTATCAACCTGCCCCTTAAAACTGACTTGGCCGCTTCCCAGAAAAGTAGAGGGTCCGTTTCATGCTCCTGGTTGAGAGTGCTATATTCCAGCCACCAACCACTTAATGGTTACAAAGGTCTCATCATTTGCTAAAAAAGATGGGAATTTTCATAATCGCTCCGTCCCTCTTGGTTCCATATCTGCTAATTGCAAAACCACTGGTGAATGATCTGAGATCACCAAATTTTTTATTGACACATTACTAATCCTGGTTAAAAGTTCCGGTTTTGCAAACCAGTAGTCTATGCGGGACCATGAATTTTGTGCATGGGAGAAGTGGGTGAAATCTCGGTCATCAGGATGCGAGATCCGCCAGACATCCACCATTGCGGTGTCGTCTTTAAAGGAAGACAGAACCCCTCTCCTCCCATGCACTTTTGTTCTCAACTGTTCTAGGTGTTTGCGGTCTTCAACTTCAACCATTGTGGCATTTAAATCCCCTCCCACAATTATATCGCCCACAGTATCCGCTAATAGTCTATCCCTCAGGGAAGCAAAAAAACTACCTTGCGCTATAATTATATATATTGTAAAGGTTGAGATTTCTATTCCCGTCCCTCATTGTCAGTACTAGAACTCTGCCCTCATCATCTGCAGCATACCCTTGGATCTTATGCACTAGGTTCTTATGCACCAGGGTGATTACACCCACTTTACCTTGCACTGCTTGAGACCCATAGACCCTTCCCACCCACAGCCTCGACATTCTCAGAAAATCTTCCTCTAAAAGGTGTGTTTCCTGCAGAAACGCATTATCCGCCCCCAGGCGCTTCAGATGACGCAGCACCATTATGCGTTTCTGCAGGGAACGCAGGCCCTTGACATTCCAAGTAATAATTTTAACCATTACACCACATTTTCATAGCTTTCTCTACCAGGCTGTCACATGTAAATGCATTCTAACATAACTATAACTTGCATAAAGAACATATAAGAACATCATTGTATATCTTGTATAGGATAGTAAACAAAACAACCCGTCCTGGACTTCACTTTTTTCTGGTACCATAATAAAGTCCACATACTCCCCTCTTTTTCTCTCACATCGGAGGGCAAAAACTACCAGATCAAAACAGCCCCTCTTTTAATTCCCCCCCCTTTACTGGAGGTGTTTATACGCTGCTTTTGTGAGATCTTTACTTTCGTTGTCGCCGTTGGTTACTAGGCAAAGAAGTGAAAACCTCCTCTTTTCGCTGCGACTTGTCACGGAAAGTCCCTTGCGAAGTAAGCTGTGAGCCATGTGGCCCCTTTCTTTCCTTCTCCGCCGGATCATCATGATCTGAGATGTATGGGCCTTGAGCAAAAAAAGCTGCAGCATCTGAAGCGTTATTAAAGTTCCTGTAAACTCCGTCCGCACATTTCACCTTCAGTACCGCCGGGTAGAGCAGTTGGAAACTGATTTTTCTCTGAAACAATGATGTGCATATTTCACTGAAACCTCTTCTTTTCTTTGTTATCACTGCAGAGTAATCATTGAAGAGCATGATCTTTTGCCCCCTGTAGGTCAGTGGCTCCTTTCGCGCGCTAAAACCACGCATAATGTCCTCTTTATCAGAGAAATCGAGATACTTCATTTTGACCTGCCTACCCCTTTGGGACCGGGTAGAGAGCTCCTTGGATCCCCCAGGAGGGTTCTGTAATGACCCCAACCTATGCGCTCTTTCTACTTTGCGAGGAACCGACAGTCCCAGCGCTCTGGGGAGATCTGATTCACAAATATGCTTAAGTTCCGAGCCCGGTATCTCCTCTGGGAGACCCACTAACCTGAGGTTACTGCGATGTTTTTCAAGGTCATCCACCTTATCTCTCAACTCATTCACCGTCTGTATCAGTGTTTTCACTTGTGATTCCGTGCCATGTAGATCTTCCTCCACACAGGACGTCCTCTGCTCAAGCTCCTCTATGCGGTACCCCTGCTGGTTGTAGGCTTCCTGCAACTCTGTGAGGGATTCTTGTATCGTCGCCGCTAGTGTGGACTTGAGATCAGGCGCCAGGTGTGTGGCAACTTCTATGGCCAATCTCTTGAGATCCGCAGCTGGAAGCGGAGTATGGTTGAACATATGCTCCTGTGAGGAGAGCAAAGGCTGGTTTGATGCAGCAGTTTGCGGCGCGACCTCATGTTCGGCCACCATCTTGGCTTCCTTAAGCACTCGTTCAGGCCCGTGGTTCGTCTCCGTCCTCCAGCTTCTTCCCGCTACGAAGCAGGTACCTCTCAATACAGGGTGAGCTGTAATGACCGACGACACGCACAGGGAGGAAAACAGGGAAAGCCCTGCCCAAGGGAGGGGGAAAGGTGGTGACCCCTAACTCACCTTGCGGCTGGCACCTGACTGCCCTGACGTCCCTAGACGGGTTCCTCACCCGTGCAGCGATCACGTGCCTAAACCCTGGCTTTCCCTAATATGAGCCCTAGATAGTGAACGGGCCGGTGGGATCACTAGTCCGCACCACTATCACTAAGAGGGAAACACCAGGGAGAGGACAGACAAAACAGACAAACACATACACCCAGGTGGGCGACCACAATAGACCAAAAAGGTCCAACAGGGATCCGGAGGGTAGTGTTCTGGATCAACTACCTGAGAACGCAGCAACACAGCTCCAGAAGGTCAGACTAGATGTCCAGGCAGGAAGCTCTATCTCTGGCAACCAGAGAAGTGTGAGAGAGGAATATAAGGAGGTTTGGGAGTGCTGGACAAGGAACAGCTGAGGAGAAGGAGCTACGGATCCCTGAGTGAGCCAAAAGGGTTTGCAAAGCAAACCCAGAAAGCTACCATAAGGAAAACAGCCCTATCTTAAATAGAGCGTGCAGCCAACCGCTGCGACTTCCTGACCCCGGGTATAACGGAGTCAGGCGTGGTTCTCGATACCCTCGTGACAGTACCCCCCTCTCTACGAGGGGCCTCCGGACACTCAGGACCAGGTCTCTCAGGATGAGAGGCATGAAAAACCCGAACTAACCTGTCGGCGTTTACCTCAGACGCAGGAACCCACATTCTTTCCTCGGGACCGTAACCTCTCCAATGCACCAGATATTGAAGAGAGCGGCGGACCCGACGAGAATTAACAATTTTGGATATCTGAAATTCTAGATTACCATCCACGACAACAGGAGGGGGTGGCAGCGGTGATGGTTCTAGAGGTGGAACATATTTTTTGAGTAACGACTTATGAAAAACATTATGAATTTTAAAAGTCTGAGGTAACTCCAGGCGAAAAGCCACGGGGTTGATGATGGCTACAATTTTGTAAGGGCCAATAAACCTAGGACCCAGTTTCCAAGAGGGAACCTTCAATTTAATATTCCTAGTAAACAACCACACAGGGCCGGCCTTAGGTGTTCAGGCGCCCTGTGCGAGCTAACCTTGTGGCGCCCCCCCCCCCCCAAAAAAAAAAAAAAACTGCTTGTTGCTGGCATCATGGCATAGGCTGGCTGACTATCCAACCAAGTAGTTACCAGCCCTCACACCCCAAAGGCCGGTGTAATGTTATACTTCCCTAGTTCGTGAGATTTCCCTACCCTCGTCACTTCCGGTCGCACCGGACATGACGTGAGGAGGTGTGCAGCATCGCGCAGGCGCACAACGACAGGTTAGGGAAATTTCACAGCAGAATGCGCATGCGCCAGGAGCCTCGCCAGCGGTTAGGGTAGGGAAAAACTATGGGCCAATGCGCAGGCGCAGTGATCGGATGGATGTTTTCAGCTGAACACCGGCCGACACTGCGCATGCACCGGGAGCCTCACCAGCGGTTAGGGAAGGGAAAAATTTACGTACGGGCCAGTGCTTTTTCCCTACCCTAACCGCTGGTGAGGCTCCCAGCGCATGCGCAGTGTCGGCCGGTGTCCAGCTGAGAAAATTAGTTTCCAATGTAATATTAATAACTAAACAATTAAATAATAAACATATTGCATTGTCTACTTACCACCAGGACAATAAGATGATCTGGACTCTGGCTGCAGTCTGGCTCTGGCTGCAGTCTGGCTCTGGGGACTCCATTGTCACTCTCTCCCCCCCCCTTCCCTCGTCACTCTCATTATTCCCCCCCCCATCACTCTCATTATTCCCCCCCCCCCCGCCATCACTCTCATTATTTCCCCCCCGCCATCACTCTCATTATTCTCCCCCCCATCAGTCTCATTATTCTCCCCCCCCATCACTCTCATTATTCTCCCCCCCATCACTCTCATTATTCTCCCCCCCATCACTCTCATTATTCTCCCCCCCCCATCACTCTCATTATTCTCTCCCCCCATCACTCTCATTATTCTCCCCCCCATCACTCTCATTATTCTCCCCCCCATCACTCTCATTATTCTCCCCCCCATCACTCTCATTATTCTCCCCCCCATCACTCTCATTATTCTCCCCCCCATCACTCTCATTATTCTCCCCCCCCATCACTCTCATTATTCTCCCCCCATCACTCTCATTATTCTCCCCCCCATCACTCTCATTATTCTCCCCCCATCACTCTCATTATTCTCCCCCCCATCACTCATTATTCTCCCCCCCATCACTCATTATTCTCCCCCCACCATCACTCTCATTATTCTCCCCCCCATCACTCTCATTATTCTCCCCCCCATCACTCTCATTATTCTCCCCCCCATCACTCTCATTATTCTCCCCCCCATCACTTTTTATTCTCCTGTACCTGGCCGGACTGACAGGAAGTGCACACTAAGTGAGCACTTCCTGTCAGTCCGGCCGGGTACAGGAAACAAAAGCTCCTGTACCGCGGATCGAACAGAGCTCGGCCACGCTACATTAACAGCACACAGCAAGCGCAGGCAGGATTCTTTAGAGCGGCAAGCGCTCAGCCTCAGCCACTCAGGCGGCGCAGAATGAGGGGCGCCGCCAGCCGCCCGAACTTATATAAGCAAGTTTATTTTTTTTTTAAACCGCAACGGGCGCCCCCTGCTGAATACAGGGGAGGGGGAGATGGAGGGGGCCTGGGGGCCTGAATACAGGGGAGGTCCGGACCTGGCGACCGTCTCTTATCAGCCATGCATTTGTATTTACCTCCCATATTTTTCAAGTTAGCTTGCACCTTCTGCCATACCGATGAAAGAGATGACGAAAACCGTTCCTCTTTGGGAACCCCAGAAGACCCCCCCTCTTTGAAAGTACAGAACTGGGGATGAAAACCATATGCACCAAGAAATAGTGACTTGCCAGTGGATTCCTGACGACGATTATTTATGGCAAACTCAGCTAACGGTAAATATGATGACCACAACTCTTGGTTTTCAGACACAAAACATCTTAGATATGTCTCAAGGTTTTGGTTGGTACGCTCAGTCTGTCCATTCGACTGAGGATGGAAAGCTGAGGAAAACGACAAGTGTACCCCCAAACGGGAACAAAAAGCTTTCCAAAATTTAGAAATAAACTGGGTACCCCGATCCGAAACAACATCGGAGGGGACCCCGTGAGGCTTCACGATTTCACTGACGAATACCTGAGCAAGAGTCTTAGCATTAGGTAGTGCGGGTAACGCAATGAAGTGTACCATTTTGCTAAACCTGTCCACTACTACCAAAATAACTGTTTTACCCGCAGACAAAGGTAAGTCAGTGATAAAATCCATTGACAGATGTGTCCTTGGTCTATTGGGAATGACGAGTGGTAATAGAGACCCTGCAGGATGTGTATGTGAAACTTTTGCGCGCGCACAGGTAGAACAAGAAGACACAAAATCCAATACATCCTGATGCAACCTTGGCCACCAAAAACGACGAGACAATAGCTCCAAGGTTGCTTTACTACCCGGGTGCCCAGCAAGTGCCGAATTATGATGTTCCTTTAATAATTCGAAACGTAAGACCGGGGCGTCCCCCTGGGCCTCTAACACCTTCCCCTCCAAAACAGAGTGTACCGCAGAGACAACCACTCCTCTTTGTAGAATGGGCACCGGATCACTCACATTACCCCCTCCAGGGAAACAACGAGATAGTGCATCCGCCTTGGTGTTCTTTGCCCCAGGACGATAGGTAATCACAAAGTTAAACCTGGTAAAAAATAGCGACCACCTAGCCTGTCTAGGGGTGAGACGCTTAGCTGATTCGAGGTACAGGAGATTTTTGTGGTCCGTAATCACAGTGACGGGGTGGACTGCCCCCTCTAAGAAGTGACGCCACTCCTCAAACGCAAGTTTAATAGCTAATAGTTCCCTATTGCCAATATCATAGTTCTTTTCTGCTGCAGATAGTTTTTTAGAAAAGAAAGCACAAGGACGCCATTTGCCAGGAGACGGACCCTGAGACTCCCACCTCTGACGCATCGACTTCAACAATAAAAGGCTGAGAGACATCAGGTTGGACTAGTACAGGTGCTGAGGTAAACCTCTCTTTTAGAGAGGAAAAAGCAACTTTAGCGGCGTCAGACCATTTCGAAAAATCAGTCCCCTTCCTAGTCATGTCAGTAAGCGGTTTTACAATAAGTGAATAATTTTTAATGAATTTCCTATAGAAATTTGCGAAGCCCAAGAATCGTTGTAGTGCTTTGAGGTTCTCAGGAAGATCCCAATCTAAAATTGCCTGGACCTTCCTAGGATCCATACGGAAACCTGAAGCAGATAAAAAATAACCCAGGAATTGTATCTCCTGAACGGCGAAGACACATTTTTCAATCTTAGCATATAATTCATTCGTCCGAAGGACCTGCAGTACTTGTCTGACATGCACCTCATGTGTTTTCAGATCAGACGAATAAATTAAAATATCATCTAGGTATACTACCACAAACCTGCCGATTAGATGACTAAAAATGTCATTAACGAAATGTTGAAAGACGGCAGGAGCATTGGTCAGACCGAAAGGCATAACTAGATTTTCATAATGCCCCTCAGGGGTGTTAAACGCTGTCTTCCACTCATCCCCTTCCTTGATACGAATCAGATTGTAGGCCCCCCTAAGATCAAGTTTGGAGAACCACCTAGCACCCGCAATCTGATTAAACAGGTCAGGAATGAGAGGAAGAGGGTATGGGTCTCGGATGGTTATCTGATTTAATTCGCGAAAATCTAAGCAAGGACGCAGGCCCCCATCTTTCTTTTTAACGAAGAAAAACCCTGCAGCCACGGGTGAAGAAGAGGGTCTGATGTGTCCCTTAGCCAAGCTCTCGGAGATATAATCTTTCATGGCTTGTCTCTCTGGACCCGAAAGATTATATAACCTGGTCTTGGGTAATTTTGCGCCGGGAATAAGGTTAACCGGGCAATCATAAGGACGATGAGGTGGTAACTTCTGACAACACTATTCAGAAAAAACATCCTCAAAATCCGAAATAAATGTAGGTAGGGTAGTTATGGAGGCGACTAAGCAATTGCTATTTAAGCAATTTTCTCTGCACTGCTCACTCCACTCCAATATCTCCCTGGCCTGCCAATCCACTACTGGATTGTGCGCTACCAACCAGGGAAGACCCAGCACTACCGGAGTGGGAAGCCCCTCCAGAACATAACCTGAAAGCATCTCGTTATGGTGGTCCCCTACCCGAAGGTGTAAATTATGAACAATGTGGGTGAGGTTTCTCTGAGACAGGGGAGCAGAATCAATAGCGAATATGGGAATGGGTCTCTGTAACGTACAGAGAGACAAACCCAAAGTGCGGGCAAAATGGGCATCTATCAAATTTACCCCTGCTCCACTGTCTAGAAAGAAAGAAATAGTCTCCGTCTTATCACCAAAAATAATAACCGCTGGCAACACAAATTGTGATGTACGTAAGGAGGAAACGTATGCCCCCCGGCTGACATCCTCCACACAGCCTGGGGTTAGTAGTTTTTCCACGCCTACGGCGTGCCTCAGGAGGACGGACCTGATGAGTAGTTCCTCCTAGCTGCATAGGCTCGTCTAAGTCCGTACAGACTAACTGCTGCTTGGGAGGGGTTACCAATTTCTCCGGTTCTTTCAACCTGTCCCTAAGGCGTCTCTCTATACGGATCGAAAGGGACATAACCGCATCAAGGGAAAAGGGGGTCTCATATAATGCAAGCGCATCCTTAACCCTTTCGGATAACCCAGAGCAGAACTGACTCCTGAGAGCCGGGTCGTTCCATTGGGTATCCGTAGCCCACCTACGGAATTCAGAGCAATACTCCTCTACCGGCTGCTCTCCTTGTAAGAGTCTCCGTAATCTTAATTCAGCCAGTGTGACTCGGTCAGGGTCGTCATATATGAGACCCAAGGCCCCGAAAAACTCATCTACTGACCGAAGAGCCTGGGAATCAGTGGGTAAATAGAACGCCCAGGACTGTGGGTCCCCCTGCAGCAGGGAAATAACAACCCCCACCCGCTGTTCTTCATTACCAGAGGAGTAAGGGCGCAGTTTAAAATATAACTTACAAGCCTCACGGAATGTCAAAAACTTGTCCCTTCCCCCAGAAAATCTGTCAGGGAGAGGGACCTTGGGTTCCGCAACAACCTGGTTACCAGTAGCAACCGCTGGGCTTGCGGTCAGTTGTAATTGCTGCTGTTGCTGGAGGATCGACGCCTTCAATCCTACCACCTCCAAAGACAGGCCATGAAATTGTTTTGACAGAGCAGCAATTTGATCCATACTGGATTCTAAGTAGGTAAAAAAAACACATTTTTTTTTTTTTACCTACACAAAATAAGGACCAGAGAAAATGTAATGACCGATGACACGCACAGGGAGGAAAACAGGGAAAGCCCTGCCCAAGGGAGAGGGAAAGGTGGTGACCCCTAACTCACCTTGCGGCTGGCACCTGACTGCCCTGACGTCCCTAGACTGGTTCCTCACCCGTGCGGCGATCACGTGCCTAAACCCTGGCTTTCCCTAATATGAGCCCTAGATAGTGAACGGGCCGGTGGGATCGCTAGTCCGCACCACTATCACTAAGAGGGAAACGCCAGGGAGAGGACAGACAAAACAGACAAACACATACACCCAGGTGGGCGACCACAATAGACCAAAAAGGTCCAACAGGGATCCGGAGGGTAGCGTTCTGGATCAACTACCAGAGAACGCAGCAACACAGCTCCAGAAGGTCAGACTAGATGTCCAGGCAGGAAGCTCTATCTCTGGCAACCAGAGAAGTGTGAGAGAGGAATATAAGGAGGTTTGGGAGTGCTGGACAAGGAACAGCTGAGGAGAAGGAGCTACGGATCCCTGAGTGAGCCAAAAGGGTTTGCAAAGCAAACCCAGAAAGCTACCATAAGGAAAACAGCCCTATCTTAAATAGAGCGTGCAGCCAACCGCTGCGACTTCCTGACCCCGGGTATAACGGAGTCAGGCGTGGTTCTCGATACCCTCGTGACATGAGCTTTATGCTGGCACTTACCACACTTTGTGTGGTTATCAGAGCCCGTGGGCGGTGATTGGAGGGTAATGGTATCAGGGAGAGTGGCGGAGCTCTGCTAAGCGCAACTCCTCATACCAGCGCCGGAACCAGAAGTCCTGTGCAGCAGTTTTGTGCGGTTCTACAGCGATACTGCAGCTATACAGAGGGACAAACACTATTGGGATAACTAATTGAAACTGGTGTGATATACCAGTTGCCCCCCAACTGGTATATCACACCAGCCCTTTTTCTTCCCATACCTGAACTCCGTTAACTTTATGTACTTCTTTATGAAATTCGGCCAAATATGGGTGAGATCAGAATATCCCTGTATGCCCATAATTTCCCTAGCTTTTCACCATGTATTATGAATGGAGCGCAATATCCTATATGTATTACCCATTTTGTGAAACGTGCCATCCTCCAGAGATGCCCTTAAGTTATCACTCCTCACCATAGTCTGAATAATTCTGCTGGCTGTGCCCAAGTCCTCCGTCGACTCCCATCCCCTCATATGCTGCAGTTGTGCCGCCAGATAGTATATCCATGGATCCGGAACTCCCAGACCTCCATTAGTCTTGGGTCTACATAAAGTCGCTAACTTAATGCGGGGTGTGCCTTTCTTCCAGAAAAGGTCCCTAAATATTGCATTGACCACATAAAAGAGTCTCAAGGGAAGCCATACTGGAGAATTATGCAACAGGTATAAGAGCTGAGGCATCATTATCATTTTGATTAGGTTAGTCCTCCCTATCAAGGATAATGGTAGTTTTATCCAGGCACTCACCTTCTGTTGAAATTTTTGTAACAAGGGGATGATGTTCAGTTTTTCAAAATCTGAATCGTCACATGAAATCTGGATACCCAGGTATTTAAAAGACTGAACAACCCGTAATCCGTCGACACACGAGCTGACCTGAGCATTATCCCCCTTCAGAGGCATCAGCACTGATTTCGTCCAATTGATTCATAGACCTGATAATTTCCCAAATCTATCAATCACCTCCATAGCTGCCGGAAGAGATGCCTTCCAATTATCCAGAAATAATAACAGGTCGTCTGCATATAAAGCTACTTTCTCTGTTAGGGTACCATACGTGAAGCCTTTAATCCGCTCAGATGCTCGAATAGCCTCTGCTAGTGGTTCCACTGCAATCGCGAACAACTAAGGTGACAGAGGGCAACCTTGCCGCGTCCCCCTGTGTAGTACAAAGCTATCAGATTACCGTTAACTCTGATTCTAGCTGATGGACCATTATAGAGGAGTTGCACCCATCCTATAAATGCACCACCAAACCCCATTTTCTGCAGTACTTTCCACAAGTACCTCCACTCCACACTATCAAATGCTTTGACCTGCCCTTGAATGTTTAGGAAAAGGCGCCTAATGTTGACTGCTGTAGACATATTTGGCATAAAGCCGGCCTGATCTGGGTGAATAAGCTTAGAGATAATTGTGTTCAACCGATTGGCCAACACTTTAGCAAGAATCTTAACATCCACCTGGAGTAAAGAAATAGGCCTAAGACTCCGCCTCCAATGTATCCTTACCCGGTTTTGGTAGGACCACAATTGTCGCCTCAGTCATGCTGTGCTATAAGTAATCCTCTCATATAAGTTTTCATAGTATCCCATACTATTAGTTGTGAGGTTGCATGAAAATTGGTTCTAAAAAACTCCTCCAGTTGCTCCTTAATACTACCCACATCGGCTAATATAGGTAACTAGAAAGGGTTAAACGTCCATGGCTTACCATTCCCTATTCTATGGGGTATAAAGGTAGCGGACATCAATAATGGAGAATGATCCGTCAGTCTCCTGGCAAGGTATGTAATATCCTGTACTAAACTCCCCATTTCCTTGTTCACCAGTGCCAAGTCTATTCTAGACAATGAACTAAAGGAGCTAGAACAGCACGAGTATTGCTTTACCTGCGGATTTCTTTCTCTCCAAATGTCTATTAGAGACACCTCCTGCAGTAGTCTACCAAACGGAGTGTAATCTCCTGTTGAAGCTCTCCCCGCCATCCCCATTCTATCCATACTAGGGCATATCACATTATTAAAATCCCCCATTATGAGAACTGGAACCCCAGGAAAGTCTGCTATGAAAGATAAAATCTTCCTGACTACAAGTGGGGAGTATGGTGGTGGGCTATACACTCCACATACAACACACAGCCGGTTGTACAAAGTGCCATATAGGCATACATAACATCAGTCATCATCCACCTTGCTAGAAAGGCAGCAAAACTGGATGTTCTTATGGATTAAAATACTGACCCCCCTAGCATATGTGGAATACGTGGAGTGAAATCCCACCCCCACCCAGGAAGGCCTGAGTAATTGTACCTGCTCCAGCAACAAGTGAATCTCTTGAAGGCAGCATATGAGAGGATGTAGCGGCCGAATGCTCTCCAGGATCGCTCTCCTTTTGGCTGTGTCTTTAATCCCTCGCACATTCCAGCTAAGAAATTTTACGCAATTAGCCATTAGTACTAGATAAACGTCTTCTGCACATTCTTTTAGCACACCCTAGTTCCCTGCCCTTCTGTTCTCTTCGCTCTGGAGGATGGCACACCACATTCCACTGCATACACATCCACATCCAGCCTTGCATCCACACATTCCTGGAATCTCTCTGCCTCATAACATTTCCCACTCCACCCCCCCATTATAAACCTTGCCATTTGGTGGCAAAAACTAAAGAACTCTTTAATATACTGGCCTTTCCGACAGGCCCCACAACATGCCCAAATATTAGGACCGTGGGACTATACTATCCCTTTCAGCAAGGCCAGTTGTGATCCTCTGCTGAAAACAGTATCAGCAAAAAGGAACACAGCTAGATATAGCTTAGAAATATTGAATGTGCAAACGATAGGTCGATCACACACACCGCAGTTATAGCTGGTCGCCATTCCACACCCCACACATTACCCGGATATATAACATACGTTACAAAAAACACATATCATCTAAACCCTCTTCATATTTACGAGACATATTGGCTGAGCTATCCCTAGAATGTTTCCCACCGAGCTCATTCCTGTCTATTATTATACCCCCTAATATTCCTATTCATATTCAGCAGTGAACATATGAACCTTTACCCTGACTCTCATGTCTGTTCCACTCTATATTGCATTTAACAGGAAACCAATCCAAAAAATACCCCAATATAGAGAAATATGCAAAGGAGAGGTAGCTATAGTTAAGCAGTCATCTACACCAAAGATGGTGAGGCCCCTCAAGCAGGAGGCTGTTGTTCCACCCGTATCTGCCGTTCATTTCTGTCCAGCCACTTTGCCGCCTCCTTGGGATCCTCAAAGAAGCTTGTTGTATTCAGGGCCACCACTCGCAGTTTGGCCTGGTATAGCATGGAGTACGGAACTCCCATACTTCTCAGACACTTTTTAATGTCCAGGAACCGGGCTCTTCTTTTCTGGACCTCCATAGAGTAATCCGGGTATAGTGATATTTTATGTCCTTCCACGGAAATATCAGGCATTTCTCTGGCCTTACGGAGCAAGATATCGCTATCTCTGTAATGCAATAACTTAGCCAGAACTGTCCTCGGAGGGGCCCCAGGTGGCAGAGGCCTAGTAGGCACCCTATGGGCACGTTCCACTGCAAACAGCGGGGTTAGAGATTCGGGTCCAAACTGCTCTTTCAGCCACGTTTCAAAAAATTCAGTAGGATTCCTTCCTTCCACCCTTTGTGGCACTCCTACTATGCGCACATTGTTCCTACGCAAACGATTCTCCATATCATCCTGCTTTGCAGATAGCACACTCAACATTCGGGAATGTTCTACTAGCTCTCCCTTTAGAGGTTGCACCTCGTCTTCAACATCCCCCATTCTATCTTCTAGGGCAGTCGTGCGCTCCGCTAATTTTTTTAAATCATGCCTTATGATAGAAATGTCCTCCTTAATTGCACCAACCTGAAGTGTCAGGGCATTGAGGGATTTGCCACACTTGGAAATGGCATGCATCACATCCTTGAGAGTAGGTTCCCCAGAGTCTGAGTCACAGGCTTCACGGTCTGGCTCCTCACTATTCAACTGTAGGGCCGCAAATCTGTTAGCGCTCTTACTCACAGTTGTGGAAGCTTCCGTCTCCTCAGGCTCTGAATCATCTCCCTGGTCTAGGGGTCCCCGATCCTGTGACTCTGGACGCCGCTTGGTACTGAAGCCTGTGAGGCAGCGGGCATACTGGCTTAGTTTCGCTGCCGCCTCCTTCTGCATTTCAGTAGCGCTTTCCTGCCGCTTCGGCGTGCCTGCTCCGGCGCCATCTTGGGGTTCCTTGTCTACTCCTCTGCCCTCTCCTTTTCTCGACATGGTTGCAGTAAGCGGCTCGATATACCCTCCGGCAGGTGTCAGCTGACAATCCTCTATCGCCCAGGCTGTATACCTTTGCAAATATACAGGTTTTCCAGGATAAATGGCCGGTTCAAAGCGGGAGCTCACTCAGCGTGCGACCGCTCACATGCCTTGCTAGCCACGCCCCCCCGTGCAAGGTTAAAACTATGAGAGCAATAGGCATAAGGAGGACGTTAGATGGAAATCTCAGGGGTTGCCAGCAGCACAATCCGACAGAATAGGGAACAAACTGGGATATAGACTTCTAATAGGGTGGTACACGCCGATAAAGATCCTGACAGACTGACCCAATTCTTTCACACACTCCAAAAACCAACCGCAGACACCTGTAATTGAGGAAACTTCCCCCCCAAAAAAATCTGACAGGCAGGTTACAGCCTGCTGTAACATGGCTGACTGACTGTGTAAAAACAACATTTTCAACAAACTACAGGCGACTGCAGAGGAATCATGGAGTGTCTGGAGCCCGTTAGCTGAACACACGTTTCAAACAAGCCCAAAAAATTAAATTAAAAACAAAAAAGGATTCATATGTTGCAGGTATTGAAGGGGTAAAACAGAAAGCAACACAACAAAAAAAAGGAAAAACTAAGGTTAATTCAGCAAACAGTAGCACATGTCTCACAGCAGCAATTTTCTGGCACATGTTCCTCCAGACACAAGCACTGCACATTACTGGTGAAACTTTACAAGTACTATACTGCTTACCTCAACGTGACGATGAGTCTTTCATCAGGAGTAATGCTGCGCCTCATATTGGTGTCCATGAAGGTAAGGACAGTACGTAGAGACGACAGCAAACGATCAAATGTATGCACAGACATCCGACAGAAGGAATAGAACTTCTCTGGATGCAGCCGCAGATCTTGGTATAGGGTATGGAAGTGTCCTTTCCGGTAGTGTTGTGAAACAATCGGATGGACCCAAAATCGTCGCCTTCTACTCGGTTCCTCATTCAACAAAGGAGGGCGCGGACCCCATTGCCGAGAAACGAGCCAATGCACCAAGACCTCTTCCTCTGAATCTGACATGGTGATGCAGCAAAGAGAAGCAGCCAAAATAACCTCTGTACTCTGGAAAGACTACAGAAAATGGCCACAAAAGCATACTCAGATGCCCTTCATTTATACCAGTATCCTGGGTGGAGATATTAAAATGACATTTTTTTAACCATTCCAGGATTTCTGACGGGCCGCAAAAAAAACGGGAACACGGATCACGGAACAACGGAACCACGTTTTGCGGGACGTTAAAAAATACTGTCGTGTGCATTAGGCCAAACTCTAATATTCCGTTGCTTGTTCTGACCTTACACTGTCTACTTTATTGACTCCTTGCTGCCTGTCCTGACCTTGATCAGTTTCACGGAATTGCACAAACTCTGTGTGCCAACTAAACCTGGACTATTCAAAGAGATAGCTGCCTGGTGAATTCTTGTACAGTGTTAAAAGATGAAAACCAGGGGATCACCATAACACCCTCAGGACTAGCCCAAAGTCAAACCAGTTAGTTGGTACAGTAGGTCCACACTCAGCAGGAGTAAAGATCTATTCCTTATAACAGTGCTGGGTCCGCCTATTATTGTGCCATTCTCAAATGAGGTACCATGTCAGGGTCTAGTGCCACACACTGGCAGAAGAAATATGCATTGTGTCCCTTCTGTTTTATCGCAAGGTGATAAAGGTAGTATTTTCCAAAATACTTCCTGTACCACGAGCCAATACCAGAAAGGCAACGGGAGATTAACAAGTAGCTCAAGAACTGGTGTAAAACGGAGGGATTGTGTTCCTGGTGAACTGACCCCAGGAACTACAGGCTTTATGGTAGGGATGGGCTGCACCTCAATGGTGAAGGTGCAGCTGTTTTGGGGGAGAAGATGGCTAGAAGGTTGGAGGAGTGTTCTAGACTTGACTGGTGAGTCAGTGGATGTCATATATCTTGAGTTCTCCAAAGCATTTGATACTGTACCACATAAAAGGTTAGTATACAAAATGAGAATGCTTGGACTGCAGGGAAATGTCTGTATATGGGTAAGTAACTGGCTCAGTGTTAGAAAACAGAGGGTGGTTATTAACCCCTTAAGGACCTTGCCATTTTTCACCTTAAGGACCAGGCCTGTTTTGCAAATCTGACATGTGTCACTTTACGTGGTAATAACTTTAAAACGCTTTTACTTATCCAGGCCATTCTGAGATTGCTTTCTCGTCACATATTGTACTTCATAAGAGTGCTAAAATTGAGTCAAAAAGTTTCATTTTTATTTATAAAAAATACATTTACCCAAAATTTGGAAAAATTAGCAAATTTCAATGACTCTACTTTTATAATAGCAATAACTCCAAAAATAGTTATTACTTTACATTCCCAATATGTCTAGTTCATGTTTGGATCATTTTGTGAATGTCATTTAATTTTTTGGGGACGTTAGACGACTTAGAAGTTTAGAAGCAAATCTTGAAATTTTTCAGGAAATTTCCAAAACCCACTTTTTAAGGACCAGTTCAGGTCTGAAGTCACTTTATGAGGTTTACATAATAGAAACCACCCAAAATGACCCCATTTTAGAAACTACACCCTGAAGGTACTCAAAACTTATTTTACAAACTTTGTTAACCCTTTAGGTGATCCGCAAGAATTAATGGAAAATGTAGATGAAATTTCTGAATTTCAATTTTTGGGCAGATTTTTTGGCAGATTTTTTTCCGCTAACAAAGCAAGGGTTAACAGCCAAACAAAACTCAATATTTATTGCCCTGATTCTGTAGTTTACAGAAACACCCTATATGTGGTCGTAAACCTCTGTATGGGCACACGGCAGGGTGCAGAAGGAAAGGAATGCCATATGGTTTTTGGAAGGCAGATTTCACTGGGATAATTTTAAGCTGCCATGTCACATTTGATGCACCCCTAGTAGAAACTCCAAAAAAATTACTCCATTTTGGAAACTACGGGATAAGGTGGCAGTTTTGTTGGTACTATTTTAGGGTACATAGGACTTTTGTTTGCTATATATTACACTTTTTGTAAGGCAAGGTAACAAAAAACTGGCAAATTTTTTATTTTTTGTTATTTACAGTGTTCATCTGACAGGTTAGATCATATGGTATGTTTATAGAGCAGGTTATTACAGACGCGACAATACCAACTATGACTTTTTTTGCTTGTTTGTTTCAGTTTTAGGGCTCGTTCACACAAACGTTTTTTGCGTTCCGTATACGGGCCGTTTATTTTGTTCCATATACGGAACCATTCATTTCAATGGGTCCGCCAAAAAAAGGAATGTACTCTGTGAGGATTCCATTTCCGTATGTCCGCATTTCCGTTCCGCTACATTTTGAGTCTTGTCCTATTATTGTCCGCAAACCACGTTCCGTGGCTCCATTCAAGTCAATGGGTCTGCAAAAAAAATGGAACACATACGGAAATGCATTCGTATGTCTTCCGTTTCCATTCCGTTTTTGCGGAACCATCTATTGAAAATGTCATTCCCAGCCCAAATGTAATTACTGTATACTGTATATGCCATTCGGAAAAATGGAACAGAGAAACGGAAGCAAAACGGAAACACAACGGAAACAAAAAACGGATCTGGAAAAAACGGCCTGTAAAAAAATGAAAAAGCCATACGGTCGTGTGAAAGAGGCCTTATATAAAGCATTTTTTTTAATGATTTTTTAGTGTCTCTATATTCTGAAAGCCATAGTTTTTTTTTTTTTTCGGCGACTGTCTTATGTAGGGGCTCAATTTTTTCGGTATGTGATGATGGTTTGATTGGAACTATTTTAGAGTACATATAACTTTTTGATCGCTTGGTATTGCACTTTTTGTGATGTAAGGTGATGAAAAATTGCTTTTTTGACACACTTTTTATTTTATTTTTCTTACGGTGTTCACCTGAGTGATTAGGTCATGTAATATTTTTATAGAGCAGGTTGTTATAGACATGGAAATACCTAATATGTCTACTTTTTATTTTATTTTTTACTTTAGCACAATAATAGCAGTTTTAGTTTAGATAGTTTTTTTTTAGTTTTTTACTGAATGTCTTAGGTAGGGGATCATTTTTTGCGGGATGAGGTGACGGTTTGATTGGTACTATTTAGGGGGGCATACGCCTTTTTGACTGCTTGATGTTGCAATTTTTGTGATGAAAGGTGACAAAAAATGTATTTTTTTTACAGTTTTTATTTTTAAAAAAATTACGGTGTTCACCTGAGAGGTTAGTTCATGTGATATTTTCATACAGCAGGTTCTTACGGACGCAGCGATACCTAATATGTATACTTTTTATATTTATTTAAGTTTTACACATTAACAGCATTTTTTAAACAAAAAAAAATGTTTTAGTGTCTCTATAGTCTGAGAGTAGGGTTGAGCGATTTTTGGACCCCGGACCCGAACATTTCAGTAAAAGTTCGGGTTCGGTGTTCGGCGCTTTCTTGGCGCTTTTTAAAAGGCTGCAGAGCAGCCAATCAACAAGCGTTTAACTGTGTGCCCTTAGAAGCCATCACAGCCATACCTACTAATGGCATGGCTGTGAGTGGCCAGTGTAGCATGTGACCCAGCCTCTATATAAGCTGGAGTCACGTAGCGCTGCACGTCACTCTGCTGTTACTAGTGTAGGGAGAGGATGCTGCTGGTGATTTCAGGGAGAGAATAGGAGAGAATCTTTATTCAAAACGTGAATCTAACTCAGCGATCTACATACAGGGCACAATTTTTTTATCCTGCCCTGAGCCCAGTGACCGAAAAAAAATAACTTTTACAAGTCAGTTAGGTGGGTGGCGGCGGCGGCCATTTTATGCAAGCTCAGTGCACCAGCACTGCATCTGAGCTTTTGGGACATTGAAATCCAAGCTTTAAAAACAGCACAAATAATCTGTTTGTAATTTTTTTAATTAGCAATTTACAACATCTGGTGCATTTGCAGTGTGCACTTTAATCTACAGGGTGGGCCATTTATATAGATACACCTTAATAAAATGGGAATTGTTGGTGATATTAACTTCCTGTTTGTGGCACATTAGTATATGTGAGGGTGGAAACTTTTCAAGATGGATGGTGACCATGGCGGCCATTTTGAAGTCGGACATTTTGAATCCAACTTTTGTTTTTTCAAAAGGAAGAGGGTCATGCGACACATCAAACTTATTGGGAATTTCACAAGAAAAACAATGGTGTGCTTGGTTTTAACGTAACTTTGTTCTTTCATGAGTTATTTACAAGTTTCTGACCACTTATAAAATGTGTTCAATGTGCTGCCCATTGTGTTGGATTGTCAATGCGACCCTCTTCTCCCACTCTTCACACACTGATAGCAACACCACAGGAGAAATGCTAGCACATGCTTCCAGTATCCGTAGTTTCAGGTGCTGCACATCTCGTATCTTCACAGCGTAGACAGTTGCCTTCAGATGACCCCAAAGATAAAAGTCTAAGGGGGTCAGATCGGAAGACCTTGGGGGCCATTCAACTGGCCCACGATGACCAATCCACTTTCCAGGAAACTGTTCATCTAGAAATGCTTGGATCTGACACCCATAATGTGATGGTGCACCATCTTGCTGGAAAAACTCAGGGAACGTCCCAGCTTCAGTGCATAAAGAGGGAAACACATCATCAGTGTGTGAAGAGTGGGAGAGGAGGGTTGTATTGACAATCCAACACAATGGGCAGCACATTGAACACATTTTATAAGTGGTCAGAAACTTGTAAATAACTCATGAAAGAATAAAGTTATGTTAAAACCAAGCACACCATTGTTTTTCTTGTGAAATTCCCAATAAGTGGGATGTGTCACATGACCCTCTTCCTATTAAAAAAACAAAAGTTGGATTCAAAATGGCCGACTTCAAAATGGCTGCCACGGTCACCACCCATCTTGAAAAGTTTCCCCCCTCACATATACTAATTTGCCACAAACAGGAAGTTAATATCACCAACCATTCCCATTTTATTAAGGTGTATCCATATAAATGGCCCACCCTGTAGAAATGCAGCCATAATTTTCTGGGTTTTTAAAAACACACTTTTTTGCCAAAAAACTATATTTTACAGATCTGCAAGTGTTAAATTCAAGTTTAATATATATAGCTTTCATATTCTGTTAAAAAAAAACTTTTTTAGCAATATACAACATCTGGACTAGTAAGTGTGCAATTTTAAGCTAGAAATACAGACTTAATTTTCAGGGTTTTTAAAAACACACTTTTTTTTGCCAAAATCCACTATTTTTCTGGCCTTGCAGCATCAGCATGTGTGAAATTCAAGGGTTATATACTGCTATCATATTTAGTTATTAAACAAACACGAGTTTGGGGAAAAATATGTTTTTTTTTGCAGCCATTGCTGCATATGTCATTTTGAGATAAAGCCTTTGCATAGTGTGGTTCTATTCACTTAAATAAAGCCATTTTGGGCACAATTCTTTAATAGCGGCCTAGTGTGAGTCAGGGCATGTGCGATACACCCTTTATATACAGGTTTTCTATTCAGTTATTTGAAATACAGCCATTTTGTGCACAAATCTTTAATTGCGGACTAGTGTGGGGCAGGGCGTGTGAGATGCACCCTGTATATACAGGGCTTATATTCTTCTTTTAATAAAACACCCTTTTTTGGGCAAAATACACAATTTTTCAGGCCTTGCAGCATCAAGACGTTTGAAATTCCAGAGTTATATACTGCTGTCATATTCAGTTATTAAACTAACACCCGTTTGGGCAAAAAACACAGCAGGGTGGCACCCAGACCAGATCATGGCCATCACTGGTGTGTGGCTGGGGGGGTACAGAGGACACAGACGATACACCTCCCACAGAGGACAGCTTTTTGTTGCCTCTTGGCAGCCTGGCAATGAATGCCGAGTTGCCCACATTCTAACTTGTGCTGATTACTGGGTGGCCACGCTGCTGGATCCATGTTACAAGGACAACGTACCATCATTAATCCCTCACTGGAGTGTGATCGAAAGATGTGCGAGTACAAGCGCATGCTGGTAGACGCGCTGCTGGTGGCATTCCCACCTGACAGCGGGGGCACAGTGGAAGCACAAGGCGAAGGCAGAGGACGATGAAGAGGTCGCCAACGCAGCTGGGGCACCGTCAGCACCTCAGAAGGCAGGGTTAGCATGGCCGAAATGTGGAAAAGCTTTGTCAGCACACCACAACAACCAACACCACCAGCTGATATGAAACGTCTTAGCAGGAGGCAGCATTTTACCAACATGGTAGAGCAGTATGTGTGCACATGCCTACACGTACTGAATGATGGGTCTGCCCCCTTCAACTTCTGGGTCTCCAAATTGGGCACATGGCCTGAGCTTGCCCTTTTCGCCATGGAGGTGCTGGCCTGCCCTGCAGCCAGTGTATTATCTGAAAGTGTGCTAAGCATGGCAGGGGGCGTCATCACAGACAAGCGCAGCCGCCTGTCCACAGCCAATGTGGACAAGCTCACGTTCATTAAAATGAACCAGGCATGGAACCCACAGGACTTGTCCGTACCTTGTGCAGAATAGACATGTATACCGGCACTAACCAGCCATTGTTATAGTGCAGCGCAATTACCCTAATTTAAAAAAAATAAAATTAAAACCAAAAACCTTTGTTGGCTACCTCATCCTCCTCCACCACCGCTTCCACCTACACAGCTAAGTCCACCGCCTCCTCAAACTCCTACTCCATAAGGAACACCACCTCATAAATCAAATTTAACTACATGGTCAGTTACATTTTCGGGTGAAATTCACCAATTTTTGGGTGTGAAGTACCACTGCTATACCTAGTAGACCAAAAAATAATAATTGTCAGTTACATTTTCAGTTGAAATTCAACAATTTTTGGGTGTGAAGTACCACTGCTATACCTAGTAGACCAAAAAATAATAATTGTCAGTTACATTTTCAGTTGAAATTCAACAATTTTGGGGTGTGAAGTACCACTGCTATACCTAGTAGACCGGTAAAAAAATAAAATAAAAAATTTGTCAGTTACATTTTCCGGTGAAATTCACCTAATTTTTGGGTGTGATGTACCACTGCTATACCTAGTAGACCAAAATAAATAAATAACAATTTGTCTGTTACATTTTCAGTTGAAACTCAACAATTTTTGAGTGTGAAGTACCACTGCTATACCTAGTAGACTGAACAAAAAAGTAAAAAATGTGTTTGTTACATTTTTAGTTGAAATTCAACAATTTTTGGGTGTGAAATACCACTGCTATACCTAGTAGACCCGTAAAAAAAGAAAATTGAAATTGGCAGTTACATTTTTCGGTGAAATTCACAAATTTTTGTGTGTGATGTAACACTGCTATACCTAGTAGACAGGTAACAAAACAAAAAAAATTGGCAGTTACATTTTCAGTTGAAATTCACCAATTTTTAGGTGTGATTTACCACTGCTATACCTAGTAGACCAGAAACAAAAAAAAATAATTGTCAGTTACATTTTCAGTTGAAATTCAACAATTTTTGGTTGAGAAGTACCACTGTTATACCTAGTAGACCGGTAAAAAAAATAAATAAAAAATTGTCAGGTACATTTTTGTGTAATATTCACCAATTTTTGGGTGTGAAGTACCACTGCTATACCTAGTAGACTGAAAAAAAAAATGTTTCAGTTACATTTTCAGTTGAAATTTAACAATTTTTGGGTGTGAAGTACGACTGCTATACCTAGTAGACCAGTAAAAAAAAAAAATTGTCAGTTACATTTTTGGGTGAAATTTAGCAATTTATGGGTGTGATGTACCACTGCTATACCTAGTAGACTGAGCAAAAAAAGTAAAAAATGTGTTTGTTACATTTTTAGTTGAAATTCAACAATTTTTGGGTGTGAAATACCACTGCTATACCTAGTAGACCGGTAAAAAATAAAATAAAAATTTTCTGTTACATTTTTATTTGAAATTCAACAATTTTTGGGTCTGAAGTACTACTGCTATACCTTGTAGACCGGTAAAAAAAAAAAAAAAAAAAATTTGTCAGTTACATTTTCTGGTGAAATTCAAAAATTTTTGGGTATGATATACCACTGCTATACCTAGTAGACCAAAAAATAAAAATAACTATTTGTCTGTTACATTTTCAGTTGAAATTCTACAATTTTTGGGTGTGAAGTGCCACTGCTATACCTAGTAGACCGGTAAAAAAATCATAATTTGTCAGTTACATTTTCAGTTGAAATTCTACAATTTTTGGGTGTGAAGTGACACTGCTATACCTAGTAGACCGGTAAAAAAAAAATGTAAAAAAATTGTCAGTTACATTTTCAGTTGAAATTCAACAGTGGGTGTGATGTACCACTGCTAACTGAGTAGACAGGTAAAAAAAAAAACATTACATTTACAGCGAAATTCAAAAATTTTTGGGTGTAATATACCCCTCCTCTACCTTAATAAATTTCAATTATTTTTATTTTACATTTTAGGGTTACAATAAACAAAATTTTTTCTGTCATAGACACCTGCTCTACCAAGTAGACAGATTAATACATTTCTGTAATTTTTCTATTACATTCTTGGGTTGACATTATACAATTTTGAATAAACCCCTGCTCTGCGTAGGTGACAGGGAATACAATTTCTAAAATGCTTCTTAATTAATGCGCGCCACCTTCTGTAATTTAATGCTTAAAGGGAGTCTGTCACCTCCATATTGCCATATGCAGTGCTTACATGGCTCTGTAGCACACTTATACAGGATTGTACCGGTACCTTTGTTCTTTTCTTTAGACTTGCACCAGCAGGAAAAAACTAGTTGAATTCATATGCAAATGAGCACTTGCAAGTGCCCAGGGGAGGAGTTCAGTGTGTAGATGCCCAGGCTGCTCTGCCTTCTTTTCACTTTACTCCTCCCCAGCCTCTGCCTTTGCCTGCCCTCCAAGTCTCTTGCCTCATCGATAGGTCCGGACTTGGAGGGCGGGCAAAGGAAGAGGCTGGGGAGGAGTAAAGAGAAAAGAAGGCAGAGCAGCCTGGGCACCTACACACTGAACTCCTCCCCTGGGCACTTGCGAGTGCTCATTTGCATATGAATTAAACTTTGTTTTTCCTGCTGGTGCAAGTCTAAAGACAAAGACAAAGTTACTGTTACAATCCTGTATAGGTGTGCTACAGAGCCACGTAAGCACTGTATATGGCCATATGGAGGTGACAGACTCCATTTAAACTTTAACAAGTTGTACCACATTTGTGCTTCAATGATTGGTCCCACAATTCCGCTTGTCTCTTTTGCCCAACATTTTTGCCTCAATAACTTTTCCCATATTTCCACTTCACTCTTTTGGCCCACATTTGGGCTTCTGTAATTTGTCCCACATTTGCGCCTCAATAGCTTTTCCCACATTTGCGCTCGATCCCAATTTTTTAAATAAGTTTACCTCCCTTAAATTTGGTCTCTTTTTCTCACGCTCAATAACATGACACACACACAGGTATCACTGAGAAATACTCTAACTTTATTATGATATCACTTGGCCTTATATAGGCAGTAGAAAAGTTTGCATAACAACAGCATTAAACCAATAATAGAGATAAACATTGGTGCTTATACACATACTACCGGAATATCCTTATATGGTATGTGTACGTGCAGTAAGCAAAAAGAATAGGTTTTAATCAGTCTCATATAAGAATGTACGTTGTTGTGCCGAATGACCCTGAATAAGGCAAGAATGTTTGTACTAGTTCTGGGGGATTCCCAGAATCTGTCCTTGGACAGATAAGCGAACCTAACTTACAGCGGGGGAACTTGAAACAGTGTGTGGGGGAGATGTTATAACAATTCTTTACATATTTAGAGCAGGAAAAAGATGGCGTCACATTTCTCTTCAATCCCCTCTTAGAACCAAATTTCTTAAAAATTATGGTTCTTACCCTTGCCCTTTTCCCTGTATACCGCCAGATATTTTCTATATCCTTCATGTGAGTTGTCTTCAGGATTAGGCAGCAGAGTCTCATAAAATGACATATTTGATACTCCTTTCATTATTTGTTTCCGTACACATGGTATGATACATGTTGCAACTATTGCTATTACTATAATAATTATCAGGATAATGATTCCCAACTGTACAAGTGCCTGTTTCCAGTTACTGAACCAGCCAAAATACTGATCCCAAGGGTTATCGATACCTTAGTTTCTTTTGAGCTCGATTGATAAATCCTCAAGTTTCTTTATTGCCAGTGTGACCTTTCCATTAGGGCCGGTGTTGTTGGGTATGAACGTGCAGCATTATGAGGGGTCCGTCAATACCTTACAGACACCACTTCTTTCTGCAAGTATCATATTGAGTACCATGCGGTTTTGAAATGTCATAATGGAATCTGCCTGTAACTGTTCTGCTACACCCTGTAATGCATCCCTGGTGCAGTTTTACAAACCTTTGTTGATTATAGTAAATACAGGGAGTGCAGAATTATTAGGCAAATGAGTATTTTGACCACATCATCCTCTTTATGCATGTTGTCTTACTCCAAGCTGTATAGGCTCGAAAGCCTACTACCAATTAAGCATATTAGGTGATGTGCATCTCTGTAATGAGAAGGGGTTTGGTCTAATGACATCAACACCCTATATCAGGTGTGCATAATTATTAGGCAACTTCCTTTCCTTTGGCAAAATGGGTCAAAAGAAGGACTTGACAGGCTCAGAAAAGTCACAAATAGTGAGATATCTTGCAGAGGGATGCAGCACTCTTAAAATTGCAAAGCTTCTGAAGCGTGATCATCGAACAATCAAGCGTTTCATTCAAAATAGTCAACAGGGTCGCAAGAAGCGTGTGGAAAAACCAAGGCGCAAAATAACTGCCCATTAACTGAGAAAAGTCAAGCGTGCAGCTGCCAAGATGCCACTTGCCACCAGTTTGGCCATATTTCAGAGCTGCAACATAACTGGAGTGCCCAAAAGCACAAGGTGTGCAATACTCATAGACATGGCCAAGGTAAGAAAGGCTGAAAGGCCCCTGACTTAACGGAGGAACAATGGGACACTGTCCTGGAGGACTTCACTCAGGTTGCAGTGAGTGAGGCTCAAAGAGTATCTCAGCTCTTGTTACTACATAGAGTATATGAAACTCCTGTTATGATGAAAAAAATGGGATATAGAAGTGATGATTGTTGCCCGAGGTGTGACGTTGCGAATGCAGACCTCATTCACTTGATGTGGAATTGCCCTAGATTAAGAAGATACTGGGAGGGGGTGAGTGAATTAGTAAAAACTGTTTTTGATGTTGAGCTCAGTATGACTGTATCGGTGTGCTTGTTAGGAGGAGTAGGTATGTCGAACTCAATGGCCGAAAAAAGATTAGCTATCATCAGGGTTCTATATCAGGCCAGGAAGGTAATAGCTTTCCATTGGATAGATAGGCAAGCGCCATCAGTGGAAGAATTGGTAAAAAAAATACACGGGCTGATTAGTCTTGAAAAATATGTATATCAAAAAAGGAACTGCTTAAAAAAGTTTGAGAAAATATGGTCGTTATGGATTCAACATTATAGTCTGCAATTGTAATAGACTGAGAGAGTGTGCAAGAGAATGTGTGTAGTATGGGAAGAAATAGAAGGGGGGGGCGGAGAACATAAATAAGATAGATAGCTTTAAGGGTTTCGGAAATAAGGTGATAACAGGTACATCTATACATTTCTGGGTATTTAAGTAAAGCATGTCACATGGCACATAACTGCATGGGTCTGAATTAAGGTACTGAGACAACGTAAAACTAAGATAATGATATGTCAGATAAATTGATGCAATGTTTTCTACTCATAATTGTCTCATGGGGTATGTTGGGAGGAGGGAGGGAGGGGGAAAAGTGGGAGACAGGGCTCTGTCTTTTGTTAAAATGAAAAATCTTCAATAAAAACAATCTGATCTAAAAAAAAGAAAGGCTGAAAGACGACCACCACTGAACCAAACACAAGCTGAAACGTCAAGACTGGGCCAAGAAATATCTCAAGACTGATTTTTCTAAGGTTTTATGGACTGATGAAATGAGAGTGAGTCTTGATGGGCCAGATGGATGGGCCCGTGGCTGGATTGGTAAAGGGCAGAGAGCTCCAGTCCGACTCAGACGCCAGCAAGGTGGAGGTGGAGTACTGGTTTGGGCTGGTATCATCAAAGATGAGCTTGTGGGGCCTTTTCGGGTTGAGGATGGAGTCAAGCTCAACTCCCAGTCCTACTGCCAGTTTCTGGAAGACACCTTCTTCAAGCAGTGGTACAGGAAGAAGTCTGCATCCTTCAAGAAAAACATGATTTTCATGCAGGACAATGCTCCATCACACGTGTCCAAGTACTCCACAGCGTGGCTGGCAAGAAAGGGTATAAAAGAAGAAAAACTAATGACATGGCCTCCTTGTTCACCTGATCTGAACCCCATTGAGAACCTGTGGTCCATCATCAAATGTGAGATTTACAAGGAGGGAAAACAGTACACCTCTCTGAACAGTGTCTGGGAGGCTGTGGTTGCTGCTGCACGCAATGTTGATGGTGAACAGATCAAAACACTGACAGAATCCATGGATGGCAGGCTTTTGAGTGTCCTTGCAAAGAAAGGTGGCTATATTGGTCACTGATTTGTTTTTGTTTTGTTTTTGAATGTCAGAAATGTATATTTGTGAATGTTGAGATGTTATATTGGTTTCACTGGTAAAAATAAATAATTGAAATGGGTATATATTTGTTTTTTGTTAAGTTGCCTAATAATTATGCACAGTAATAGTCACCTGCACACACAGATATCCCCCTAAAATAGCTAAAACTAAAAACAAACTAAAAACTACTTCCAAAAATATTCAGCTTTGATATTAATGAGTTTTTTGGGTTCATTGAGAACATGGTTGTTGTTCAATAATAAAATTAATCCTCAAAAATACAACTTGCCTAATAATTCTGCACTCCCTGTATAGTTGATCCAGTCTACATTTTTGTTGATTGTTATGTGGGGAATTATGGATTCAAATCCTGCTGCCACCTGACCTCTGGCCTTGAATTCATCAGGGACCCCTCTTGGGACCCCGATTGCATCAATATACATGTGTGGGTCGAAGCTACCTTTTGGGAGGACGCGACGGTTGCGTATATTTGTGTTGGTGTCTTTTTCATTTTCAGTGAAGATGTGTATGTTCATGATGGCTTTAGCAAGGGTCGCATTCTCCTTTCCAAGCCACGTCTAACCTAGATCTTATCTTCCCGTCTCCACATATCCAGTATAATTCCCCCAATGATTGCACCTGGCCTTGGGTCGTGTTAATGTTTTGATGGCTGTAATTGTGGCAATACCCTCTACTAAAATTTCCTCCCTTGTAACAGGTGTAATTTCCTGGGTAAACGTGTATTCCCTCCCCTGTCTTTGGTATTTTTGTGAGGACAGGGTATTTTGTTTTCCAATGCTCGCAAGAAGAATTCTTGGAGGCGGAGTTAGTAAAGAGTTCAAGGAAGCATCCTTCTACGACGGGGGGAAGGTTCAGGGGTACAGTCCCTAAATGTGGCTTTGCAGCCCCACAAATATAACAATTACTTTTATTTACTGAAGCTGCACTGTACTTCATCCATTCTAACCATAGGCTGGCATCAGAGAACCCAGTTTCTGATGCCAGGGTATCCTCATAGGTAGGGTCAGAAATAGCCAGTATGTTTCCTAGGGACTGTATATGGGGTTTTAGAGGGTATCTGTTTCTGAGGGTATGTCCATTCTGAGGATTGACACATATCTCTTATTTCAAAGTGTTTGGTGACTCCCAATGTTGTGAAAGTACCATCCCAATGCCAGAGCTTTGTGGGTGGTATGGGATATTACATTTCCGTTCAAGCTTAAGGAGTCTTGCCAGCTCCTTGTTTACCTTTGAGGTGAAAGCTGGCTCTTGGTCAGATTCAATTACCAATGGACAGCCCCACCATGGAATGATGTCATGTGTCAGTATCCTTGCTACTGTTTTGGCATCTTCTGATCTTGTAGGTTAGACCTCTGGCCATCTTGAGAACATGTCAACTATGACCAAGGCGTATACTTGTTTACCTTTCTGTCTAGGTATGTCTACCTGCAGATGTGTAAAAGGAGTGGTGGCGTAATCAAGGTGTTGATGTGGGACTTTGACATTGATGTTTGGGTTGTTCTTCAAACATGTGATACACCTTCCCACATAATCTGACACTAACTGTTTAATGCCTGTAATATATTCTGTTCTAGCAGCATGTGTGTTGTTTAAATGCTGTTGTATCCTACTCCATGAAAATGTGCAATGAACAGAGGGAAGCTGTGCTGTGGTATGCATGGTTTCCCCTCTTTGCAGATTAACCCTGTCCTAGAATTCTTCTGCAAGATTGGATAACACCAATCGGCCATTTCATTGTCAGTAGCCGATGACTGGAGATCCATAAGCATCTGAGTTAACTCAAGTGAAGGAGGTACTAAATTCACAATTTTCAATGTGGCCATCAGTGCAGACTTCTTGGCCTCCACATCTGCCAGGGCATTGCCTTGGGACATATGATCTTTACCACCAGTATGCACCCTACAGTGGACAATTGCAATTTGTGAGGGCAATCTTATGGCTTCTAAAAGTTGTATGGCAAATTGTGAATGTGAGGTGTGGTTACCATCCGCTGCAATGAATCTTCTCCTTTGCCAAATGCCTCAGTGGTCCCAGACCACTCCATGTGCATACCTGCTGTCAGTGTAAATGGTGACTGGATTGCCTTCATGTAGTATGCATGCTCTCGTGAGTTAAATTAATTCTGCTGCTTGATAAGTGTTGTCATTTGGTCTACTGCAAGATCCATCAACACAAACATCAGGAGCCCCTTCTACTGGTACAGTTTGTAAATCAGAGTGGGGTGATGTCTAATATTGTATGGCGTGTATACAATCATCTGCCTCTGTCAAGTGATCCTCAGGTCCTTTAAGTCCTAATAGGGCATTCAAGGCGCTGGACCTGAGGTGTGTGTTGCGTATTTGATTTGGAGAGAGGGATTGCTAAGGAGTAGAATCTAATATCCAGATAGTCTTTGTGTGGACATGTGCTGTGTGTGTATGCCTTTGAGAAGGCCTACTACATCATGTGTGGTGTACAGGATAGTCTCATGTCCTATTGTGAGTGGCGTTGCAAGCTCAACCATCATAGACAGGCTGGAATTCCTTGGACGGATGCCGGAACCACCTTTGAGAAAAAGGCACAAGGACGTAACTTGCTTCCGTGATATTGTGTCAGCACACCCGCCATGGTTTTACAATTTTGTCTAGCATATACATGGAATATGAGTTTGTGGTCAGGGAGATGTTATAACAATTCATTACATAGAGTAACATTTCTCTTCATCTGGCGTGGAACCCTGATTCGCCGATAACTGTGATCAACATGGTAGGCTCAGAAAAGAACATTGAAAGTTGATAGAGAAGCTATCCAAATGGATGGTGGATGTCACTGGGGCACCTCTACATAGGTGACAGGAACATACATTTTTTAAAATCGTCAATTACATTGTTAGGTGACATTTTTCAAATTTTGCTAGATAGAAACCCCTAAAATTTTATAAATTCTTCATTAATTAATGTGCGCCACATCCTTTTATTCAATGCTTAAACTTTAAAAAGTTGTCCCACTTTTAAGATTTAATAATTTGTCCCATAATTCAGCTCTATAATTTAAAATTTTAAAAAATGAATCCTCCCTTGGATGTGGTCTTTCTTTCTCATGCTCCCTCTCCGGCGTGGAACCTCACTTTGATGCCATTTGCAGCCTTCTAGCCCTTTCCATGACATTTACAGCCATTTTAGTGCTCAAAAGTTCGGGTCCCCATTGACTTCAATGAGGTTCGGGGTCAAGTTCGGGTCCCGAACTCGAACTTTTTTCTGAAGAAAAAATGAATCCTCCCTTGGATGTGGTCTTTCTTTCTCATGCTCCCTCTCCGGCGTGGAACCTCACTTTGATGCCATTTTCAGCCTTCTAGCCCTTTCCATGACATTTACAGCCATTTTAGTGCTCAAAAGTTAGGGTCCCCATTGACTTCAATGAGGTTCGGGGTCAAGTTCGGGTCCCGAACTCGAACTTTTTTCTGAAGTTCGGTCGAACCCGTCGAAACCAAACAGCCAGGTGTCTGTTCAACTCTATCTGAGAACCATCGTTTTTTTTTTTTGGGGGGGGGGGGGGGGGGCGATTGTCTTAGGTAGGGTCTCATTTTTTTGCGGGATGAGATGACGGTTTGATTGGTATGATTTTAGGGTGCGTATGACTTTTTGATCGCTTGGTATTACATTTTATTTGATGCAAGGTGACAAAAAATAGCTCTTTTGACACCGGTTTTATTTTTAATTTTTTTATGGTGTTCATCTGAGGGGTTAGGTCATGTGATATTTTTATAGAGCAGGCCGTTAAAGACGTCCCAATACCAAATATGTATACTTCTTTCTATTTATTTACGTTTTACACAATAATATCATTTTTGCATCATTAGTGTCTCCATAGTCTGAGAGCCATAGTTTTTGCTTTGCATGTTCGCGATCAGCCAAACATGCAAACATATGGCGATGTCCGCGCTCGCCATATTCTTTTGCATTGAGCCGAACTTTGATCCATGACACATCTAACAACCGATTGAGGCCTGCCATATATCAGCTTCCACAAAGCTTTTCCATATAACTGCATCCACAAAATTACTGCTTGAGGGTGATATACCAGCTTCAACTAACAACTGATTGAGGTCTGCCATAAATTTGCTTCCACAAAATAGTGATAGAAGTTTTCCATATACCTTTGTCCACAAAATTACTTCTTGAGGGTGATATACCAGCTTCAACTAACAACTGATTGAGGCCTGTCATATATCATCCTCCACAAAATAGTGATAGAGGTTTTCTATATACCTGCGTCCACAAAATGACTGCTTGAGGGTGATTTACCAGCTTCAACTAACAACTGATTGAGGCCTTACATGTATCAGCTTCCATAAAATAGTGATAGAGGTTTTCCATATACCTGCGTCCACAAAATTACTTCTTGAGGGTGATATACCAGCCTCAACTAATTGCTGATTGAGGACTGCCATATATCAGCTTCCACAAAATAGTGATAGAGGTTTTCCATATACCTGCGTCCACAAAATTACTGCTTGAGGGTGATATACCAGCTTCAACTAACAACTGATTGAGGCCTGCCATATATCAGCTTCCACAAAATAGTGATAGAGGTTTTCCATATACCTGCGTCCACAAAATTACTTGTTCAGGGTGATATACCAGCTTCAACTAAGAACTGATTGAGGCCTTTAATATATCAGCTTCCACAAAATAGTGATAGAGGTTTTCCATATACCTGCATCCACAAAATACTGATTGCGGGTTTTGATATACCTGCTTCAACTAACAACTAATTGAGGCCTGCCATATGTCAGCTTCCACAAAATAATGATAGAGGTTTTCCTTATACCTGCGTCCACAAAATTACTGTCACGATGGGGAGTGGGGGAAACCCCCCACCGTACAATGTAAAGGGATAATGGTAGCAACTAGGCCAGGACGCCGGGATCAGGTCACCTCCTATTGCGTCCCTAATCCTCTCCCTAACTCCTAACCGTATAAGCGGACCCTGATGGCGGGACGGCTCATACCCTGGTTACCTAATATCCTGATTCGCCCTGGAAATCCCTCACTTAGGAGCAGGGATGAGATGACCTGTTCATCCACTACACGGAGGAACAGGAGTCTCTAAAGGCCTAGAAGCAAGGAAAGGGAGAAACCGTACACACCAAGAGGATTGGCAGGTAGGAACAACATGACAACTCACTTACCTGCCAACAAAAAAACACTATGTAACACAATATCATGTGTGGATACATACATAACTACAGAACCGAATTATCAAAACCACACATGCAGTACAAAAACATCTTTATTTTATCAAAAGACATATATTGAGTAAATAATAAAATAATCCATGCATAAGGTGCTGAGCAAATAAATGACACATTCTAGTGTATATTCATTGTTTCCCCTGACATTACAATCATATCCTCCATGATACTCTCTGAGAGTGATCTCTATAATGTCTCAATGAGTAAAAACAGCCATGTTCAAATTCTGTGTCACCACCAGACATCTGAGAAGCTCTGACAGACGTTCTTCAGAACCTCCTCCTTGAGGTTCCTTTTGTTTTGCTTTTGTTTTCTCATCTCGTTAGCCTCTCTCAGCTGTCATGTAGTTGCACTGATTGCATCCCTTTAAATCCCTTCCCATACTGCATCACTTTGCGGTTTATACAACTTCCTGTAGTGTGTGCATGCTGGATGCTACTACTGAGTCTTCTACAGATAAGTTTTGTTCATTCATTTGTGTTTTCCTGTTTGCTGGATCCCAGGTGACCCTGACTCCCTCCGTATCAAGTGTAGAGAGCCAGTGGTCGTGTCCCCTTACTATTTTAGGGTGTTCAGGTGTTATACAGTTGAGGAACGAGGATATGCGATCATCTACCATTGAGATTTTTGCATAGGCTGAGCAGTTAGGGAGAGAGCCAGGTCTGTTGCAGGCTCTCCCTTTGGTTCCTTAGTTTTGGATCCAGTCAGTCGGATCTTCATTTTGTGTCTTCTAGTTTTCTGTACACCTTCCATGACATTATAAACCGCCAAAACCGTGTCAAGCATGGATCCGGTTTCACTTTTGACTGAACACATGCAGGGTCTTTCATTGGAGGTAGCAAATCTCCGTAAAACTGTTTCTCAGTTTCAGGTGACCGGTTCAGCTTGCGTTCATGGAGTTTGTTCTGAGCCTAAGATCTCGCTCCCGGATACGCTCTCCGGGGGTAGTAAGAATTTTGTTCGTTTTAGAGAGGCTTGCAACTTTTCGCCTACTTCCCCATTGCTGTGGTGATGAGGAGCAGAGGGTGGGGATCATTATCTCGCTGCTCAGGGATAACGCTCAGTCCTGGGCCTCTTCGCTGCCGGTGGGGACACGGCCCCTCGATTCAGTGGATGATTTTTTTTTTAGCCCTGGGTCAGATATATGATGATCCGGATCGTATTGCTCTGGCTGAGTCTAGACTACGTCTTTTATGCCAGGGTAAACAGTCCACAGAGATATACTGTTCAGAATTTCGGAGATGGGCAGTGGATACTGGTTGGAATGATGCTGCACTCCGAAGTCAATTTTGCCATGGTCTTTCAGGGGGATTGAAAGATGCATTTGCCTTTCATGAGAGACCTACCTCCTTGGACTCTCAGTCGCTCTCAATCCCTTTTGAGCAGGAGCCCATGCAGCTGGGTTTGCTTGCCTCTGACAATTGAAGATTCAGCTCTCATAGGAAGGTTTGTTTCTGTTGTGGAGGTATAAATCATTTGGCAAATGTTTGTCCCTCTAGGAGATTCAGGCAGTTTTTTGAGAGTAATAAAGTAACAAATAGAAAAATATCCTCTAAAAACATTCCATCTGTTACTATTGGCAAGGTTGATGCGGAAATTGAAGGTTTTCCGTTTGCTTGTAGTTCCCGTTTTGACCTACCTGCCAGGGTGGCGCTAGAGAGCAAGAACATTTTTTGTGAAATTTTTGTAGATAGTGGAGCAGCTGTCAATCTCATTGATAATCAATTTGCTATAACTCATGGTTTCCAGGTATGCACTTTGGGAAAGGATATACCTGTTTTTGCTATTGATTCCGCTCAACTTTCTCAGAAATCGTTAAAGGGCATAGTTCACAATATCCGTTTGATTGTGAGTGATACTCATGTTGAGGATGTGTCGTCCTAAGCGGGTTGCCTACTCCTCTAGTGTTGGGGCTACCCTGGCTCACTAAACATAACCCCACCATTGATTGGTAAGCGAGGCAAATAAATGGTTGGAGTGACTTTTGCAGAGAGAATTGCCTCACGACATCTGTTTCTGAGGTTTCTACTAACACTGCACAATCTTTTCTCTCTGAATTTTCGGATGTGTTTTCTGAGAGTGGTGTTCAGGACTTGCCCCCTCACAGGGAGTAAGATTGCCCTATTAATCTCACCCCAGGCGCCAAGCTGCCTAAATCTTGTTTATACACTATCTCCCAACCTGAAAGGGTCGCTATGCGTGCTTACATCTCTGAGAGTCTGAGAAAGGGACACATACGACCCTTGAAGTTACCTGTTGCCGCTGTTTTTTTCTTTGTTAAGAAAAAAGATGGTTCTTTAAGACCATGTCTGGATTTCAGGGAGCTGAACAGTATCACAATTCGTGACCCTTATCCGCTTCCTCTGATCCCGGACCTGTTTAACCAGATTGTTGGGGCTAAAGTTTTTTCCAAGTTGGATCTAAGAGGGGCATACAACCTGGTCAGGGTCAGAGAAGGAGACAAATGGAAGACGGCCTTCAATACCCCTGAGGGCCATTTTGAGAATTTGGTTATGCCTTTTGGTTTGATGAATGCTCCAGCTGTATTTCAGCATTTTGTGAACAGCATTTTTTATCATTTAATGGGGAAATTTGTATTAGTGTATCTAGATGACATTTTTTCTCCTGATTTTAAAACTCATAAGGAACACTTACGTCAGGTCTTGCTCATCCTGCGGAGAATAAATTGTACGCTAAACTGGAAAAATGTGTGTTTGCGGTTCCAGAAATTCAATTTCTGGGGTTTCTTCTCTCCGCTTCTGGTTTTCGCATGGACCCCGAGAAGGTCCGCGCTGTGCTTGAGTGGGAGCTTCCTGAGAATCAGAAGGCGCTGATGCGTTTTTTGGGTTTTGCCAATTATTACAGGAAGTTTATTTTGAATTATTCCTCTGTTGTTAAACCACTCACTGATATGACTAGAAAGGGGGTAGATGTTTCCTCCTGGTTGGTAGAGGCGCGTAAGGCCTTTTCTAATATCAAGGAGAACTTTGCTTCCGCTCCCATCTTGGTACAACCTGATATCTCTCTGCCCTTCATTGTTGAGGTGGACGCTTCTGAGGTGGGTGTGGGTGCGGTTTTGTCTCAGGGTCCCTCTCCTGCCAAATGGCGACTGTGTGCCTTTTTCTTGAAGAAACTCTCCTCCGCAGAGAGAAATTACGATGTGGGAGATAGGGAATGTTGGCCATCAAGTTAGCTTTTGAGGAATGGTGCCATTGGCTAGAGGGAGCCAGACACCCTATTACCGTGTTTACTGACCATAAGAATCTGGCCTACTTGGAGTCAGCCAAGCGTCTGAACCCGAGACAGGCCAGATGGTCTTTGTTCTTTTCAAGGTTTAATTTTGTTGTCACGTTCCGCCCTGGGGTTAAGACTGTGAAGGCAGATGCACTGTCACGTTGTTTTCCGGGAGGTGGGAATTTTGAAGACCCAGGTCCCATTTTGGCTGAAGGTGTGGTGGTCTCTGCTCTTTATCCTGAATTGGAGGCAGAGGTTCAGGTAGCCCAGTCAGAGGCTCCTGATCTTTGTCCTCCTGGGAGGTTGTTTGTGCCTCTTGCTTAAAGATTTTTAAGGCGCACCACGATACTGTCCTTGCTGGGCACCCGGGGGCAAGAGCCACACTGGATCTCATCGCTCGGAGATTCTGGTGGCCGGCACTTCGTAAGTCGGTTGAGGGTTTTGTGGCAACCTGCGAGACCTGCGCTCGTGCCAAAGTCCCTCATTCACGGCCATCAGGTCCTCTCCTTCCGTTACCCATTGCTTCTCATCCTTGGACACATCTGTCCATGGACTTTATTACGGACCTGCCTCGTTCCTCGGGGAAGACTGTGATTCTGGTGGTGGTGGACTGTTTTAGCAAAATGGTGCATTTCATTCCTTTTCCTGGCTTGCCCAATGCTAAGACGCTGGCGCAGTCATTTATTGATCACATTGTCAAATTGCATGGTATTCCTTCAGACATAGTCTCTGATAGGGGCACACAGTTTGTTTCCAGATTCTGGAAGGCTTTCTGTTCTCGCTTGGGGGTTCGGTTGTCATTCTCTTCTGCTTTCCACCCGCAGTCAAATGGCCAGACAGAGCGCGTCAATCAGAATCTGGAGACATATCTGCGCTGTTTTGTGGCGGAGAATCAGGAGGATTGGTATTCTTTTTTTGTCCCTTGCTGAGTTTGCTTTAAATAACCGTCATCAGGAGTCCTCTGATAAGTCACCATTTTTTGGTGCATATGGGTTTCATCCGCAGTTTGGGACATTCTCTGGAGAGGGGTCTTCTGGTTTACCTGATGAGTACAGATTTTCCTCGTCTTTGTCATCTATTTGGCAAAAGATTCAGGATAATCTAAAGAGCATGAGTGAGAGATATAAGCGTGTGGCGGATAAGAGACGTGTGCCTGGTCCGGACCTGAATGTTGGTGATCTGGTGTGGTTGTCTACTAAGAATATCAAATTGAAGGTTCCCTCCTGGAAGTTGGGTCCTAAGTTTATTGGGCCTTACAAAATCTTGTCCGTCATCAATCCTGTTGCGTACCGTCTTGATCTTCCTCAGACTTGGAAGATCCATAATGTTTTTCATAAGTCCTTATTAAAACCTTATGTCCAACCCATTGTACCCTCTTCTTTGCCTCCTCCTCCGATTGTGGTTGATGGTAATCTTGAATTTCAGGTCTCTAGGATTGTGGATTCTCGTGTTGTCCACGGTTCTCTCCAGTACCTCGTTCATTGGGAGGGTTATGGTCCTGAGGAGAGGATGTGGGTCCCAGTGACAGACATTAAGGCCACTCGTCTCATCAGGGCTTTCCATAGGTCCCATCCTGAGAAGGTGGGCTCTGAGTGTCCGGAGTCCACTCGTAGAAGGAGAGGTACTGTCACCACCAGACATCTGAGAAGCTCTGACAGACTTTCTTCAGAACCTCCTCCTTGAGGTTCCTTTTGTTTTGCTTTTGTTTTCTCATCTCGTTAGCCTCTCTCAGCTGTCATGTAGTTGCACTGATTGCATCCCTTTAAATCCCTTCTCATACTGCATCACTTTGCGGTTTTTACAACTTCATGGAGTGTGTGCATGCTGGATGCTACTACTGAGTCTTCTACAGATAAGTTTTGTTCATTCATTTGTGTTTTTCTGTTTGCTGGATCCCAGGTGACCCTGACTCCCTCCGTATCAAATGTAGGGAGCCGGTGGTCGTGTCCCCTCACTATTATAAGGTGTTCAGGTGTTATACAGTCGAGGAACGAGGATATGTTATCATCTACCATTGAGATTTTTGCATAGGCTGAGCAGTTAGGGAGAGAGCCAGGTCTGTTGCAGGGCTCTCCCTTTGGTTCCCTAGTTTTGGATCCAGTCAGTCGGATCTTCATTTTGTGTCTTCTAGTTTTCTGTACACCTTCCGTGACATTCTGGTTCCCAGGCAGCCTGTATTATGACCACAAATACAGGAGATACAAAATAGTATTTATGAATCAATAAATGATATCAAATTCTTCTTCCTCCCTCCAATTCAACATATATGGATCTCTACACTGAGCACAACGGAATAGGTTCTAGGAGAAAGTAAGTACAGGATCAATAATTGCATCAGACAAAACAAATTGCAGAAAAACTGTTAAAACCTGTCATGGAACCATGAACCAGACGTACAACAAGAGATAAGTGGAAAATAAGAAGGTTTTATTGAAGAGCAAGCCGTAAGCAAAGTCCAAACGGATGGCTAAACCGAAGCAGGGTCTTGCGGAGACAGAGGTCAGGAACCAGAAGGGTAGTCAGACGAAGCCAGGATCAGGAACCAACGGGGTAGTCAGACGAAGCCGGAATCATGAACCAACGGGGTAGTCAGACGAGGCCAGGATCAGGAACCAGAAGCAGCAGCAGTCTTGGAAGCATGTGAACACAGGAGGACCAAGCAAGGAACTGAAGCCACAGACCTCCTATATATATGAGCTAGGCATCCAGCTCCTCCCAGTGGGAAGGAGGAGCCGCAGGGTGGGAGGCTACAAGAAAACCCAGAAACCAAGATGGCCGCCAGCACATGTCAAACGAAGGGAACAGCAAGGAGGTAAGACCATGACAGTACCTCCCCCTCAAGGGCCCCTCCTCCGCGGAGTAAGGAACGGTTTCTGAGGGAAGCGTGCGTGGAAGGCTCGGAGCAAGACAGGAGCATGGACATCTGCGGAGGGAACCCAGGAACGCTCCTCTGGACCATAACCACGCCAATGGACCAAAAACTTCACCCGGCCGCGGACCAGGCGTGAGTCCAGGATATTGCTCACCTCATACTCCTCACGATTGCCCACTTGGACCGGACGAGGCCGAGGAATCGAGGAAGTGAAACGATTACACACCAGTGGCTTCAACAGGGAGACATGAAACACGTTGGAGATCCGCATGCCAGGAGGAAGCGCAAGGGCATAGGCTACCGGGTTTACCCTGCGAAGCACTCAGAAGGGACCAACAAAGCGAGGCGCCAGCTTGGGAGTGGGCACTCGAAGGTTGAGGTTGCGGGTGGACAACCATACGCGGTCTCCGACCTGGTAGGAAGGAGCGGGCGCTCGTCTGCGATCAGCCTGGAGTTTCTGGCGCTGCGCAGAGACCTCAAGGGACCTCTGGATCTGTACCCAAGAAGCACGTAGGACGGAAAGGTGATCCTCCACAGCCGGAATATCCTGGGGAGAGAATACCTCCGGTAACACGGCAGGTTGGAACCCATAATTGGCCATGAAGGGAGACGTCCCAGAGGAAGAGTTCACCGCCGTGTTCCTGGCAAACTCAGCCCAAGGCAGGAGGTCAACCCAATTGTCTTGGTGATCGGAGACATAGCAACGAAGGAATTGCTCCAAGGCCTGATTGGATCGTTCTGCGGCCCCATTGGACTGAGGGTGGTAGGCCGAGGAGAAAGAGAGATGAATCCCCAACTGGGAGCAAAAGGCGCGCCAGAACCTGGACACAAACTGACTCCCCCGATCCGACACAATCTCCTCGGGCAAACCGTGCAACCGGAAGACCTCCCTGGCAAAAATCGAGGCCAACTCTTGTGCAGAGGGTAACTTCTTGAGAGGAACACAGTGGCACATTTTGGAAAACCGATCCACTATCATGAGAATGACCGTATGGCCTCGGGATGCAGGGAGGTCCACAATGAAATCCATCCCCAGGTGTGACCATGGACGCTCCCCGGTGGCTATGGGTTGCAAAAGGCCCAACGGAAGGTGCCGAGGGGACTTACTCTGGGCACAAACGGAGCATGCCGCTACATATGCGGCGATGTCGGAACGTAGGGAAGGCCACCAGAACAGACGTGAAACAGCCCAGGACAGCTGATTCTTTCCAGGATGCCCCGCGGCCTTGGAGTTATGGTAGGTTCGCAACAACCGAGTGCGCAACTCCTCAGGCACAAAACACCTGCCGTTGGGTCTCCCAGAGGGAGCACCAGATTGAGCCGCCAAAATCTGCTCACCCAGGGGAGAGGTCAGGCTGGTGCGAATGGCGGCCAGGATCTGATTCGGAGGTATGACCGAAGTCGGAATCGACTCCTCCCCGGACAGCTCGGAGTACTGCCGTGATAAGGCATCCGCTCTGATGTTCTTGGAACCGGGTAGGTAGGAGACCACGTAATTAAAACGTGACAAGAACAGAGCCCATCTGGCCTGACGTGGTGTCAATCTCTTGGCCTCAGAGAGGTAGGTCAGATTCTTGTGGTCCGTCAGGATGAGAACCGGAACCACCGAGCCCTCGAGCAAGTGCCTCCATTCTTTAAGGCCCTGCACGATGGCCAATAACTCCCTGTCACCAATCTGATAGTTGCACTCCGCGGAAGACAGTTTCCGGGAGTAAAACCCACAAGGAAGCAGAGGACCCTCCGGTGTTCTACGCTGAGACAGGAGGGCGCCTACTCCCGTCTCAGACGCGTCCACCTCAAGGACAAACGGCAACCCAGGGTTGGGATGCGACAGAATCGGAGCCGACACAAAGGCGGACTTTAGAGCCTCAAAAGCTCGGATGGCCTCGGGCGGCCAGACCTGGGGATTGCTGCCCTTCCTGGTCAGATCCGTGAGAGGCTTGGCTAGCATGGAAAAGTCCCTGATGAACTTCCGATAATAATTGGCGAAGCCCAAAAAGCGCTGCAGGGCACGAAGACCACTGGGCTGGGGCCACTGTAAGACAGCCGAAACCTTCTCAGAATCCATGGAGAACCCCTCAGCGGAAATGATGTAACCTAAGAAGGTTACCTGGGATCGGTGAAATTCGCATTTCTCAAGCTTACCGAACAGCTTGTTCTCTCGTAACCGTTGCAACACTCGTCTGACATCCAGAACGTGGGCCTCCATGGATTCCGAATATACCAAGATGTCATCCAAATAGACCACCACACACTGCTGCAACAGGTCACGGAAAACATCGTTGATGAATTCCTGGAAGACTGCGGGCGCATTGCACAACCCAAAGGGCATAACCAAGGATTCATAATGACCGGTCCTGGTGTTAAACGCGGTCTTCCACTCATCGCCCGCCTTGATCCTTACCAGGTTATATGCCGCCCTCAGGTCGAGTTTGGTAAAGACCGTGGCCCCTTTGAGGCGATCGAACAGCTCGGAAATCAAGGGTATCGGGTAAGCGTTCTTTATCGTGATGCGATTGAGACCCCTGTAATCGATGCAAGGCCTCAATTCACCGCCCTTCTTTTTCACAAAGAAAAATCCAGCCCCTGCCGGGGACGAGGATTTGCGAATGTGTCCGCGTGAAAGCGCCTCCCTCACGTACTCCTCCATGGCCTCATTCTCCGCTACCGACAGTGGATAGACTTTGCCACGAGGAGGAACGGCACCAGATTGTAACTCTATGGCACAATCGTATGGGCGGTGCGGAGGTAGGGCAACTGCACGCACCTTATCGAATACATCCCGGTACTCCTCGTATTCAGGAGGCAACAGAGAGTCCGAGGAAGTACTCAGCAACTTGACAGGCCCATGGATGCAACTAGCCCCACACTGCGGTGACCACGAGAGGATCTCGGCCGATTTCCAATCGAAAGTCGGATTATGCTTCTGGAGCCAGGGGTACCCCAAGACCACCGAGTAGTGTGGAGACGAAATAACCTGGAGACAGACCGACTCTCTGTGAACGGCACCAATGGCCATCCCCACTGGAAGGGTCTCATGAGTCACGTGTGGCGGCAGAAGGGGTCTGCCGTCTATCGCCTCAAGAGCCAGTGGGGAACCTCGAGGCTGCAGAGGAATGGAATTGGCGGCAGCGAACACACTATCAATGAACAAACCACCAGCACCAGAGTCCACCAACGCCTGGGTCGTCACCGAGCCCCCGACCCAGGAGAGGACAACAGTAATCAGTGGTTTGTCAACACGGGAAACCGGGGACGAGGAGACTCCACCCAAGATCTGCCCCCGACAGGATCTCAGGTGCGAGCGTTTCCCGGACGGTTCGGGCATGCCAACCGAAAATGCCCACCGAGACCACAGTACATGCATCGGCCCTCGCGTCTCCGGAGTACCCTCTCCCCCTCGGACAGGCGAGCAAACCCCAGCTGCATGGGTTCACCCCCAGACAAGTCATCCCCAGGAGGCGTGGGAGGAGAGGGAGGCACGGGTGGGACAGCAAACGTAGGCGCCAATCTGTTAGAAGGCCTCCGCAGGCTCTCCTTAAAGGAAGGTCTCTCCCTGAGTCTGGTGTCAATCAAAATCAGGAAAGAAATAAGAGACTCGAGCTCCACTGGTAGGTCCTTAGCTGCAACCTCATCCTTCAAGGCATCCGAGAGACCATGAGAGAAAGCAGCGACCAGAGCCTCATTATTCCAGCCCACCTCTGCTGCCAGGGTACGAAACTCAATGGCGTATTCAGCTACGGATCGTGAACCCTGTCTGATGGACATAAGGAGCTTCGCAGCAGAGGCAGCACGAGCCGGCACATCGAATACCTTCCGAAGAGAAGCAACAAAACCGGAAAACTCGGCAACCACCGGATTGTTGTTCTCCCATAAAGGGCTGGCCCAGACCAAGGCCTTGTCCGAGAGCAGCGAGATCAAGAAGCCCACCTTTGATCTCTCAGTAGAAAAGGCATGTGGCAGCAACTCGAAGTAAATGCCCACCTGGTTAAGGAAACCTCGGCACTGAGTTGGCTCTCCCCCAAAGCGCTGTGGAAGGGGGGCAGAACCGGTCATACCCTGAAACACCACAGGCGCAGCAACAGGTGTCAGGGTAGACTCTGGCGCAACAACCGGAGCGGCAGTAGGAGCGGGCCCAGGAGCGACAACCGACCCATCGGCAACGGAAGCTAAATGAGCCGTGCGTTCAAGCAGGGTTTGCAACGCCACAGCGAACCGACCCAACAGGTGATCCTGCTGATCAAGTCTGGCAACCAGCGTAGGTAGCGAGGGTGGCCCTGTACCGTCAGAATTCATGGCTTGGTCCTAATGTCATGGAACCATGAACCAGACGTACAACAAGAGATAAGTGGAAAATAAGAAGGTTTTATTGAAGAGCAAGCTGTAAGCAAAGTCCAAACGGATGGCTAAACCGAAGCAGGGTCTTGCGGAGACAGAGGTCAGGAACCAGAAGGGTAGTCAGACGAAGCCAGGATCAGGAACCAACGGGGTAGTCAGACGAAGCCGGAATCAGGAACCAACGGGGTAGTCAGACGAGGCCAGGATCAGGAACCAGAAGCAGCAGCAGTCTTGGAAGCATGTGAACACAGGAGGACCAAGCAAGGAACTGAAGCCACAGACCTCCTATATATATGAGCTAGGCATCCAGCTCCTCCCAGTGGGAAGGAGGAGCCGCAGGGTGGGAGGCTACAAGAAAACCCAGAAACCAAGATGGCCGCCAGCACATGTCAAACGAAGGGAACAGCAAGGAGGTAAGACCATGACAAAACCACTCAATATTACAAATAAAAACACTGTTAAAAAGTAACGAAGTAACCGATCACGGTCAGAGGTGCATCATTACCTAAAATCATAAATAGGGGGCAAAGCTACTACCTTCGTTAAATCCTAGCGGAGCAATAGTATTCAGTATAAATATCGATCGAGTATCTTTTTGGCAGAGAAGCTTTTTCCAGTCCACCTCTGGGGGGAATATTCACATGATCAATGCCCCTAAAGCGAAGAAGGGAACCATCAGAATTATGTTTCACTTTGAAGTGGCTTGGAATTGTTAAGAAACCATCCATATCTGGGACATTATTATCATTACATTTTTTTGCTCACATGAATACATTACAGTATGAAACATTCCCTGGACACAAATAGTATACTATGGATAGGAAAATCATGTTCTTGGTATTTTGTCATTAATTAAATTCTTTCAATAACATATAAATGGTGAGAAATATTCTCTTCTGTATATATATGTATATATAGAATTGAGTGTATCTAATTTAGCTCTATTTGACTCCAGTTTGCTAGGGATATATATAGTTAATGCAGATGCAATTATTAGTTTCTACTTTTAATTTGTTTGTTTTCCCCTCTTCCCCCTCCCTCGCCCGTTCCCCTTTTCCGCCTCTTCCCCCCTCTCTTATGGAAAGAAGTGGCCAAAGGAGGAAAAAGGCGCTCATAGGGTGAGTAGGTTCAGAACAGGCTTCCAATTCAGGAAGAATGGTGTTGCTCACCTGCTGTCGTTGCACCTAATGTTCAGTGCAACTGTACTGGAGGCGAGTAGGAGTGGTTTAAGTTTTGCTGGTTGGTGCTGCCGGTTACGTCCGTGTTCACCTTTGGCGGGGGCCAGGCCGCCGTCTGGGTCAGTGTATGAAGTATGTATCCACTGGACTCTGGGGTCGAGTGGAGGGTGGACCATAGGCGCAAAACACAACCAGAGTTTGTTTCAAACCAATAGGTTTTTTTTTTAATTATTTTTGTTATCGTGACAACGCGTTTCGGGGTTCTGTGGACCCCTTTTTCAAGTCTAAAAAACATGTACATACAAATTATATAAAAAGGGATAATAGTAATAATAACATGTCCGTCAAGCTTAGATTTAGATGTAGATATAAATGAATGGATACATATATACGTCAATACCATGATGTCAATAAAAAGTAAAAAATTATATAATATAATAATAAAAATATAAACAACTATCAATTGTAAAATATGGAAATAAAAATGTAAATATATATATATATATGAGAGGCGCCAATTGATTACGTGGCTGAAAATAAATAGCTGTTTGCAGGGCGCGTGTAAGGTTAAACAATCTTGATATAGATATGCAATATAAAGTTTAAGCAGTTAAATATTAAATTTCATGGTAAAAATGCCAATACGATTAGTCAAAAAAGAGACGCAGGATGAGCATTGCATTATTGTTACAGCGTCACTTTTGTAAGTTTTAGCTGAGGGTCAATGAACCTATATGGTGGATACATAATATATAAAAAAAAAAAAAAAAAAAAAAAAAAAAACAAGGGCATGATGTGCTATTGGGTGGTAATATAAGGACTGAGGGTGAAGGCATGAGGCATGATAAGGTGTATACAAGAGGAAGTGGTGAGGGGAAGGAAGAGAGACAAGAAGCGCTGGAGTACATACCGGTGAGTGCTGCTGATGGAAGTTGCGCTGCTCCCAGCTTCTGGCACGTGCGGCGTCCAGATGCTGTGTGCTGGGAGCGCGCGCTGGGCCGGCAAAGAGGAGGAGAAGTGGGCAGGGACTGGGCCGGCTGGGTGGTGCGAACATCCTGAATGGGCGGAGCTATCCACCATATAGGTTCATTGACCCTCAGCTAAAACTTACAAAAGTGACGCTGTAACAATAATGCAATGCTCATCCTGCGTCTCTTTTTTGACTAATCGTATTGGCATTTTTACCATGAAATTTAATATTTAACTGCTTAAACTTTATATTGCATATCTATATCAAGATTGTTTAACCTTACACGCGCCCTGCAAACAGCTATTTATTTTCAGCCACGTAATCAATTGGCGCCTCTCATATATATATATATATATTTACATTTTTATTTCCATATTTTACAATTGATAGTTGTTTATATTTTTATTATTATATTATATAATTTTTTACTTTTTATTGACATCATGGTATTGACGTATATATGTATCCATTCATTTATATCTACATCTAAATCTAAGCTTGACGGACATATTATTATTACTATTATCCCTTTTTATATAATTTGTATGTACATGTTTTTTAGACTTGAAAAAGGGGTCCACAGAACCCCGAAACGCATTGTCACGATAACAAAAATAATTAAAAAAAAAACTATTGGTTTGAAACAAACTCTGGTTGTGTTTTGCGCCTATGGTCCACCCTCCACTCGACCCCAGAGTCCAGTGGATACATACTTCATACCCTCTCTTATGGGTGATTGATTCCCATTTCCCAATATGTATTTTTTTGCCTTGGGGAGTTGGAGGTAGCAGCCTTCATTTAGGGACTGCCTGTCACGACCCTTGGTCATGGTCGTGACTCTTGTGGCCGCATGCAGTTGCCTGCGGTCTTGGTGTTGTTGTCAATCACAGGTGAGGGCTATTGTATGTTGCCTCACCTGTGGTTGCCGCTGGCAACATTGGGTATGTGGCAGCAGAGCAGCCTGAGCGGTGCTAGGCAGCTTGCTGCAGTAGGCATGCGGTTGCACCTGTCAACCTCTCCCATAGGTGTGCCTTTTATCAGTGTGCACGGGGTGTTATATGTGTTGTGTGCACGTCCCCTTTAAGTTGATGTCTTCCCTTCCCTGGTGTTGGAGGGGTTGACTTCCTTCCTGGTGTGTGTGTTCACTGGATGTGTCTGACTGTGGGTGTGGCTGCTTGGCCCTGTGGGGCCTCAGTGGAAGGCAGTGTTCAGGGAGGGTGCTTCGTCCATGCTTGCTGGAGACATCCTCCTGGTTGTTTGCCATCTGCCAGTGGGGGCCTGGTGTTAGTTTATGGTTTATGTGTTATTGCAGCATATGGTTACTGGGTTCCCGTGTGATGTCTGTTGTGTGCTGTGTCCTTGGTGTTGGTTGTGGATAACAGCACTTGCACGTGGGTTCCAGGTTGTGTGTCTGTGACAGGTAAGTGTGGTACTAGTCTCACTTACCTGTCAATGCCATATGTCTGTTTATGTTTCCCTTTTCTATGTAGGTTGGCTACTTTAGACTACTGTTTCTCTGTGTCTAGGAGGAACAGGTAGTCTACCCAGCTCCTAGCTTAGGGACCTGCGGAGGGTTAGTAGGGTCCCGAGGTTCCGGAGCATGAGTCCTCCTACCTTCAAGGTCGCCTCATGCCGCTAGGAGTTAGGGTCAGATTAGGGAAGCTTTAGGAGGTGACCTGCTCCCTAATTCTGCCTTCCTGGCCTTGCAGCGACTCCATCTGCTGATATCGCACGGCTGAGGGTTTTCCCCATCCGCAGCCATGACAGTATGACCACCATGGCTCGTCACGTGGCGTATCCCTCGAAAGAGGGTGAAGCATGCATCGCCATAGGCTGATGGGGTGCATGCGCATTCTCCGGAGGGAGAGCGTTATTGGGTTCACCGTTAATGGCGCGGTTGGTGGCTTATTCCCCGCCACCTTGCTAACCGTGTTCGTGTTGGTGACCCCTTGTCCCTCTCAGGGTTCCTTGCTCTGGTCGTCTGCTGGCAGTATTCCATGGTATACCTGCTCAGTGCTGGTCTGGGAATGTCTGCTGGCAGCGACCTGGAGTAGGAATGTTTTCCTGAGTTGGACACGGTGTCCAGTGTCTCTCCTCCAGACTGCTTTGGTGGCTGGCTGCCTGGGACCTAGGTGACGGTCCAGGTATGTTGGCGGCAGTTCTGGAGGAGGATATGGGTACCTGTCTGGCAGTGCCTCCAGTTGTTCTTTCCTCCAGTCTGCTTTGGTGGCTGACGACCTGGGACCGTTGTGTCGGTCCAGGTTTGTTGGCGGCAGTTATGGAGGGAGACACTGGTGGTTATCAGGCATTGCCCCTCCTCCCCTCCCTGTTGTTTGGCCCCACCAGATTCCCTTTTCGGTTGGGGGGGCTTTGAGGGGTGGGAGTGTCACGACCCTTGGTCATGGTCGTGACTCTTGTGGCCGCATGCAGTTGCCTGCGGTCTTGGTGTTTTTATCAATCACAGGTGAGGGCTATTGTATGTTGCCTCACCTGTGGTTGCCGCTGGCAACATTGGGTATGTGGCAGCAGAGCAGCCTGAGCGGTGCTAGGCAGCTTGCTGCAGTAGGCATGCGGTTGCACCTGGCAACCTCTCCGATAGGTGTGCCTTTTATCGGTGTGCACGGGGTGTTATATGTGTTGTGTGCATGTCCCCTTTAAGTTGATGTCTTCCCTTCCCTGGTGTTGGAGGGGTTGACTTCCTTCCTGGTGTGTGTGTTCAGCTGAGTGCGTCTGACTGTGGGTGTGGCTGCTTGGCCCTGTGGGGCCTCAGTGGAAGGCAGTGTTCAGGGAGGGTGCTTCGGCCATGCTTGCTGGAGACATCCTCCTGGTTGTTTGCCATCTGCCAGTGGGAGCCACCCTGGTGGTCCAAAACTTTATGTCTGCTGTTAGTTTATGGTTTATGTGTTATTGCAGCATATGGTTACTGGGTTCCCGTGTGATGTCTGTTGTGTGCTGTGTCCTTGGTGTTGGTTGTGGATAACAGCACTTGCATGTGGGTTCCAGGTTGTGTGTCTGTGGCAGGTAAGTGTGGTACTAGTCTCACTTACCTGTCAATGCCATATGTCTGTTTATGTTTCCCTTTTCTATGTAGGTTGGCCACTTTAGACCCCTGTTTCTCCGTGTCTAGGAGGAACAGGTAGTCTACCCAGCTCCTAGCTTAGGGACCTTTGGAGGGTTAGTAGGGTCCCGAGGTTCCGGAGCATGAGTCCTCCTACCTTCAAGGTCGGCTCATGCTGCTAGGCGTTAGGGTCAGATTAGGGAAGCTTTAGGAGGTGACCTGCTCCCTAATTCTGCCTTCCTGGCCTTGCAGCGACTTCATCTGCTGATACCGCACGGCTGAGGGTTTTCCCCATCCGCAGCCATGACACAGCCTTTTGACAGATGCAGTGTTGCCTGTTTGATCTGGCACACTTCAGTACATGCCACCGTTTAGTGTGGACAGATAACACAATTCAAAGATGGCGCCCATCCCTATGAGTGGGCGGAGACTATTACAACACCCAGTGTGAGATCGCGGTCTGCCTTCTCTACCCTACTCGGCGCACATGCGCAGGGACTGGGGAGATGTGGACGATGTGCAATACTCTTCATCGTGAAATTTAAGTTCTTATTTGAACCTAGTCGGAAGATCATGCAATTTCTCGCAGGATTTCACCACCATTATTGAAGGACACCACCTGCAGCATGCGGGAGCAATTTCCTGTAAGCACAGGTGATTTAATGTATTTACAATGAAGGGGAGGAACCGATAGGACCCATGGTCTGTATGATTTCCCATGATATATAATGTTCATTATTCGTTGCCTGTATCTTGGATAGCCTTGTGTGTCCATTTGGACTGTTGTGGGGGAATGCAGGATTTATTTATGATGTTATTTGTAGGTGTAAACATCTACTTATATAGAATAATACCTATGCCTTTGTATACTAACTGTGGGTCATTATAATTTAATAGGAATTATGGGGATAGATTCCCCCCTAATTACATCCCACCTATTGAGGTGATATATGTGTGGACCAATATCTGTTTTTTTTTGTCATTTGCTCAGCACCTTATGCATGGATTATTTTATTACTTATATTATTTACTCAATGTATGTCTTTTGATGTGATATAATAAAGATGTTTTTGTACTGCATATGTGGTTTTGATGATTTGGTTCTACACAAACATAGAAGAGGATTCTTTGCGGCAAGAGCAGTGAAACTATGGAACTCTCTGCCTGAGAAGGTGGTGATGGTAAAATAGTTCAAGAGAGGCCTGGATGTATTTTTGGAGTGTAATAATATTACAGGCACTTCCATGATCCTGGGGATGTAATACATTTAATCCAGCCAGCAAAGGAAGCAATATGGACTATTGAAACACTAGCTTTCCACAAAACCTTCCAATTACTGTAGGTATAACTTACTCCCATAATAACTCTAGAGTTACTTGTGATAAAGATAATAGATAAAACTAGCCTGCCCGATGTCGAAAGATGCAAAGTCAATAGATAGATATACATGGGGTGGGGGGCCACCCACGAATATCAACCTGACTCTGATGCTCCATCAGTGAGGTGTGCACGTGCTTGTAGAAATGATATAAATCAATGTCCGCATTTAGACCTCCAGGTTGTAAAGTGTCTTTTTGTATTCAGCTAGAGATATATGCATAATAATAATAATAGGTTTGGCCGCTGAGCCAAGCAGGAGCAACACGTAGAGTTTGGTTAAAGGGTTCCTACCATCAGAATTACTGTTATGTAGCTGACTGACATTAGCGATGCGCCCATGTCAGCACTACATAACAGTATGTTTTTTTACATTTGTCCCTGCAGCCGTTTTGCTAAAATACACACTTTTACAATATTCTAATGAGCCTCTAGGTGCTATGTGGGCGTAGATTCAGCACCTAAAGGCTCGGTCTACTCACCCTTTATCCCGCCCAGGTCCTCCGTTCTGCCTGCCCCGCTCCTCTTGATTGATGTCCAAGTTCCATGCATCGTTGAGGAAATCCCACGCTTGCGCCGTTCCCTTCTGTATTCGGCGCAGGAGCATTGAGTGAAGGCCGCGCTCTTGGTGCCGGCTTCCTCACTTGACGTAGGCGGCGCAGGCACAGAGAGGAATCCGGCACCAGGAGTGCGGCCTTCACTCAATGCACCTGCGCCGAATACAGAAGTCAAGAGGAGCGGGGCGGGCAGAACAGAGGACCTGGGCGGGATACATGGTTCGTTTTTCAAGCCTCTAGGTGCTGAATCTACGCCCACATAGCACCTAGAGGTTCATTAGCATATTGTAAAAGTGTGTATTTTAGCAATACGGCTGCAGGGACAAATGTAAAAAACACACTGTTATGTAGTGCTGACATTAGTGCATCACTAATGTCAGTCAGCTACATAACAGTAATTCTGATGGTATAAACCCTTTAAGAGAGAGACACCATACTAGTTATAACTTCTATAACTTCTATAACAGAAGCTATAACTTCTGTTACCCATCGTCCATGATTCATACATACAGTAAAGAGATTCTTCACACTCTATAGCGGATGGTGATTTGCGAGGTAGTAAGAACTGTATCGCTCTCATGAGCTTAATTACTATATGTACACAATATTAGAGACTTCTCTACTTCCCTTTGTATTAGAGCAGTCTGAACAATCAGCTTTATTTTTAAATGCCCTGCTCCAAGTGCAGTGGACAGTGCTGGATTCTATTCTTCTGAAGTCACCTACTGCCCAATACTCATGCGTTACATCGCTGTATTAATTAATTTTATGAATTTTTTAAAACTATTTGTATTATTTATTTACAGCAAAGGCCCCGCTATTTATGTATACATTGTATATTAATAAAACTATTTTTATCTACTATTTGGCATTGTGCCAGAATATTTTGGGTGGGGGAGTGCCTACTCATTAATTTGCTATATCTATGTTCTAATACCAGGCATTGGTGTAGCCTGCTAGTAGTGCACCCCCTCTCCATCTATCCAACAGAGGTGAGCCATGGAAAACTTTTTCGATGTAAGTCAACTAATCAAATGCAAGTTAACTAATAATGAAGCAGTTTTCTGTAGTTAAAAGGGTTTTACTGGAGTAAAATATTGGTGACCTATCCTCAGGATAGGTCATCACTATGAGATTAATGGGCGTCTGACTCCCGGCACCACAGCCGATCAGCTATTTGAGAAGGCCACCGGGCTCTGTTGGCCAATGCAGCCTCTTCCTAGGCCAAGGATGTCATGTTCATCAGTCATGTGGCCTATGTGCAGCTCAGTCCCTTTCAAGTGAAGGGGCCAGGGTGGCAGCATCAAGTATAACTGCTTTACAATGTGCAGCGCTGTGCTTGTGTGCTGTGAGGAGTCCTCTTCAAACAGCTGATTGGCGGGGGTGTCGGGAGTTGGACCCCCACCAATCTGATATTGATAACCTATCTTTAGGATACAGTATGTCATCAGTATTGTACTGCCGAAACACCCCATGAAATAGATCCATGGTTAAAATGAAATAGGTGAAGCGTAATAAAGAAGGGGTAAACCCTCTTGTAGTGAAGTGGTTAACATGTTACAGAGCCCATTCCTATTACAATTTAGCTCTTGATCTTGGTAAATTCACAAATTCAAATCAAGTCAGGCTTTACATTTGCTGGAACCATTTGAAACACTCCTGCAGACTATACTGTATAACTGAACATATACAATTGTATGCAAATAGTCTTAGAGATGACAAAATAACTCATGTTTTCATTTTGCATACTGTTATACTAAAAAGTGCAGTAGTATATACAGAACAATACATGCAGTGTGAATTGAGTCTAAGAAAGCTTAGGAACCTATGCTCTAAACCAGGGATGCTCAACCTGCGGCCCTCCAGCTGTTGTAAAACTACAACTCCCACCATGCAGGAGCGCTGCAGGTTGGGCATCCCTGCTCTAAATCAATGCTTACACTTGATACTTCCCCAAAAATGGTATTACATATACAAATAAAACATTTCATTTTCTACTTAACCACTTAAGGACCACAGGTTTATACCCCCCTAGTGACCAGGCCCTTTTTTACAAATCGGCACTCCACAACTTTAGCGGTTTATTGCTCGGTCATGCAACTTACCACCCAAATTAATTTTACCTCCTTTTCTTCTCACTAATAGAGCTTTCATTTGGTGGTATTTCATTGCTGCTGACATTTTATGTTTACTCCACTTTATTATTTTCAAAATGTGTCAAATTCACTCAATAAGCACTTGAGCATTAAGCAACACTAGTATCATAAAAATATATAGGATCACGCAGGATCCACATTGTCAATAACAATCAGCATGAACAAATAGCATCGATAAGTACAGAATATTAGAAATAAAGAGAACATACTCAAATACACTGCAATATTCATATCATATAGCAGATTAATAATCTTGTCCCTCACCCCCAGAGACCCAACAAAAATCAAGGGAGGCAAAACACATGTAGCATACAAGGATGAACTATCTCCCAGTGCAGGCACATGTAAAAGGAAAAGAAAGAAAAGAAAAGAAAAAGGGGAACACACACACTCGTGACCCCCAAGAAAACTACCTACGCTATGTAGGTAACCAGACTGCTATCACCAGAGAATGAAATACAAGATGCAAACTGTAAAACTATTACACCCCAGTTCCCAACCCTCCCCGCCCTGTGTTACTTAGTTCCCCTATTAGCCTTGAAAACTCAGGAGATTGTACAAAATCCAACAAAGGATTCCATTTACCGTAGAACCTGCTCTCTGTACCCTGCGAAAGCGCTGTCAGCTCTTCCATTCGTATCAAACTTCTAATTTCGGACGCCCATGCACAGAGAGAGGGAGCCTCTGTCTTCTTCCACTGGCGTGGAATTACCATACGCGCTGCTATTAAAAAGAACCGTAATGGATTTTTCTTAATACTAGCTATCGAGCCAGGGATAAGTGATAGAAGAGCAATCCCAGGGGAGTTAGGAACCGTTTTACCTGTGAATTTGTTACAAATGAGGAACACCTGGTCCCAGAATTTCTTTATTATTGGGCATTCCCACCATATATGCAGCATGGACCCCACCGCTGAATTGCATCTCCAGCACAGGTTAGAGACACTTGGGAACATCTTACTGAGAGTCAAAGGGCAATAATACCACCTGGACAGAATCTTAAAGTTCTTCTCCTTTGCATGCGCAGCCATAGACAATCCATGAGAGAGTGTACACACCTTCAGGACATCCCCCCTGGACAAGGAAAGTTTTAGATCAGATTCCCATTTTCTAAAAAACGGGGCTAAATCAGGATTACTACTATCCATTAGAACTCCATACAACTGTGAGATAAGCTTGCAGTGAATATCAGGCTTCATATAGATATTGTCAAAAGACGTCATGTCAGGACATGACCTGTGATCAAACAGACTATGGAAGAAAGACTGCAACTGAGCATATGCAAGCCATGTGGAGCCATTCTGCCTGCCATCAGATACAAGGGAACCATATTCTTTCAAGCGTTGTTGCGTCATAGCGTCACGGATCCTAGGGTATTGGGATTTGTGCCAGATTAGAAAATTGGATGCCCTTTCTCCTGCCATGAAGTCAGGGTTACCCATAATTGGAGTCATGGGACCTCTTTTGTGCGAAATCTGAAACTTCAAGGTCCAATAATCCCAGCAGGCCAAGGCGTGTCTCACCAAAAAAGGCCAACACTCTTGAGCTGGGCGGTTGGTAAGCCATGGTGCTATCGATAAATCTAGTGGGGAGAGCTCTCTCTCCATCCTAATCCAGAGTTTCGGGGAATCCCTAACTGACCAGTTTATGATCCTCATCACTAATGCTGATGCATGATATACCTTAAGATCTGGTAGGCCCAACCCTCCCTTATCCCTATGTTTAGTCAGCACCTTAGAACCGATCCTAGACCTACCTGAATTCCAAATGAACCGATTAATGGCCTTCTGAAGAACCGCAAAATATCCACCTGGAACGCTTATCGGGATAGTTTGAAAGACATACAGAAATCTTGGAAGAACGTCCATCTTAACGACCCCGAGCCTACCAAACCATGAGATGCGCTTCAGAGAGAATTTCTGCAAGTCTTCCAACACCTTCTTCTGCAATGGCAGGTAATTAAGAGGATATAGTAGGTGAAGCTGTTTCGGGATCTGCAAACCCAAATATGTTATACTAATGGTCTGCCATTGAAAGGGAAAGTTGCTTTGAATTTGGGAAGCTACCTCCGTAGGAAGTGAAATATTGAGCATCTCGCTTTTGGAGGGATTCATTTTAAAGTTGCTCAGGAGGCCGAACCTATGGAATTCATGTAGGATAGATGGGACAGTGACATGAGGATTTGAAACATACATAAGAAGGTCGTCAGCATAAAGTGCCAATTTATGATGCTCGCTCCCCAACTGTATGCCCGTGACATCTGGGTTAGCTTGTAATGCATTAGCTAGATGTTCCATAACGATCACATACAGTAGGGGAGATAGCGAACACCCCTGCCGAGTCCCATTTTTTATGCAGAAAGAGGAGGCTAATATGCCATTTGTTCTCACTCTGGCAGTGGGGATCGTGTATAAGGCAGCAATTTTCCCTATTACCGTAGGACCTAAGCCAATTTGCTTCAGCGCCGCAGTCATAAATTCCCAATTAACTCTGTCGAACGCTTTTTCAGCGTCAACTGAGAATAAACAGAGAGGAACCCCCCCACTTTTAGCCCCAGAAATAAGGTTAATCGTGCGGATAGTATTATCCCTGGCCTCCCTACCGGGTACAAACCCTACTTGATCGCCGTGGATAACGCCAGGGAGAACACTATTAAGACGATTCGCCAAGAGTTTGGAATAGATTTTAATGTCGCAATTGATCAGGGATATGGGACGGTAATTAGTGCAAACCTTTGGATCTTTATTGGGTTTCGGGATTACAACTATATGAGCCTCCAGGGCCTGTCTAGGGAAAGGGCAAGAGGGAGATACACTATTAAATACCCTTAGAAGAAAAGGCAATAATAGCTCTTTAAAATCCTTAAAAAAGGGTGCAGTAAAACCATCCGGGCCAGGGCTTTTACCCCCCTTTAATGACTTCAAAACATCTCCTATCTCCTGTTCTGAGAAATCCTCCTCAATTTCCGCTCCTCTGTCTATGGGAATCGTGGGAAGCGCTGTCTCCTCCATATATGTATGTATCTTATCAGCAAACGCCTCTGCAGGCATGTCCGCAAATTGTCCTCGTATGCTATACAGGCCTTCGTAATACTCTTTGAAGGTTTCCGCTATTTGTCTAGGATGATGCACCAAAGCACCCTTAGCATCTAGTATATTTGGAATAAAACTAGCCTGTTGTCTAGGGTGTATATAGCGCGCTAACGCCTTCCCAGGTTTATTGGAATGTGCAAATAAGTAACTGCGAAACCGCTCAACATTCCTAAAAGCAGAGGCAGAGAGCAACACTTTAAGTTGGTCCCTAGCCACCGTCAGCTCAGAAAGAACGAGTGGATCCAATGATTGCTTATGCGATTGCTCTAGCTCAGCTATATGGTGCAAAAGTTGCCTGATCTTCGCCCCCTTCTCTCTTTTGAGTCTGGCACCATGGCTCACCAAAACGCCCCGTAACACACATTTCAATGCTTCCCACTGTAATGGGAGGGCAGTGTCATCCAGTGAGTGGTTCTCAATAAATTGTCTGATCGTTGATTCCAGATCAGCTTTACATACACTATCCCTCAAAAGAGACTCGTTCAACCTCCATGTCCACTCCCTAGCCACTAGGTCCGGTAATTCTAGGGATAGAAATATTGGTGCGTGATCTGACCAAAGAGTGGAACCTATGTGAGCGTCAGGAGAATAGGACAGCGCATGATGGGATATCAGGAATCTATCTATTCTGCTGTAGGACTGGTGCGGCGGGGAAAAATAGGTGAAATCCTTATCCTTAGGATGGAGTATCCTCCAAACATCAACTAACTGTCTAGCATGTAGCAAATGTTTAGTTCTGGTAATTGTCGACCAGGGAACCGAAGTTCTACCTGAAGAGGAATCCAAAGCGGGCTCCATGATCATGTTGAAGTCACCACCCAGCAGCACCAGTCCCTCAGCAAAAGCATCTAACTTAGTGAGAATACCTGATAGAGCTCTGCTTTGTCTGGTATTGGGCAAGTAGAGACTTCCGACGGTGTACACTCTCTCATGGATTTGAAGCTTCAAGAACAGGAACCGGCCCAAAGGATCCGATTGTGACTCTAGAAAGGTATAAGGCAATGATTTATGAAGAGCAACTGAAACACCCTTAGACTTAGCATCCGGGTTAGTGCTATGAACCCAATAAGTATAATGTTTTGACAAAATCTTCGGAATCTGCTCCCCTTTGAAATGTGTTTCCTGTAACAACAGAATTTGCACCCTCTCCCTGTGCATGCCGTACAACACCCCTGATCGCTTTTCCGGGGTATTGAAACCTCTAACATTTAGTGAGGCTAACTTCACACTTGGTGGCCCCACCATGATGACAGATACAAATCGAACTTATTAGGCTATATTTAAGAGGGGGAGGAGAAAAGGGTAATCAAGGGTTCGCACAAACCACCTCAAGAATACCCTGCGTCCCGAGGAGGTCTGGCAATCACCGACTATCCAGCCAAGGAGGCAATAGGAAGAGGAGAAGAAAGAAAAAGGAAAGGGACAAACAGGGGTGAGTTGCAAAGTCAGGTAACCGTCCCAAGTAGAGGGACCAACTCGTCCTATACCAGATAGAGCGAGAGTTACAGTAGGAGACGGACTTCCAATGACGGACCAAGGAAGCCGCCACAGGGCTGAGAGGCCCGAAGGCCACATCTAAAAGATGAACATGAAAACAAGCACGTACAGCTTTCAGTATCTACCAGATCGTTTCTGCAGCACTAAGCTTTCTGTGAGCTATACTTAGCAAACCTACACAAACTGCAAGAGAATTACCCCTAGGCATAAGAGTAACATAACCAGAGAGATAAGAAGAAAGGGGGAGAAAAGAGAAGGCAGAAGCATTTTCATTCCCCCCAAATAGGTACTTATTTCCGAGGTCGTCCCTGAAATATCAAAAGAGATGAATACTTATACGACCCAGTCTCAGGTTTACGGTCTCGCTGGTTGCTGAGAATACGCCCTCTCTGAGGCCGCTCTTCTAAGATGCCCACTTGAGGACCGAGATGGCAGAGCTGGAATGACCTGCCAGTCAGGTAGATGAACTGCTGGCAAGTTCAATGCAGACAGGAACATGTCTAGATCATCAGGATCCCGCAGCTCTATACGGTGACCATTCCTACGGACCACTAGCTGAAATGGGAACCCCCAGGAGTACGGAATATCCTTAGACCTCAAGAGGTCCAGTAAGGGCTTGAGTGCTCTCCTCTGGGCCAAGGTGTTTCTTGATAAATCTTGAAGGATCGTCAGTGTGGCCCCATCGAAATCAATTGTAGAAAGGTTACGTGCCTTCTTCATTATAGCCTCTTTCACTGAATAAAAATGCAGACGACAGATCACATCTCTGGGCCTAGAGGGGTCTGAGCTGATGGGGGCTAAAGCTCTGTGCGCCCTATCCATTTCCAGCCGATCTGTGACAGGTTCTCCCAGGATGTTGCTAAACAGACCTTGTAAGGTGGGTATTAAGTCCTCCGTCTTAGTAGCCTCAGGAAGCCCTCTCACCCTAATGTTATTCCGTCTGTTACGGTTTTCGATATCATCGTGGAGACGGTAAAGATGACCAATGTGACGATCTCTAGTTTCGCCTTGAACCATAAGCTCATCCACCTGAGCAGCCGTGTGATCATGCATGGACGCCACCTCCTCCAGTTTCTCTTCAACAGCTCTCACATTAGACTTGATCGCAGATAACTCCTGCTTGTATGAGTTCTCCAATCGCTCCACATATTTCTCCATCTCTTGCTTAGTGGGAAGGAGTTTAATATATTCCTTTATGTCCCAGCTTTCATTTGGGGTCTCGCCCTCTGCCATTTCCGCTGCACCAGAAGGCTGTGCTGTAGCGTAGCAATGCTGGGGAGATGAGGCCTCGTCCCAAGATGGCGTCTGCCTCGTGGCGCCGCCACGCAATTGATCCTGCTTGGACCAGAGCGAGTCAGGTGAGCGACTTACTGCAGCGCGGTTCTGGGTCCGATTTGGAGACCCCTGCGAGCTCAACGGTACCTCCGCTTCCGAGGAGTTGCTCCGGTGCACCGGCGTGAAGGTCGCTGCGTTCGGGTTGCGGCCTGCTTTATCTCCCGTCGGCTCCGCTGCAAAATACCTCAGCAGCCCGCTCTTTTCTCCTGGGGATCTTGATGAGGGATCACCCGCTAGTGACCCTTTGCGTGTGCGCACCATAGGAGCTGGTTTCGGTGCATCAGGAAGCAAGTAGCCCTCAGCCTCTCAGACCTGCGGCGGGAGCTCCACAGCCGTGCGTCCTCACACCGCCACAGTCAGGCCACGCCCCCCTGCTGCTGACATTTTAACTTTTTTTGTTATTAATCGAAATTTTACGATTTTTTTGCAAAAAAATGACATTTTTCACTTTCAGTTGTAAAATTTTGCAAAAAAAACGACATCCATATATAAATTTTTCGCTAAATTTATTGTTCTACATGTCTTTGATTAAAAAAAAATGTTTGGGTAAAAAAAAATGGTTTGGGTAAAAGTTATAGCGTTTACAAACTATGGTACAAAAATGTGAATTTCCGCTTTTTGAAGCAGCTCTGACTTTCTGAGCACCTGTCATGTTTCCTGAGGTTCTACAATGCCCAGACAGTACAAACACCCCACAAATGACCCCATTTTGGAAAGTAGACACCCTAAGGTATTCGCTGATGGGCATAGTGAGTTCATAGAACTTTTTATTTTTTGTCACAAGTTAGCGGAAAATGATGATTTATTATTATTATTTTTTTTTTCTTACAAAGTCTCATATTCCACTAACTTGTGACAAAAAAATAAAAACTTCCATGAACTCACTATGCCCATCACGAAATACCTTGGGGTGTCTTCTTTCCAAAATGGGGTCACTTGTGGGGTAGTTATACTGCCCTGGCATTCTAGGGGCCCTAATGTGTGGTTAGTAGTTTGAAATCAAAATGTGTAAAAAATGGCCTGTGAAAACCGAAAGGTGCTCTTTGGAATGTGTGCCCCTTTGCCCACCTAGGCGGCAAAAAAGTGACACACATCTGGTATCGCCGTACTCAGGAGAAGTTGGGGAATGTGTTTTGAGGTGTCATTTTACATATACCCATGCTGGGTGAGAGAAATATCTTGGCAAAAGACAACTTTTCAAATTTTTTTATACACAGTTGGCATTTGACCAAGATATTTATATCACCCAGCATGGGTATATGTAAAATGACACCCCAAAACACATTGCCCAACTTCTCCTGAGTACGGCGATACCAGATGTGTGACACTTTCTTGCAGCCTGGGTGGGCAAAGGGGCCCACATTCCAAAGAGCACCTTTAGGATTTCACCGGCCATTTTTTACAGATTTTGATTTCAAACTACTAACCACACATTAGGGCCCCTAGAATGCCAGGGCAGTATAACTACACCACAAGTGACCCCATTTTGGAAAGAAGACACCCCAAGGTATTCCGTGAGGGGCATGGCGAGTTTCTGGAATTTTTTATTTTTTGTCACAAGTTAGTGGAATATGAGACTTTGGAAGGAAAAAAAATAAATAAAAATCATCATTTTCCGCTAACTTGTGACAAAAATAAAAAATTCTAGGAACTCGCCATGCCCCTCACGGAATACCTTGGGGTGTCTTCTTTCCAAAATGGGGTCACTTGTGGGGTAGTTATACTGCCCTGGCATTCTAGGGGCCCTAATGTGTGGTAAGTAGTTTGAAATCAAAATGTGTAAAAAAGGACCTGTGAAATCTGAAAGGTGCTCTTTGGAATGTGTGCCCCTTTGCCCACCTAGGCGGCAAAAAAGTGACACACATCTGGTATTGCCGTACTCAGGAGAAGTTGGGGAATGTGTTTTGGGGTGTCATTTTACATATACCCATGCTGGGTGAGAGAAATATCTCTGCAAAAGACAATTTTTCCCATTTTTTTTATACAAAGTTGGCATTTGACCAAGATATTTATCTCACCCAGCATGGGTATATGTAAAATGACACCCCAAAACACATTCCCCAACTTCTCCTGAGTACGGCGATACCAGATGTGTGACACTTTTTTGCAGCCTAGATGCGCAAAGGGGCCCAAATTCCTTTTAGGAGGGCATTTTTAGACATTTGGATCCCAGACTTCTTCTCACGCTTTCGGGCCCCTAACATGCCAGGGCAGTATAAATACCCCACATGTGACCCCATTTTGGAAAGAAGACACCCTAAGGTATTCAATGAGGGGCCTGGCGAGTTCATCGAATTTATTTTTTTTGGCACAAGTTAGCGGAAATTGATTTTTTTTGTATTTTCTCACAAAGTCTCCCTTTCCGCTAACTTGGAACAAAAATTTCAATCTTTCATGGACTCAATATGCCCCTCATGGAATACCTTGGGGTGTCTTCGTTCCGGAATGGGGTCACATGTGGGGTACTTATACTGCCCTGGTATTTTAGCGGCCCTACAGCGTCAGAAGAAGTCTGGAATATAAATGTATAAAAAAATGTACGCATTTGGATTCCGTGAGGGGTATGGTGAGTTCATGTGAGATTTTATTTTTTGACACAAGTTAGTGGAATATGAGACTTAGTAAGAAAAAACAAAAACAAACAAAAACTTTCCGCTAACTTGGGCCCAAAAAAATGTCTAAATGGTGCCTCACAGGGGGTGATCAATGACAGGGGGGTGATCAGGGAATCTATATGGGGTGATCAGCCCCCTGTCATTGATCACACCCCTGTCATTGATCACCCCCCTGTAAGACTCCATTCAGATGTCCGTATGATTTTTTACGGATCCACGGATACATGGATCGGATCCGCAAAACACATGCGGACGTCTGAATGGAGCCTTACAGGGGGGTGATCAATGACAGAGGGTTGATCACCCATATAGACTCCCTGATCACCTTAGTCATTGATCACCCCCCTGTAAGGCTCCATTCAGACGTCCGTATGATTTTTTACGGATCCACGGATACATGGATCGGATCCGCAAAACACATGCGGACGTCTGAATGGAGCCTTACAGGGGGGTGATCAATGACAGAGGGGTGATCACCCATATAGACTCCCTGATCACCTCCGTCATTGATCACCCCCCTGTAAGGCTCCATTCAGACGTCCGTATGATTTTTTACGGATCCACGGATACATGGATCGGATCCGCAAAACACATGCGGACGTCTGAATGGAGCCTTACAGGGGGGTGATCAATGACAGAGGGGTGATCACCCATATAGACTCCCTGATCACCTCCGTCATTGATCACCCCCCTGTAAGGCTACATTCAGACGTCCGTATGATTTTTTACGGATCCACGGATACATGGATCGGATCCGCAAAACATATGCGGACGTCTGAATGGAGCCTTACAGGGGGGTGATCAATGACAGAGGGGTGATCACCCATATAGACTCCCTGATCACCTCCGTCATTGATCACCCCCCTGTAAGGCTCCATTCAGACGTCCGTATGATTTTTTACGGATACATGGATTGGATCCGCAAAACACATGCGGACGTCTGAATGGAGCCTTACAGGGGGGTGATCAATGACAGAGGGGTGATCACCCATATAGACTCCCTGATCACCTCCGTCATTGATCACCCCCCTGTAAGGCTCCATTCAGACGTCCGTATGATTTTTTACGGATCCACGGATACATGGATCGGATCCGCAAAACACATGCGGACGTCTGAATGGAGCCTTACAGGGGGGTGATCAATGACAGAGGGGTGATCACCCATATAGACTCCCTGATCACCTCCGTCATTGATCACCCCCCTGTAAGGCTACATTCAGACATCCGTATGATTTTTTACGGATCCACGGATACATGGATCGGATCCGCAAAACACATGCGGACGTCTGAATGGAGCCTTACAGGGGGGTGATCAATGACGGAGGTGATCAGGGAGTCTATATGGGTGATCACCCCTCTGTCATTGATCACCCCCCTGTAAGGCTCCATTCAGACGTCCGCATGTGTTTTGCGGATCCGATCCATGTATCCGTGGATCCGTAAAAAATCATACGGACGTCTGAATGGAGCCTTACAGGGGGGTGATCAATGACAGGGGGGTGATCAATGACAGGGGGTGATCAGGGAGTGTATATGGGGTGATCACCCCCCTGTCACTGATCACCCCCCTGTAAGGCTCCATTCAGACGTCTGTATGCGTTTTGCGGATCCAATCCATGTATCCGTGGATCCGTAAAAATCATACGGACGTCTGAATGGAGCCTTACAGGGGGGTGATCAATGACAGGGAAGTGATCACGAAGTCTATATGCGTGATCACCCCCTTGTCATTGATCACCCCCCTGTAAGGCTCCATTCAGACGTCCGTATGCGTTTTGCGGATCCGATCCATGTATCCATGGATCCGTAAAAATCATACGGACCTCTGAATGGAGCCTTACAGGGGGGTGATCAATGACAGGAGGGTGATCAATGACAGGGGGGTGATCAGGGAGTCTATATGGGCTGATCAGTGGTTTATAAAGGGTTAATAAGTGACCAGGGGGGGGTGTAGTGTAGTGTAGTGGTGTTTGGTGCTACTTTAGTGAGCTGCCTGAGTCCTCTGGTGGTCGATCCTAACAAAAGGGACCACCAGAGGACCAAGTAGCAGGTATATTAGACGCTGTTATCAAAACAGCGTCTAATATACCTGTTAGGGGTTAAAAAAATCACATCTCCAGCCTGCCAGCGAGCGATCGCTGCTGGCAGGCTGGAGATCCACTCGCTTACCTTCCGTTCCTGTGAGCGCGCGCGCCTGCGTGCGCGCGTTCACAGGAAATCTCGGCTCACGCGAGATGACGCCTATTGGCGTTAGTGTGACCTGGGAGAGCCGCCGCGATGACGCCTTTCGGCGTTAGCGTGGCGGCAAGCGGTTAAAAGAGGACCAAAATAAAATGTCACATGGCTTAAACAGCCATGTAAATATATGTCAGGGTTGTATTCAGGAGCTGCATTAGGATTACATAAGCATCCCATGTGTACGTGCTACAAGTCAAATCAAATAGATTTGTCCCCTTTTCCTTTCAGAAGAATGCTGTCTCATTACAAGCACTTTAGTTTGAGATCTGTGTAACATCTGCAGAGCCTTATCAGACAGTATAAGAGCTGCTTATGTAGCAAGTTTGTGAAATGGATTGACCTGTAGAATTTTGTGCAGAATCATCACCCACTCCACCCAGTTCTGTGTCTCTGCTGGCCCCCAGGAGATTTTATCCAGACAAAGAGGCTTTTCATGATGGAAAGACTGCTAATAATCGTTTATTTAAATTTTTATTTGCATTTCTATTATCTCTGAGTTAATTCTGGAATATTAAATAAAATAGAGTATTGTACAATGGTTCATAATAAAGTAAATGGGTAAGTGGAAAAGAAGTGACAGTGATGGTAATCATGGCAATGAGCAACTATGAAAGCAAGTACTGCACCTGGAAGTAACAGTTTATAAAATATAGATTTAGTAATGTACTCAGATATTAATCTTTCTAGAAACAAGATAGATTCTAAAACATAGGTTTATTCTGGATGATTAATTGTGATGTGATCAATATGATACTAACTAAACAGTTGATGAAAAGTAAATGATACAAGTCATGTAAAAAATTATACAAAAACAAGAGCTTCCATATAATATATAATCTGTGTTTTAATCATATTGCTTTTAATGGGGTTGGAGCCCTGCCTTGGAACTGACAACCCCCGGGGTCCTAACCTGTGTCCTTAAACATAAAACCCCCACTCACCTGTAGTGTAGTGTTTTTCTTCAGCCCATTCTCGCCATAGTTGCATGGCTGTGGCTGGATCCCCACCAGTCTTCATTATAGTTAATGGGGCCGACAGGCATTCAGGATGTGTCTGGCATCCCTGTAGGAACAGCCGGCCGGATCTTTGTAATGCTAGTGTGAAACTTACCCTTTTCTGTTGGAACTTGGGGTTGCTTATGCTTCCTGCAGCTACATGGGAATGCATTGAATTTGTATCACGAGAAACGATAAATTCTTTATGAGATTCTTAGAAAGGTAAAGGTGGACACAACTGTATAACTTTTACAGGCAAAATAAAATGAAACTGCTGCATTATTCATATTCTTTGGATAATGACTGTCACACAGTATTTGATACTATAGCAGCCTCTGTTCAAAAAGTCAGTGTGTAACTTCAGACTTACATTTTCAATTGTTATGGCAGCGGGTGTGGAACCACTGTGTTTACCAACAGATTTGACTTTGGGCTAATCCTAAGGGCATTATTTTACCCTTTAACATCTCTACAGGGATGTGAACGTCGCTGCAAGTAAACCATTGAGGAAGCTGCCTTAAGTACCCATGAGTGACCAGCCATTGGCTGGTGTGGACTAGTGTACATGTACTGTATGCTCAAGTTGAATGGATCTCGAGCCGTCCCAGCCTCCGCATGGACATTGCCCATGCATTAGGGACCTCAAATTGTGGTCCCCAATGCACGGAATGGCCTTGTGAATGAGGCCTAAGTCTGAGGATCAAATTCAGGAGGCTTATAGATTAACATTGTAACATAGTACATAAGGCCAAAAAAAGACATCTGTCCATCCAGTTCGCCCTGTTATCCTGCAATTTGATCCAGAGGAAGGCAAAAAAACAACCCTGTGAGGTAGAAGCCAATTTTCCCCACTTTATTGGAATAAAAAATTCCTTCCTGACTCCAATCAGACAATCAGCATAACTCCCTGGATCAACAACCCCTCTCTAGTAGCTATAGCCTGTAATATTATTACGCTCCAGAAATACATCCAGGCCCCTCTTGAATTCCTTTATTATACTCACCATCACCACCTCCTCAGGCAGAGAGTTCCATAGTCTCACTGCTCTTACCGTAAAGAATCCTCTTCTATGTTTGTGTACAAACCTTCTTTCCTCCAGACGCAGAGGATGTCCCCTCGTCACAGTCCTGGGGATAAGAAGCTGATGGGATAGATCTCTGTACTGACCCCTGATATATTTATACATATTAATTAGATGTCTTTTTTCTAAAGTAAATAACCCTAAATTTGATAATCTTTCAGGGTACTGTAATCCGCCCATTCCAGTTATTACTTTAGTTGCCCTCCTCTGGACCTTCTCCAGCTCTGCTATGTCTGCCTTGTTTACAGGAGCGCAGAACTGTACACAGTACTCCATGTGTGGTCTGACTAGCGATTTGTAAAGTGGTAGGACTATGTTCTTATCACAGGCTTCTATGCCCCTTCTGATGCAACCCATTATCTTATTGGCCTTGGCAGCAGCTGCCTGACACTGGTTTTTGCATCTTAGTTTGCTGTTTATTAAAATTCCTAGATCCTTTTCCATGTCAGTGTTACCGAGTGTTTTATCATTTAGTATGTACGGGTGACTTGCATTATTCCTTCCCATGTGCATAACTTTACATTTGTCAGTGTTAAACCTCATCTGCCACTTATCTGCCCAAACCTCTAATCTATCCAGATCCCTCTGTAGTAGTATACTGTCCTCTTCAGTGTAAATTACTTCTACTACCCTCCTGTTTTAGTGATTTATATGCTTTCTTTTTGTCATTTATTGCTTTCTTTACAGTTCTATTTGTCCACATTGGTTTCTTTTTGTTCCTTAACCTTTTATTCCCATACGGTATGTACCTCTCACAATGAGATTTTAGGATGTTTTTAAAGATATCCCATTTTGTGGCTGTATTTTTTTTTTTGAGGACTTTGTCCCAGTTAGTTAGGCCTATTAACAAGAGAAAAACTTAGAAGAGATCATCTTAGAGGTTAAATATTGCTACAAACACGGATTGAGGATACAGTCGATTACTGGATATAAATCATCCATCACTGTGTCCTCTGTTAATGGTGATACTTCATTGCCTGATAAACTTTATAAATTTTATACTATGGTGAAATAAAAGTTTTTTTTCCAAGACACAGTTTGTACCTAATAATCAGTTAATTAAATTGCCAGTTAACCCCTTAACGAATAATGCTGTACATGTACGGCATTATGCACAAGGTATTGTATGGAGGCCAAAACCGATCAATTATATCTTCAGATGCAGTGTTTAAGAGCAATTCCGGCATCTGTGAGGTTAGACAGAGGCATATGGCTCCATCTGCCTTTAAATCGGAGCCCCCACAGTGAAATCACGGGGCTCTGATCGGTTATCATGAAAGCCTGGGGCTTGCAGGAGCTTGTCATGATTTCTGCCTACTAAGCTGTGCACAAGACACAGGTCAGTAGGCAAAAGCAGCAGAATCCTATTCACAATAATAGATATCTATTGTATCTACAGTCGTGGCCAAAAGTTTTAAGAATTACATAAATATTGAAAATTGGAAAAGTTGCTGCTTAAGTTTTTATAATAGCAATTTGCATATACTCCAGAATGTTATGAAGAGTGATCAGATGAATTGCATAGTCCTTCTTTGCCATGAAAATTAACTTAATCCCCAAAAAAACTTTCCATTGCATTTCATTGCTGTCATTAAAGAACCTGCTGAGATCATTTCAGTAATCGTCTTGTTAACTCAGGTGAGAATATTGATGAGCACAAGGCTGGAGATCATTATATAAACGAAGTATCTGTGGATCACTCCAGCTAGACAATGTGGAACAGGTGCTCTTGGTCTAAGTGGCCCACCCAGCCACACAAGAAGTAATAAATAGTAGTAAAAGGTAGACCAGGCACTCTATATATGTAACCAATAGATGAGATATTTATTTAATAAAATACAATTTGATACTAAAAGCATAAAATAACAGCATAAAATAACAGCCCATACGCGTTTCGGGGACATGTCCCCTTCTTCAGTGGAGAAGGGGACACGTCCCCGAAACGCGTATGGGCTATACCTTACACCGGCATGCTGGTAGAGACTTCCCCTTGGATCTGATCTAGGTTTTTGAAATGAAAAATCCTGGCGGCACTTGACTCCAACAAGCGCTGAACTCGCTGGCGATATTTGATTTTAAAAAGTGCTGAACTTGCTGGCGATATTTGACTTCAACAAGCGCTGAACCCGCTGATGATCCTGGCGGTACCTGACTCCAACAAGCGCTGAACTCGCTGGCGATATCTGAATTCAACAAGCGCTGAACCCGCTGACGATATTGGACACAGAGTCAGCTGAGAGCAACAAGCCGGCATTCAGAGACGGGAATTGAGCAAGAGCAAGGTAATATTGAATAAGCGTATATAACTGAGTGGGACGCCACTCTGCTTTTCATACTATACCCTCTAACTTTCCCACTGAACTAACCAGGAAAGCAACTATATTAATACGGACATTGACCTGCTACTTGGACAATTCAGTTGAAAGAAAGACCTTGATATTATATCGCTACAGTTATAAAGGAGTATCTGATTTGCAAGTGAAGTGCGATTCATGTGGATAGATTTTAAATCTTTTCCTCTGCTAAACTTTGGTGGCTGTTTACGTCATTCCGACTGCTGATATTGTGCTGCTAACCAACTTTGCTGCTAACTAAATATTGCTGCTATATCATTGTTGCATATTGTATTATTGTTTTATGCTAACTATATGCTGTTATTTTATGCTTTTAGTATCAAATTGTATTTTATTAAATAAATATCTCATCTATTGGTTACATATATAGAGTGCCTGGAGATCATTATGTCAGGCTGATTGGATTAAAATGGCAGACTTGACCTGTTAAAACGAGGGTGATGCTTGAAATCATTGTTCTTCCATTGTTAACCATGGTGACCTGCAAAGAAACGCGTGCAGCCATCATTGCGTTGCATAAAAATGGCTTCACATGCAAGAAAATTGTGGCTACTAAGATTGCACCTCAATCAACAATTTATAGGATCATCAAGAACTTCAAGGAAAGAGGTTCAATTCTTGTTAAGAAGGCTTCAGGGCATCCAAGAAAGTCCAGCAAGCGCCAGGATCGTCTCCTAAAGAGGATTCAGCTGCGGGATCTGGGCATCAGGAAAAAGGCTTGTCCGGAGAAGAAAAGGTGAGCGCTACCATCAGTCCTGTGTCATGCCAACAGTAAAGCATCCTGAGACCATTCATGTGTGGGGTTGCTTCTCATCCAAGGGAGTGGGCTCACTCACAATTTTGCCCCAAAACACAGCCATGAATAAAGAATGGTACCAAAACACCCTCCAACAGCAACTTCTTCCAACAATCAAAACAGTTTGGTGAAGAACAATGCATTTTCCAGCACGATGGAGCACTGTGCCATAAGGCAAAAGGGATAATTAAGTGGCTCGGGGACCAAATGTTGACATTTTGGGTCCATGGCCTGGAAACTCCCCAGATCTTAATCCTATTGAGAACTTGTGGTCAATCATCAAGAGGCAGGTGGACAAACAAAAACCCACAAATTCTGACAAACTCCAAGAAGTGATTATGAAAGAATGGGTTGCTATCAGTCAGGAATAGGCCCGGAAGTTGATTGAGAGCATGCCCAGTCGAATTGCAGAGGTCCTGAAAAAGAAGGGCCAACACTGCAAATACTGACTCTTTGCATAAATGTCATGTAATTGTCGATAAAAGCCTTTGAAACGTATGAAGTGCATGTAATTATATTTCACTACATCACAGAAACAACTGAAACAAAGATCTAAAAGCAGTTTAGCAGCAAACTGTGTGAAAACAAATATTTGTGTCATTCTCAAAACTTTTGGCCACGACTGTAGATAACAGTGATCAAAATTTTTTACATACCCCAACACAGTTTGTCACGCAAAAAAACAAGCTCTCAAAATACAGCTCTGTACACCAAAATATAAAAAGTTATGGCTGTCAAAAAATGGCGATGCAGTTTTTTATTATTTTAAAAGTAATAAAATAAAAACAATTCATGTCATTTTTAGAGGAGGAGCCTCCCTACAGTCAACCACAATTCGAGGGAGGCTCGTCCCTGTCACAGCCTGCTATTGGCTGCTCTTCCCCCCTTCCCCATTGTTGGATGTTTTGATCTGGGGATATACGGTGGTGGTTCTGCGGGTATCAGGAGCGACGATGGTGCCGGGAGTGGGTTAAGTATGTCTGCCTGAAAGTGGGCATATATGCTCGAAAGCATTTGCTGCCGGATCCCATTACAGTGAATGGGGATCTGTGGTGCACAGTGGTATCCAGTTATGACGGATACAGTGAACTCTGGCAGTCCGTTCCTCTGCCGGAACAGACTGCCAGAGTTCATAACGAAGATAGCTTTAAGAAAATTGCTTTATGGCAGCCATAGACACAATGATCAGGAGAGGACCTCATTGACGTCTATGGGAGAGTTTTCTAGGCATGCTCTGTGACCTGTGCAGAGGTCATTGTACAAGGAAAGAATAGATAAGCTTTGACCATCACCTATTGTGACTGGTGGATCCTGTCTGATTTATACACAGAGACGATATCATTAAAGGCAGGATTAGAATAATAGATAAGCAGGTAACTGTGGTAAAGTGATCTGTACAGACCAAAAAGTGGTGCCTATTGTTAGGCTTAGCGGCCAGTGCGAAAACTCAGAATTTTATTGTTTTAGTTTAAATAAAGATGTTGACATGGAAAATGAAAACTAACAACATAAAACATTAGTTAAAAACATATTAAACATAAAGTGACTTAAACAATAGGTAATTTTCTGATGATGCGTTCCCTTTAAGCTTGGTCAACTTGGTATTAGTACATTATTGTGCAGTTGGAGTATACGTAAACAGATATTTCAAGCCTTTATTTGTTAGAATTTGAATGATTATGGCTTACAGCTTATGGAACCCCAAAGTCACAATTTTGAGGTACCCTTTGCTCAGGGGGTATGGTTAATTAGCTGACTAGTGTGTGACACATTGAGCCTAGAATATTTAACCTTTTCACAAAATTCTAATTTTAAGCTGCATTAATGCAATTCCTTTTAATTTTCATTACTGAAACAAATGGACTTTGCACAATATTCAAATTTTTTGGAGTTTCACCTGTATTTTTTACTAATTGAATCCAATCAGTCAAGTTAAATAATGTTTCTTAATTGACTATTAATATTAAGTACCGATGTGCCACAGGGTTGCTTTATAAGTCCTCTTTTGTATTCCCTGTTTACCTATGATTATGTTCCTGTTCACAGTTGTAACTCTGTCGGACTGGGATACCTAGGACCCACCAGTAAAATTCATTTTGGGGGCCCACTGTACAAAAAAAATATTACCTGCTCACACAGCAGGAAGATGCTACCAGATGATTGAATATGGGGGTCCCTGCAGCATCTTTGAGGAGGTAGATCCTGGGGAAAAGAGGACACTGGCGAGCTTTCCTCTATACCTAGAAGTCATCTCAGCTCTGATCGTGTCTATAATAATAAACTGGGGAGTTTCTTTAATAATCTATCAAGTTTTTTATATAAACATAGGCTGGTTGAGGTGCTGTATATTGAATATATGTATGTAGTGCAGTAAGTCTACTGTGCTATGTGCCACTTGTGCAGTGGGTGGGAGATTAGAGGCCCACCGTGCTCAGGGGCCCATCGGGGGATTCACCTGTACCCCTGTGGGCCAGTCCGAGCCTGACTCTATATGTGGATGATACTACAGTAATAAGTTTGATTGAGGGTGACAATAAGACAGCATACAGGGATGAGGTACAGCTCTTGGTTACATGGTGTTATTAGAACAACTTAAGGGCCCTTTACACAGGCCGAGAATCCATGAACTAGTTAGCGATTATCTGGTGGAGTAAAAGTGCCACCGATTAACCAATGAACAAGTTTAACGCTCATTTATCAGGTAATAGATCAATCATATGGACACAAAAATCGTTGTTTGCTAGCAGCAGATTATGCTGTGTAAACACATGCTGCTGGCAAACAACGAGTGAATATGGGGAAGAGCGATGGTATTAGCGATGGCTCTCCCCCATACTGTGGAGGAGATCGCTGCATGTAGAGAGCTCACTTTTATATTAAGATCTTAGTACATTTCCATTTTCTAACTGTTCTGTAGCTCATTATAAATTGCTTCAGTATGTGATGAAATCAGCTCAACGTATCCTAAGGACACTGTTGCCATCTATTGAGTGTATTTATCATAAGCGCCTTTGAGTGGGAAGGAATTATTAATGACACAACTCATATACATCATAGATTCTTTACACCTCCTCCATTGGGTAGGTGCTTTCGTTCATGTACTAGTAGGCTTAGGAAGCCTGTGACAATGCTGTATTCTGGACTGATATGCATTTTTAACTGTATAATGTAATAGCTTTTTTTCTTTTTACCCATATGTAAATGACATGTATTGTGGCCTTCTGGTTGAAAACTAACTGTATTTCATTGGCTTTATGCTTGTATTTGCACAGTGACAATACAGTTGAATCTAATGTAAATACAGATTCCGTGTGGTATCCTGTGGCACATTTGCCCACAGATGTAGCTGGGTCTGTAGCTCCACTTGTAGAATACTGAAACTGGCATCCAAGCTGGTCCCATTAGTGCTTGATAAATGATAAATTTGGTGATTGGGCAGGTCAAGGAAGTGTTGCAATCTGATGGAGACATTCCTGGGAAACCCTTGCTGTGTGTGGCCCTGCGATGAGAGGCAACACATGTGGCCGCAGGATGTCCTGCACATATCGCTGAGCTGTCCCTCGTATCACTACCAAGGATGTCGTATGTGATGGCTCCCCAGATCATCAAACAAAAATGTTTTTCTCCACAGCAAAGGCAAGAGTGAAGTGCTCGCCACTAGACCTTTATAGTGGAATTTGAGTATGGATGCCTAGTGGTGAACACAGACCTGGATTTGTCTCTAAAGACAATATGGTTCTACAGTAGTCTGTAGTAGTCAAGTTTCTAGTTCAAGACACCACTGCAAACGAAGGCAACACTGGCTGGCTGTCAATGGCTGGACATGTAATGGGCGCTGATATTCTGGATATAATTTCTTTCTGCTAAGCATCTGGAAATAGTTCGGGCAGAGATTGGAGTGTGTAATGAAGTTGCCACCTGTGTCTGGATGGTGGACAACAAAACTGTGGGAGCTTCTCGTGTTTGATGGTGCATCACATGATCCTCTAAATTGGTGGTCTGTCTGGGCCTGTTCGCAATGTGTGCATGCCTTCATGTAACTACAGCTCCCAAAACCTCTTAACAGCTAGGCCTAGATGGTGAGAAATTAGTTGAAATGACCATCCTGCTTCTCTGAGTTCACTGATGCACCTAATCACAGACTGTTAACTGGGCAACATTTCTTTGAATGTGTCATAGAGGCATGTCTAGCAATTAATTATCTCATAAAAAGAGGTACACATCCCCAAAGTAGCCTCTGAAAGCATTTTTATAGGGCAGTGGGGAAGGATTTTTACTTGTGGCAAGACCCAATGTCAAATCAGAGCACACTTGTGATCACTTACATATCTGCCTGAGACATATTCACTTGCATTTTTTGAAGAAATCCGATCTCTAGATTTCTATCTTTATCAATGAGTGTATAATTCACACTGACCATCAAGAAGCCCATCTCCTAAAATACAACTTTTCAAAACAATTTTGAGTCTTCTTTTCAAAGAAGTTTTACCATATACAGTTGTGTTCAAAACTATAGCAGTCAGACATCACTAACCTGATCAATCACTGTTTTTGGTAGAAATGATATTTCTATATGGCAAATAATTTACTAGCAGGTGTAGTAGAGTAATAGAAATCCAACAGAGCCAACAGTTATGACATGCATGCTGCTGATTCTCTGTAATTCAATAACTAATTGAAAGGGGCATGTTCAAAATAATAGTAGTGTGGAGTTCAATGAGTGAGGTCATTCATTCTTTGAAAAACAGGTGGCAATTATTGCCCTTATGAAGGCAGCAAATGTTGTACATGCTGGTTACAGTGCATTTCTCTCTGAAATTCTGAGGAAAATGGATGGTTCCAGACATTGTTCAGAAGAACAGCGTACCTTGATTAAAAAGTTGATTGGAGAGGGGAAAACATATAAAGAAGTGCAGAAAATGATAAGCTGCTCAGCTAAAATGATCGCAAATACTTTAAAATGGCAACCAAAACCTGAAAGATGTGGAAGAAAGCGAAAAACTACCATTTAAATGGATAGAAGAATAGCCAAAATGGCAAGGACTCAGCCAACAATAAGCTCCAGGAATATTAAAGAAGGTCTATAGTTACCTGTGAGTACTGTTACAATTAGAAGACACCTATGTGAGGCCAGGCTATCTTCAAGAAGCCCCCGCAAAGTCCCACTGTTGAAAAAACGACACGTGCTGAAGAGGTTACAATTTGCCAAAGAGCACATTGATTGGCCTAAAGAGAAATGGCGCAACATTTTGTGGACTGATTAAAGTAAGATTGTTCTTTTTAGGTCTAGTGGCCGTAGACAGTTTGTCAGACATAGTAACATAGTATATACAGTACAGACCAAAAGTTTCATTCAAAGAGTTTTCTTTATTTTCATGACTATGAAAATTGTAGATTCACACTGAAGGCATCAAAACTATGAATTAACACATATGGAATTATATACATAACAAAAAAGTGTGAAATAACTGAAAATATGTCATATTCTAGGTTCTTCAAAGTAGCCACCTTTTGCTTTGATTACTGCTTTGCACACTCTTGGCATTCTCTTGATGAGCTTCAAGAGGTAGTCACCTGAAATGGTCTTCCAACATTCTTGAAGGAGTTCCCAGAGATGCTTAGCACTTGTTGGCCCTTTTGCCTTCACTCTGCGGTCCAGCTCACCCCAAACCATCTCGATTGGGTTCAGGTCCGGTGACTGTGGAGGCCAGATCATCTGGTGCAGCACCCCATCACTCTCCTTCATGGTCAAATAGCCCTTACACAGCCAGGAGGTGTGTTTGGGGTCATTTTCCTGTTGAAAAATAAATGATGGTCCAACTAAACGCAAACCGGATGGAATAGCATGCCGCTGCAAGGTGCTGTGGTAGCCATGCTGGTTCAGTATGCTTTCAATTTTGAATAAATCCCCAACATTGTCACGATGCAAAGCACCCCCACACCATCACACCTCCTCCTCCATGCTTCACGGTGGGAACCAGGCATGTAGAGTCCATCCGTTCACCTTTTCTGCGTCGCACAAAGACACGGTGGTTGGAACCAAAGATCTCAAATTTGGACTCATCAGACCAAAGCACAGATTTCCACTGATCTAATGTCCATTCCTTGTGTTCTTTAACCCAAACAAGTCTCTTCTGCTTGTTGCCTGTCCTTAGCAGTGGTTTCCTAGCAGATATTCTACCATGAAGGCCTGATTCACACAGTCTCCTCTTAACAGTTGTTCTAGAGATGTGTCTGCTGCTAGAACTCTGTGTCGCATTGACCTGGTCTCTAATCTGAGCTGCTGTTAACCTGCGATTTCTGAGGCTGGTAACTCGGATGAACTTATCCTCCGCAGCAGAGGTGACTCTTGGTCTTCCTTTTCTGGGGCGGTCCGCATGTGAGCCAGTTTCTTTGTAGCACTTGATGGTTTTTGTTACTGCACTTGGGGACACTTTCAAAGTTTTCCCAATTTTTTGGACTGACTGACCTTCATTTCTTAAAGTAATGATGGCCACTCGTTTTTCTTTACTTAGCTGCTTTTTTCTTGCCATAATACAAATTCTAACAGTCTATTCAGTAGGACTATCAGCTGTGTATCCACCTGACTTCTCCACAACGGAACTGATGGTCCCAACCCCATTTATAAGGCAAGAAATCCCACTTATTAAACCTGACAGGGCACACCTGTGAAGTGAAAACCATTTCAGGTGACTACCTCAAGAAGCTCATCAAGAGAATACCAAGAGTGTGCAAAGCAGTAATCAAAGCAAGAAGAACTACTACTTTGAAGAACCTAGAATATGACATATTTTCAGTTGTTTCACACTTTTTTTGTTATGTATATAATTCCACATGTGTTAATTCATAGTTTTGATGTCTTCAGTGTGAATCTACAATTTTCATAGTCATGAAAATAAAGAAAACTCTTTGAATGAGAAGGTGTGTCCAAACTTTTGGTCTGTACTGTAAGTCCGAAAAAATACATTTGTCCATCCAGTTCAGTCTGTTATCCTGCAAGTTGATCCAGAAGAAGGCAAAAAAAAACTGTGAAGCACAAGCCAATTTTCCCCTTACCTTCTCGTCTCCAATCAGGCAATCAGAATAACTCCCTGGATCAACGACCCCTCTCTAGTAGCTATAGCCTGTAATATTATTACACTCCAGAAATTAATTCAAGCCCCTCTTGAATTCTTTTAATGTACTCACCATCACCACCTCCTCAGGCAGAAAGTTCCATAGTCTCACTGCTCTTATCGTAAAGAATCCTTTTATATGTTTGTGTACAAACCTTCTTTCCTCCAGACACAGAGGATGTCCCCTCATCACAGTCACAGTCCTGGGGATAAATAGATGATGGGATAGATCTCTGTACTTTCCCCTGATATATTTATACATAGTAATTAGATCTCCCCTTTTTTCGAAAGTAAATAACCCTAATGTTGATAATCTTTCAGGGTATTGTAGTTGCCCCATTCCAGTTATTACTTTAGTTGCCCTCCTCTGGACCCTCTCCAGCTCTGCTATGTCTGCCTTGTTTACAGGAGCCCAGAACTGTACACAGTACTCCATGTGTGGTCTGACTAGTGATTTGTAAAGTGGTAGAACTATGTTCTTATCACGGCATCTATGCCTCCTTTTGATGCAACCCATTATCTTATTGGCTTTGGCAGCAGCTGCCTGACACTGTTTTTTACTGCTTAGTTTACTGTTTATTAAAATTCCTAGATCCTTTTCCATGTCAGTGTTACCGAGTGTTTTACCCTTTAGTTTGTACTAATGATTTCCATTATTCCTTCCCATGTGCATAACATTACATTTGTCAGTGTTAAACACCATCTGCCACTTATCTGCCCAAGCCTCCAATCTATCCAGATCCATCTGCAGCTGTATATTGTCCTCTTCAGTGTTAATTACTTTACACAGTTTAGTGTCATCTGCGAAAATGTATATTTTACTGTGCAAGCCTTCTACAAGATCATTAATAAATATATGGAAGAGAATAGGGCCCAATACTGACCCCTGAGGTACTCCACTAGTGACAGTGACCCAATCTGAGTGTGTACCGTTAATAACCACCCTCTGTTTTCTATCATTGAGCCAGTTACTTACCCACATACAGATGTTTTCTCCCAGTCCGAGCATTCTCATTTTATATACTAACCTTTTATGTGGTACAGTGTCAAATGCTTTGGAGAAGTCCAGATATGCGACATCCAATGATTCGCCGCTGTCAGGTCTAGAACTTACCTCCTCATAGAAACTGATTAAATTAGTTTGACATGACCGATCCCTCATGAAGCCATGCTGATATGGCGTTATTTGCTTATTTTTTATTGAGATCCTCCAAGCAAGCAGCTCTTAGAAAACTTTCAAACAGTTTACCCACAACCAGGGCCGTCTTTACCAAGGGGCAAAAGGGGCAGCTGCCCTGGGCCCAGTTGCTCCTGGGGGGCCCAAGGCAGCTGCCTCTTGAGCCCTGCTAGCTACTGTCCCGGGTGTCAGGCTGTCGGCTACACAGGCATCATGATCGTGGCTGTGCTAATGATCTTAATTCTAGGACCTTAATGAGTTTTGCTTTAGGACCTTAATGACATCATTACCATGTGACCAGTAACCTAGCAATTACTGGTCACATGGCTCTGAGGTCATCACAGGTCCTACAGAAGTTAACTGTGGAGCTTTTTTGTGTAAAGATTACATCAGAAAAAGGTGACAGGGGCTGTTATGTTAATATACTGTAAACTACTGTATAGTGGGGTGCTGTATACTGTGTGGTGGGCTGTATATTGTATATTGTGTGGTGGGCTGTATATTGTGTGGTGGGCTGTATATTGTATATTGTGTGGTGGGCTGTATATTGTGTGGTGGGTTATATATTGTGTAATGGGCTGTATATTGTGTGGTGGGCTATATATTGTGTAATGGGCTGTATATTGTGTGGTGGCCTGTTTACTGTGTGGGGGCCTGTATACTGTGTGGTGGGGCCTGTATAGTGGGGGGGGGGGGGGGGAGTGCTATACTGCTGTACTGTATAGTGTGGGGGGCTGTATCGTGTATAGTTTGGGGTGCTGTATACAGTGAGGTGTTGTATACCATGAGGTGTTGTATACTGTGGACTGCTATACTGCTCTACTATATACTGTGGGGTACTGTATAGTGTGGGGTGCTAAACTGAATACTGTGTGGTGCTGTATACTATAGGGTGCTATACTGCATACTGTGGGGTGCTGGGGTGCACTGTAACACTAGGGTGAGCCGAGCCCTGATCTCCTTCCTGCAGAGCGGTGCCCACTTCCAGCATGAGCCCAGCTGCCCAGAGCACTGATCCTGAGCCGCTGGAGTCTTCAGAACTGGAAGTATTTACAGTCATTCACTGGACTCTACCAGATGTGTGGATTTTTTTGTGTGTGTGTTGTGGTGGAGAGCGTGATTGCATGCTAAGGTGTGGGAAGGCGGGATCCAGGGGGCCCAAGTAAATTTTTGCCTGGGGTCCAATCAATATTAAAGACGGCCCTGCCCACAACAGATGTTAAACTTACCGGCCTATAGTTTCTGGGCTCTGTTTTTGCAACCTTTTTGAATATTGGCACCACATTTGCTATGTGTTAATCCTGTGGAACATTCCCTGTCAGTATAGAGTCTGTAAATATCAGAAATAAGGGCATGGCTATGACATTACTTAATTCTCTTTGGATACAGGGGTGTATGCGATCTAGTACACTGTGAAGACAGTGAAGCATGGTGGCGCAAGCATCATGATATGGGGATGTTTCTCATACTAAGGTGTTGGGCCTATTTATCACATACCAGGGATCATGGATCAGTTTGAATATATCAGAATACTTAGAGGTCATGCTGCCTTATGCTGAAGAGGAAATGTCCTTGAAATGGGTGTTCCAACAAGACAACGACCCCAAACACACCAGTTAAACGTGCAACATCTTGGTTCCAGACCAACAAGATTGACGTTATGGAGTGGTCAGCCCAGTCCAATATCTTAATCCAATAGAAAACTTGTGGGGTGACATCAAAAATGAAGTTTCTGAGGTAAACCCAAGAAATAGAGAAGAACTGTAGAATGTAGTCCAATCATCCTGGGCTGGAATACCTGAAGAATACAAACACTGCTATTTTTTTGAACAGTATAATCACTTTTCTTATTTATTTTTAGAGGAACACAAATTTGATATGTTTTTCTTCATGTTTTGATTTGGAATAGAATGTGTAATGTTCCCAATGCATTTGTGTGTATGGAAATAAAAGCTATTAGGAAGGATTTTGAGCTTTATTCACTTTTATTTTGAACACAACTGTATGTACAGTGAGAGCTGAATATACCTGTGTCTATGGAAGATCACTTGCAGCTGCAATTAACAACTTTCAAATATTTGGATACTGTGAAAAAGTCCAGCATTGAACAACATGAAGGGATTACACCAAGGTTTTCTTTATGCTTTCCAGTATTTCTAGACTAAATAGTCCCCCATGCATATTAGTGTATTGCTGGTTCAGCCAATATTCTAATGTGTATGTGGAATGCCCTACTATCCACCCACAGATGATATCAGGGGAGAGAAAGAATGGGCAATTTTTTTTTTCTCGCCCACTCCTTTCCTCCCCCCATGGGATAAACCATTAGATGTGCCTGCCGGCGGTGTCCTCCTCTATCCCCATTGAATAAACATACGTTTGAGTAAACCAAATTTGTATGTGTATGGCGAAATCAGGAAGTAGTCGGTTGATATAGATGTCGGCTGAACGATTGTTAGGCCACCAACTAATGCATGTGTATGTCCGGCGTGAGAACAGCACAGCAGTATTCTTTCCAACCAAATAGTTTTTATTATTTCAAGTGGAGGCACCACTTCTAAAGTTGCAGTATGACTACATGGTCCTTGTTAGTTTGGTGATCTTACAAATTTGGTTACCGTACAGGTCCCCTCGAAGGTCATGGGGTGGGCGCTTGACAGTGGTGTATCTTGGTTTTGTGCTGCCCTAGGCGAGACTAAACTCGGGCACCCCCCTAATATAAATTTGACCAACCCCTTCCTGTCAAGGCCAAACCCCTTTCTCTCTAAACCCCACCCTTTCCTATGTGCCATCCACAGATCCCCCTCCCCTAAACAGTGCCATCCACAGATCCCCCTCCCCTAAACAGTGCCATCCACGGATCCCCCTCCCCTAAACAGTGCCATCCACAGATTCCCCTCGCCTAAACAGTGCCATCCACAGATTCCCCCTCCCCTAAACAGTGCCATCCACAGATCCCCCTCCCCTAAACAGTGCCATCCACAGATTCCCCCTCCCCTAAACAGTGCCATCCACAGATGCCCCTCCCCTAAACAGTGCCATCCACAGATCCCCCTCCCCTAAACAGTGCCATCCACAGATGCCCCTCCCCTAAACAGTGCCATCCACAGATCCCCCTCCCCTAAACAGTGCCATCCACAGATCCCGCACTGCCTGCTGTTACCGGAGCTAATTGACAGAGTAAGGTATCCAGTTAAGAGATCACCAATGAATATAGTTAAAGTTACTGATTCGTTTTTTAATGTTCTCCTGTGAGCGGCGTGGCCCTGTATATTCTAACCCCCAGGCAAGCGTCCCTGTCACCATGGGAATGCCTAGGGGTTAGAATATACCATCGGATTTGAGTTTAGCGTGAAAACTCAGATCCGATGGTATATTCTAACCCCCAGGCAAGCGTCCCCGTCACCATGGGAACGCCTGGGGGTTAGAATATACTATCGGATCTTCTGAGTATACCGGCGGCATATAAGACTGATGGGACAAGGGGCAAACAAGGCATTTTGCAGCCCCATTGACAAGTGCCGCCCTAGGCAAATGCCTTGTTTGCCTCATGATAGATACGCCACTGGCGCTTGCTCTCTAAGCAAAAGTTGGATTCTCAGCCAAATGTTACTTTAAATAGTTTTGCTACATTTATGACCTCAACTTGATTTATTGACTCAGTATATAATACATTTATAATTGGTGTGAGTCAAACCACTGGGGCCTCCACCAAACCTCAGTACAGAAGTATCCTGTCCTTAAATGGGAGGTGGCTTTCACTCTCCATTTATTATAATGCTAATGTGTGGCCAGCTCTCCAGATATCCTTGACCGTAGGATGTATGGGGATTTCAGATGTATGGGGATTTTTATAGTTTACTGTAACTTGCTGCTCACAGATGCCCGTCTCCAAAGATGGTTATCAGCTATTGTTTTATATCCAGTGACCTTGCATTACCATGTATAACACAGAACACTTTGGGGGAGATATATCAAAGACCAGCATTTTCTATGTCGGTTTTGATATTCCCTGTGGTGCCGAAGGATGCACCAATTCCATATTTCCATTTTTCCATTCAAAAATAGAACATGTACTATTATTGTCCGCATAACGGGCAAGGATAATACTGTTCTATCAGGGGCCAGCTGTTCCGTTCCGCAAAAAATGGAATGCACACGGACGTCATCCGTATTTTTTGCGGATCGTTTTTTTGTGGACCGCAAAATACTGAAAAAGCCATACGGTCTTGTGCAAGAGGCCTAAGTAAGATGGATCAGGTACATAGGAAGTACCTGAGCCCCTTCTTGGAGGCTTATGTACCCTAGTATGAGTAACCTCTGCATATGCATGAAGGGATTTGCTGTGGATTTTGCCGTGTTTTATTATTGGATATCTGATATATATATAATTTGAAGGGGTTTCTTTTGTATTTAATTAAAATAAAGGTTACGTTTTATCATAAGGTTTGGTGTTCCTTGCTGTAATACTTATAATACATTTTACGTTTCACTATGATATTTGTGGTCGCTATCACAGCGACCACAAATATCATAGTGAAACGTTTATTGTCAGGTAGTCGCCTATTATATACAATATTATTTAGTGAACTCCTTATAATACATTTTATGCATAAGTAGTCTGTATATATCCCTATGTGTCTCTTAGGCTATTTTCACACTATCGTTAGACATCTCTGGCAGGCTGTTCCAGCAGAGAGCAGCCTCCCTGAGATGTCTGGATCTGGCATTGCGGGACACTACCTGATAAACGCCAGTCCCATTAACTATAATGGAGAATGGAGGAGATCTGGCCGCAACCCGGCAAATATGGCGAGAATTGGCCAGACGTCATCCTAGTTAATGGGGCCGTAGGTCAGTGCGGTAGCTTTCAGCAATGCCAGTATGCAGAGAGATCTGGCAGGCTGTTCCCTGCCAGAACAGGCTACCGGATCTGAAAGCATGCAAAACTAAAGGGTACTTTACCACTAGCTTTTTTCTTTTTTTGGTACTGAGTTCCGTCACAGGGGCTCAATACCAGAAAAGAACTGATCATGAAGGGACGTGCCTGTCCCGAAACGCGTTGAGCCGGATTTACTTACATATGCAAATAAAGACCTTTGAAGAGAAGCACCCGTGTGATTTGCTGCCTTCATCCGTTAATACTCTAGAAGCGATCCAGGCTGGGGGGGTACTTGGTTTACAGGTGTTTTATGCTTATCCTGGTAAACCGCCCCCCTCGTGAAGTGAGTAACTGAACCCACGTTACTACATTATTTTTAAAATTATTTTTAAAAATATTTTGAAAAATATTATTTTTTATTTTATTTAATTTTATTTTTATATTATATATACAGTCATGTGAAAAAATTAGGACACCCTTTGAAAGCATGTGGTTTTTTGTAACATTTTTAATAAAAGGTTATTTCATCTCCGTTTCAACAATACAGAGAGATTAAAGTAATCCAACTAAACAAAGAAAACTGAAGAAAAGTCTTTTCAAGATCTTCTGTAAATGTCATTCTACAAAAATGCCTATTCTAACTGAGGAAAAAGATAGGACACCCTCACATGTATTCCCTCTTAAATTGGCTCAGATCTCACACAGGTATATCACACCAGGTGCACATAATTAGTAGATCGTTACTCTGCATGTTGAATGAGGCTTGCCCTATTTAAACCTCAGACATTTAGTTTGGTGTGCTCCTGACTGTTGAATTGAGAGTGAGCACCATGGTGAGAGCAAAATAGCTGTCAGAGGACTTCAGAAAAAAGATTGTAGCAGCCTATGAGTCTGGGAAGGGATTTAAAAAGATCTCAAAAGATTTTGAAATCAGCCATTCCACTGTCCGGAAGATAGTCTACAAGTGGAGGGCTTTCAAAACAACTGCCAACATGCCCAGGACTGGTCGCCCCAGCAAGTTCACCCCAAGAGCAGACCGCAAGATGCTAAAAGAGGTCTCCAAAAACCCTAAAGTGTCATCTCGAGAACTACAGCAGGCTCTGGCTACTGTTGATGTAGAAGTACATGCCTCTACAATCAGAAAGAGACTGTACAAGTTTAACTTGCATGGGAGGTGTGCAAGGAGGAAACCTTTGCTTTCCAAGAGAAACATCGAGGCCAGACTGACATTTGCCAGAGATAAAGTTGACAAAGACCAGGACTTCTGGAATAATGTTCTTTGGACAGATGAGTCCAAAATTGAATTATTTGGACACAACAGCAGAGGACATGTTTGGCGTAAACCAAACACAGCATTCCAAGAAAAGAACCTCATACCAACTGTGAAGCATGGAGGTGGAAGTGTCATGGTTTGGGGCTGCTTTGCTGCAGCAGGACCTGGTCAGCTCACCATCATAGAATCCACGATGAATTCTACTGTGTATCAGAAGGTGCTTGAAGAACATGTGAGACCATCAGTTAGAAAATTAAAGCTGAAGCGGAACTGGACCATGCAACATGACAATGACCCAAAACATACTAGTAAATCAACCAAAGATTGGCTGAAAAAGAAGAAATGGAGAGTCCTGGAATGGCCAAGTCAAAGTCCAGATTTGAATCCCATTGAGATGCTGTGGGGTGACTTGAAAAGGGCTGTACGTGCAAGAAACCCCTCAAACATCTCACAGCTGAAAAAGTTCTGTATTGAGGAGTGGGGTAAAATTTCCTCAGACCGATGTCGAAGACTGGTAGATGGCTACAAGAACCGTCTCACTGCAGTTATTTCAGCCAAAGGAGGTAACACTCGCTATTAGGGGCAAGGGTGTCCTATCTTTTTCCTCAGTTAGAATAGGCATTTTTGTAGAATGACATTTACAGAAGATCTTGAAAAGACTTTTCTTCAGTTTTCTTTGTTTAGTCGGATTACTTTAATCTCTCTGTATTGTTGAAACGGAGATGAAATAACCTTTTATTAAAAATGTTACAAAAAACCACATGCTTTCAAAGGGTGTCCTAATTTTTTCACATGACTGTATATGTTATTTTAAATATATGTATAATGGTACCCCTGGACACAGATTTTTAACCCATTGATTTACGTACTGTACCATACCATACAGCGCACGATGCTGCAGAGCACAGTCTCTTAGACACCTGAGACAGTTTGCAGTAATCCTACCCATGTGAAAATGTTTTAGACTTTTATATAGATACAATCTTTTGACCTTTTTCGCAGATTTTTATACGCGTTTATATATGCATAAACATATATGTGCTTTTATCTCACAGCTCGAGACATATATACACACCCCTACATCCAAAAAAACTTGCTCCTCATACCAACACAAAGCCCAAATACCAATCAGTAACAATCAACCACTATTGGCGCTCAAAAGGGTATATTCCAAATAGGCGAGATCTGAAGGGTATCTCTACCCACCAGTCCCCTTACTTGGCTCACTACTGTATTCTCTACAGGCAGACATCTTGTCGACCTGACTATACCCGGAGCAGCCTTTAGTATTCAACACCCAACCTTCTCTCCATTTCCGCTCCTATAAACCCGAGGCGCCTCAAGTCTTTCAGATCTAGTGGAACCCCTTTCCAACAGATCGGTCTGACCCTCACACTTTCTCTCTCTCTCTCTTATACCCATGTGTAGTGGCCCACCCTTAACCTGTTTAACTCCGCCTACCATATAAAGGCGGTCCAGGTAAATTGGCTTTAAATCGTTAAATGGCAGCAGCTGGTTGTGCTGTCATGTTGGGATCGTACACACAGGATATGATTGAGTCTGTATCAACAGAATGGTCATTAGAGGGACCAGGTATACCAACCTCTGAGCTGAAGAGACTCCATAGACTATAATGGGGTCTGCTCAGGATGCTAAACCATTAGTGAACAAAAAAGTCTTGCATGCAGAACTTTTCTGTCCAGTGTTTTTTATAGAATCTGTGACAGTGGTCCAAACTCAGATGTGAATAGATAATATTAGATAAAAGTAAAGCAACAGAGCAAGAACCAACATCTCTACATAAGTATCCACTGCATCTATTATACCTCTTGTCATGTGACCATCAGCAACATGTAGCTAGTGACGTCACACCCACTGCATTCTAGCTTTTACCGAGTAATCTAATACAGTGTGTGTACTCCGTATTCAGGGGGCACTCAGAAAAGTCACTATACATAAAGGGGGCACAAATAAGAGACACTATACATAAAGGGTCACATATCAAGGCACTATACATAAAGGGGGCATATATTATGGTCACTGTGTGACGTACGTGAGGTATTGGGGGTTTGCAGTTAGGGTTCCGGTCAGTTTTAGGGTTAGGATTAGTATAAGGGTTAGTATAGGAAGTGTGGTTGCGTCTCAGACAATGCCAGTGTGTTAGTTTATTGCGTCTCAGACAATGCCAGTGTGTTAGTTAATTGCGTCACAGACAATGCTCATTGTATTTTGTTGATTGCGTTACAGACAGAGGGAAGGGGATTTTGTATACAATTGCTGGGAAGGTGTCAGTACTGTAAATGCATGTGATTGGCTAAAATATAAATAGGTCACAGTCTTTTACAAGGTCCTGAGGGGGAGTGTCCCTTGCTAGGAGACCTGCATAAAAGGCTGAAAAATAACCCATTAAAGAGTTCCTGTTTTACCCTTTACCAAGTTGAGGCTGGTGTTTGGGTAACTGATCGACACTGGGGGATTGCTATACGCTGAAGATTTGCTATACTCCCCTGGCATAACTACTAGCTCTTGTAAGAGCTGTTCCTGCTCTCTGGATGTAGGAGAGGTTCACCCACTGGAACCTGGAGCCTTGTCGTAGGTCAAGTGTGGGTAGGAGACGGTGAGACCTCAACCAAGCTTCGGCAGTTAATGGGGTCTGCAGTGCATACGGTGTCAAGTGGAGTGCTTGGGGTCCTCGGAAAGCACTAGGAGCATCTATCGACGGAGGTACCCGGTCGGGGTGCCAGGAGATCCGTTACATGAAGTATTAGGGTTGGGCGTAGTATTAGCATTAGGGCCCAGTATTAGAGTTTAGGACCAGTATTGGGGTTAGGGGTCAGTATTAGGGTTAGGCGTAGTAATAGCATAAGGCTACATTCAGTTTTGTGGTCTGCAAATTGTGGATCCGCAAAACACAGATACCAACTGCGTGTGATCCACATTTTGCGGAACGCACAGGGCCAGCCCTATATAGAAATGCCTATCCTTGCGGACAAGAATAGGACATACTCTATATTTTTTGTGGGGCCATGGAACTGAACTACATTGTCCGTAACTTTTGCCGCCCAATTTAAATTAATGGGTCCGCATCTGTTCTGCAAAGTTGTGGAACGGATGCGGACCCAGAAATATGGTCGTCTGAATATACGCTTAGGGCCAGAATTAGGATTAGGGACCAGTATTGGGGTTAGAGTCAGCATTAGGGTAAAGTCACACGACTGTATTTCCATTCACTGTAATGGGGCTGCAAATCCCTAGTTCCGTTCCGTGGCCCCACAAAAAATATAGAGCATGTCCTATTCATGTCCGCAATCGCAACAGGCATTTCTATCATAGGGCTGGCCATGTGCATTCCATAATATGCGGAACGCACACGGACAGTATCCATGTTTTCTGGATCCGCAATTTGTGGACCATGAAACACACACGTTCATGTGAATGTAGCCTTAGGGCTAGGTGTCAGTATTAGGGTTAGGGGTCAGTATGGCATAGTATTCATAAGGTTATCACACTGCCTACATCACATCAGTGAGCCGACTGCCAAGAATAGAGATGCTGGGAACCGGGTTCCCTTGTTCCGCTGGTGCCGGCTGCTGCAGGCACAACTGTATCTGCATCTAGTGGATGCAGATACAATTGAGTTCAGGGGCCACAGCAGCCCTGACATCCACGGGCCCTGGGGGCAAGTGCCCTCCTGCCTCCCGGCCCAGTCTGCCTCTGGGTGACCCTCATTCTCTGTAAATTATAATGCAGGATGCTAATGTGTGGCCAACTCTCCAAATACCTCTAAACTCAGAATTTATGGGGATTTCAGGTCCTGTTTCAGGACCTATTATGATTAGACATTTTTGGAACAAATCAGTTCACATGGTGGAAAAATGAGTACTGTTATAATTTAGAAACCAATTAAAAGCTGTGTGCCAGTATTTGGGTCCTGGAATAATTTGTCAATGAAGAGTAGATTATTTTCAGGATGCAGAATAGACATGGTCAATACATAATTATAAAATCAGGTCTTATTCCTGTCACTTTAACATAGTGAAAACCTACATAGAAATTGCAGTTTTACAATACTATTATGTATTTTTAAAATAAAAACAATACTAATTATGTATGTTAATTGTGACATTGAATTTGCTGCAATATAGGATGGATAGTACAATAGCCTTAAGAACATGAGTGCTCAGCATGCTACTTACTGAGATAAGATTTAACCTATATCAGCTCAAATTGCATATGTTGCTGAGTAGATAAAACTCTCCAGGGTGGGATTTAGTTTTAACCTATAGAATGGAAGTTCATTTTGTGTGAATTGGAAATTTAGCCTTTAAAAAGCTGCAACAGCTATTGTAGAACATGGACTTTTCTTGAGTTTCCAAATCTACCCAAGACTCACCAACTCTCCAACATCACCATGACTCTGACTGCAGGAGAGAAGGCTCACATCGTAAACCTCTGGGCCAAGATTGCTCCTCAGGTCAATGATCTGGGTGGTGAGGCTTTGGAAAGGTAATGATCGTGGCTCTTTGCCAAACTTTAACATAGTGACAGCACTAACATACAAATGATAATTATGAGTAGAATATGTTAAATTCCCTTCTGTAATCTGTGATAGAACAGATACATTGTTTCACAGAGTACACATATACATCAGTGCTCATGTGATATGTATGCCAGGTAATAACATCTTCTACAGTATGTGTTAGCTGTCATCAGTTATAATTGATTTAATGCCGTTTTTTCACATTATAATTTCCTTCTCTGTATGTTGCAGCATTAGCCTATATGTTAGAACTCATAGTATCACAGGATAGATAATTGTGATATTACAGTTTCTTATACACTCCAAATTAGCCCTAAACTGAAGAAATATGTTAGTTATATTGATAACTGCATTCATATGGTGACTTTATGTTAGAAATCTATTTATGACACAATGGGGGGGTCATTTATCAAACTGGTGTAAAGTAGAACTGGCTTAGATGCCCATATCAACCAATCAGATTCCACCTTTCATTTTTGAAAAGGAGCTGTCCAAAAAAAAAAGGTTGAATCTGATTGGTTGCTACAGGCATCTAAACCAGTTCAACTTTACAGCAGTTTGATAAATGACCCCCAATTATAATTTTTTTTTGCTATCCTAATTCCTATCTTGATTATTTTTATTCTAGACTGTTTCTAAGCTTCCCTCAGACCAAGACCTACTTTTCCCACTTTGACTTGTCTCATGGCTCTGCTGACCTCAAGACCCATGGTGGCAAGGTCTTGAATGCTCTTGGAAATGCAGCCAGTCATCTGGATGATCTTGATGGCAACCTGTCCAGCCTTAGTGACCTCCATGCCTACAACCTGAGAGTGGACCCTGGAAACTTTGATGTAAGGCATATGTAATGCTTATATGTGTTCAATACACAAAGAACATTCCTATAGCTGTGAACCATAGTAGTATTCTTCACCAATATAATTAACTTATTCAGTATTTCATGGACTTCATAACCCATTCCTATATAGAAGACACAGTTCATAATTTATAATGACCAACATTGGATATATAATATAGCACATGAGCATATAATGCGCATAATTTTAGGTGACACGTATGTATTCATTAGCTAAGTATTCAAGGTATTCATATAACATAATCTTTTGTATAATAACTATAAACATTTATGGATTATATCATAAGTATAGTGGGAATTAACATTTGATTTCTTTTGTTTTTGCAGCTGCTGTCTCACACCATCCAGGTTGTCTTGGCTTCTCACTTCCCTAGCGATTTCTCTGCTGAAGCCCAGGCTGCTTGGGACAAATACATTTCTGAAGTCGCCAAGGTCTTGACCTCCAAGTACAGATAAATTAATGCTATTGGCGTAGGAGGCTACATCAGTACCTGCACCAAACCATCCTGCGGGAAGTTGAGAGAGAATTATGCACATAACTTTGTCATCAAATCCATAGTCAATCAAAGAATGTAATTCAGCTGTAATATAACTTTGCTAGCTTGTGTTGTCGCAGCAGTCTTTGGCTGGCTATAACTTGTGCCTATTGTCCATCAAAATGAATCTGGTGTAATCTTTAATAAAAAGTGCATCCATTTTTCAATTCTGTCTTTGGATTTTCATTCTTGATTGTAAGACTTAAAGGGATTGAGAATATACTTTACTGTGTTGACTATGAAATCACATGCTATTTACTGACAGGTTCAGTTACTTTTACCAAAACAAAATACAACACATACAACCTAAAGGCCCCTTTGCACTGGCCGAGCATTGGCCAGATAATCGCTGAAAGCGTTTGCAGGAACGCTCGTTAGTGATGATTTGCCGCCAATTACCCAATGAACAAGCAAAATAAGATTGTTTTTGCGGTCACCTAAATCATTATTTGCCAACAGCAGATAATTTCATCTAAACAGCAGACTGCAGCCGGCAAGCAAGGATTCTGTTTGGGGACTAGCGATGACATTAGCTATCACTCCTTCTCATACTGTGGAGGAGATTGCTGCATGTAAATGCAGCTTTTCCTTTCACTGACAAACAAGCGATTGTCAGGAAGGAACACTTCCTTCCTGACTATCACCTGCTATAGCAAGCAGTGTAAAGGGGCCTTTAGTCAAGATTCAAGAGGTTCATACCAAGGTAAAATCAATAATTTCAGAGATTTGCAACATATATCCAACTATTATTTCTTTATCTCTCATATTCAGTTTAACTCTTTAGTATTCAGAATATAAATTAATTTATTTTCTTTGTTGAAATCAGTTGTGTGTATATATGTCACATCTATCAATTTATTAATATTCTATTTATCTTTTGTTCTTCTGATACTGTACAGTTTCATCTGTTTCTGGGAGGGCTGGGTGACAACCAATGTTGTGGCCTTCACAATTCGGTAAACTTGTCAAGTTATGCATCAACAAATGAGCAGAAAAAGTAACACTGCAGAACTATTCTGGAACCTAGAAAAATTGGGTAATTGACCATACATCAAACCTCTTAACTAGTGACTAGGGATGAGCGAACTCGAACTGTATAGTTCGGGTTCGTACCGAATTTTGGGGTGTCCGTGACACGGACCCGAACCCGGACATTTTCGTAAAAGTCCGGGTTCGGGTTCGGTGTTCGTCGCTTTCTTCGCGCTTTTGTGACGCTTTCTTGGCGCTTTTTGAAAGGCTGCAAAGCAGCCAATCAACAAGCGTCATACTACTTGCCCCAAGAGGCCATCACAGCCATGCCTACTATTGGCATGGCTGTGATTGGCCAGAGCACCATGTGACCCAGCCTCTATTTAAGCTGGAGTCACATAGCGCCGCCCGTCACTCTGCTCTGATTAGCGTAGGGAGAGGTTGCGGCTGCGACAGTAGGGCGAGATTAGGCAGATTAACTCCTCCAAAGGACTTGATTAACTGATCGATCTGCAGCTGTGGATCATTGAGCTGCTGATCCTCAATTGCTCACTGTTTTTAGGCTGCACAGACCGTTTGTCAGTCTCATTTTTCTGGGGTGATCGGCGGCCATTTTGTGTCTTGTGGTGCGCCAGCACAAGCTGCGACCAAGTGCATTTAACCCTCAATGGTGTGGTTGTTTTTTGGCTAAAGCCTACATCAGGGTGAAGCTGTCACACCAAGTGCATTTATCCAGCAATAGTCTGTTCATTTTTTGGCCATATACAAAATCAGGGGCAAGCTGCGCCTGTCACCAAGTGCATTTAACCCTCAATGGTGTGGTTGTTTTTTGGCTAAAGCCTACATCAGGGTGAAGCTGTCACACCAAGTGCATTTAACCAGCAATAGTCTGTTTATTTTTTGGCCATATACTACATCAGGGGCAAGCTGCGCCCGTCACCAAGTGCATTTAACCCTCAGTAGTGTGGTTGGTCAAGCTGTGACACCAAGTGCATTTAACCAGCAATAGTCTGTTCATTTTTTGGCCATATACAAAATCAGGGGCAAGCTGCGCCTGTCACCAAGTGCATTTAACCCTCAATGGTGTGGTTGTTTTTTGGCTAAAGCCTACATCAGGGTGAAGCTGTCACACCAAGTGCATTTAACCAGCAATAGTCTGTTTATTTTTTGGCCATATCCCAGTCTAATTCTGTCACTAAATCCATACCGGTCACCCAGCGCCTAAATACTAGGCCTCAAATTTATATCCAGCTAAATCTGTCCCTAGTGCTGTAGCTGGGCGAGTTATTTAGTGTCCGTTCAAGCACATTTCTTGTTCTGGGTTGAAATACAATTCCCAATTTAGCAATTTCATAATTTAGTGGTTCCTGCTATATCAGAGCTCTTTGAAATCTATCCCAAAAAGGGTATATAATATTGAAGGTGCACATTGGGTCATTCAGAATAACTTCACACACACCCGCTACTGTGTATTTCCAAGTCTAATTCTGTCACTAAACCCATACCTGTCACCCAGCGCCTAAATACTAGGCCTCAAATTTAAATCCCTCTAAATCTCTCGTTACCCACCGCTGTACTGTTGTTGCTGGGCAAGATATTTAGTGTCCGTCAAAGCACATTTTTTGTTCTGGGTTGAAGTACAATTCCCAATTTAGCAATTTCATAATTTAGTGGTTTCTGCTATATCAGAGCTATTTGAAATCTATCCCTAAAAGGGTATATAATATTGAAGGTGCACATAGGGTCATTCAGAATAACTTCACACACACGCTTCTGTGCATTTCCAAGTCTAATTCTGTCACTAAATCCATACCGGTGACCCAGCGCCTAAATACTAGGCCTCAAATTTAAATCCCTCTAAATCTCTCGTTACCCACCGCTGTACTGTTGTTGCTGGGCAAGATATTTAGTGTCCGTCAAAGCACATTTTTTGTTCTGGGTTGAAGTACAATTCCCAATTTAGCAATTTCATAATTTAGTGGTTTCTGCTATATCAGAGCTATTTGAAATCTATCCCTAAAAGGGTATATAATATTGAAGGTGCACATAGGGTCATTCAGAATAACTTCACACACACGCTTCTGTGCATTTCCAAGTCTAATTCTGTCACTAAATCCATACCGGTGACCCAGCGCCTAAATACTAGGCCTCAAATTTAAATCCCTCTAAATCTCTCGTTACCCACCGCTGTACTGTTGTTGCTGGGCAAGATATTTAGTGTCCGTCAAAGCACATTTTTTGTTCTGGGTTGAAGTACAATTCCCAATTTAGCAATTTCATAATTTAGTGGTTTCTGCTATATCAGAGCTATTTGAAATCTATCCCTAAAAGGGTATATAATATTGAAGGTGCACATAGGGTCATTCAGAATAACTTCACACACACGCTTCTGTGCATTTCCAAGTCTAATTCTGTCACTAAATCCATACCGGTGACCCAGCGCCTAAATACTAGGCCTCAAATTTAAATCCCTCTAAATCTCTCGTTACCCACCGCTGTACTGTTGTTGCTGGGCAAGATATTTAGTGTCCGTCAAAGCACATTTTTTGTTCTGGGTTGAAGTACAATTCCCAATTTAGCAATTTCATAATTTAGTGGTTTCTGCTATATCAGAGCTATTTGAAATCTATCCCTAAAAGGGTATATAATATTGAAGGTGCACATTGGGTCATTCAGAATAACTTCACACACACCCGCTACTGTGTATTTCCAAGTCTAATTCTGTCACTAAACCCATACCTGTCACCCAGCGCCTAAATACTAGGCCTCAAATTTAAATCCCTCTAAATCTCTCGTTACCCACCGCTGTACTGTTGTTGCTGGGCAAGATATTTAGTGTCCGTCAAAGCACATTTTTTGTTCTGGGTTGAAGTACAATTCCCAATTTAGCAATTTCATAATTTAGTGGTTTCTGCTATATCAGAGCTATTTGAAATCTATCCCTAAAAGGGTATATAATATTGAAGGTGCACATAGGGTCATTCAGAATAACTTCACACACACGCTTCTGTGCATTTCCAAGTCTAATTCTGTCACTAAATCCATACCGGTGACCCAGCGCCTAAATACTAGGCCTCAAATTTAAATCCCTCTAAATCTCTCGTTACCCACCGCTGTACTGTTGTTGCTGGGCAAGATATTTAGTGTCCGTCAAAGCACATTTTTTGTTCTGGGTTGAAGTACAATTCCCAATTTAGCAATTTCATAATTTAGTGGTTTCTGCTATATCAGAGCTATTTGAAATCTATCCCTAAAAGGGTATATAATATTGAAGGTGCACATAGGGTCATTCAGAATAACTTCACACACACGCTTCTGTGCATTTCCAAGTCTAATTCTGTCACTAAATCCATACCGGTGACCCAGCGCCTAAATACTAGGCCTCAAATTTAAATCCCTCTAAATCTCTCGTTACCCACCGCTGTACTGTTGTTGCTGGGCAAGATATTTAGTGTCCGTCAAAGCACATTTTTTGTTCTGGGTTGAAGTACAATTCCCAATTTAGCAATTTCATAATTTAGTGGTTTCTGCTATATCAGAGCTATTTGAAATCTATCCCTAAAAGGGTATATAATATTGAAGGTGCACATTGGGTCATTCAGAATAACTTCACACACACGCTTCTGTGCATTTCCAAGTCTAATTCTGTCACTAAATCCATACCGGTGACCCAGCGCCTAAATACTAGGCCTCAAATTTAAATCCCTCTAAATCTCTCGTTACCCACCGCTGTACTGTTGTTGCTGGGCAAGATATTTAGTGTCCGTCAAAGCACATTTTTTGTTCTGGGTTGAAGTACAATTCCCAATTTAGCAATTTCATAATTTAGTGGTTTCTGCTATATCAGAGCTATTTGAAATCTATCCCTAAAAGGGTATATAATATTGAAGGTGCACATTGGGTCATTCAGAATAACTTCACACACACCCGCTACTGTGTATTTCCAAGTCTAATTCTGTCACTAAACCCATACCTGTCACCCAGCGCCTAAATACTAGGCCTCAAATTTAAATCCCTCTAAATCTCTCGTTACCCACCGCTGTACTGTTGTTGCTGGGCAAGATATTTAGTGTCCGTCAAAGCACATTTTTTGTTCTGGGTTGAAGTACAATTCCCAATTTAGCAATTTCATAATTTAGTGGTTTCTGCTATATCAGAGCTATTTGAAATCTATCCCTAAAAGGGTATATAATATTGAAGGTGCACATAGGGTCATTCAGAATAACTTCACACACACGCTTCTGTGCATTTCCAAGTCTAATTCTGTCACTAAATCCATACCGGTCACCCAGCGCCTAAATACTAGGCCTCAAATTTATATCCCGCTGAATTTGAATACAATACATTGGGCCAAATAATATATTTGTTGTTGTGGTGAACCATAACAATGAGAAAAACATCTAGTAAGGGACGCGGACGTGGACATGGTCGTGGTGGTGTTAGTGGACCCTCTGGTGCTGGGAGAGGACGTGGCCGTTCTGCCACATCCACACGTCCTAGTGTACCAACTACCTCAGGTCCCAGTAGCCGCCAGAATTTACAGCGATATATGGTGGGGCCCAATGCCGTTCTAAGGATGGTAAGGCCTGAGCAGGTACAGGCATTAGTCAATTGGGTGGCCGACAGTGGATCCAGCACGTTCACATTATCTCCCACCCAGTCTTCTGCAGAAAGCGCACAGATGGCGCCTGAAAACCAACCCCATCAGTCTGTCACATCACCCCCATGCATACCAGGGAAACTGTCTCAGCCTCAAGTTATGCAGCAGTCTCTTATGCTGTTTGAAGACTCCGCTGGCAGGGTTTCCCAAGGGCATCCACCTAGCCCTTCCCCAGCGGTGAAAGACATAGAATGCACTGACGCACAACCACTTATGTTTCCTGATGATGAGGACATGGGAATACCACCTCAGCATGTCTCTGATGATGACGAAACACAGGTGCCAACTGCTGCGTCTTTCTGCAGTGTGCAGACTGAACAGGAGGTCAGGGATCAAGACTGGGTGGAAGACGATGCAGGGGACGATGAGGTCCTAGACCCCACATGGAATGAAGGTCGTGCCACTGACTTTCACAGTTCGGAGGAAGAGGCAGTGGTGAGACCGAGCCAACAGCGTAGCAAAAGAGGGAGCAGTGGGCAAAAGCAGAACACCCGCCGCCAAGAGACTCCGCCTGCTACTGACCACCGCCATCTGGGACCGAGCACCCCAAAGGCAGCTTCAAGGAGTTCCCTGGCATGGCACTTCTTCAAACAATGTGCTGACGACAAGACCCGAGTGGTTTGCACGCTGTGCCATCAGAGCCTGAAGCGAGGCATTAACGTTCTGAACCTGAGCACAACCTGCATGACCAGGCACCTGCATGCAAAGCATGAACTGCAGTGGAGTAAACACCTTAAAACCAAGGAAGTCACTCAGGCTCCCCCTGCTACCTCTTCTGCTGCTGCCGCCTCGGCCTATTCTGCTGCTGCCGCCTCGGCCTCTTCCTCCGCCTCTGGAGGAACGTTGGCACCTGCCGCCCAGCAAACAGGGGATGTACCACCAACACCACCACCACCACCTCCGTCACCAAGCGTCTCAACCATGTCACACGCCAGCGTTCAGCTCTCCATCTCACAAACATTTGATAGAAAGCGTAAATTCCCACCTAGCCACCCTCGATCCCTGGCCCTGAATGCCAGCATTTCTAAACTACTGGCCTATGAAATGCTGTCATTTAGGCTGGTGGACACAGACAGCTTCAAACAGCTCATGTCGCTTGCTGTCCCACAGTATGTTGTTCCCAGCCGGCACTACTTCTCCAAGAGAGCCGTGCCTTCCCTGCACAACCAAGTATCCGATAAAATCAAGTGTGCACTGCGCAACGCCATCTGTGGCAAGGTCCACCTAACCACAGATACGTGGACCAGTAAGCACGGCCAGGGACGCTATATCTCCCTAACTGCACACTGGGTAAATGTAGTGGCAGCTGGGCCCCAGGCGGAGAGCTGTTTGGCGCACGTCCTTCCGCCGCCAAGGATCGCAGGGCAACATTCTTTGCCTCCTGTTGCCACCTCCTCCTTCTCGGCTTCCTCCTCCTCTTCTTCCACCTGCTCATCCAGTCAGCCACACACCTTCACCACCAACTTCAGCACAGCCCGGGGTAAACGTCAGCAGGCCATTCTGAAACTCATATGTTTGGGGGACAGGCCCCACACCGCACAGGAGTTGTGGCGGGGTATAGAACAACAGACCGACGAGTGGTTGCTGCCGGTGAGCCTCAAGCCCGGCCTGGTGGTGTGTGATAATGGGCGAAATCTCGTTGCAGCTCTGGGACTAGCCAATTTGACGCACATCCCTTGCTTGGCGCATGTGCTGAATTTGGTGGTGCAGAAGTTCATTCACAACTACCCCGACATGTCAGAGCTGCTGCATAAAGTGCGGGCCGTCTGTTCGCGCTTCCGGCGTTCACATCCTGCCGCTGCTCGCCTGTCTGCGCTACAGCGTAACTTCGGCCTTCCCGCTCACCGCCTCATATGCGACGTGCCCACCAGGTGGAACTCCACCTTGCACATGCTGGACAGACTGTGCGAGCAGCAGCAGGCCATAGTGGAGTTTCAGCTGCAGCACGCACGGGTCAGTCGCACTACAGAACAGCACCACTTCACCACCAATGACTGGGCCTCCATGCGAGACCTGTGTGCCCTGTTGCGCTGTTTCGAGTACTCCACCAACATGGCCAGTGGCGATGACACCGTTATCAGCGTTACAATACCACTTCTATGTCTCCTTGAGAAAACACTTAGGGCGATGATGGAACAGGAGGTGGCCCAGGAGGAGGAGGAGGAGGATGAGGAAGAGGGGTCATTTTTAGCACTTTCAGGCCAGTCTCTTCGAAGTGACTCAGAGGGAGGTTTTTTGCAACAGCAGAGGCCAGGTACAAATGTGGCCAGCCAGGGCCCACTACTGGAGGACGAGGAGGACGAGGATGAGGAGGAGGTGGAGGAGGATGAGGATGAAGCATGGTCACAGCGGGGTGGCACCCAACGCAGCTCGGGTCCATCACTGGTGCGTGGCTGGGGGGAAAGGCAGGACGATGACGATACGCCTCCCACAGAGGACAGCTTGTCCTTACCCCTGGGCAGCCTGGCACACATGAGCGACTACATGCTGCAGTGCCTGCGCAACGACAGCAGAGTTGCCCACATTTTAACCTGTGCGGACTACTGGGTTGCCACCCTGCTGGATCCACGCTACAAAGACAATGTGCCCACCTTACTTCCTGCACTGGAGCGTGATAGGAAGATGCGCGAGTACAAGCGCACGTTGGTAGACGCGCTACTGAGAGCATTCCCAAATGTCACAGGGGAACAAGTGGAAGCCCAAGGCCAAGGCAGAGGAGGAGCAAGAGGTCGCCAAGGCAGCTGTGTCACGGCCAGCTCCTCTGAGGGCAGGGTTAGCATGGCAGAGATGTGGAAAACTTTTGTCAACACGCCACAGCTAACTGCACCACCACCTGATACGCAACGTGTTAGCAGGAGGCAACATTTCACTAACATGGTGGAACAGTACGTGTGCACACCCCTCCACGTACTGACTGATGGTTCGGCCCCATTCAACTTCTGGGTCTCTAAATTGTCCACGTGGCCAGAGCTAGCCTTTTATGCCTTGGAGGTGCTGGCCTGCCCGGCAGCCAGCGTTTTGTCTGAACGTGTATTCAGCACGGCAGGGGGCGTCATTACAGACAAACGCAGCCGCCTGTCTACAGCCAATGTGGACAAGCTGACGTTCATAAAAATGAACCAGGCATGGATCCCACAGGACCTGTCCGTCCCTTGTCCAGATTAGACATTAACTACCTCCCCATAACCATATATTATTGGACTCCAGGGCACTTCCTCATTCAATCCTATTTTTATTTTCATTTTACCATTATATTGCGATGCTACCCAAAGTTGAATGAACCTCTCCTCTGCCTGTGTGCTAGGCCTAAATATATGCCAATGGACTGTTGCAGTGGTGGCTGACATGAAGCCTGATTCTCTGCTATGACATGCAGACTAATTCTCTGCTGACATGAAGCCAGATTGTCTGTTACGGGACCTCTCTCCTCTGCCTGGGTGCTGGGCCTAAATTTATGACAATGGACTGTTGCAGTGGTGGCTGACGTGAAGCCTGATTCTCTGCTATGACATGCAGACTGATTCTCTGCTGACATGAAGCCAGATCCTCTGTTACGGGACCTCTCTCCTCTGCCTGGGTGCTGGGCCTAAATTTATGACAATGGACTGTTGCAGTGGTGGCTGACGTGAAGCCTGATTCTCTGCTATGACATGCAGACTGATTCTCTGCTGACATGAAGCCAGATCCTCTGTTACGGGACCTCTCTCCTCTGCCTGGGTGCTGGGCCTGAATATATGCCAATGGACTGTTGCAGTGGTGGGTGACGTGAAGCCTCATTCTCTGCTATGACATGCAGACTAATTCTCTGCTGACATGAAGCCAGATTGTCTGTTACGGGACCTTTCTCCTCTGCCTGGGTTCTGGGCCTAAATTTATGAAAATTGACTCTTACAGTGGTGGGTGACGTGAAGCCTGATTCTCTGCTATGATATGAAGACTGATTCTCTGCTGACATGAAGCCAGATTGTCTGTTACGGGACCTTTCTCCTCTGCCTGGGTTCTGGGCCTAAATTTATGAAAATTGACTCTTACAGTGGTGGGTGACGTGAAGCCTGATTCTCTGCTATGATATGAAGACTGATTCTCTGCTGACATGAAGCCAGATTGTCTGTTACGGGACCTTTCTCCTCTGCCTGGGTTCTGGGCCTAAATTTATGAAAATTGACTCTTACAGTGGTGGGTGACGTGAAGCCTGATTCTCTGCTATGATATGAAGACTGATTCTCTGCTGACATGAAGCCAGATTGTCTGTTACGGGACCTTTCTCCTCTGCCTGGGTTCTGGGCCTAAATTTATGAAAATTGACTCTTACAGTGGTGGGTGACGTGAAGCCTGATTCTCTGCTATGATATGAAGACTGATTCTCTGCTGACATGAAGACAGATTCTCTGTTACGGGACCTCTCTCCTCTGCCTGTGTGTGTGCTGGGCCTAAATATATGCCAATGGACTGTTGCAGTGGTGGCTGACGTGAAGCCTCATTCTCTGCTATGACATGCAGACTAATTCTCTGCTGACATGAAGACAGATTCTCTGTTACGGGACCTCTCTCCTCTGCCTGTGTGTGTGCTGGGCCTAAATATATGCCAATGGACTGTTGCAGTGGTGGCTGACGTGAAGCCTCATTCTCTGCTATGACATGCAGACTAATTCTCTGCTGACATGAAGCCAGATTGTCTGTTACGGGACCTCTCTCCTCTGCCTGTGTGTGTGCTGGGCCTAAATATATGCCAATGGACTGTTGCAGTGGTGGCTGACGTGAAGCCTCATTCTCTGCTATGACATGCAGACTAATTCTCTGCTGACATGAAGCCAGATTGTCTGTTACGGGACCTCTCTCCTCTGCCTGTGTGTGTGCTGGGCCTAAATATATGCCAATGGACTGTTGCAGTGGTGGCTGACGTGAAGCCTCATTCTCTGCTATGACATGCAGACTAATTCTCTGCTGACATGAAGACAGATTCTCTGTTACGGGACCTCCCTCCTCTGCCTGGGTGCTGGGCCTAAATATATGCCAATGGACTGTTGCAGTGGTGGCTGACGTGAAGCCTCATTCTCTGCTATGACATGCAGACTAATTCTCTGCTGACATGAAGACAGATTCTCTGTTACGGGACCTCTCTCCTCTGCCTGGGTGCCGGGGCCTAAATATCTGAGAATGGACTGTTCCAGTGGTGGGTGACGGGAAGCCAGATTCTCTGCTATGGAACCTCTCTCCAATTGATTTTGGTTAATTTTTATTTATTTAATTTTTATTTTAATTCATTTCCCTATCCACATTTGTTTGCAGGGGATTTACCTACATGTTGCTGCCTTTTGCAGCCCTCTAGCTCTTTCCTGGGCTGTTTTACAGCCTTTTTAGTGCCGAAAAGTTCGGGTCCCCATTGACTTCAATGGGGTTCGGGTTCGGGACGAAGTTCGGATCGGGTTCGGATCCCGAACCCGAACATTTCCGGGATGTTCGGCCGAACTTCTCGAACCCGAACATCCAGGTGTTCGCTCAACTCTACTAGTGACACTTGGAGGAAAAGTCCCTCATTTTGACCCAAATCCCTCTGTCCCTTTTTGGTTCTTAAAAGGGTTTTACTAGGACCCCATAAATTGTGATGAAGGCTAGGAATGTTATAATATAAAAAGCAGCCTTAATCTTTTGCTCACTGGCCTCAGTGGTCATTTGGAGTATCATGGCTGCAGCGCTGGGCTCAGTACAACCATGACATAACCAACTACCTCACATAACTGCTGTGGCCAGTGATTAATCAGAATGGTCACATGGGGTAGTGGAACATGTCATTGCTGCTTTGTCAGAAACAGGGACTCAGGGAGTACTGGAGTGGCCTGGCCTTCAGCGCAGTTTTTGGAGTCCCAGTAAGGCCCCTTTTACACAGGCGAGTATTCCGCGCGGGTGGAATGCATGAGTTGAACACATTGCACCCACACTGAATCCTGACCCATTAATTTCTATGGGGCTGTGCACATGAGCTGTTATTTTCACGCATCACTTGTGTGCAGTGGCGTAGGGATCGCCATAGCAACCATAGCAGTGGCTATGGGGCCCTACGCCACTGGGGGCCCATCCAGACCGCCTTCTGTTTTATTTTTTTTATTAACACACACACACACGGTGACACTACACACAGGCAGCCAGGCCCGACTGCCCGCCCAGTCGCGGGCGGTCCGCGGCTCGGGCCTGGCTGGGGATAAGCCAAGGAGTCAGGTCAGGACTGGAGCAGGCGGGGCACACGGCCGCACGAGCAGCAGATGAGGTAGGCGGTGGAGGGGGCCGGAACCGGGGACGTACCTAAGGGACGGAGGTGGAGCCAGGCACCAGCGCCGCAGGCCCAGCCGCAGCGCAGGAAAGAATGAATGATTACTAGTAACTAGAGGGAGGAGGCGTACTCAGGCGGTGGAGGGGGCCGGGCCGGCGGTGTACCTGGTGTGGAGGGACTAGGGCGGTGTACCTGGTGTGGAGGGACTAGGGAGGGAGTGGTCCCACCGGCCGCACTGGCGCCAGTCAGATTCGCGCTCTCTGACTGCCCGAAACCAGTCTGAGGCTCTGAGCAGAGCAGCTCAGAGTGAGGGAGGGGAACCTCACTCCTCACTGGTCTCCAGTCTCCAGTCCTGCCACTCCAGTCTGTGCCTGCTGTCTGTGACTCTAAAAGTAAGTGATTCACTTAAAGTGAATTTAAGCAAGTGAGAACTTATGATTTCTGAAATACTCTAGCTAAATTCTTAAGTTAAAAAGAGCTGCCTGCAGAGTGGGGCCCCCAAGAGAAGCAAGGGGCGCCCTCCTTATCCTTGCAGGTCCTTGCAGGCAGCTCTTTTTAACTTCAGATCATCAGACTCTCACTAATTACAAATTTACAGCACACACCCCTGTAGTGTCCACCATCAGACAGGGGAGGGAAGAAACCCCAGAACTAGAGTGTGCCCCCCACACTGACACTCTAGTTCTGGGGTTTGTTTTCTTCCCTCCCCTGTCTGATGGTGGACACTACAGGGGTGTGTGCTGTAATTAGTAAGTGAGAGTCTGATGATCTGAAGTTAAAAAGAGATGCCAGCAGTGATAAGGAGGGCGCCCCTTCCTTCTTTTGGGGGGCACACTCTTATATGACAGACTAAGGGTACTTTAACCACCTCCGGACCGCCTAACGCACATGTGCGTTCCGGAGGTGGCAGGCTGGCGCACAGTCACGCATATACGCGTCATCTCGCGAGACGCGAGATGACGCGAGTATGCGCCCGCGCGTGCGCAGTTCGCGCCGGCATTTCATCGAGAGGTATTTCGTCAGCAACCTGCCAGCCAATGATCGTGGCTGGCAGGTTGCTGATTTTTAAAAAATCCAATCAAAGTGCCAGATAGCAGATCATATTTGTAAATATGATCTGTTATATGGCTGCCTGCTCCTCTGCTGGTTCTTTTCGTCGGTTGGATCCAGCAGAGGAGCAGGCTTCACAGTGAGTACACCAACACTACACACTTAGCCCCTGATCACCCCCCTGAACCCCAATTAACCCTTTGATCACCTCTTTGATCACCCCTGTCAATCACAAGTGAAAAGAAAAAAGTGATCAGTGCAAACTGTCACTTTTTTTTTTCACTGTTATTGACCGTTAGGTTTTAGGTATAGTTTAGGTCCCTTGGTTAGGTAGTTAGCGATCAGTTAGCGCCCAGCCCACCGCACCGCAGTCCGTTATTCGCTGATTAGCGTATCGCTAATCAGCATTTGTACTTTTATAGTATCTGAAAGTGATCAAAACTGATCACGGTCAGATCTATAATAGTACTAGTGTCACTTTAGCTCGCCCTCCACCCAAAACGCAGTGTTTGCCCGATCAGGCCTGATCGGTCGCCCACACGTGCGTTCGCCCACACCCGCCCCACCGCAGTGACAAAAAAAAAATTTTTTTTTGATCACTGCACATTCACTTTACACGCACTGCGGCGATAAAAAAAATCAGTTTTGATATTTTTTATCAACCGCAGCGGCCTCCGGTACTTCGCTAGCCTCCCCTTTGTAAGACAGGCTTGCTTTTTTTTTCTTGGGTAGTCTCAGGGAATACCCCTAAATTTAGTTGCCCAAATGTCAAACAGGGGGTATTCTTCTGAAGAGGCCTACAGGCTTCTGACCCAGTCGGATGAGGAGTGGGAACCCTCATCTGATGAATCCAGCGGGTCAGAATACGAACCTGTAGAAAGCAGTGGCTCTCTGACCCAAAGTTCGGACGAGGAGGCTGAGGTCCCTGATAGAACCAGGCGTACCCGGCCCCGTGTCGCTAGACCGCAGGTTGCGCAGGATCCGCTTCAAGAGCAGCAGAGTGGGGCTGGTGCTGTCGGATTACGTGGTGAGGCATACACCAGCAGCCCAGCCCTCCCTGGACCTAGTACCAGCACTGCCGTACAACCTGGTGAAGTAGCGAGCACCAGAAGGGCAGTTGAAGCTGGTACGGTGGCACGTGCAGTAGTGACCCCGTCGCAGCCACCGCAAAGACGTGCCCGTAGAGCCCCTAGAATCCCAGAGGTGCTGGCAAACCCTGATTGGCAGTCCCCAACTTCAGCCGCACCTGTAGTTTTCCCTTTCACTGCCCAGTCTGGAGTTCGGGTTGAGACGGCTCAGATCGGTTCGGCCCTGGGATTTTTTGAGCTGTTCTTGACTGCGGAGCTTTTAGACATAGTTGTGGCCGAAACAAACAGGTATGCCACACAATTTATCACCGCTAACCCGGGAAGCTTTTATGCCCAGCCTTTCCGGTGGAAACCAGTCCAAGTTTCCGAACTTAAAACTTTTCTGGGCCTCCTCCTCAACATGGGCCTGACAAAAAAACATGAATTGCGGTCATATTGGTCCACGAACCCGATTCATCACATGCCCATGTTCTCTGCTGCCATGTCCAGGGCACGTTTTGAGGCCATCCTGCGGTTCCTGCACTTTAGTGACAACACCGCCTCCCGTCCCAGGGGCCACCCTGCTTTTGACCGGCTCCACAAAATTCGGCCCCTCATAGACCATTTCAACCAGAAATTTGCAGATATTTATACCCCAGAGCAAAACATCTGCATAGACGAGTCCCTGATACATTTTACCGGGCGCCTTGGCTTCAAGCAATACATCCCAAGCAAGCGCGCCCGGTATGGGGTCAAATTGTATAAGCTCTGTGAAAGGGCCACATGCTATACCCACAAATTTCGGGTCTATGAGGGAAAAGATCAGACCCTGGAGCCGGTCGGTTGCCCTGACTACCTGGGGAGCAGTGGGAAGACAGTTTGGGACTTGGTGTCACCCTTATTCGGCAAGGGGTACCATCTTTATGTGGACAATTTTTACACAAGTGTGGCCCTCTTTAGGCATTTGTTTCTAGAACGGATTGGCGCCTGTGGTACCGCGCGAACTAGTCGCGCGGGCTTCCCCCAACGGCTCGTTACCACCCGTCTTGCAAGGGGGCAGAGGGCCGCACTGTGTAACGAAGAACTGCTCGCGGTGAAATGGAGAGACAAGCGTGACGTTTACATGCTCTCCTCCATTCACGCAGACACGACAATACAAATTGAGCGAGCAACCCGTGTCATTGAAAAGCCCCTCTCAGTCCACGACTATAACCTCCACATGGGAGGGGTCGACTTCAATGACCAGATGTTGTCTCCGTATTTAGTTTCCCGACGCACCAGACGCTGGTATAAGAAGGTGTCTGTATATTTAATTCAATTGGCTCTGTACAATAGTTTTGTTCTCTACAGTAAGGCTGGGAGAACTGGATCCTTCCTCAAATTTCAGGAAGAGATCATCGAGAACCTCCTGTATCCAGGAGGTTCCGTGGCCCCAACCACCAGTGTAGTTAGCCGTCTACACGAGCGACATTTCCCCAATGTCGTTCCTGGTACCTCAACCCAACAGTCACCCCGAAAAAGATGTCGTGTCTGTAGCAGGAGTGGAATAAGGCGTGACACCCGCTATTTCTGTCCTGACTGTCCGGACCACCCTGCCCTATGCTTTGGAGAGTGTTTCCGGAAGTACCACTCACAGGTACACTATTAGCATAGGGATCATCTCACCAGGATAGGCACACAGGGCTATTAGGGCCCATTCACTCACTGCTGCTGCAAACGTCTCCTTTCACATGGGACAAAGTGCATAACGCACTTCGCCACATCTTTGGGCGATTTGCGCTTTGCACATTGACCCATGGGGAAGGAGAGGTTTGTTCTATAAAGGTAAAAAAAAAAAAAAAAAAAAAACAGGTAAGCAAACAGGTTAATGTTTAGTTCCAAAAGTTAAAGTTACATGTTCTGTTCCAAAGTTAATAAAATTATTGCGTTGTGGCCTGTTTTTTTCTTTTTTTTTTTTTGTCTTTTTACCTTCCAGGTGGACCAACCGATCTACTAGCTGCAGCACCGATGTGCATTCTGACAGAAGCATTGCGCTGCTGTCAGATTACACGCAAGTCGGTGTATGCGGCGCTGCAAGACGAGATTTCTACTCTGCAGTGACAGATACGTTTGCCAAGGCATACGAGCTGAGGAGGAGGCGGCGTTCCTATGCTTTGGCAAGCACTTTGTATGTATATATATATATAAAAAAAAATATCCCGGCAATGATTTATTCATCCACATCGATTGATGCGAATGGAGAAATCTGGTTTGCCAGGGCATACGAGCTAAGTGGGTATGGATGTAGGGCGGAGCTCCTATGTCCTGGCAGACGCCTTTCCCCTCCATTTTTTTTTTTTGGCAGAGATTTTTTCATCCACATTGATCGATGCGAATGAAGAAATCTGTGCCGTTCATTTTTTTCTTTCAGCCCAGAGGCTGAACGGAAAAAAAAAACTCATTACCTGTATGCTCAATATAAGGAGAATAGCAGAAACTCCTAATGCTGGCCATACATGTAATGATTGCGGAGACCCTCAAATGCCAGGGCAGTACAAACACCCCACAACTGACCCCATTTTGGAAAGAAGACACCCCAAGGTATTTGCTGAGGGGCATATTGAGTCCATGAAAGATTGAAATTTTTGTCCTAAGTTAGCGGAAAGTGAGACTTTGTGAGAAAAAACAAAAAAAAATCAATTTCCGCTAACTTATGCGAAAAAAAAAAAAATTCTTTGAACTTGCCAGGCCCCTCATTGGATACCTTGGGGTGTCTTCTTTCCAAAGTGGGGTCACATGTGGGGTATTTATACTGCCCTGGCTTTTTAGGGGCCCTAAAGCGTGAGAAGAAGTCTGGGATCCAAATGTCTAAAAATGCCCTCCTAAAAGGAATTTGGGCCCCTTTGCGCATCTAGGCTGCAAAAAAGTGTGACACATCTGGTATCGCCGTACTCAGAAGAAGTTGGGGAATGTGTTTTGGGGTGTCATTTTACATATACCCATGCTGGGTGAGAAAAATATCTTGGTCAAATGCCAACTTTGTATAAAAAAATGGGAAAAGTTGCCGTTTGCCAAGATATTTCTCTCACCCAGCATGGGTATATGTAAAATGACACCCCAAAACACATTCCCCAACTTCTCCTGAGTACGGCGATACCAGATGTGTCACACTTTTTTGCTGCCAAGGTGGGCAAAGGGGCACATATTCCAAAGTGCACCTTTCGGATTTTGCAGGGCATTTTTTACACATTTTGATTGCAAGGTACTTCTCACACATATGGGCCCCTAAATTGCCAGGGCAGTATAACTACGCCACAAGTGACCCCATTTTGGAAAGAAGACACCCCAAGGTATTCCGTGAGGGGCATGGCGAGTTCCTAGAATTTTTTATTTTTTGTCGCAAGTTAGTGGAATATGAGACTTTGTAAGGAAAAAAGAGAAAAAAAAAAAATCATCATTTTCTGCTAACTTGTGACAAAAAATAAAAAATTCTAGGAACTCGCAGTGCCCCTCACGGAATACCTTGGGGTGTCTTCTTTCCAAAATGGGGTCACTTGTGGCGTAGTTATACTGCCCTGGCAATTTAGGGGCCCAAATGTGTGAGAAGTACCTTGCAATCAAAATGTGTAAAAAATGCCCTGCAAAATCCGAAAGGTGCACTTTGGAATATGTGCCCCTTTGCCCACCTTGGCTGCAAAAAAGTGTGACACATCTGGTATCGCCGTACTCAGGAGAAGTTGGGGAATGTGTTTTGGGGTGTCATTTTACATATACCCATGCTGGGTGAGAGAAATATCTTGGCAAACGACAACTTTTCCCATTTTTTTATACAAAGTTGGCATTTGACCAAGATATTTTTCTCACCCAGCATGGGTATATGTAAAATGACACCCCAAAACACATTCCCCAACTTCTCCTGAGTACGGCGATACCAGATGTGTGACACTTTTTTGATGCCAAGGTGGGCAAAGGGGCGCATATGCCAAAGTGCACCTTTCGGATTTCACCGGTCATTTTTTACAGATTTTGATTGCAAAGTACTTCTCACACATATGGGCCCCTAAATTGCCAGGGCAGTATAACTACGCCACAAGTGACCCCATTTTGGAAAGAAGACACCCCAAGGTATTCCGTGAGGGGCATGGCGAGTTCCTAGAATTTTTTATTTTTTGTCGCAAGTTAGTGGAATATGAGACTTTGTAAGGAAAAAAGAGAAAAAAAAAAAAATCATCATTTTCTGCTAACTTGTGACAAAAAATAAAAAATTCTAGGAACTCGCAGTGCCCCTCACGGAATACCTTAGGGTGTCTTCTTTCCAAAATGGGGTCACTTGTGGGGTAGTTATACTGCCCTGGCAATTTATGGGCCCAAATGTGTGAGAAGTACCTTGCAATCAAAATGTGTAAAAAATGCCCTGCAAAATCCGAAAGGTGCACTTTGGAATATGTGCCCCTTTGCCCACCTTGGCAGCAAAAAAGTGTCACACATGTAGTATCGCTGTACTCAGGAGAAGTTGGGGAATGTGTTTTGGGGTGTCATTTTACATATGTAAAATGGGGTGTCATTTTACATCACCCATGCTGGGTGAGAAAAATATCTTGGTCAAATGCCAACTTTGTATAAAAAAATGGGAAAAGTTGTCGTTTGCCAAGATATTTCTCTCACCCAGCATGGGTATATGTAAAATGACACCCCAAAACACATTCCCCAACTTCTCCTGAGTACGGCGATACCACATGTGTGACACTTTTTTGCTGCCAAGGTGGGCAAAGGGGCACATATTCCAAAGTGCACCTTTCGGATTTCACCGGTCATTTCTTACACATTTTGATTGCAAGGTACTTCTTACACATTTGGGCCCCTAAATTGCCAGGGCAGTATAACTACGCCACAAGTGACCCCATTTTGGAAAGAAGACACCCCAAGGTATTCTGTGAGGGGCATGGTGAGTTCCTAGAATTTTTTATTTTTTGTCGCAAGTTAGTGGAATATGAGACTTTGTAAGAAAAAAAATAAAAATAAAAATCATCATCATTTTCCGCTAACTTGTGACAAAAAATAAAAAGTTCTATGAACTCACTATGCCCATCAGCGAATACCTTAGGGTGTCTACTTTCCGAAATGGGGTCATTTGTGGGGTAGTTATACTGTTTGGGCATTGTAGAACCTCAGGAAACATGACAGGTGCTCAGAAAATCAGAGCCGTTTCAAAAAGCGGAAATTCACATTTTTGTACCATAGTTTGTAAATGCTATAACTTTTACCCAAACCATTTTTTTTTTGCCCAAACATTTGTTTTTAATCAAAGACATGTAGAACTATAAATTTAGCGAAAAATTTATATATGGATGTCGTTTTTTTTGCAAAATTTCACAGCTGAAAGTGAAAAATGTCATTTTTTTGCAAAAAAATCGTTATATTTTGATTAATAACAAAAAAAGTAAAAATGTCAGCAGCAATAAAATACCACCAAATGAAAGCTCCATTAGTGAGAAGAAAAGGAGGTAAAATTCATTTGGGTGGTAAGTTGCATGACCGAGCGATAAACGGTGAAAGGAGTGTAGTGCCGAAGTGTAAAAAGTGGCCTGGTCATGAAGGGGGTTTCACCTAGCGGGGCTGAAGTGGTTAACACTGTTCAGCCTGTCGGATCCGTCCTGCCGCTATTTTGCTGGACCGCTGCTCCGTCACCATTGACTATAATGGGGATGGGGGCGGAGCTCCTGCGCAGCACGGCACTGCGCGGTGAGAGGCCACCGGACGAAGAAGTCGGACTTGCAGTACTTTTCGGCCGCCAGCCTTTCACCGTACACTGCCGCGCTGCATCGGAGCTCCGTCCCCGTTCCCATTATAGTCAATAGGGATGGAGTGGCGGCAAGGCGAAATTCCTCCGAGTGGGAAACTACCCTAAGTTCTGCTCCTTATTGAAGGTTGCTGTACTCGCAGTAGATGGTTCCAATTCCACTGTGGGTGGGCTCAGGGCTGGTGGTCTGGTGGTGGCAGAGGCACTACTGTGGCAGGCATCAGGCTAGTCTGGACAGGGAGTCTGATGGGACTGACTTGTAAAAGTTAGATGAGAGAGAAAAGTCTGAGTGCACTCAGACTTTTCACTCTCATCTAACTGAAGACGCATGGTAAGGCCCCATTCACACATCCGTAAGTGTTTTGCAGATCCACGGGCCCGTGGATCCGCAAAACACTGACATCGGTAATGTGCGATCCGTAATTTGCAGACCGCACATTGCCGCCACTGCATAGAATATGCCTACTTTTGTCCGCAGTTGCGGACAAGAGTAGGACATGTTCTATTTTTTTTCGGGAACGGAATTGCGGACCCGGAAGTGCAGCCCCATTGTGCAGCCCCATAGAAATGAATGGGTCCGCAATTCCGTTCTGCAAAATGCAGAACAGAATTGCGGACGTGTGAATGGGGCCTTATTGGTAGGTGCCAGACCAGATGTGACAACTCCAGACCCCAGAATCTGCTCTGCACCCCTATAGTATATGAAGTGGCACTGCCTTGGGGTGCCCGATTACAGGACCAATGATCCAGCTTCCAGCCCGTTACTCTCCTGGGGCAGAGGGCTGGTCTGGTGGTGGCAGGCAGTACTGTGGGACTTGTAAAAGTCTGACTTTTCTATGCTCATGGCGGTGGGAGATCTAGGATGGATTTTTGGGTGGGAGCTCTGGAAGGGGTTGTGGGAGGCTCGATAGATATGTGGGGGCTGGGGGGGCCCATAATTTTTTTTTGCTATGGGGCCCATGCATTTTTTAGCTACGCCCCTGCTTGTGTGTTGCGTGAAAATCGCAGCAAGCTCTATATTCTGCGTTTTTCACGCAACGCAGGCCCCATAGAAGTGAATGGGGCCGCGTGAAAATCCCAAGCATCCGCAAGCAAGTGCAGATGCGGTGCGATTTTCACGCATGGTTGCTAGGTGACGATCGGGCTGGGGACCCGATCTGTATTATTTTCCCTTATAACATGGTTATAAGGGAAAATAATAGCATTCTGAATACAGAATGCAAAGTAAAATAGTGATGGAGGGGTTAAAAAAATTAAAAAATTAACTGACCGAGTCCACTTGATTGCGTAGTTGCGGATCTCTGTCTTCTTCTGTAATGTTGAGCTAAGGACCTGTGGTGATGTCACATTACATGATCCAATCACATGGTCCCTCACCATGGTGATGAACTATATGATTGGACCATGTGATGATGAGCCCAGTGACGTCATCAAAGGTCCTATTCCTGTGCAAAGCAAAGAAGAAGACAGAAGAGATGCCGACTGCGCGATCAAGTGGATTAAAGTGAGTTAAATTATAGATTATTTTTTTTTAACCCCTCCAGCCCTATTTTACTATGCATTCTGTATTAAGAATGCTATTATTTTCACTTATAACCATGTTATAAGGGAAAATAATACAATCTACACAACACCGAACCCAAACTTCTTCGAAGAAGTCCGGGTACAGGTTTGGGTACCAAATATGCCGTATTTTCTCACGCGCGTGCAAATCTCATTACAATGTTTTCCACTCGTGCTGAAAAATTGCGCATTTTCCCGCAACGCACCCGCATCTTGTCTGGGCAAAAAAACAGGACGCCTGTCTCTCAGATAGATCCAGTATTAGGGGTCAGGGGGTCAGTATTGGGGGCCAGTACTAGGTGGTTAGGGGCCAGTATTAGGGTTGGGGTAAGGCAAGGCCAATATTAGGGGTCAGTTAGGGCCAGTATTGGGGGTCAGTACTAGGGGACAGGGAACAGTATTAGAGTTAAAAATTAGCATTGGAGAGAATTAGGGAGCACACTCAGTTTATACTTACCTGTCCCGGCGCAGTCCCACGATGCAAACGTCATCACACTGCCTACGTTACATCAGTGAGGGAATAGAGATGCTGGGAACCGGGTTCCCTTGTTCCACCGGTGCCGGCTGCTGCAGGCACAACTGTATCTGCATCTAGTGGATGCAGATACAATTGAGTTCAGGGGCCACAGCAGCCCTGACATCCACGGGCCCTGGGGGCAAGTGCCCTCCTGCCTCCCGGCCCAGTCTGCCTCTGGGTGACCCTCATTCTCTGTAAATTATAATGCAGGATGCTAATGTGTGGCCAACTCTCCAAATACCTCTAAACTCAGAATTTATGGGGATTTCAGGTCCTGTTTCAGGACCTATTATGATTAGACATTTTTGGAACAAATCAGTTCACATGGTGGAAAAATGAGTACTGTTATAATTTAGAAACCAATTAAAAGCTGTGTGCCAGTATTTGGGTCCTGGAATAATTTGTCAATGAAGAGTAGATTATTTTCAGGATGCAGAATAGACATGGTCAATACATAATTATAAAATCAGGTCTTATTCCTGTCACTTTAACATAGTGAAAACCTACATAGAAATTGCAGTTTTACAATACTATTATGTATTTTTAAAATAAAAAAAATACTAATTATGTATGTTAATTGTGACATTGAATTTGCTGCAATATAGGATGGATAGTACAATAGCCTTAAGAACATGAGTGCTCAGCATGCTACTTACTGAGATAAGATTTAACCTATATCAGCTCAAATTGCATATGTTGCTGAGCAGGGCCGGCTCCAGGTTCATGTGGGCCCTTGGGCGATAAATCCCAGTGGGCCCCCGTGAGGCATTTTTTTACATTGACATGTCCCCCTGTGGCTCCCACACGGTATAATGACCCCCAGTGACCCCTATACAGTATAATGACTACTAGTGGCCCTTCACACAGTATAATGACTACTAGTGGCCCTTCACACAGTATAATGAACCCCCAATTCCCCCCCCCCTGTATTATGACCACCTGTGGCCCTGCATTCAGAATAATAACCCCCAGTCGCCCCCATTCAGAATAATGACCCCCAGTAGCCCCCACACTGGGGGAATACTGTATGGAGGGGGCTCTGGGGGTCATTATACTAAATGGGGGACACTGAGGGTCATTATACTATGTAAAGGGCCCTCACAGTATAATGACCCCACAGCGACACTCCATGCAGAATAATGACCCCCAGTCGCCACCACACTGGGGGTTATACTGTATGGAGGGGGCACGAGGGGTTATTATATTTAATGGGGGCTCTGGTGGTCATTATGCTAAATGGAGGGTCAATGGGGATCGTTATACTAAATGGGGGGCACTGGGAGTCATTATACTGTGTAAGGGGCCCTCACAGTATGATGAATGACCCCCAGTGGCCCCCTCACATACCTATCATTGCAGGGGAGCTGGCGGTCCTGTCATTCACTAACCGCAGCTCCCTGCGCTCTTTCTCTCCTCCGGCCCACTGCAGCAGTGAGCCAGGCCTGGAGGAGAGAAGGAGATGTGCAGTGATGTAGCTGGAACTGACTGGGCCCCACAGCAAATTTTAGTACGCCCCCCTCCTCCCCAATGTGTGTTCACATCACGTTTTTCCTATCGGTTTGATGTATACAAATGTGCAGCGCTCCACGTTTTTGTATCCTGCAGAGTCAAGTAAAAAATGCAGACGTTAACGTATATGGTTTTTTACAATGGAACTGTATGGTGACCAGACGCCACTGTACGGCATCAGTCTGAGGATTGTATGGTGACCGGACGCCACTGTACGGCATCAGTCTGAGGCATCTGGTAACGCATACATTTTTGGTATACATTAAATGGATGGCACAAATGGGATGTGAACCCAGCCCTAGTGTCAGAATAAGCCCCAGTACACAGCGGAGCAGCGTGGCGGAGAGGGGAGGCCGCCATGTACTGACAGAGCGCTACCTGGTCCTGCTGGTCAGGGATGAGGACTGTGCTTCCCAAGGATCATTTTCTACTGGGAAATACAGTGCACAATATAATACACTAGAATCCATATAATATAAAGATATTAGCCCTACCCCCAAATAATAATACAATTAGGGGGTCATTTATTACATAGAAATACGTCTGTTAGGCTACTTTCACACTTGCGTTCGGGGCTCCGCTTGTGAGTTCCGTTTGAAGGCTCTCACAAGCGTCCCCGAACGGATTCGTCCAGCCCTAATGCATTCTGAGTGGATGCGGATCCGCTCAGAATGCATCAGTCTGGCACAGTCTGTCCTCCGCTCCGCTCAGCAGGCGGACACCTGAACGCTGCTTGCAGCGTTCGGGTGTCCGCCTGGCCGTGCGGAGGCGCGCGGATCCATCCAGACTTACAATGTAAGTCAATGGGGACGGATCCGTTTGAAGTTGACACAATATGGCTCAATTTTCAAACGGATCCGTCCCCCATTGACTTTCAATGTAAAGTCTAAACGGATCCGTTTGCATTATCATGCAAACGTATACGTTCTGAACGGATGTAAGCGTTTGCATTATAGGTGCGGATCCGTCTGTGCAGATACCAGACGAATCCGCACCTAAACGCAGGTGTGAAAGTAGCCTTAGGCTACTTTCACACTAGCGTTCGATCGGATCCGTTCTGAACGGATCCGATCATATTAATGCAGACGGAGGCTCCGTTCAGAACGGATCCGTCTGCATTAAATTGGCAAAAAAAAAGCTAAGTGTGAAAGTAGCCTGAGCGGATCCGTCCAGACTTTTACATTGAAAGTCAATGGGGGACGGATCCGCTTGAAGATTGAGCCATATTGTGGCATCTTCAAACGGATCCGTCCCTATTGACTTACATTGTAAGTCTGGACGGATCCGCATGCCTCCGCACGGCCAGGCGGACACCCGAACGCTGCAAGCAGCGTTCAGGTGCCCGCCTGCTGAGCGGAGCGGAGGCTGAACGCCGCCAGACTGATGCAGTCTGAGCGGATCCGCATCCATTCAGACTGCATCAGGGCTGGACGGATCCGTTCGGGTCCGCTCGTGAGCCCCTTCAAACGGAGCTCACGAGCGGACCAACGAACGCTAGTGTGAAACTAGACTTAGGCGTATTTCTGACACAGATTGTGGCACAAAGGTCCTTAGCACCGCAATCTGTATCTTTTCCCGCTCATGCCAGGTCTAAAAAAGGATGGCGTGGGCAGGGAAAGGGATACAGTTATGGCCATGCAGTTATTGGATACCACCGCCATATAGTGATAACACCGCCATACAATGATAAAACCACCATACAGTGACCGGATAAAAGGGTATAAGAGGGCACAGTACAGGGAATGACTATGGGCACTGCACAGGGTGTGGTAAGAGGGCACAATGCAGGGTATAAGTGGGCACAGTACGGGGTGGGGGGCACAGTCACATGACCCTGTGACGTTAGAAGGTCCTTAGGCCCCTTTCACACGGGCGAGATTTCCGTGCGGGTGCGATGCGTGAGTTGAACGCATTGCACCCGCACTGAATCCTGACCCATTCATTTCTATGGGGCTGTGCACATGAGCGGTGATTTTCACGCAACACTTATGCGTTGCGTGAAAATCGCAGCATGTTCTATATTCTGCGTTTTTCACGTAACGCAGGTCCCATAGAAATGAATGGGGTTGCGTGAAAATCGCAAGCATCCGCAAGCAAGTGCGGATGCGGTGCGATTTCCACGCATGGGTTCTAGGTGACAGTCTATTCACTGTATTATTTTCCCTTATAACATGGTTATAAGGGAAAATAATAGCATTCTGACTACAGAATGCTTAGTATAATAGTGCTGGGAGGGTTAAAAAAAATAAAAAAGTTAACTCACCTTATCCCCATGATCGCCTAGTTCCCGGTCGGTCTCTTCTTTAGCTGTGACTAAAGGACCTGTGGTGATGTCAGATCACATGCTCCATCACCATGGTGATGGACCATGTGATTGGAGCATGTGATCTGACATCACCAAAGGTCATTCAGCCCAAGCCCACAGCTAAAGAACAGACCGACCGGGAACTACACGATCATGGGGATAAGGTGAGTTAACGTTTTTATTATTTTTTTAACCCTTCCAGCGCTATTATACTAAGCATTCTGTATTCAGAATGCTATTATTTTCCCTTATAACCATGTTATAAGGGAAAATAATAGAATCTACAGAACATCAATCCCAAGCCCGAACTTCTTTGAAGAAGTTCGGGTTTGGGTACCAAACATGCGCGATTTTTCTCACGCGAGTGCAAAACGCATGACAATGTTTTGCACTCGCGCGGAAAAATCGCGGGTGTTTCCGCAACGCACCCGCACATTTTTCCGCAACGCCCGTGTGAAACCAGCCTTATGGTGAATGCGGTTCAGATGCCACCATAATGAGAGGCAGATGAGTGAGACAGGGGCCCTGGGTGGACAGGAGGGGTGGACACAGCAAGTAGGGGGAAGGGGCTCTGAGGGGGATTCATACAAGTAGTGGCAGGAGGTCTGTGCAGGGCAGCAACAGGAGATAGGAGGGTGAAACAGGAGCTCTGGATACATGAGGGAGGAAAGGAGACAGCAGGGGCCCCATGAGGATAAGATAGGACAGGATATGGGGGGGGGCAGGTGTCATGGGGGCAAACTGCTTAATGAAACAGTAACACAACTAAATAGAATGAAGCAGCAGCCGATCGAAGAGACCCCCCCTTCTGTCCCACAGACAAGAGACATTCACAGTGCAGACTGCAGACTCACTCACAGACTGTCTTCAGCTCCAGCTCCAGCCCTCGGTCTCTCTCCTCAGGCAGCGTGTGTCCTGTGTAGAGGGGGCGTGTCTGAGTCTCTGCAGCTCAGAGGGCCCCACCAAAGGGGTACTGTGTAAGTGAAGTGACAGCAGTGAGAGCTCCATCTGTATTGATGGAAGTGCTCATAGCAGCTCAGTGGGCCCCCCCAGGAGCATTGGGCCCCGGCACTTGCCCGGGGATGCCGGGTTATGACCGGCCCTGTTGCTGAGTAGATAAAACTCTCCAGGGTGGGATTTAGTTTTAACCTATAGAATGGAAGTTCATTTTGTGTGAATTGGAAATTTAGCCTTTAAAAAGCTGCAACAGATATTGTAGAACATGGACTTTTCTTGAGTTTCCAAATCTACCCAAGACTCACCAACTCTCCAACATCACCATGACTCTGACTGCAGGAGAGAAGGCTCACATCGTAAACCTCTGGGCCAAGATTGCTCCTCAGGTCAATGATCTGGGTGGTGAGGCTTTGGAAAGGTAATGATCGTGGCTCTTTGCCAAACTTTAACATAGTGACAGCACTAACATACAAATGTTATCAAACTGGGGGTCATTTATCAAACTGGTGTAAAGTAGAACTGGCTTAGATGCCCATATCAACCAATCAGATTCCACCTTTCATTTTTGAAAAGGAGCTGTCCAAAATAAAAGGTTGAATCTGATTGGTTGCTACAGGCATCTAAACCAGTTCAACTTTACAGCAGTTTGATAAATGACCCCCAATTATTTTTTTTTTTGCTATCCTAATTCTTATCTTGATAATTTTTATTCTAGACTGTTTCTAAGCTTCCCTCAGACCAAGACCTACTTTTCCCACTTTGACTTGTCTCATGGCTCTGCTGACCTCAAGACCCATGGTGGCAAGGTCTTGAATGCTCTTGGAAATGCAGCCAGTCATCTGGATGATCTTGATGGCAACCTGTCCAGCCTTAGTGACCTCCATGCCTACAACCTGAGAGTGGACCCTGGAAACTTTGATGTAAGGCATATGTAATGCTTATTTGTGTTCAATACACAAAGAACATTCCTATAGCTGTGAACCATAGTAGTATTCTTCACCAATATAATTAACTTAGTCAGTATTTCATGGACTTCATAACCCATTCCTATATAGAAGACACAGTTCATAATTTATAATGACCAACATTGGATATATAATATAGCACATGAGCATATAATGCGCATAATTTTAGGTGACACGTATGTATTCATTAGCTAAGTATTCAAGGTATTCATATAACATAATCTTTTGTATAATAACTATAAACATTTATGGATTATATCATAAGTATAGTGGGAATTAACATTTGATTTCTTTTGTTTTTGCAGCTGCTGTCTCACACCATCCAGGTTGTCTTGGCTTCTCACTTCCCTAGCGATTTCTCTGCTGAAGCCCAGGCTGCTTGGGACAAATACATTTCTGAAGTCGCCAAGGTCTTGACCTCCAAGTACAGATAAATTAATGCTATTGGCGTAGGAGGCTACATCAGTACCTGCACCAAACCATCCTGCGGGAAGTTGAGAGAGAATTATGCACATAACTTTGTCATCAAATCCATAGTCAATCAAAGAATGTAATTCAGCTGTAATATAACTTTGCTAGCTTGTGTTGTCGCAGCAGTCTTTGGCTGGCTATAACTTGTGCCTATTGTCCATCAAAATGAATCTGGTGTAATCTTTAATAAAAAGTGCATCCATTTTTCAATTCTGTCTTTGGATTTTCATTCTTGATTGTAAGACTTAAAGGGATTGAGAATATACTTTACTGTGTTGACTATGAAATCACATGCTATTTACTGACAGGTTCAGTTACTTTTACCAAAACAAAATACAACACATACAACCTAAAGGCCCCTTTGCACTGGCCGAGCATTGGCCAGATAATCGCTGAAAGCGTTTGCAGGAACGCTCGTTAGTGATGATTTGCCGCCAATTACCCAATGAACAAGCAAAATAAGATTGTTTTTGCGGTCACCTAAATCATTATTTGCCAACAGCAGATAATTTCATCTAAACAGCAGACTGCAGCCGGCAAGCAAGGATTCTGTTTGGGGACTAGCGATGACATTAGCTATCACTCCTTCTCATACTGTGGAGGAGATTGCTGCATGTAAATGCAGCTTTTCCTTTCACTGACAAACAAGCGATTGTCAGGAAGGAACACTTCCTTCCTGACTATCACCTGCTATAGCAAGCAGTGTAAAGGGGCCTTTAGTCAAGATTCAAGATGTTCATACCAAGGTAAAATCAATAATTTCAGAGATTTGCAACATATATCCAACTATTATTTCTTTATCTCTCATATTCAGTTTAACTCTTTAGTATTCAGAATATAAATTAATTTCCTTTGTTTAAATCAGTTGTGTGTATATATGTCACATCTATCAATTTATTAATATTCTATTTATCTTTTGTTCTTCTGATACTGTACAGTTTCATCTGTTTCTGGGAGGGCTGGGTGACAACCAATGTTGTGGCCTTCACAATTCGGTAAACTTGTCAAGTTATGCATCAACAAATGAGCAGAAAAAGTAACACTGCAGAACTATTCTGGAACCTAGAAAAGTTGGGTAATTGACCATACATCAAACCTCTTAACTAGTGACACTTGGAGGAAAAGTCCCTCATTTTGACCCAAATCCCTCTGTCCCTTTTTGGTTCTTAAAAGGGTTTTACTAGGACCCCATAAATTGTGATGAAGGCTAGGAATGTTATAATATAAAAAGCAGCCTTAATCTCTTGCTCACTGGCCTCAGTGGTCATTTGGAGTATCATGGCTGCAGTGCTTGGCTCAGTACAACCATGACATAACCAACTACCTCACATAACTGCTGTGGCCAGTGATTAATCAGAATGGTCACATGGGGTAGTGGAACATGTCATTGCTGCTTTGTCAGAAACAGGGACTCAGGGAGTACTGGAGTGGCCTGGCCTTCAGCGCAGTTTTTGGAGTCCCAGTAAGGCCCCTTTTACACAGGCGAGTATTCCGCGCGGGTGGAATGCATGAGTTGAACACATTGCACCCACACTGAATCCTGACCCATTAATTTCTATGGGGCTGTGCACATGAGCTGTGATTTTCACGCATCACTTGTGCGTTGCGTGAAAATCGCAGCAAGCTCTATATTCTGTGTTTTTCACGCAACGCAGGCCCCATAGAAGTGAATGGGGCCGCGTGAAAATCGCAAGCATCCGCAAGCAAGTGCAGATGCGGTGCGATTTTCACGCATGGTTGCTAGGTGACGATCGGGCTGGGGACCCGATCTGTATTATTTTCCCTTATAACATGGTTATAAGGGAAAATAATAGCATTCTGAATACAGAATGCAAAGTAAAATAGTGATGGAGGGGTTAAAAATTTTTTAAATTAACTAACCGAGGCCACTTGATTGCGTAGTTGCAGATCTCTGTCTTCTTCTGTAATGTTGAGTTAAGGACCTGTGGTGATGTCACATTACATGATCCAATCACATGGTCCCTCACCATGGTGATGAACTATGTGATTGGACCATGTGATGATGAGCACAGTGACGTAATCAAAGGTCCTATTCCTGTGCAAAGCAAAGAAGAAGACAGAAGAGATGCCGACTGCGCGATCAAGTGGATTAAAGTGAGTTAAATTATAGATTATTTTTTTTAACCCCCTCCAGCCCTATTTTACTATGCATTCTGTATTAAGAATGCTATTATTTTCACTTATAACCATGTTATAAGGGAAAATAATACAATCTACACAACACCGAACCCAAACTTCTTCGAAGAAGTCCGGGTTCAGGTTTGGGTACCAAATATGCCGTATTTTCTCACGCGCGTGCAAAAAGCATTACAATGTTTTCCACTCTTGCTGAAAAATTGCGCATTTTCCCGCAACGCACCCGCATCTTGTCTGGGCAAAAAAACAGGACGCCTGTCTCTCAGATAGATCCAGTATTAGGGGTCAGGGGGTCAGTATTGGGGGCCAGTACTAGGTGGTTAGGGGCCAGTATTAGGGTTGGGGTAAGGCAAGGCCAATATTAGGGGTCAGTTAGGGCCAGTATTGGGGGTCAGTACTAGGGGACAGGGAACAGTATTAGAGTTAAAAATTAGCGTTGGAGAGAATTAGGGAGCACACTCAGTTTATACTTACCTGTCCCGGCGCAGTCCCACGATGCAAACGTCATCACACTGCCTACGTTACATCAGTGAGCCGACTGCCGGGAATAGAGATGCTGGGAACCGGGTTCCCTTGTTCCACCGGTGCCGGCTGCTGCAGGCACAACTGTATCTGCATCTAGTGGATGCAGATACAATTGAGTTCAGGGGCCACAGCAGCCCTGACATCCACGGGCCCTGGGGGCAAGTGCCCTCCTGCCTCCCGGCCCAGTCTGCCTCTGGGTGACCCTCATTCTCTGTAAATTATAATGCAGGATGCTAATGTGTGGCCAACTCTCCAAATACCCCTAAACTCAGAATTTATGGGGATTTCAGGTCCTGTTTCAGGACCTATTATGATTAGACATTTTTGGAACAAATCAGTTCACATGGTGGAAAAATGAGTACTGTTATAATTTAGAAACCATTTAAAAGCTGTGTGCCAGTATTTGGGTCCTGGAATAATTTGTCAATGAAGAGTAGATTATTTTCAGGATGCAGAATAGACATGGTCAATACATAATTATAAAATCAGGTCTTATTCCTGTCACTTTAACATAGTGAAAACCTACATAGAAATTGCAGTTTTACAATACTATTATGTATTTTTAAAATAAAAACAATACTAATTATGTATGTTAATTGTGACATTGAATTTGCTGCAATATAGGATGGATAGTACAATAGCCTTAAGAACATGAGTGCTCAGCATGCTACTTACTGAGATAAGATTTAACCTATATCAGCTCAAATTGCATATGTTGCTGAGTAGATAAAACTCTCCAGGGTGGGATTTAGTTTTAACCTATAGAATGGAAGTTCATTTTGTGTGAATTGGAAATTTAGCCTTTAAAAAGCTGCAACAGATATTGTAGAACATGGACTTTTCTTGAGTTTCCAAATCTACCCAAGACTCACCAACTCTCCAACATCACCATGACTCTGACTGCAGGAGAGAAGGCTCACATCGTAAACCTCTGGGCCAAGATTGCTCCTCAGGTCAATGATCTGGGTGGTGAGGCTTTGGAAAGGTAATGATCGTGGCTCTTTGCCAAACTTTAACATAGTGACAGCACTAACATACAAATGATAATTATGAGTAGAATATGTTAAATTCCCTTCTGTAATCTGTGATAGAACAGATACATTGTTTCACAGAGTACACATATACATCAGTGCTCATGTGATATGTATGCCAGGTAATAACATCTTCTACAGTATGTGTTAGCTGTCATCAGTTATAATTGATTTAATGCAGTTTTTTCACATTATAATTTCCTTCTCTGTATGTTGCAGCATTAGCCTATATGTTAGAACTCATAGTATCACAGGATAGATAATTGTGATATTACAGTTTCTTATACACTCCAAATTAGCCCTAAACTGAAGAAATATGTTAGTTATATTGATAACTACATTCATAATTAGGAGTATGGTGACTTTATGTTAGAAATCTATTTATGACACAATGGGGGGTCATTTATTAAACTGGTATAAAGTAGAACTGGCTTAGATGCCCATATCAACCAATCAGATTCCACCTTTCATTTTTGAAAAGGAGCTGTCCAAAATAAAAGGTTGAATCTGATTGGTTGCTACAGGCATCTAAACCAGTTCAACTGTATAGCAGTTTGATAAATGACCCCCAATACTATTTTTTTAATTTTATTTTTTTTTGCTATCCTAATTCTTATCTTGATCATTTTTATTGTAGACTGTTTCTAAGCTTCCCTCAGACCAAGACCTACTTTTCCCACTTTGACTTGTCTCATGGCTCTGCTGACCTCAAGACCCATGGTGGCAAGGTCTTGAATGCTCTTGGAAATGCAGCCAGTCATCTGGATGATCTTGATGGCAACCTGTCCAGCCTTAGTGACCTCCATGCCTACAACCTGAGAGTGGACCCTGGAAACTTTGATGTAAGGCATATGTAATGCTTATATGTGTTCAATACACAAAGAACATTCCTATAGCTGTGAACCATAGTAGTATTCTTCACCAATATAATTAACTTATTCAGTATTTCATGGACTTCATAACCCATTCCTATATAGAAGACACAGTTCATAATTTATAATGACCAACATTGGATATATAATATAGCACATGAGCATATAATGCGCTATAATTTTAGGTGACACGTATGTATTCATTATTCAAGGTATTCATATAACATAATCTTTTGTATAATAACTATAAACATTTATGGATTATATCATAAGTATAGTGGGAATTAACATTTGATTTCTTTTGTTTTTGCAGCTGCTGTCTCACACCATCCAGGTTGTCTTGGCTTCTCACTTCCCTAGCGATTTCTCTGCTGAAGCCCAGGCTGCTTGGGACAAATACATTTCTGAAGTCGCCAAGGTCTTGACCTCCAAGTACAGATAAATTAATGCTATTGGCGTAGGAGGCTACATCAGTACCTGCACCAAACCATCCTGCGGGAAGTTGAGAGAGAATTATGCACATAACTTTGTCATCAAATCCATAGTCAATCAAAGAATGTAATTCAGCTGTAATATAACTTTGCTAGCTTGTGTTGTCGCAGCAGTCTTTGGCTGGCTATAACTTGTGCCTATTGTCCATCAAAATGAATCTGGTGTAATCTTTAATAAAAAGTCCATCCATTTTTCAATTCTGTCTTTGGATTTTCATTCTTGATTGTAAGACTTAAAGGGATTGAGAATATACTTTACTGTACATTTGGGGAGAACAGAACTGGATCGCACATCCACAATGCTATGCTTTGATCTAACTCGCTTACCAGCGCTATATTAAAGTGTACAGCCCCCCATACTGCATGCTGTACAAGAGGCTTTAGTGTACATTTTGATCAAAAGGCATAAGCCCACTCACCACGCCAAGGCCTCTTGTACAGCATGCAGTGGGGGGGGCTGTACACTTTAATATAGCGTTGATAAGTGAGTTAGATCAAAGCATAGCATTGTGGATGTGCGATCCAGTTCTGTTTCTCCCCCCCATGTATATTAATGGTCTATTTTTTTTCTTTACTTGTATCAGCACTCCTCCCATTCGGCACAGGTGGTTTTAATCACATTAGTCTGCATATAGTGGTCATTGACCTGTAGCTCCTGATAGCAATGGACATGTTGTGTAAGACAACTGCGTGGTGGCCTTTGTTTTTGTGGTGCTGTTCTGGTGGGTTGGTGGGACCCAGTGCCATGGGTGGCATTGTCAGACAGCAGGGTTGCCGTTTTGACTCCTGGGTCCCGCCGCCTACAAGGGCATTACCGCTTTGTCACCACACTGCGCTGCGCCCTTTTGTCAGAGTAGGTCCCACTCAAAAGAGGCGACCTTGACGTGGTGAGTGGGCTTATGCCTTTTGATCAAAATGTACACTAAGGCCTCTTGTACAGCATGCAGTATGGGGGACTGTACACTTTAATATAGCGCTGATAAGTGAGTTAGATCAAAGCATAGCATTGTGGATGTGCGATCCAGTTCTGTTTCTCCCCCCCCATGTATATACTTTACTGTGTTGACTATGAAATCACATGCTATTTATTGACAGGTTCAGTTACTTTTACCAAAACAAAATACAACACATACAACCTAAAGGCCCCTTTGCACTGGCCGAGCATTGGCCAGATAATTGCTGAAAGCGTTTGAAGGAACGCTCGTTAGTGATGATTTGCCGCCAATTACCCAATAAACAAGCAAAATAAGATTGTTTTTGCGGTCACCTAAATCATTATTTGCCAACAGCAGATAATTTCATCTAAACAGCAGACTGCAGCCGGCAAGCAAGGATTCTGTTTGGGGACTAGCGATGACATTAGCTATCACTCCTTCTCATACTGTGGAGGAGATTGCTGCATGTAATTGCAGCTTTTCCTTTCACTGACAAACAAGCGATTGTCAGGAAGGAACACTTCCTTCCTGACTATCACCTGCTATAGCAAGCAGTGTAAAGGGGCCTTTAGTCAAGATTCAAGAGGTTCATACCAAGGTAAAATCAATAATTTCAGAGATTTGCAACATATATCCAACTATTATTTCTTTATCTCTCATATTCAGTTTAACTCTTTAGTATTCAGAATATAAATTAATTTCCTTTGTTTAAATCAGTTGTGTGTATATATGTCACATCTATCAATTTATTAATATTCTATTTATCTTTTGTTCTTCTGATACTGTACAGTTTCATCTGTTTCTGGGAGGGCTGGGTGACAACCAATGTTGTGGCCTTCACAATTCGGTAAACTTGTCAAGTTATGCATCAACAAATAGGCAGAAAAAGTAACACTGCAGAACTATTCTGGAAGCTAGAAAAGTTGGGTAATTGACCATACATCAAACCTCTTAACTAGTGACACTTGGAGGAAAAGTCCCTCATTTTGACCCAAATCCCTCTGTCCCTTTTTGGTTCTTAAAAGGGTTTTTCTAGGACCCCATAAATTGTGATGAAGGCTAGGAATGTTATAATATAAAAAGCAGCCTTAATCTCTTGCTCACTGGCCTCAGTGGTCATTTGGAGTATCATGGCTGCAGTGCTGGGCTCAGTACAACCATGACATAACCAACTACCTCACATAACTGCTCGGAGTACTGCCGTGATAAGGCATCCGCTCTGATGTTCTTGGAACCGGGTAGGTAGGAGACCACGTAATTAAAACGTGACAAGAACAGAGCCCATCTGGCCTGACGTGGTGTCAATCTCTTGGCCTCAGAAAGGTAGGTCAGATTCTTGTGGTCCGTCAGGATGAGAACCGGAACCACCGAACCCTCGAGCAAGTGCCTCCATTCTTTAAGGGCCTGCACGATGGCCAATAACTCCCTGTCACCAATCTGATAGTTGCACTCCGCGGAAGACAGTTTCCGGGAGTAAAACCCACAAGGAAGCAGAGGACCCTCTGGTGTTCTACGCTGAGACAGAAGGGCGCCTACTCCCGTCTCAGACGCGTCCACCTCGAGGACAAAGGGCAACCCAGGGTTGGGATGCGACAGAATCGGAGCCGACACAAAGGCGGACTTTAGAGCCTCAAAAGCTCGGATGGCCTAGAGCGGCCAGACCTGGAAATTACTGCCCTTCCTGGTCAGATCCGTGAGAGGCTTGGCTAGCATAGAAAAGTCCCTGATGAACTTCCGATAATAATTGGCGAAGCCCAAAAAGCGCTGCAGGGCACGGAGACCACTGGGCTGGGGCCACTGTAAGACAGCCGAAACCTTCTCAGGATCCATGGAGAACCCCTCAGCGGAAATGATGTAACCTAAGAAGGTTACCTGGGATCGGTGAAATTCGCATTTCTCAAGCTTACCGAACAGCCTGTTCTCTCGTAACCGTTGCAACACTCGTCTGACATCCATAATGTGGGCCTCCATGGATTCAGAATATACCAAGATGTCATCCAAATAGACCACCACACACTGCTGCAACAGGTCACGAAAAACATCGTTGATGAATTCCTGGAAGACTGCGGGCGCATTGCACAACCCAAAGGGCATAACCAAGGATTCATAATGACCGGTCCTGGTGTTAAACGCGGTCTTCCACTCATCGCCCGCCTTGATCCTTACCAGGTTATATGCCGCCCTCAGGTCGAGTTTGGTAAAGACCGTGGCCCCTTTGAGGCGATCGAACAGCTCGGAAATCAAGGGTATCGGGTAAGCGTTCTTGATCGTGATGCGATTGAGACCCCTGTAATCGATGCAAGGCCTCAACTCACCGCCCTTCTTTTTCACAAAGAAAAATCCAGCCCCTGCCGGGGACGAGGATTTGCGAATGTGTCCGCGTGAAAGCGCCTCCCTCACGTACTCCTCCATGGCCTCATTCTCCGCTACCGACAGTGGATAGACTTTGCCACGAGGAGGAACGGCACCAGATTGTAACTCTATGGCACAATCGTATGGGCGGTGCGGAGGTAGGGCAACCGCGCGCACCTTATCGAATACATCCTGGTACTCTTCGTATTCAGGAGGCAACAGAGAGTCCGAGGAAGTACACAGCAACTTGACAGGCCCATGGATGCAACTAGCCCCACACTGCGGTGACCACGAGAGGATCTCGGCCGATCTCCAATCGAAAGTCGGATTATGCTTCTGGAGTCAGGGGTACCCCAAGACCACCGAGTAGTGTGGAGACGAAATCACCTGGAGACAGACCGACTCTCTGTGAACGGCACCAATGGCTATCCCCACTGGAAGGGTCTCATGAGTCACGTGTGGCGGCAGAAGGGGTCTGCCGTCTATCGCCTCAAGAGCCAGTGGGGAACCTCGAGGCTGCAGAGGAATGGAATTGGCGGCAGCGAACACACTATCAATGAACAAACCACCAGCACCAGAGTCCACCAACGCCTGGGTCGTCACCGAGCCCCCGACCCAGGAGAGGACAACAGTGATCAGTGGTTTGTCAACACGGGAAACCGGGGACGAGGAGACTCCACCCAAGATCTGCCCCCGACAGGATCTCAGGTGCGAGCGTTTCCCGGACGGTTCGGACATGCCAACCGAAAATGCCCACCGAGACCACAGTACATGCATCGGCCCTCGCGTCTCCGGAGTACCCTCTCCCCCTCGGACAGGCGAGCAAACCCCAGCTGCATGGGTTCACCCCCAGACAAGTCATCCCCAGGAGGCGTGGGAGGAGAGGGAGGCACGGGTGGGACAGCAAACGTAGGCGCCAATCTGTTAGAAGACCTCCGCAGGCTCTCCTTAAAGGAAGGTCTCTCCCTGAGTCTGGTGTCAATCAAAATCAGGAAAGAAATAAGAGACTCGAGCTCCACTGGTAGGTCCTTAGCTGCAACCTCATCCTTCAAGGCATCCGAGAGACCATGAGAGAAAGCAGCGACCAGAGCCTCATTATTCCAGCCCACCTCTGCTGCCAGGGTACGAAACTCAATGGCGTATTCAGCTACGGATCGTGAACCCTGTCTGATGGACATAAGGAGCTTCGCAGCAGAGGCAGCACGAGCCGGCACATCGAATACCTTCCGAAGAGAAGCAACAAAACCGGAAAACCCGGCAACCACCGGATTGTTGTTCTCCCATAAAGGGCTGGCCCAGGCCAAGGCCTTGTCCGAGAGCAGCGAGATCAAGAAGCCCACCTTTGATCTCTCAGTAGGAAAGGCATGTGGCAGCAACTCGAAATAAATGCCCACCTGGTTAAGGAAACCTCGGCACTGAGTTGGCTCTCCCCCAAAGCGCTGTGGAAGGGGGGCAGAACCGGTCATACCCCGAGACACCGCAGGCGCAGCAACAGGTGTCGGGGTAGACTCTGGCGCAACAACCGGAGCGGCAGTAGGAGCGGGCCCAGGAGCGACAACCGACCCATCGGCAACGGAAGCTAAATGAGCCGTGCGTTCAAGCAGGGTTTGCAACGCCACAGCGAACCGACCCAACAGGTGATCCTGCTGATCAAGTCTGGCAACCAGCGTAGGTAGCGAGGATGGCCCTGTACCGTCAAAATTCATGGCTTGGTCCTAATGTCATGGAACCATGAACCAGACGTACAACAAGAGATAAGTGGAAATAAGAAGGCTTTATTGAAAATCAAGCTGTAAGCAAAAGTCCAAACGGATGGCTAAACCGAAGCAGGGTCTTGCGTAGACAGAGGTCAGGAACCAGAAGGGTAGTCAGACGAAGCCTGGATCAGGAACCAGCAGGGTAGTCAGACGAAGCCAGGATCAGGAACCAACGGGGTAGTCAGACGAGGCCAGGATCAGGAACCAGAAGCAGCAGCAGTCTTAGAAGCATGTGAACACAGGAGGACCAAGCAAGGAACTGAAGCCACAGACCTCCTATATATATGAGCTAGGCATCCAGCTCCTCCCAGTGGGAAGGAGGAGCCGCAGGGTGGGAGGCTACAAGAAACCCAGAAACCAAGATGGCCGCCAGCACATGTCAAACGAAGGAGAACAGTAAGAAGGTAAGACCATGACACGGCTAAGGACCTGTGGTGACGTCACATCACATGATCCAATCACATGGTCCCTCACCATGGTGATGAACCATGTGATTGGACCATGTGATGCATCCGTGCGTTAGGCGGTCGGGAGGTAGTTAAAGAGGCGGTCACTGTGAAAGTCACTGTTCAAGGGGTGGTCACTGTGAAAGTCACTGTTAAAGGGGTGGTCACTTTGAAAGTCACTGTTAAAGGGGCGGTTACTGTTAAAGGGGTGGCCACTGTGAAAGTAACTGTTAAAGGAGCAGTCACTGTGAAAGTCACTGTTAAAGAGGCGGTCACTGTAAAAGTCACTTTCAAAGGGGCAGTCACTGTGGAGGTCTCTGTTAAAGGGTGGGCACTGTGGAAGTTACCGTTAAAGGGACGGGCACTGTGAAGGTCACTGTTAAAGGGGAGGCCACTATGATGGTCACTGTTAAAGGGGTGGTCAATGCTAAAGGGGCGGTCACTGTTGAAGGGGTGAGCACTGTGGAGGTCACTGTCAAAGGGGCAGGCACTGTGAAGGTCATTGTTAAAGGGGTGGGCACTGTGGAGGTCAATGCTAAAGGGGCACCCACTGTGGAGGTCATTGTTAACCTCTTCCGGACACAGGATGTACCGGTACGGCATGTTGTCCCGGTACTTAAGGACACATGATGTACTGGTCAAATCATTGAGCAGGCACCTTGGGTCAATGCGCGGGAGAGTCCTGTGACCCCCCCCCCAGTGTCAGCGATCGCTGTCAATTTAGACCTGCGGTTTGTGGCTTTTTATAGTGCGGCGGGCGGCGGTGACATCGGGTCCCCGTGGGGCTGTAGGGGGCACCCAATGGCATGGAAGGCATCGCAATGCCTTCCTGGGGCATCGGCGCAGCCTTCCTGTGACAGGCCTGTGAGATCCAGCCCCCTGGATCTCACAGGCCAGAAGCAGTATGAGTAATACTCACTGTATTACTCATAAAGCTAATGCATTCCAATAAAGAAGTATTGGAATGCATTGTAAAGGATTAGAACCCCAAAAGTTGAAGTCCCAAAGTGGGACAAAAAATTAAAGTGAAAAAATTTAGTTTTCCCCCTCAAAAATTAAAAGTTTCATGTAAAAATAAACAAAAATGTATTTTTCCCCAAATAAAGCTATAAAAAATAGGGGGAAAAAAAGACATATTAGCTATCGCCGCGTCCATATCGACTGGCTCTATAAACATATCACATGACCTAAACCCTCAGATGAACAACGTAAAAAAATAAAAAATAAAAACTGTGCAAAATTTAAAAAAAATTGCACCTTACATCACAAAAAGTACAACAGCAAGCGATCAAAAAGGTGTATGCCCACCAAAATAGTACCAATCTAACCGTCACCTCATTCCACAAAAAACAAGCCCCTACCTAAGACAATCGACCAAAAAATAAAAAAAACTATGGCTCAGAATATGGAGACACTAAAACATCATTTTTTTTGTTTTAAAAAAGCTGTTATTGTGTAAAACTTACATAAATAAAAAAAGTATATATATTACATATCGCCGAATCCGTATCGACCGGGCCTATTAAAATATCACATGACGTACCCCCTCAGATAAACACCGTAAAAAATAAAAAAATTTAAACTGTTCTAAATAAACAATTTTTTGTCACCTTACATCACAAAAAGTGTAATAGCAAGTGATCAAAAAGTCAGATGCACCCCAAAATAGTGCCAATCAAACCATCATCTCATCCTGCAAAGAATGAGACCCTAACTAAGATAATAGACCAAACACTATGGCTTTCAGAATATGGAGACACTAAAACATGTACAAAATATCACATGACCTAACCCCTCAGGTGAATACAGTAAAAAAAATAAAAATAAAAACTATATAAAAAAAGCCATTTTTTGTCACCTTACATCACAAAAAGTGTAATAGCAAAAAATGAGACCTACCCAAGATAATCGCCCAAAAACTGAAAAAACTATGGCTCTCAGACTATGGAAACACTAAAACATGATTTTTTTTGTTTAAAGAATGAAATCATTGTGTAGTACTTACATAAATAAAAAAAAGTATACATATTAGGTATCGCCACGTAAGTAATCACTTGCTCTATAAATATATCACATGACCTAACTCCTCAGGTGAATACAATAAATAAATAAAAATAAAAATGGTGTAAAAAAAGCTATTTTTTGTCACCTTACATCACAAAAAGTGTAATAGCAAGCGATCAAAAAGTCATACGTACCCCAAAATAGTGGCAATCAAACAGTCATCTCATCCCGCCAAAAAAAATACCCTACCCAAGATAATCGCCCAAAAACTGAAAAAACTATTGCTCTCAGACTATGTAAACACTAAAACATGATTTTTTTTTGTTTAAAAAATGAAATCATTGTGTAAAACTTACATAAATAAAAAAAAAAGTATACATATTAGGTATCGCTGCGTCTGTGACAACCTGGTCTATAAATATCCTTTTTGGGAGTTTCTACTCTAGAGGTGCATCAGTTTGGCTTTAAATGTGACATGGTGTCAAAAAACAGTCTAGCAAAATCTTCCTTCCAAAAACCTTTGTGGCATTCCTTTCCTTCTGCGCCCTGCCGTGTGCCCATACAGCAGTTTACGACCACATATGGGGTGTTTCTGTAAACTACAGAATCAGAGCCATAAATATTGAGTTTTGTTTGGCTGTTTACCCTTGCTTTGTAACTGGAAAAAAAAAAATTGGGAAAAATCTGCCAAAAAAGTGAAATTTTGAAATTGTATCTCTATTTTCCATTAATTCTTGTGGAACACCTAAAGGGTTAACAAAGTAAAATGTAAACATGTAAAATCAGTTTTGATTACCTTGAGGGGTGTAGTTTCTAGAATGGGGTTATTTTTGGATGGTTTCTATTATGTAAGCCTCACAAAGTAACTTCAGACCTGAACTGGTCCTTGAAAAGTGGGTTTTTGAAATTTCAAGATTTGCTTCTAAACTTCTAAGCCTTGTAACATCCCCCAAAAATAAAATGTCATTCCCAAAATGATCCAAACATGAAGTAGACGTATGGGGAATGTAAAGTAATAACTATTTTTGTAGGTATTACTATGTATTATAGAAGTAGATAAATTGAAACTTTGGCAAATTTGGTATTTTTTATAAATAAAAAAGATTTTTTTTACTCCATTTAACCAGTCATGAAGTACAATATGTGACGAAAAAACAATCTCAGAATGGCCTGGATAAGTCAAAGCGTTTTAAAGTTATCACCACATTGACACTGGTCAGATTTGCAAAAAATGGCCTGGTCCTTAAAGGGGTTTTCTCAAGACGCAGGTTTATACTTACCTGCTCCCGGCACGCCGTCCACTTCCTGGTTTCGGCAGGGGGCGGACTCCATCTTCATTGATGTCTTCTCCCGGCCGGGCCGCACGCTGTACTGAACGTGCACGCCGAGTCCACGCATGCGCCCTGGTGATTTCTTCCTGGCAGGTATAGTGCGTTCAGTACCGCGCGCGGCCGGCCAGGAGAAGAAAAGAAGACGTCTGCGCACGTGCGGCCACCTCGATTCCTGAGAAGAGCGGTGGCCGTAACCAGGGGAGATGGAAGACAACAGTCAGGTAAGTATAGGTTTATTTTTTTCTAAAGGGTGGGGATTTGTTAATTAAATATATTTAGAAAAATTATCACTGTTAAATCATGAACAGATTTATACTTACCTGCTCCCGGCGCGCCGTCCACTTCCAGTGATCATTAAGATGATAATACCCCTTTAAAGGGTTTCTACCACCAGAAATACTGTTATGTAGCTGACTGACATTAGCAATGCGTTAATGTCAGCACTACATAACAGTATATTTTTTACATTTCTCCCTGCAGCCGTTCTGCTAAAATAAGCACTTTTATAATATGCTAATGAGCCTCTAAGTGCTATGTGGGCATAAATTCAGCACGTAGAGGCTCGGTCTACTCACCCTTTATTCCGGCCAGGTCCCCTGTTCTGCCCACCCCGATTTTCTTGATTGATGTCACGGTTCGCAGCATCGGCTGACGAAATCGCGCACCTTCGCGGTTCAGTTCTGTATTCGGCGCAGGCACAGTGAGTGAAGGCCGCTCTCCTGGTGCCGGATTCCTCACTGCGCCTGCGCCGACTACGTCACAGTGAGGAATCCGGCATCAGGAGAGCGGCCTTCACTCACTGCGCCTGCGCCGAATATAGAAGTGAATGGCTCAGGCGCTGGATTTTGCGGGAAAACATACTGTTATGTAGTGCTGAGATTAGCGCATCGCTAATGTCAGTCAGCTACATAACAGTATTTCTGGTGGTAGAAACCCTTTAAGGTGAAAATGAGCCCGGTCCTTAAGGAGTTAAAGGGGAGGGTACTGTGGGGGAAACTGTCAATATCTTTTTACAACATATGGAAACATAAAGTGAAATAGATGAAATATACCCGTGCAAAGTCAGGTCCTTCTGCTAGTAATAAATAAAAACATACATAAAAAGTTATTATCTGAGATTCATAATGGTACATGGATCATAGATGTAACAGCTAAGCAGATCCCTGGATTGTGAGGTAATTACTTCTAGGAAAGTACAAGTAAGGGCTGATTCAAACGAACGTGCCGTGTTTTGCGGTCTGCAAATTACGGATCTGCAAAAAACGGATGCCGCCCATGTGCCTCCCGCAATTTGCAGAACGGAACAGATGGCCCATTATAGAAATGCCTATTCTTGTCTGCAAAACGGACAAGAATAGGACATGATCTATAATTCTTGCGGGGCCACGGAATGGAGCAATGGATATTGACAGCACATGGAGTGCTCTCCGCATCTTTTGCAGCCCTATTGTAGTGAATGGGCCCGTACCCGAGCCGCTAAAAATGCGGCTCAGATGCGGAACCAAACCACGGTCGTGTGAATGAGCCCTAACAAGGGCTGGCCTTAGGTGTTCAGGCGCCCTGTGCGAGCTAATCTTGTGTTGCCCCCCGGTTCACCTAAACATACACAAAGAGGAAAACAATCTTTGTAACAAATAGTTTTTCACACAATCTCGGGCCGGCCTGCTGTAAGAGACCGACCGTGAGCTGTCTCCAGTGGCGGATCCAGAGCCTGGTCTTGGGAGGGGCACTTCCAGATTATTTTTTGTCCGCCGCCAGAAAACAATGGTGCTTATAGAACAGACGACTGTCATGCCCCTCCCTATGTGCGGAGGTCGTCCAGAATAGCAGCACGAGTTTAGTGTTTTGTTTTGGAGCCGTGCCGGATCCGCCTCTCATCAGGTGCACTGGGTGGTGTCATTAGTTTAAATAGCACTCCATCTCAGTGCTCTGAGCGGATTATAGGAATCACTTTGGTCTTGGAAGATAGGAATGAAGGTTGTCTGTTCCAGCTCAGAAAGATAAGTGTGGTTTCAAGTTTCATTGTTTGCTGTCTTGGTTGTTTTGTGTCATCTCTCCCATCCAGGTTCTGTGCGAGCAGGCTGCTCCTATTTCCCCTCTTCACCATCTCAGGGAATTTAGGGTGTTTCAGCCCAGGCACGGGGACACATCATACCTACCACCAAGGTCTAAATGTGGTGCAGGGAGAGAGGTCAGGGATTAGCTAGGAGGTGACCCTTCCCCTGCCTCTCGCCTAGAGCCTGGTTGGTGGTTTATCTGTGAGTCTGAGTGCACGTCCGCCGTGACAACTACACAGCGTAGAGGTATACTGTATATTGTGTGGCACAGTGTGTGCTATATGTGTATAGCAAACATATTTCACATGAAAACTTACAATTATATGGCTTGGCCCTTGGGGATCTCGGACGCCACGTCAACACTTTGGCTGGGGGCTCGGTGGAGCTGATGTTGTGTTTTATCCTAATGAGAAAGATTTCATAATAATTTCATTTGGAGGGGCAGAGGGCTAGCAGAGCAGGGAGAGGCTGGTGCTGTTACTAGGGGGTCATACTATAGGGAAGTAATAAAGCCCACCATAATGCCCCCCCAGTAGAAATAATTCTCCTTATAATGTCACAGTGAAAAAAATACCCCCTTTGTAATGCCCCAAGTTGAGCTAATGTCATAGTGCCCCCATAATGTGCCAGTATAAAATACCCCTATACAGTGCCCCTATAGTGCTCCTCTCCCCCCTTACTTCTAGTGCCCCCCATAATGTTCCAGTATAAAATGCCCCAGTAGATGCCCTCAGTGTCCCCCTTAATTTGCAAGTATAAAATACCCCTTCTTAGTCCCCCCGTACATGACCCCATAGTACTCCTCTCCCCCCTTCCCCATAGTGCCCACCATAATATGTCCCAGTATAACATTCTACTGTACAGAGCCCCCCATATAAAATACCCCTATTTTGAGGCCTCAGTAGATGCTTCTGTAGTGCCCCCAAAAATGTGCCAGTAACAAGAGCAACCCCCCAATCATGTGCCAGTAATAAGAGCCCCCATCATGTGCCAGTAATAACAGCCCCCCCAATATGCCAGTAATAACAGCCCCCATCATGTGCCAGTTATAACAGCCCCCCCATCATGTGCCAGTAATAACAGCCCCCCATCATGTGCCAGTAATAACAGCCCCCATCATGTGCCAGTAATAACAGCCCCCATCGTGTGCCAGTAATAACAGCCCCCCATCGTGTGCCAGTAATAACAGCCCCCCATCGTGTGCCAGTAATAACAGCCCCCCATCGTGTGCCAGTAATAACAGCCCCCCATCGTGTGCCAGTAATAACAGCCCCCTCATCATGTGCCAGTAATAACAGCCCCCTCATCATGTGTCAGTAATAACAGCCCCCTCATCATGTGTCAGTAATAACAGCCCCCTCATCATGTGCCAGTAATAACAGCCCGCCATCATGTGCCAGTAATAACAGCCCCCCATCATGTGCCAGTAATAACACCCCCCATCATGTGCCAGTAATAACAGCACCCCATCATGTGCCAGTAATAGCCCCCCATCATGTGCCAGTAATAACAGCCCCCCAATGTGCCAGTATTGCATATATATAAAAAAAGTATACTTACCTCAGTGTCAGTGAGGCGATGCAGGCCTCTTCCGGCCTGTGTCTACGGCTCAGGGGGCGCGATGACGTCATTGTGCCGCCTGCACCGGCCTCTGATAGGCTGCAGGCACTAGGCTGGCAGCCTATCAGAGGAAGGGAAAGGGACACGCCTCTCCCTCCCCTGACTCAGCACAGCCATCTGTATCGCTGTCCTGTGCCCTGCAGCCGCCGCCCCCTACCGCGCCCCTGGATCCGCCAGTGGCTGTGTCAGCCACCGGTCGCCCCTGTTGCCATGGTGCCCTGTGCGGCCGCCCCTGCTGCCATGGCGCCCTGTGCGGCCGCACAGCTCGCATACCCCTAAGGCCGGCCCTGGCCCTAATAATATTCAAATAGACTATGTGGGTAGGTGTACAATGTTGTAATAACAGTCAGAAATGCAACAAAAGTACATTAACCCCTTAGTGACCACCCATACGTCTTTTTACGGTGGTCACAAATGAGCCTTAAGCTGCACTCCTGCTCTAACAGCCCAGACCGGTAGGGGTGCCAATCCGGGCTGTTTAACACTTTACATGAAGCAGGCAATGGCGCCTGCCACATGTAAATCGCTGACAGAGGGAGCAGATTGTGGAGGTCACAGTTGAGGTTGCTGTTAAAGGGGTGGACAATTTTAAAGGGGCGGGCACTGTTGAAGTCACTGTTAAAGGGGCGGGCACTGTGGAAGTCACTATTAAAGGGGTGGGCACTGTGGAAGTGACTGTTAAAGGGGCGGTCACTGTGAAGGTCACTGTTAAAGGGGTGGGCATTGTAGAGGTCACTGTGGAGGTCACTGTTAAAGGGGAGGGCACTGTGGAGGTCAGTGTTAAAGGGGCAGGCACTGCGGAAGTCACTATTAAAGGGGCGGGCACTATAGAAGTCACTGTTAAAGGGGCGGTCACTGTTAAAGGGGCGGGCATTGCGGAGGTCACTGTGGAGGTCACTGTTAAAGGGGCGGACACTGTGGAGGTCGCTATTAAAGGAGCGGGCACTAGAGGTCTCTGTTAAAGGGGTGGGCACTGTAGAAGTCACAGTTAAAGGGGCGGCCACTATGAAGGTCACTGTTAAAGGGGGTGGTCAATGTTAAAGGGGCGGGCACTGTGGAAGTCACTGTTAAAAGGGCGGGCACTGTGGAGGTCACTGTTAAAAGGGCGGAAACTATGACGGTCACTGTTAAAGGGCCAGGCACTGTTAAAGGGGTGGGCACTGTGGAGGTCATTGTTAAAGTTGTGGGCACTGTATAGGTCACTGTTAAAGGGGTGGACCTTGTGGAGGTCTCTGTTAAAGGGGTGGGCACTGTAGAAGTCACTGTTAAAGGGGCGGCCACTATGAAGGTCACTGTTAAAGGGGTGGTCAATGTTAAAGGGGCGGGCACTGTGGAGGTCACTGTAAAAGGGGCGGGCACTGTGGATTTCACTGTTAAAAGGGCGGGCACTGTGGAGGTCACTGTTAAAGGGGCGGCCACTATGAAGGTCACTGTTAAGGGGGTTGTCAATGTTAAAGAGGCGGGCACTGTGAAGGTTACTGTTAAAGGGGCTGCCACTATGAAGGTCACTGTTAAAGGGTCAGGCACTGTTAAAGGGGTTGGCACTGTGGAGGTCATTGTTAAAGGTGTGGGCACTGTATAGGTCACTGTTAAAGGGGTGGACCTTGTGGAGGTCACTGTTAAAGGGGCAGGCACTGTGTAGGTCACTGTTAAAGGGGTGATCAATGTTAAAGGGGTGGGCACTGTGGAGGTCATTTTTAACCACGTCATCCCCCCTAGCTTGAACTCCCTTAATGACCAGACCACTTTTTACAATTCTGCACTACGCTACTTTCACGGTTTATTGCTCGGTTATACAACTTACCACCCAAATTAATTTTAACTCCTTTTCTTCTCACTAATAGAGCTTTTATTTGGTGTTTTTTTATCGCTGCTGACATTTTAACTTTTTTTGATATTAATCAAAATTGACCGAAATTTTTGCAAAAAAATTACATTTTTCACTTTCTGTTGTAAAATTTTTCAATGAAATCTACATTTCTATATACATTTTTCTCTAAATGTATTGTTCTACATGTCTTTGATAAAAAAAAAATGCAATAAGTGTATATTTATTGGTTTGGGTAAAAGTTATAGCGTTTACAAACTATGGTGCAAAAATGTGAATTTGCGCACTTTGACTTTCTGAGCACCTGTCATGTTTCCTGAGGTTCTACAATACCCAGACAGTAGAAACATCCCACTAATGACCCCATTTCGGAAAGTAGACACCCTAAGGTATTCGCTGATGGGCATAGTGAATTCATGAAAGTTTATTTTTGTTAGCGGAAAATGTTTTTTTTTTTCTTACAAAGTCTCATATTCCACTAACTTGTGACAAAAAATAAAATTTTACACGAACTCACCATACCCCTCACGGAATACCTTGGGGTGTCTTCTTTCCAAAATGGGGTCACTTGTGGGGCATTTATACTGCCCTGGCATTTAAGGGGACCTAAAGCGTGAGAAGTAGTTTGGAATCCAAATGCGTAAAAAATGCCCTGTGAAATCCTAAAGGTGCTCTTTAGAATTTGGGCCCCTTTGCGCACCTAGGCTGCAAAAAAGTGTCACACATGTGGTATTTCTGTACTCATAAGAAGTAGGGCAATGTGTTTTGGGGTGTATTTCTACATATACCCATGCTGGGTGAGATAAATATCTCTCTAAAAGACAACTTTTCCCATTTTTTTATACAAAGTTGTCATTTTACAGAGATATTTATCTCACCCAGCATGGGTATATGTAAAAATACACCCCAAAACACATTGCCCTACTTCTCCTGACTACAGCGATACCATATGTGTGACACTTTTTTGCAGCCAAGATGTGCAAAGGGGCCTAAATTCTACGGATCTGCAAAACACATACGGACGTCTGAATGGAGCCTTACGGGGGAGTGATCAATGACAGGGGAGTGATCAGGGGTTAATAAGGGGTTAATACGTGAAAGGGGGGGTGTAGTGTAGTGTAGTGTAGTGCTTGGTGCTACTTATTACAGAGCTGCCTGTGTCCTCTGGTGGTCGATCCAAGCAAAAGGGACCACCAGAGGACCAGGTAGCAGGTATATCATACACTGTTAACAAAACAGCGTCTGATATACCTATACAAAAATTTGCATCTACAGCCTGCCAGCGAATGAGGATTGTCACTGTTATGGGGGAAACTGTTGATATATTTTTATGACACATGGAAACATAAAATAAAATAGATGAAATATACCCATGCAAAGCCAGGTCCTTCTGCTAGTCTCTTATATATATAAAAATTAGTTTTCGTCTGTCTAGACGTTCTTTATGCGCGACCAAACGACTGTACCTATCTTTACCAAATTTGGCACACAGGTACATCAGGTGTCCGGGAAGGTTTTAAACCTCTCTAGGAACTTCTTTTTTATTATAAAAGTACAAAACATTACAATTCAGATAAAACAATAACCTCACTGGCCCAGTCTCAATCATACTCACATTCATACCTCAATCCTAACCAACAGACCTAATAACAAAACCAACTACAACAAAACCCCTAACCGAAACTTACCTGGTTATAAAACCCCTAACAGAAAAATACTAATTTGTCATTACAAAATATAACAGAAAAATAGACTATTCGTCATAACATACATAAATAAATAAAGGCAAAAGGCAAACCTAAACAAATAACTAAACAAATACGAAAACAGACAACCTTGTCTTGTAAATCAAAAACAAAGCAAACTTTACCATAATGATATATATATATAAATATATATATATATATATATATTTAATTATATACCACCACCTTTTTTATACAAACTACATCAAAGTCAAAATAAAAAACTACTTAACTTTACCTAGCCTAACCCTAGCACCCAACTGCCTAATCCATTACCCTTCACCCAGGGCTGACCTCCGCCGCATGTCTTTATCATTTCTGCATAGTCCGAGGCCAGCCCTTCCTCCACCATCCGCATCTAGCCCCTCGACCCATGTCCTCCCATGTCCGCATAGTCCAGGGCTAGATGCAGGCCTCCCCACTTATAAACACACATGTAAAACACCCCCCTTCCTTCACCCACCCAACCTAATTAACCCCAGCTCTCCCTATCTCTAATATTACACATAAACATAGCAACCAACATGACTACATAACTGTTCCGAAGGCCCAAGTTCAGTCTTTGCAAGCCTTTTTTCAAAACTCCATCATATTACAAAACAAAAATCTAAGGTGAAAGCATCAGCCCACCACCAGGAACAGTATGACTATACTCACGGTACGCTAAAAGCAAAGCCTCTCCACAGGGGAGAGGCCCTATTGGTACCCAGTCTCTCATACTGAAGAGAACGCACCTTCACTAGGCCACCCAGGATGTTCCTGCAAACCTCGTCCACTGGGATGACTTTCTGCTGACTAGAGACTAAGGCCTCATGCACACGACCGTTGTGTGCATCCGTGGCCGTTGTGCCGTTTTTCGTTTTTTTTCGCGGACCCATTGACTTTCAATGGGTCCGTGGAAAAATCGGAAAATGCACCGTTTTGCAGCCGAGACCGTGATCTGTGTTTCCTGTCCGTCAAAAAAATATGACCTGTCCTATTTTTTTGACGGACAACGGTTCACGGACCCATTCAAGTCAATGGGTCCGTGAAAGAACACGGATGCACACAAGATTGGCATCCGTGTCCGTGATCCATAGGTTACTTTCATACAGACGGATCCGAAGATCCGTCTGTATAAAAGCTTTTTCAGAGGTGAGTTTTCACTTCGTGAAAACTCAGATCCGACAGTATATTCTAACACAGAGGCGTTCCCATGGTGATGGGGACGCTTCAGGTTAGAATATACTGAAAAACTGTGTACATGACTGCCCTCTGCTGTCAGACCCCCCCTGTTTTTAACTCATTGGTGGCCAGTGCGGCTGCCCCCCCCCTCCCTCCCCTGTAGTTAACTCATTTGTGGCCAGTGGGCCCCCCTCCCTCCCCTGTAGTTAACTTGTTGGTAGCCAGTGGTCCCCCCCCTCTCCGCTGTAGATAATTCGTTGGTGGCCAGTGGGCCCTCTCCCCTCTATCCCCCTCCTAATTAAAATCGCCCCCCCTATCATTGGTGGCAGTGGAGAGTACCGATCGGAGTCCCAGTGTAATCGCTGGGGCTCCGATCGGTAACCATGGCAACCGGGACGCTACTGCAGTCCCGGTTGCCATGGTAGCTTAGCAATTTGTAGAAGCTTCATACTTACCTGCGAGCAGCGATGTCTGTGACCGGCCGGGAGCTCCTCCTACTGGTAAGTGACAGGTCTGTGCTATAGGCAATGCGCCACACAGACCTTTCACTTACCAGTAGGAGGAGCTTTTATTAATATGCTAATGAGCCTCTAGGTGCTATGGGGGCGTCATTAGCACCTAGAGGCTCCGACTACCTTTAGAAACTGCCGCCCCCAGCGCGTCCCTCCAGCCCGCCCATCTCCTCCTGAATGCGATCCTCGTATGTATTCTGCGCATGCGCAGTAAATGTCTGACAGCTTCCCTGCTCAGACATCTCCACTGCGCCTGTTCCTCGGAGCACTATGGCGTCATCGCGCAGGCGCAGTGGAGATGTCTGAGCAAGGAAGCGGTCAGACATTTACTGCGCATGCGCAGAATACATACGAGGATCGCATTCAGGAGGAGATGGGCGGGCTGGAGGGACGCGCTCGGCGGCGGCAGTTTCTGAAGGTAGACGGAGCCTCTAGGTGCTAATGACGCCCCCATAGCACCTAGAGGCTCATTAGCATATTAATAAAAGTAGTTTTTTTAGCCAAACCACCGCCCCAAAAGCAATTATATTAGGATGGTTGGCCAGAGCAGACACTAGCGGATCGCTAGTGTCTGACAGCTAAATAAGTGACACGAAGTGGTAGAAACCCTTTAAGCCTGCTGTCCCAATTTTGAGTGGGATAATTCCCATGGCCGAAATCGATGCCTAGGACTTTGGCTGACGACTGGGGCCCTGGAAGGGTGTCCAGGAAATAGAAAACTGGATCACCCCCTCCCAGCCAGAGACTCTCACCCTTATCCCGATTGATCATGGACCCAGATGCCTCCGAGTAGCGGTCCACCTCAGACATCACGTATTCCGCCTCCCCTAATGAGGACACGAAAACGGTGACATCATCAGCGTATGCTACTGCACTTAGAGTGGCTTCTGGTGCTGCCGGAACCATCCCGACTCCCGCCCACGGCTCACGATTGATCCTCTTAAGAAAAAGATCAATCACGAACACATATAAAAGTGGGCTCAAAGGAAAACCCTGACGAATGCTAGACCCAACCAAAAAGAAAGCAACATAAACCGTTCACAAGCGGGAAACTATCCGCCCCTGCATACAAGTTCTTTAACCAATCGACAAGCCCACCCGGCAGGCCATACTTCAAAGGGACCGACCAGATGTACTTGTGGTTCACCCGATCAAGCGCCTTTGCCTGATCTAAGAACAGCATGTACCCCTTCCAGTGAATCGCTCTACTCCGTTCCACTGCCTCTCGGATACCAAGCACAGAAGTAAAAGTAAGTAAAATTGCTGCGCCTGGAACCGAGCAATGCTGGGCCAATCTGTTGAATAGTATCTTGGCCAGAATCTTTCTATCCGTATTGAGAAGTGCTATGGGACTCCAGTTCTCAATATGGCTCGGATCTTCGCCCTTTGACAGAAGGATCAGGGCTGACGTCCTCATTGACTTTTGGCAGAGTGCCCGAGGATAGACACTCATTCAAAACCTCAGTCAAGAGGGGACTTAAAGAGTCCTTAAAGGTCTTATAAAACTCGGATGTTAAGCCATCCAGGCCTGGAGACTTCTTCAGAGCTAACCCTTCGATTGCCAGGATTAATTCCTCCTTCCTGATCTCCTCCACCAAAACGTCAAAAGAGAGGTGAGCTCCTGACTCAGGGGTGATTTCAGCCAGGAAAGCCGACATCTTGTCCTGATCGGTACTTCCCGAAATCCTTCTCAAAAACCAAGACCTCTTGGGCAAAGATTTCACCCTGGAGATAGCCTCATGGCTACCACCAGTCAAGACCAGATGCTCGAGTTTCCTCCTCAGACCCCGATACAGGCGATACCTGTCCAGGGACCTAAGGCTCAAGAGCTGGCAGAAGAATTTTGCTGCCCGATCTTTGACTATCTCCCACCACACAGACTTAGTATCACAGAGATCCAGTAAAGATACCTGACTTTGAAGGAAGTCCTCAAAGGCTTGTCTCACCTCTGCTTCCTCCAGGATGCCCGAATTCAGCTTCCAGTACCCTCTTCCCATTTGGGGGAACTCTGAAATAAGAAAGAAAACATAATCAGACAGTGGTCAGAGGGCTCTACTTCTACAACCTTTAAAGGCGAGACTATTCTAGACCTAAACCGACTACCTCTATAATAAGTGAATCCCCCGTGGCCTCGGATATGCCTGATGTGGACATCCACCAGACGAGCCTCACTAGCTACACTGTTTAGGAAAATGCTATCATAAGCAAGCCGGTCTCTAGCGCCTCCCCTACCTTGGGACCTCGTGATGGTATTGAAGTCCCCTCCAAAGACCACCTGCCGACTCGCAAAAAGAAAAGGCTTGATCCTCATAAAGAGACTTTTCCTGTCCCATTTGGACTGGGGGCCATAGATGTTGATTAGGCGCAGTTCCTGTCCCTTCATGAGGACATCCAGGATCAAGCACCTCCCCATTTCTAACTCAATCACTGATCGGCATTCCGCAAGAGACCAGTAAGAAGGCCCTGATCTCCACTCCTTCTTAGCTTTATAGACTGCTGCCAAATCTGACAGCCTGGTCTCTTGCAAAAACAAAATATCAGCTTCAACTCGGCTGAGAAAATCAAAGGCTGTGAAAAGAGCCACATCCGACTTAATGATGGCGACATTAATGGTCGCCAGTGTCAGCAGAGTGGGTACCGCCATAGAGAGTGATTGAATTAGACGACCTTCTTCCCACCCTTCTCAACCCTCTTCCCCCTCCCGGGACTGTCTTCTAGAGCGGCATGACCTCTCTTGAGCAAGACAGTGGTGTCCATCTCATTTGCCACCATCGTTTTCCTCTGTGCACCACTCCTGGCTTAATCGGTTTCAGGGCCCGGTTTTGCCACCTCTCCTGAGGACCTTACATTCCCACCCTCCCTCCTTTGCCTCCGGTCCCTCACCTTCAACCTCCTCCCCAGTAGAAGAAGAGGCGGAGGTCTCATCTAAGGTGAGAAACCGGTTGGAGAGCTCCAGAGGGTAGCTGGTTATACCTTCTCTGGCAACTTTGGTCTGGCTAAGTCTTTTTTTAGTCCGGCGTTTCTGTCTATTTTTGGACTCTGTCCCACTATCCTCTGCAGCGCTTTCATAGTGCGAGGACAGAGTCTCCTCGGCACACTCTAGTCTCTCGATCTTATCTTCCAGCTTCCTGTCCCCTAGGGTCTCCGACTCAGGAGGGGCAGCCGCTTGAGAAGGAGCAGGCATCACCCCAGGACGTGGTTCCCCCTGCCCCCTCTCCGCCTGGTGCCTCTCCCTCCGCCTCTGCCGGGATGGACCATTTCTGTTCTTCACTGACCCCTCAACTCTACTGTCTTTGCCAGCACCCACCTCAGCCCAAAGGACCTCCCGGCTCGCTCCTGCGTGAACTCGGGCCGCATTGACCTCAGAGGGAGGACAGCAACTGAAAGGGTGCCCTAGCTCCCCACATAGGTTGCATCTAATATTGTCACAAGATGCAGCTAGATGACCTGTCCCCCCACACAGCTCGCAGTTCTGCACTTGGCAGCTGGTGCTGAAGTGTGTGGGGCTGCTGCACTTGTGACAGAGCTTAGGCTGCCCCCTGTAAAAGACCAAGATCCTGTCACGGTTGATAAAGGCAGATGATAGGATGTGGGAAACCGTACTCCCCAGGCGTTTGAGTTTCATGCTAAACGTCCAGGCACCAAATGCCAAACTCATCCAGGTTCTTGGATGGAACTCCCTGGACCTCTCCGTACCTGCCCAGCCAGGTCATGATGTCGACATAAGAGAGTGACTCATTACGGGTCAGCATGGTCACTCTGTTTACCTCACTCTGACGGGTTATCGCTTTTGCAAGGAAACCACGCCAGTCTGGCTTATTCTTCACCAGCTCATATCCAGACCAGAAGAGCTCTAGGCCCTCTGGCTGGACAAAACTGACGTCTAACTCCTTGGAGCCATACGGATGGATCAAGGTAAAGATGTCAGTTGCCTTAAAACCCATCCCAAGCAGGAGCTATACCACCTTCTTTCTTGTAGGGCACGCATCCTCGCTATACCACTTGAAACAGACCACATTCCGCCTGACTCCAGGTCCGGTTGTGGGTGAAGACCAGGCGGTCTCGGGCCCGCTTTGCTCTCCGAAAGCCCTCATGCCATGCCTGTCTATCCATAATGACAGATCCACCTTCTTCCCCTCTATGGTGATGGAGCTCTCCCCCTTTTTGAGGGCCTCCAGCAGTCGCCGCTGCAAGTCGCCATCACCGGACTGTGAGAGCAAGGAAGCCAACAAAGACAGCCCTTCCCCCCCACGGCCGCAGCCACACTGGCATAACTTCTGCCAGGTACTACGGACGCAGGTGGGGCAGTCGAGACGGCACCCTCCCACCCCCCACTCTACTGACAGGAGGAGTTGCCTCAGACCCCCCGAAGGGTCTACACGAGGGGCCCCTGCCACTTTTACAGCGGCCAGCCAACCCCCCACTCTCACTTCAAATCAGGATCCGGACCAACACCCAAAACACCATTAGCATCAAAAACACTATTAACATAAAATGCATTAACTTCACTATTACTCTGGGCAACCACTTCTACAGTGGCCACCTCCAGTTCACCATCCCCCCTAAACACAAAGCTTGGCCAGTGGGGACAGTGGGGACCTTAGCCTCAGCCTCCATAGCTTCTGCTGCTTTCTCATTGGCTTCATTGGCTTTATGACCCTTATGGACCTGAGCCTCTGCCACAATCCTCTCTACCTCCCCCTCTCCTGAGGCAGATAGAGGAGACGCAGCAGAGTCAACAGCCCTAAAAACTTTATATCTCATTGCAGTTTTGGCAATATTTTTTGCAACACTCTTAGCAGTCTTAGCATTCTTCTTGGTATCCTTACCGACAGCAGTGCTTCTCTGTTCAGTCGCTCCAGGCCGGCGTGCTGTGGAACTATTGCTCTCAGCCATGCACACTCTGGCACCAGCTCCCCACACAGACGCTCTCAGGGACATATCCCCGACACTCCGACCCACTCCCTCTCCCCCTCCTCTCTCCGCCCGCTCACAAACAGCAGGGGGAGGGGCTATGAGGACCTCTGGAGCAGCGGGAGCGACAGGGGTGACGGGGTTAACAGAGCCAGAGATTTCTGACATAGCGATACGGGACCCTGCAGAGGGAGAAGTGGTGGCCACATCACAACGCCGCAAACCAACGGTGCACTTGTACAGCGCTACCGTGGATGCTGCGGTGGGCGGAATAACACCAGACATAGCCACGCCTCCCCGTCCCGCCATTGGTTCCTTCATGTTCGGTCTCTCAGCCGATCCTGCCTCCTCCATCTTGCTGCCCCTGCTACTACAAACAGAGACGCTGTCCGACGCCATTTTGCCTCTTCTAATCTCCCCACTCCTGCTCTCCGGTCCCACTGCAGAGACGGGGCTAGGGAGGCTTGTGGGGTTTGCGTTCTGAACCGGCATTTCAGCCGGCCTAGAGTGAACTGATGTGCTACATACACCATCTTTGTTTCCACACTAGGTAAGTTTTTCTTCTTTTTATTCCTCTTCTTTTTTTCACAGGCTCATCCCTAAGGAGCTCATCTCCAAACGCCAGATCACCCACATGGACCTGGGGGGACTCCAGGTGCCTATTCTGCTCCATGAGCTGTCCATCCACCCCACTGCTCTCACTATCTTCTCCCTCTTCCTCATCAGAGCTTGTGGGGGCGGACGAACCTGTTCAGCTGGTATACCTGATAACACGGGTTGCCCCCCCCCCAGGTCCACCACTGACTCCTTCATTGTTTCTTCCTCTTCACTGGAGGAGTCCATTTCTTGCTGTGTCATTGTCTTCCTGTCCACCATTTCTGCGAACCTCTGCTCATTCCTTAACTTCTCCTCCAGAGGGCCACTATTTTTAAGGATAGATGCCCTCTTCATCTCCAGCTTTCTCACATCCTCCTTAAAGCCTCTAATTTCTGCCGATATCCCTGGCCTCCTTGTTCTAGAGGCCCGGTCGATGTTTATGCAGCGTCCCACTCAGGACACGTGGGAACTGCAAAATTACTGTGAAACTGCATTATCATATTGCATGTCATTTTGTACTACAACACCTGTTTCCCCGTTCATAGGCTGGTTTGGTGTAATTTATACATCCTACCACTAGATGGGGATAGCACTTAGGTCATCTAAATACTTAGGTCAGGCCTAGTGGAATGGGCTAGGAGATTAGGAGGTTAGTGAAGAGCAGAGTGGGTTGTTAAGCTGAGGCTACACACCACAGAGTAGTGGGTGAAGCCAGCTGCAGAAATGAGGTAGAGCCAAGGTATGAGGCGCAGGAGAGCTTTTTCCTTCTGTGATCCTCTTAGTTCCTACATCCTACAACCAGAGGATAGCGTTTTCATCCCTGGAAGAAGAAGAACCAAGCTAAAGAGAGACATTGGTGATAACAGCCATTACTAAAGGCTTAATGGGCACCTTTGAACATGGTGGAGGACAATCTAGCTACAGGCAGCCTCACCATATATTGAAGAATACAGATTAGCTACCTGTTTTAAGGGCTTGGAAGATACAGAAATAATATGACTAAGCATACCTATAAGCATTACAGACAACCTCACTAAATTACTCTGGTTTACAAGGAACCTGAAGCAAAGTCACCTACCAGAAGTACTTATACAGAACCTTTAGGCCTCTTTCACACGGGCGTCATGTTTTTTGCCCGGATAAGAGGCGGGTGCGTTGCGGGAAAATGCGCGATTTTTCCGCGCAAGTGCAAAACATTGTCATGCGTTTTGCACTCGCGTGAGAAAAATCGCGCATGTTTGGTACCCAGACCCGAACTTCTTCACAGAAGTTCGGGCTTGGGATTGATGTTCTGAAGATTGTATTATTTTCCCTTATAACATGGTTATAAGGGAAAATAATAGCATTCTGAATACAGAATGCTTAGTATAATAGTGCTGGAAGGGTTAAAAATAATAAAAAAGTTAACTCACCTTCTCCTCTTGTTCGCGTAGATGCCGGTCTGTTCTTTAGCTGTGGGCTGAATGACCTGAGGTGATGTCAGATCACATGCTCCAATCACATGGTCCATCACCATGGTGATGGAGCATGTGATCTGACATCACCACAGGTCCTTCAGCCCACAGCTAAAGAACAGACCGGCATCTACCCGAACAAGAGGAGAAGGTGAGTTAACTTTTTTATTATTTTTAACCCTTCCAGCACTATTATACTAAGCATTCTGTATTCAGAATGCTATTATTTTCCCTTATAACCATGTTATAAGGGAAAATAATACAGTGAATAGACTGTCACCTAGAACCCATGCGTGAAAATCGCACCGCATCCGCACTTGCTTGCGGATGCATGCGATTTTCACGCAACCCCATTCATTTCTATGGGGCCTGCGTTACGTGAAAAACGCACAAAGAGGAGCATGCTGCGATTTTCACGCAACGCACAAGTGATGCGTGAAAATCACCGCTCGTGTGCACAGTCCCATAGAAATGAATGGGTCAGGATTCAGTGCGGGTGCAGTGCATTCACCGCACGCATCGCACCCGCGCGGAAAACTCACCCGTGTGAAAGGGGCCTTAGGCTGGTTTCACACGGGCGTGACGGATTTGATCCGGATGCGTTCAGGGTGTGTTCAGTGAAAATGCTGCGATTTTGGCACTAAAACAAGTCAGTTTTGTCTGCGATTGCGTTTAGTTGTTCAGTTTTTTCCGCGCGGGTGCAATGCGTTTTGATGCGTTTTTCACGCGCGTGATAAAAAACTGAAGGTTTACAAACAATGTCTCTTAGCAACCATCAGTGAAAAACGCATCGCAACCGCACTTGCTTGCGGATGCAATGCGTTTTTCACACAGCCCCATTCACTTCTATGGGGCCTGTCCTGCGTTACAAACGCAGAATATAGAACATGCTGCGATTTTAAAGCATTGCAGAAGTGATGCGTGAAAAACAATGCTCATGTACACAGACCCATTGAAATGAATGGGTCAGGATTCAGTGCGGGTGCTATGCATTCACGTCATGCATGGCACCCGCGCGGAAATCATGCTCGTGTGAAAGGGACCTTAAGCTAAGCAAAACCCAGCCAAACCTATTAACAGTAGATCAACAGAATTCCTCTAAATTGCAAAAGACTGTATTCTATCTGAATGTATATGTCATAACTAGAACCAACATCAGTAAAAGTTGTGAGTTGTATCCTACCACTGTCTACTTCATTCTTACAACTGGTTGTACCACCATTAACGGTACTGGTGTCACGAAAAAAATAACACCAAGGGACCCAGCCGCCACAAGCACCCTAAACACCACTGCCACCAAGGGCACCTCAACCTCCATCTAGGCTGGTGCTTCCCTACCACAGAGCGTGCCCTGGAGGATTTCGTGCTGTCTTCCTCAACACTGTGCTGCCAGCCCAGGGAGGCTTTCTGCTAACCGTGAGTAAACCGATGAACTGTGTTGTTGTTTGGCCCCTCATCGGCCCACCATGCACCTCACGTGTTGCCCATGCAGTTCTGGCTGGCTGCATATCTTTATTGGCGTCACTGGATATTAACCCCTGCGCCATTTTTGAAAGACTTTTGCACGAGAATAAGCCCCTTTGCTTTATTGAGAGACTTTTACTTATTGCGCACTGTATTGGGCTACAGAACTGTTTAAACTGTTTGGGAATTACATGGAAGTTCTATACTAGTCATCAGCATAAAAATCGCAATGTTAAAAGTGAGAAACACTGGTTCTAAGCAGTTACTGGTCTTCACCAGAGCCCGCCGCAAAGTGGGATGGATTTGCTGTGGCGGTAACTACCAGGTCGTGTCCCCTAGTAACAACTCGACCTCTCTGGCAGCTGATAAGGCGTGGTACACAGGGAGAAGGCAAGGGCGTAGTCGGATGTAGCAGAGGTCAGGGCAGGCGGCAAAGGTTCAAAGGCGAGTAGACGGTAGCAACAGGTTCGGCAACAGGCAAGGCAAACTAACACAGTAGGGACCGCTTTCTCTGAGGCACAAGGCACAAAGATCCGGCAGAAAGCTGTGGGAGGAGAAGGTATATATGGGCAGTGCACAGGTGCAGCCTAATTAAGTCAGCACTGCCTCTCACAAACCTTAACCCTTAATAACCCCTTTGGACCAGGCACCAATCACTGGTGCACTGGCCATTTGAATCTAGGAGTCCCGGCGCGCGCGCGCCCTAGAGAGCAAGGACGCACACGCCGAGGCGCTGGAGTGCTGCCTGGGGGCATACGCTGTGAGTGCTCCGAGGCCGGCAGGGGACCCGGAGCGCTCAGCGTAACAGTACCCCCCCTTTGGTCTCCCTCCCTTTTTGGTACCGAAGAACTTGCGGATGAGACTGCGGTCCAGGATGTTCTCCTCCGGCTCCCATGACCTCTCCTCAGGACCGCAGCCCTCCCAGTCGACCCAAAAAAATATTTTCCCCCGGGAGATCTTGGTCGCCAGATCTCCTTGACAGAGAATATATCGGAGGTACCGGCGACAGGGGTGGGAGAAACAAGCTTGGGAGAAAAACGGTTAAAGACAGCAGGTTTAAGAAGGGAGACATGGAAGGAGTTATGGATTCGGAGGGAGAGAGGAAGATGGAGCTGATAAGAAACTTGATTGATACGACTCTTGATTTTATAGGGTCCCAAGAAACGAGGGCCCAACTTGTAACTTGGGACCCTAAATCGGATGTACCTAGAGGAGAGCCACACCTTGTCACCCGGGCAAAGTTCTGGAGGAGATCTGCGTCTCTTGTCAGCTTGAACCTTCATACGGGCGGAAGCCTTGAGGAGAGCAGCGTGGGTTTCTCGCCAGATGGAGGAAAAATCCTGTACAAGACTGTCAACGGCAGGTACAGAAGAAGGAGTGGGAGACTGCGGCAGAGGTAGAAGAGGATGACGTCCAAAAACTACAAAGAAAGGAGACTTGTTAGAGGCAGAGGATTGTTTGTAGTTGTAGGAGAACTCCGCCCAGGGAAGTAGATCAGCCCAGTAGTCATGGCGTGAGGATACAAAGTGACGCAGATAGTCACCCAAAATTTGGTTCACCCGTTCTACTTGGCCATTAGACTGAGGATGGTACAAAGAAGAAAAGTCCAATTTGATCCCGAGCTGAGCACATAGAGCCCTCCAGAATTTGGAGACGAATTGTACCCCACGATCCGAGACAATATGTTTGGGAAGGCCATGAAGACGGAAGATGTGTTGGAAAAATTGTTTGGCCAACATGGGTGCAGAGGGTAGACCGGGCAGGGGTACAAAGTGAGCCATCTTGGAGAAGCGATCCACCACGACCCAAATAACGGACTTGCCATGGGAGGAGGGAAGATCTGTAATAAAGTCCATGGTGATGTGAGACCAGGGAACTTCAGGAACAGGTAGAGGCAAGAGGAGACCCGCTGGTCTCTGGCGAGGCAATTTATCCCGGGCGCAAATCATACAGGCCTGGACGAAGTCTGAGACATCTTTCTCCAGAGAAGACCACCAGTACCTTTGGGAGATTAGTTGGAGAGACTTTAGCACCCCTGGATGACCGGCAAAAGGGGAGGCGTGGCCCCACTTGAGAATTCGCAGCCGCTGACGTGGAGGTACGTAGGATTTGCCAGGAGTAAGAAGGCGAAGGTCCACGGGAGCGACTGTAATAAGGCGTTCTGGAGGGATAATATATCGAGGTGTTAACTCATCGCCCACCACATCAGAGGAGCGAGACAGAGCATCTGCCCTAATGTTCTTACAAGCCGGATGGAAATGGATCTCAAAATTAAAGCGGGCGAAGAACAGAGACCAACGAGCCTGACGGGGATTTAATCTCTGAGCAGACTGGAGATAAGCCAGGTTCTTGTGGTCCGTGAAGATGTACACAGGATGTGTGGCGCCCTCGAGTAAATGTCTCCATTCCTCCAGTGCCAATTTAATAGCCAGCAGTTCCCTGTCCCCAATGGAGTAATTTCTCTCTGCGGAAGAGAATGTTTTTGAAAAGAAGCCACAAGTTGAAGTCTTGCCCCGGGAAGACCTCTGGGTGAGGACAGCTCCGGCTCCCACCGAGGAGGCATCCACTTCAAGAGAGAAAGGCTTGGTGGAATCTGGTCTAGAGAGAACGGGTGCAGAGGCAAAGGCGGATTTCAGGGACTGGAAGGCTTCCTCGGCTTGGGAAGACCAGGATTTGGGGTTAGCTCCTTTTCTTGTGAGGGCCACGATAGGAGCTACCAGAGTGGAATAGTGAGGGATGAATTGCCTGTAGTAATTCGCAAAGCCCAGAAATCTTTGTATGGCTCGGAGACCAGAGGGGCGTGGCCAATCCAGAACCGCCGAGAGCTTGGCTGGGTCCATTTGAAGTCCTTGGGCTGAGATAATGTATCCCAGGAAAGGCAGGGAGGTCCGTTCAAAAATACATTTTTCAAGTTTAGCGTACAGGCGATTTCTCCTAAGACGAGTAAGAACTTGTTGCACATGGACCCGGTGTTGATCCAAATTGGAGGAAAAGATGAGGATATCATCCAGGTATACGACCACGCAGGTGTAAAGTAAGTCCCTGAAAATATCATTGACGAATTCCTGGAAGACAGCAGGTGCGTTGCAGAGGCCGAAGGGCATCACCAAATACTCAAAATGGCCGTCCCTTGTGTTAAAGGCGGTCTTCCATTCGTCTCCCTCACGGATACGGATCAGATTATAGGCCCCTCGAAGGACCAATTTAGTGAAGATCTTAGCCCCTCGGAGACGATCAAATAGCTCAGAGATTAGAGGCAGAGGGTAACGGTTCTTGATGGTAATTTTATTAAGACCTCTGTAGTCAATGCAGGGGCGGAGGGAGCCGTCTTTTTTTGTCATGAAGAAAAAACCGGCCCCAGCAGGAGAAGAAGATTTTCTTATGAATCCTCTCTGTAGGTTCTCACGTATATAGTCGGACATGGCAAGAGTCTCAGGAGATGAGAGAGGATAAATTCTGCCCCGAGGTGGAGTAGAACCGGGTATCAGGTCGATCGGCAATCATAGGATCGGTGAGGAGGGAGGACCTCAGCTTGTTTCTTGCAGAAGACATCCGCGAAGGAATGGTATGGCTTGGGCAGCCCAGAAGGCGGAGAAACTTGCGGGTTCTGTTTGACCAGAGCAGGCTTGAGACAGTGGTCCGAACAGGAGGAACCCCAACGCAGGATCTCACCGGTGGACCAATTCAGGACAGGACTATGACGTTGAAGCCACGGAAGACCCAGGAGGAGTTCAGAGGAACAGAAGGGAAGGACAAAGAACTCTAAAGTCTCGGTATGAAATAATCCGATGTCCATCTGCAGAGGCTGGAACTGCACGGTGGCAGAGAGTCTCTCACCGTTAACAGTAGAGATGAAAAACGGCTTGGGTAGACGGATTACTGGAATACGGTACTTGTCAACCAAGGAGACGTGAATGAAGTTGCCAGCTGAACCGGAATCCAAGAAGGCGGCTGTGGAGAAAGAGGACTTAGAAGAGATGATCAACTGCACGGGTATGATGAGACGTGGAGAGGAAGAATACACACCTAGCAACGCCTCTCCCACGTTTACTAGGTGCGAGCGTTTCCAGAACGCGGTGGACGGAGAGGACAATCTCTAAGGAAGTGCTCGGTACTGGCACAGTACAGACACAGGTTCTCGTTTCTGTGGCGGCTTCGTTCTTGCGGAGTCAGGCGTGACCGATCCACCTGCATGGCTTCCACGGCGGAAAACCCAGTAGCGGGTTGAGGTGGACGCAGAAAAACGGGAGCCAGACGAGGAAAGCGTCTAGGACGAGCTTTTTCCTTTTCAAGGAGGAGTTCCTCTTGTCTTTCGGCGAAACATTTGTCTATCCTAGTGGCCAGCAAGATGAGGTCACTAAGAGTGGAAGGAAGCTCACGTGCAGCCAGAACGTCCTTTACTTCACTGTTAAGTCCCTTCTTGAAGGTGGCGCAAAGGGCTTCATTGTTACAGTTCAGCTCAGAGGCCAGGGTGCGGAACTGAATGGCATAGTCACCCACGGAAGAACCTCCTTGGGTCAAATTTAGTAAGGCAGTCTCTGCAGAGGTAACCCGGGCAGGCTCCTCAAAAACATTCCGGAACTCTAGGCAGAAGCTCTGGACGGAAGCGGTGGCAGGATCTGCGCGGTCCCATAGTGGTGTAGCCCAGGCCAGGGCCTTCCCGGACAGTAAACTAAGAATAAAGGCTACCTTGGCTCGCTCAGAAGGAAACTGGCCGGACAGTAGCTCGAGGTGGAGAGAGCACTGCGACAAGAACCCACGGCACTGCTTAGGATCTCCGTCATATTTGTCTGGTAGGGACAAACGGATTCTGGAACCGGTGGCAACTGCAGGCGGAGGTGATGCAGCAGGAGCAGACGGAGGAGCTGGCTGTTGCTGAGAAGGCAGGAGCTGCTGCAACATAGCGGTCAACTGGGCCAGCTGTTGACCCTGCTGGGCCACAATGGTAGTGAGGTCCGCTAGGCTTGGCAGGGGAACATCAGTGGGATCCACGGGCCGGATCTTACTGTCACATACCGACAGGGCAGGTAGTGGATCCTCTGGACCAGAGAGGCGATGGCGCGGGTTGTACTAAAGGACCGGTTCTAAGCAGTTACTGGTTTTCACCAGAGCCCGCCGCAAAGCAGGATGGATTTGCTGCGGCGGTAACTACCAGGTCGTGTCCCCTAGTAACAATCACTGGTGCACTGGCCCTTTGAATCTAGGAGTCCTGGCGCGCGCGCGCCCTAGAGAGCGAGGATGCACACGCCGAGATGCTGGAGTGCTGCCTGGGGGCATACGATGTGAGCGCTCCGAGGCCAGCAGGGGACCCGGAGCGCTCAGCGTAACACTCCTCTGCCTGTAGCCACATCAAAGTGAGACGCCGAGTGTGTGGCGTGCGTATATACTAAACATTGCAAGATTTCACATGCGAGTTAGCGGAGAGGATTGCATTGCTTGCCATCCCCCAAGTAGAAATCAAAGCCTATGAGTACTCCGATTTGCCCCTGCTAACCATAAAAGAGCATCAATAGCCAGAAGCGCTGTCCAAGATTTAAACTAGCGCTGTTCAAACACTGTATTCAGCCGGCATCAACTTCCTTAAAGGGCCATACACCCGCAAGATATCAGTTGCCAATAGCAGCGCCGCACAAATGAAAAAAAAAGTGTCTACAGCCACAGTTAACATATCTAATCATAATTCATGCTGTTACCATGTCTGTGCAAGAAGATAACATGCAGCCTGAACTCCGCGGACCTCCTGCGGCAGCCGCAGCCTTTCCCAGCGCAATACCAACTGCTGCAGCACCAAGCTTAATGCCTTTAACCATGCCTTATTATTTTGGGCCCCCCTGGTTCCCACGATATTCTGGAGACGTTCATACTTTAAGGGACTTTAAAGAGAAAATTCTTGCTGTGTTCAGATTGTACCCTGTATCACCAGAACAACAGATGGAGATTCTCCTTGCGCAATTGGAAGGAGCTGCTCTCAGAGAAGTGAAATCCTGGGCAAACTCAGAGAGGAGGACACTGGAGAAGATATTTGAACGTCTCTACACCACCTTTGAAACCAGAACCGTGTCAGAGGTCAAGATGAGGTTCGGGTGAGTCACTCAGAGACTTTGCATTATCTTTACAGGAAGCCCTTAGAGCTGTTGTCCAAGTAGACCCCCGTGAGGCAGAGAATCAGGACAAAACCCTGAAAGAGCAATTTATTAACCTCCTCACGACCGCCGTACGCAGGATTGCGTCTTCTCGGCGGTCGTGCTCTTCTGGGTGGACGCGCCGGTGCGTCCTCTCGCGAGACGCGAGATTTCCGGGTATGCCGGCCCGCGCATGCGCATCGCGGGCCGGCAAAATTCAAAGAAGAAGTTTGTCATCAACCTGCCGGCCACGATCATTGGCTGGCAGGTTGATGATTTTCAAAAAAAACAATCAGAATCCACATAACCCATCATATTAGTAAATATGATGGGGTTATATGGCTGCTGTGCTCCTCTGCTCCTCTGCTCCTTCTTTTGGTCGGTTGGTTCCAGCAGAGGAGCACACATCACTGTGAGTACCCACTACACTACACTTAGCCCCCAGATCACCTCCCAGCACCCAATTAACCCTTTGATCACCCCTTCTTGCCCCTGTCAATCACTAGTGAAAAGGAAAAAAGTGATCAGTGCAAACTGTCACTTTTTTTTTTTCACTGGTATTGACCGTTAGGTTTTAGGTATAGTTTAGGCCCCTTGGTTAGGTAGTTTAGCGATCAGTTAGCGCCCAACCCACTGCACCGCAGTCCGTTATTCGCTGATTAGCGTATCGCTAATCAGCATTTGTACTTTTATAGTATCTGAAAGTGATCAAAACTAATCACGGTCAGATCTATAATTGTATTAGTGTCACTTTAGTTCGCCCTCCACCCAAAACGCAGTGTTTGCCCGATCAGGCCTGATCGGTCGCCCACACGTGCGTTCGCCCACGCCCGCCCCACCGCAGTGACAAATTATTATTTTTTTTTTATCACTGCACATTCACTTTACACGCACTGCGGCGATAAAAAAATCAGTTTTGATATTTTTTATCAACCGCAGCGGCCTCCGGTACTTCGCTAGCCTCCCCTTTGTAAGACAGGCTTGCTTTATTTTTCTTGGGTAGTCTCAGGGAATACCCCTAAATTTTGTTGCCCAAATGTCTAACAGGGGGTATTCTTCTGAAGAGGCCTACAGGCTTCTGACCCAGTCGGATGAGGAGTGGGAACCCTCATCTGATGAATCCAGCGGGTCAGAATACGAACCTGTAGAAAGCAGTGGCTCTCTGACCCAAAGTTCGGACGAGGAGGTTGAGGTCCCTGATAGCACCAGGCGTACCCGGCCCCGTGTCGCTAGACCGCAGGTTGCGCAGGATCCGCTTCAAGAGCAGCAGAGTGGGGCTGGTGCTGTCGGATTACGTGGTGAGGCATACACCAGCAGCCCAGCCCTTCCTGGACCTAGTACCAGCACTGCCGTACAACCTGGTGAAGTAGCGAGCACCAGAAGGGCAGTTGAAGCTGGTACGGTGGCACGTGCAGTAGTGACCCGGTCGCAGCCACCGCAAAGACGTGCCCGTAGAGCCCCTAGAATCCCAGAGGTGCTGGCAAACCCTGATTGGCAGTCCCCAACTTCAGCCGCACCTGTAGTTTTCCCTTTCACTGCCCAGTCTGGAGTTCGGGTTGAGACAGCTCAGATCGGTTCGGCCCTGGGATTTTTTGAGCTGTTCTTGACTGCGGAGCTCTTAGACTTAGTTGTGGCCGAAACAAACAGATATGCCACACAATTTATAACCGCTAACCCGGGAAGCTCTTATGCCCAGTCTTTCCGGTGGAAACCAGTCCAAGTTTCCGAAATTAAAACTTTTCTGGGCCTCCTCCTCAACATGGGCCTGACAAAAAAGCATGAATTGCGGTCATATTGGTCCACGAACCCAATTCATCACATGCCCATGTTCTCTGCTGCTATGTCCAGGACACGATTTGAGACCATCCTGCGTTTCCTGCACTTTAGTGATAACAGCACCTCCCGTCCCAGAGGCCACCCTGCTTTTGACCGGCTCCACAAAATTCGGCCCCTCATAGACCATTTCAACCTGAAATTTGCAGATTTGTATACCCCTGAGCAAAACATCTGCATAGACGAGTCCCTGATACATTTTACCGGGCGCCTTGGCTTCAAACAATACATCCCAAGCAAGCGCGCCCGGTATGGGGTCAAATTGTATAAGCTCTGTGAAAGGGCCACAGGCTATACCCACAAATTTCGGGTCTATGAGGGAAAAGATCAGACCCTGGAGCCGGTCGGTTGCCCTGACTACCTGGGGAGCAGTGGGAAGACAGTTTGGGACTTGGTGTCACCCTTATTCGGCAAGGGGTACCATCTTTATGTGGACAATTTTTACACAAGTGTGGCCCTCTTTAGGCATTTGTTTCTAGAACGGATTGGCGCCTGTGGTACCGCGCGAACTAGTCGCGCGGGCTTCCCCCAACGGCTCGTTACCACCCGTCTTGCAAGGGGGCAGAGGGCCGCACTGTGTAACGAAGAACTGCTCGCGGTGAAATGGAGAGACAAGCGTGACGTTTACATGCTCTCCTCCATTCACGCAGACACGACAATCCAAATTGAGCGAGCAACCCGTGTCATTGAAAAGCCCCTCTCAGTCCACGACTATAACCTTCACATGGGAGGGGTGGACTTCAATGACCAGATGTTGGCTCCGTATTTAGTGTCCCGCAGAACCAGACGCTAGTATAAGAAGGTGTCTGTATATTTAATTCAATTGGCTCTGTACAATAGTTTTGTTCTCTACAGTAAGGCTGGGAGAACTGGATCCTTCCTCAAATTTCAGGAAGAGATCATCGCGAACCTCCTGTACCCAGGAGGGTCCGTGGCCCCATCCACCAGTGTAGTTAGCCGTCTACACGAGCGACATTTCCCCAGTGTCGTTCCTGGTACCTCAAATCGACCGCCACCCCGAAAAGAATGTCGTGTCTGTAGCAGGAGTGGAATAAGGCGTGACACCCGCTATTTCTGTCCTGACTGTCCTGACCACCCTGCCCTATGCTTTGGAGAGTGTTTCCGGAAGTACCACTCACAGGTACACTATTAGCATAGGGATCATCTCACCAGGACAGGCACACAGGGCTATTAGGGCCCATTCACTCACAGCTGCTGCAAACGTCTCCTTTCACATGGGACAAAGTGCATAACGCACTTCGCCACGTCTTTGGGCGATTTGCGCTTTGCACATTGACCCATGGGGAAGGAGAGGTTTGTTCTATAAAGGTAAAAAAAAAAAAAAAAAACACCAGTAAGCAAACACGTTAATGTTTAGTTCAAAAAGTTAAAGTTTACATGTTCTGTTCCAAAGTTAATAAAATTATTGCGTTGTGGCCTGTTTTTTTCTTTTTTTTTTTTTTTTTTTACCTTCCAGGTGGACCAACCGATCTACTAGCTGCAGCACCGATGTGCATTCTGACAGAAGCATTGCGCTGCTGTCAGATTACACGCAAGTCGGTGTATGCGGCGCTGCAAGACGGGAGTTTCTCCTCTGCAGTGACAGATACGTTTGCCAAGGCATACGAGCTGAGGAGGAGGCGGCGTTCCTATGCTTTGGCAAACACTTTGTATATATATAAAAAAAATCAAAAAAAATCCCGGCAATGATTTATTCATCCACATCGATTGATGCGAATGGAGAAATCTGGTTTGCCAGGGCATACGAGCTAAGTGGGTATGGATGTTGGGCGGAGCTCCTATGTCCTGGCAGACGTCTTTCCCCTCCATTTTTTTTTTGGGCAGAGATTTTTTCATCCACATTGATCGATGCGAATGAAGAAATCTGTGCCGTTAATTTTTTTCTTTCAGCCCAGAGGCTGAACGGAAAAAAAAATCTCATTACCTGTATGCTCAATATAAGGAGAATAGCAGAAACTCCTAATGCTGGCCATACATGTAATGATTGCGGAGACCCTCAAATGCCAGGGCAGTACAAACACCCCACAACTGACCCCATTTTGGAAAGAAGACACCCCAAGGTATTTGCTGAGGGGCATATTGAGTCCATGAAAGATTTAAATTTTTGTCCTAAGTTAGCGGAAAGTGAGACTTTGTGAGAAAAAAAAAAAAAAAAACAATTTCCGCTAACTTATGCGAAAAAAAAAAAAATTCTATGAACTTGCCAGGCCCCTCATTGGATACCTTGGGATGTCTTCTTTCCAAAGTGGGGTTACATGTGGGGTATTTATACTGCCCTGGCTTTTTAGGGGCCCTAAAGCGTGAGAAGAAGTCTGGGATCCAAATGTCTAAAAATGCCCTCCTAAAAGGAATTTGGGCACCTTTGCGCATCTAGGCTGCAAAAAAGTGTCACACATCTGGTATCACCGTACTCAGGAGAAGCTGGGGAATGTGTTTTGGGGTGTCATTTTACATATACCCATGCTGGGTGAGAGAAATATCTTGGCAAAAGACAACTTTTCCCATTTTTTTTATACAAAGTTGGCATTTGACCAAGATATTTATCTCACCCAGCATGGGTATATGTAAAATGACACCCCAAAACACATTCCACAACTTCTCCTGAGTACGGCGATACCAGATGTGTGACACTTTTTTGATGCCAAGGTGGGCAAAGGGGCACATATTCCAAAGTGCACCTTTCGGATTTCGCAGGCCATTTTTTACACATTTTGATTGCAAAGTACTTCTCACACATATGGGCCCCTAAATTGCCAGGGCAGTATAACTACGCCACAAGTGACCCCATTTTGGAAAGAAGACACCCCAAGGTATTCTGTTAGGGGCATGGTGAGTTCCTAGAATTTTTTATTTTTTGTCGCAAGTTAGTGGAATATGAGACTTTGTAAGAAAAAAATAAAAAATAAAAATCATCATCATTTTCCGCTAACTTGTGACAAAAAATAAAAAGTTCTATGAACTCACTATGCCCATCAGCGAATACCTTAGGGTGTCTACTTTCCGAAATGGGGTCATTTGTGGGGGTTTTCTACTGTTTGGGCATTGTAGAACCTCAGGAATCATGACAGGTGCTCAGAAAATCAGAGCTGTTTCAAAAAGCGGAAATTCACATTTTTGTACCATAGTTTGTAAACGCTATAACTTTTACCCAAACCTTTTTTTTTTTGCCCAAACATTTTTTTTTTATCAAAGACATGTAGAACAATAAATTTGGTGAAAAATTAATATATGGATGTCGTTTTTTTGCAAAATTTTACAGCTGAAAGTGAAAAATGTCATTTTTTTGCAAAAAAATCGTTACATTTTGATTAATAACAAAAAAAGTAAAAATGTCAGCAGCAATAAAATACCACCAAATGAAAGCTCCATTAGTGAGAAGAAAAGGAGGTAAAATTCATTTGGGTGGTAAGTTACATGACCGAGCGATAAACGGTGAAAGGAGTGTAGTGCCGAAGTGTAAAAAGTGCTCTGGTCATGAAGGGGGTTTCAGCTAGCGGGGCTGAAGTGGTTAAGGGGGGGTCAATACAGACAATTTAAAGAGCCAGCTAAGAATGTTAGCCGCCCAGCATCCAAGTGCTGCTTTCTTAGACTTTAAAGAATTAGCTATCAGTATACTGGGGAAAAGTCCACCAACAGAACCTGTTGGGTTCGCTGCAGTGCCAGTAGCATAGCTGGTCACATCTGTAAAACCTTTACCTGTCGTCATTAAGGCAACCCAAGCCCCAATTCCTGACGCAGTTGCTGCCCTTACTGAGCAAGTCTAATTCCTGAATAAAAGTCTGGAGAAAGTCCACCAAAAGTTGGAACAGTGGGAAAAAACATTATTGCTGGAGGACGAGAAACCTGTGTCCAGAAGGCTCTTCTCTCCTGACTATAAAGAGACTTATTCCAGAAATTCGGGTGGACACCCACCTGACTGCACTAGTACCCCCAAGCGGCCTATCTGCACATACTGTCACAAGCCAGGCCATACTGAAGCAACGTGCTGGCAGTTAAACGGGCGACCCCCGAGGCCAAGGACCACCCCTCGGGAGGTAAATCAATAGGTCCAGAAGATCCCTATTGGATGCCAAGATATGTTGGATCCCATCCAGAAGTGACACTTCAAATAAATGGAGTTCCTTTTGTTGCCCTAGTCGACACACGATTCCAGGTCACTACCATCCAACAAGCAGCATTTGAAAAATACTGGGACCAAAATCAGCTTACCCAGCCCTCAGAATCCTGGCTGAGTCTCCTAGCCAAAAACGGCAAACCCGTACCAATACTTGGTTATTGGGAACCTACCATTCAAGTAGGAGGAACTACACTATCCCAACAAGGCATTATTGTGGTATAAGTCAAAGAAAATAACAACAACCCTCCAATAGTCCTAGGAATGAATGTCCTCAGGAACTGTTATGTTGAGATGCTGGAAGTCTTGCACCAGTCAGTGCCTACTGCCTCTTCTGCTTCTAAGAAGGTGATCCAACAAACTATCCGTGTACTAAATGCACAACAGAGATTCGCCAATGAAAAGGAAGAAATCTGCTGTGTCCGCATCCGAGATAATCAACCTGTGATTCTGAAACCCAACACCAAAACCCTCTTGTGGTGCCGAGCTGTAGTCGGAATTCAAGGTCAAGACTACCAAGCCCTGGTAGAGCCGGTTGTTTTGGAAGACTATCCTCTAGTTAGAGCTGCAAGAAGCCTAGTAACCGTCTCTGAAGGTAAAGTGCCTATTTGTCTCCTAAACTTGAGTGATCACAGTGTAACATGAACAAAATACCATCCCATTGCACAGCTGATCCAAGTTACATTTCAAGATGTCATCAGTGTGGCTTAACCTTCAACAACAAGTAGATCCAAAATCCCAAGTGGACAAAGAAAGATGGATCAAGCTGCAAAATGAAAGCAGAGTGTTGGGTGAACTACATGATTTCTTCACCAGGCGAAGAACTCCAGAAAGAATCCGCAGGAGGAATGCTGATCCAGAAATGTCCAAACTATGCAGACACAGAAAACACCTCTTTCTACAGAAGAGCCTACTATTAAGGAGGACATTAGATCCAATTACCTGGGATCGTCTGTATCATATCTGTTTACCACGCCGAGATGCAAGAATAATTTTTGAGATGTACCATAATCAATCAGGACACTTTGGCGTGCAGAAAACAGAAGCTACCATCCGTAGGAGATTCTACTGGATCGGGATGAGAGGAGACATTGAGAAATGGTGTTGAGAATATTCCACTTGTGCTGTTGGAAGAAATTGTAAGCCGAACACCGCTAGAAATAGTTGCAATTGACCATGTGAAGCTGGAACCAAGTCGCTCAGGTTACACATATGCTATGACCATCATCGATCATTACACTAAATTTGTTGTAGCCGTGCCTGTCAAAGACTTGACCACTAAAACAACTGCAGATGCTTTCTGGAAACATTTCTTGTTGCCATATGGATGCCCAGAAAGAATCCTTACAGATCAGGGATCTGCCTTTGAGTCGCAACTCTTTAAAGAAATATGTACTTTTCACAACTGTCAGAAAATCAGGACCACAGCATACCATCCCCAAGGGAATGGGCTTTGTGAAAAAATGAATCAAACCTTAATTGAAATGTTAAGAGCAGTCCCACCTGCTACCAGAAATGATTGGCCTACACTTACAATAACACTATTCATTGTTCTACTGGGTATAGACCCTACTACCTTATGTTTGGCCGACAAGGTACACTACCTGCTGATCATACTTTCGGCGTACAAGTGCCTGATGCAATCAACCCTCTACCAAAAATCTGATTGGGTGAGTGAGCTCCAAAGACGTTTGATTGATGCACAAGAAATTGTTCAACAATGCATGGAACATGCTCATGAAAAAACAACAGAGAGATTATAACCAATATGCCAACGGCAGCGCTCTCAGGTCTCAGTGACGCCTATTGGCGTCATCTAGTGAGACCTGATATTTCCTGTGAACATGCTCATGAAAAACAACAGAGAGATTATAACCAATATGCCAAAGCAGGACCTCTCAAAATTGGTGATCGTGTGTGGTCAACAAACAACCATCGTACCACCAAATTAGATAGCAAATGGGAGAGAGAACTTTACACCATTACTGCTATTCTCAATCCAGAGACTGATACTTAAGAGATCACCCACATTGTCCTTACAATCCTTACATTGTCTGGAGTTCCAGAATTCAAGAAGGAGACTAATCTACATTTATTATGTTCTATTTTCTTAACCGCTTGCCGTCACGGTAACGCCGATAGGCGTCCGGACGGCAGCGCTCTCAGGTCTCAGTGACACCTACTGGCGTCATCTAGTGAGAACTGAGATTTTCTGTGAACATGCTCATGAAAAACAACAGAGAGATTATAACCAATATGCTAAAGCAGGACCTCTCAAAATTGGTGATCGTATGTGGTCAACAAACAACCATCGTACCAGCAAATTAGATAGCAAATGGGAGAGAGAACTTTACACCATTACTGCTATTCTCAATCCAGAGACTGATACTTAAGAGATCACCCAAGAGGATAAATCACGTGTAGTGCATCGAAATCTCCTTAAATTGTGTCTCAAGGAAGATACCCAAGAAGGAACTCTTCAAGAAGAAGCTGTTCAAGAGGAAATTCAATCCGTAGAACCAGAGCATGTAAAATCATCTGATTCAGAAGAAGCAATACAGTCTTTTGGAAAAACATTATTAGACTCTGATCCGTTACAATGGTTCTTAACGCCCTGGCTCAATATCTTAGTGCCTGCTAAGACCAACACCACCACACCTCAACCAGAAGTTGTAACTACTACAGCTAAGGAAACACAAAGTTCCCTTAAAACAAGGCTTGTAGAGTCTCAGCTGCTTCGTAAATCTGACAAGATTACAAGAGGACAACCACCTGTCCATGAGACCTGAGATTTCCTGTGAAGACGCGCTCACAGGAGCGCGCGTTCACAGGATTGCGCAGTATTCAAGTTTAACTACAGCCTGCGCCCATCATTGGCTGGCAGGCTGTAGATTTTTAAAAGAACCAATCAAATAGGTATATCAGAGGCTATTTTGTAAATAGCCGCTGATATACCTGCTACCTGCTCCTCTGTGGTCCCTTTTGCTTGGATAGACCACCAGAGAACACAGGCAGCTCTGTAAGTAGCACCAAGCACCACACACACATTACACCCCCCTGTCACTTATTAACCACTTATTAACCCCTGATCACCCCATATAGACTCCCTGATCACCCCCCCTGTCACCCCCCTGTCATTGATCACCCCCCTGTAATGGTACCTTATCACCGCCAGTTAGTTAGCTACTTGTTAGGTAGTTAGCGCCCAGCCCACCACACCGCAGTCACTGATTAGTCGCTGATTAGCGTCATCGCTGTCGCTAATCAGCACTAGTACTATATAGTATCTGTAAGTGATCATGACTGATCGCAATCAGATCTATATCAGTACATTAGGGTCACCTTAGGCTCTACAAAAAATGCAGTGTTCTCCTAATCAGGCCTGATCTTGTGCCCACACTTGCGTTCAGTCCGCTCCACCGCAGTGACAGAGTTATGCTATAAAGATCAATTTTGAGCTTTTGGATCTTTATTAGCGATTGCAGCTTTACTTTGCAAGCACTCCTTTTTACTAGGCAGGTGTGCTCTTTTTACTGGGTAGTCTCAGAGGAATACCCCCTAAATTTAGTTAGCCCAAAATGTCAAAAAAGGGGTATTCCGCTGAAGAGGCCTACAGGATTCTGGCCCTGATGGATGAAAGCGATGGGGACGCCTCACCTGCTGAATCCAGTGGTTCAGAATATGAACCTGTGAATTCCTAAAGGTACTCAATGGAATTTGGGCCCCTTTGTGCACCTAGGCTGCAAAAAAGTGTCACACATGTGGTATCGCCGTACTCAGAAGAAGTAGGGCAATGTGTTTTGGGGTGTATTTTTACATATACCCATACTGTGTGTGAGACATATCTCTGTAAATGACAACATTTATTTTATTTTTTTTATACAAAGTTGTCAATTTACAGAGATATTTCTCTCACCCAGCATGGGTATATGTAAAAATACACCCCAAAACAATTTCCCTACTTCTTCTGAGTACGGCGATACCACATGTGTGACACTTTTTTGCAACTTAGGTGCGTAAAGGGGCCGAAAGTCCAACGAGTACCTTTAGGCTTTACAGGGTTGCTCACAATTTAGCCCACGCCCAAAATGCCAGAACAGTAAACACACCCCACAAATGACCCCATTTCAGAAAGTAGACACCCCAAGGTATTCACTGAGGGGCATAGTGAGTCTGTGGGAGATTTAATTTTTTTGGCAGAAGTTAGCAGAAATGGAAACTTTATTATTATTTTTTTTGCTCAGAAAGTGTCATTTTCCGCTAACTTGTGAAAAAAAATTAAATCATACATGAACTCACCATGCCCCTCCGCAAATACTTTGGGGTGTCTTCTTTCTAAAATGGGGTCATTTGGGGGGTATTTATACTATCCTGGCATTCTAGCACATCAAGAAACATGACAGGTGCTCAGAAAGTCAGAGCTGCTTAAAAATGCGGAAATTCACATTTTTGTACCATAGTTTGTAAACGCTATAACTTTTGCGCAAACCATTAAATATACACTTATTGGATTTTTTTAAATCTTTTTATCAAAGACATGTAGCACAATAAATTTGACACAAACTTGTATAGAAATGTAATTATATTTGAAAAATTTTACCCAAAAAAGAAAAAAATACACTTTTTTTTTAAAGTTGCGGTCTTTTTTGATTAATATCAGAAAACTGAAAAATCTTAGCAGCATCAGATAACCACCAAAAGAAAGCTGTATTTGTGAGAAGAAGTGCCGATTTGTAAAAAAGGGCCTGGTCAATAGGGGGGTATAAACCTGTGGTCCTTAAGTGGTTAAAGGACTTTTTAATGGACTATTTGCCTTTCATCCGTTTTGCAACGTTCAAGCCTGCACCCGGAGATAGACTTTCACGTACCTGAGCCTCCGTGATATGCTGTTTTGATATTTTCCTGTGCCCAGGGAACAGACTCATACCCTGTGAGCCTCCTGAGATGTTATTTTTGTTTTTCTTTATCGTTATGGACTATTCTAGTTTTTCAATACATCACCAGTCTTCAGAGGAAATTGCTACCCCATTTGTCACATTTCGTTGTTCCCTGAGATATGTTTGCCTAACCCATTTTACTTACAGGTACAAGAAGTACAAGAATGGAGTTATGGTATTATTTCCTATGCATGCATGCTGTTTCCATTTTTCTGATATCTTACAGGAAGATACAACATCGAGTCAAGAATGTGTCGAGGTGGACTTATGTTTTACCATGGGGGTATACAGCGTCCCACTGAGGACACGTGGGAACTGCAAAATTACTGTGAAACTGAATTATCATATTGCATGTCATTTTGTACTACAACACCTGTTGTATCCCTGTTCATAGGCTGGTTTGGTGTAATTTATACATCCTACCACTAGATGGGGATAGCACTTAGGTCATCTAAATACTTAGGTCAGGCCTAGTGGAATGGGCTAGGAGATTAGGAGGTTAGTGAAGAGCAGAGTGGGTTGTTAAGCTAAGGCTACACACCACGGAATAGTGGGTGAAGCCAGCTGCAGAAATGAGGTAGAGCCAAGGCTATGAGGTGCAGGAGAGCTTTTTCCTTCTGTTATCCTCTTAGTTCCTACATCCTACAACCAGAGGATAGTGTTTTCGTCCCTGGAAGAAGAAGAACCAAGCTAAAGAGAGACATCGGTGATAACAGCCATTACTAAAGGCTTAATGGGCACCTTTGAACATGGTGGAGGACAATCTAGCTACAGGCAGCCTCACCATATATTGAAGAATACAGATTAGCTACCTGTTTTAAGGGCTTGGAAGATACAGAAATAATAGGACTAAGCATACCAATAAGCATTACAGGCAACCTCACCAAATTACTCTGGTTTACAAGGAACCTGAAGCAAAGTCACTGTCACGGCGGACAGGAACTCAGATACACAAACAACCAAATACACAAGTGTCTAGGCTAGATGCTGGGGACAGGTCACCTCCTAGCACATCCCTGACTTCTCTCCCTATGCTGCTAAGCCCACTTTCAGACCTTGATGGTAGGTAAGAAGTGTCCTCGTGCCTGGGCTGCAAACACCCTAGAATCCCTGAGATGGTTATGTTATGTTATGTTATGTTACTAAGTCCTTGTATAGCGCTCTAGAGGAACTCAATCCGATCGAAGCGCTTGTCGACGGCTATATTGGTGGGCCCCTACATCATCCTACACAAAAAGCCAGGTCTTAACCAACTTCCTAAATTCCAGGTAATTTGATGTTGTTCTAATGTGTTCTGGGAGGGAGTTCCAGATGGTGAAAGGGGAGAAGGGGCAGAAGACACACAAATAGCCTAGACCGCAAACAACACAAACAGAAATGAAACTTATCTGAGCTGGAACAGACAATCCTTCCTTCCTGAATCCAAGACCAGAATGAATACTATAACCCGAACGGCCCTCTGGGATAGAAGACAATTTAAGCCAATGACCCCACCCAGAGCACCTGAAGGAAGGCGGATCCAGCATGATTCCAAAACAAACAAAAAGGTTAGACGCGTGCTGCCAATCTGACAGACCTCCGCACACCGTCCGAGCAAGGCATGACAGTACCCCCCCTTCTACGGGTGACCTCCGGGCACCCCGGACCCACCTTATCCGGGTGGGCTCTGTGAAAAGCCCTAACCAGTCGGCTGGCGTTGACCTCCAGTGCCGATACCCACATCCTCTCCTCAGGACCGTATCCCCTCCAGTGTACGAGGTACTGAAGGGAACCCCGAAGAACTCTAGAATCAAGAATCCTGGAGATCTCAAACTCTAAATTCCCATCGACCAGAACAGGAGGAGGGGGCAATGGCGATGGTTCCACTGGTCTCACATATTTTTTCAATAAAGATCTATGGAACACATCATGGATCCTCCAAGTCTGCGGAAGATCCAGTCGAAACGCTACTGGATTGATCAGCGCAGATATTTTGAACGGGCCAATAAATCTTGGACCCAGTTTCCAAGATGGCACTCTCAATTTAATGTTTTTAGTGGACAACCACACCAGATCACCCACACACAGGTCCGGACCAGTCACACGTCTCCTGTCAGCCATTTGCTTAAATCTCTCACCCATTGTCTTCAAATTCACTTGTATCCTCCGCCAGATAGAGGATAAGGTAGAAGAAAATCTTTCCTCTTCTGGCATCCCAGAGGAACTAGTCCCAGAAAAGGTACCAAACTGAGGATGAAAACCATATGCGCCAAAAAATGGCGACTTACCCGTGGATTCCTGTCTACGGTTATTCAAAGCAAACTCCGCTAAGGGCAGGAATGAGGACCAGTCCTCCTGATTCTCCGCAACAAAGCACCTCAAGTAGGTCTCCAGGTTCTGATTAGTACGCTCAGTCTGTCCATTCGACTGCAGATGGAAAGCCGAAGAGAACGAAAGTTGAATGCCAAGCCGAGAACAGAACGCCCTCCAGAACCTGGAGACAAACTGCGTGCCCTTATCAGAAACCACATCCAAAGGGATACCATGCAATCTCACGATATTGTCAACAAAAATTTGCGCAAGAGTCTTGGCATTAGGCAGACTAGTTAACGATATAAAATCTTGCTAAAACGATCAACTACCACCAAAATTACTGTTTTCCCTGAGGAACTCGGCAGATCCGTAATAAAGTCCATGGACAAGTGCGTCCAAGGACGAGACGGAATGGATAAAGGAAGGAGTGAACCAGCCGGTCGAGTATGAGCAACCTTAGATCGTGAACAGGTCTCACACGCTGCCACGTAATCCTCAATGCTTCTACGTAACCCGGGCCACCAGAACCTCCAAGACACAAGGTCACAGGTGGACTTACCACCAGGATGCCCGGCAAGGACAGTATCGTGATGTTCCTTGAAAACCATGTATCGCAGTTCTTCGGGAACAAACAACCTCCCTGGGGGACAGGAACCAGGAGCTCCTCCTGGGCTCCCAACACCTCCATCTCCAATTGTGGAAAGCAGAGCGGAAACCACAACCCCGTCAGCCAAAATCAGAGCAGGATCCTCTGAATCACCTCCCCCAGGAAAACTGCGAGACAACGCATCTGCCTTGATGTTTTTGACCCCCGGACGAAAAGTAACAACAAAATTGAACCTCTTAAAAACCAGTGACCATCTGGCCTGTCTAGGGTTCAGACGCTTGGCAGATTGCAGGTAAGCCAAATTCTTATGATCCGTATAAATAGTAACGGGGTGAGAAGCCCCCTCCAACCAGTGACGCCATTCCTCAAAGGCCAACTTTATAGCCAGCAACTCTCTATCTCCCACATCATAGTTCCTCTCGGCGACCGAGAGCTTCTTGGAAAAGAAAGCACACGGGACCCATTTGCCAGGAGAAGAACCCTGCGACAGCACCGCTCCCACCCCCACTTCTGATGCATCCACCTCCACCACGAATGGTTGAGACACATCGGGCTGCACCAGAATGGGAGCAGACGCAAAACACTCCTTAATAGTCGAAAAGGCCGGCAATGTCTCCTCCGACCAAACAGAGACGTCAGTCCCCTTCTTTGTCATATCAGTCAGAGGTTTAACAATGGTGGAATAGTTTAGAATACATTTTCTATAATAGTAAACCCCAAAAACCGCATCAAAGCTTTCTGATTCTCTGGTCGGTCCCATTCCAGAACCGCCCAGACTTTTTCGGGGTCCATACAAAAGCCAGAGTCGGAAAGCAGATATCCCAAAAACGGAAGCTCCTGCACAGAAAACACACATTTTTCCAATTTGGCATATAACTTATTCTCCTGAAGGATCGTCAAAACCTGTCTCACATGATCCTGATGGGTCTTCAGATCAGGAGAGTAAATTAAAATGTCATCTAAGTAAACTACCACGAACCTCCCCACCAAGTGATGAAAAATGTCATTGACGAATCGCTGAAATACCGCTGGCACGTTCGTCAACCCAAAAGGCATAACCAGATTCTCAAAATGACCCTCGTGCATATTGAAGGCCATCTTCCACTCATCCCCTTCCTTGATTCTGATCAGATTGTAGGCCCCTCTCAAATCCAACTTGGAGAACACCCTGGCACCAACAATCTGATCAAAAAGGACGGAGATCAAAGGAAAGGGATACGGATCCCGGACCGTAATACGGTTCAATTCCCGAACATCCAAGCACGGTCTCAGTGATCCATCCTTTTTCTTGACAAAGAAAAAGCCTACTGCCATCGGAGACTTAGATGGCCTAATATGACCTTTTGTCAAACTCTCGGCGATATACTTTCACATGACCTCTCTTTCAGGTTGGGAAAGATTGTAAAGGCGAGACTTTGGCAACTTAGCTCCTGGGATGAGATTAACTGGACAATCATAGTCACAATGAGGGGGCAATTCCTGGGTCCCACCCTCCGAAAAGACATCCACAAAGTCTGAGAGATATTAAGGTAGAACCGCAGTGGACACCCCAGAGATAGATGTGCCAAGACAATTCTCCGAACAAAATTCTCCCCAACCAATAATTTGTCTTGCTTGCTAATCAATAATTGGATTATGTTTTGTCAACCATGGTAAACCTAGGACTATAGGAGCAGGCAAATCCCTCATGACAAAACAAGATATAAACTCTACATGTGAATCACCCACCCTCAACTGAATATCATGTGCAATATGAGTGAGACTCCTTTGAGAAAGAGGTGAAGAATCTATAGCAAACACCGGAATCTCCCTTTCTAAAGGGCACGTACTTAGACCCAGATTTTGAAGAAAGAGAAAGTCAATAAGGTTTAACCCAGCACCACAGTCAATGAATACCTCCACAGAAAATTTTCTTGAGTCTAGCGCCACCATAGCTGGAAGGAGAAAACGAGAATTACAGGGAGCTTGCATACCTGCTTGTTCCACTACTCCATTCACGCTACCAAGAGTCAGGATGTTTTTTTTTTTTCTTTCATATCATGCGGTTTAACAAAAGGACAAGCAAAATCAAAATGGTCACTTTTTCCACAGTAGTAACATAGTTTATGGAATCTCCTAAAGCTTTTCCTATCAGAACGAAAAGATATCTGACCCAACTGCATGGATTTCTCCCCTACCACAGAGTTATAAGTAATATCACCTTGGGCAGCAGGTGAAACGAGACCACATGCAGAAGGGATCCCTTGCGCGGAGGGACCCTTACACCTCTCTCTGATACGTCTATCCAACCGTATAGCCAAAGACATGGCATTCTCTAGAGTATCCGGGTACTCATGAAAAGCCAGGGCATCTTTCAACCTCTCAGATAACCCCTGACAAAACTGACTACGTAACGAAGGGTCGTTCCAACCTGACTCAGTAGCCCATCTCCTAAACTCCATGCAGTAAACCTCTGCAGTATGTTCACCCTGTAATAAGTTACGCAATTTAGAATCTGCCATCGAGACCCGATCTGGGTCATCGTAAATCAATCCCAGGGCTTTGAAAAATTCCTCCACCGACCGGAGGGCCAGAGAACCGGGCGGAAGAGAAAAAGCCCAGGATTGCGCGTCCCCTTTAAGCAGAGACATGATGATACCAACCCTCTGACTTTCATCACCTGACGAAAATGGACGCAGTCGAAAATACAGTTTGCATGACTCTTTAAAGCGGATGAAATCATCCGCACCCCCTGTAAATTTCTGGGGAAGAGGCTCCCCACCAATTTGACCTGCACCTGATGCCAGAACACTCTGACACTGTGTGACCGAACTACGCAGATCCGCAACCTCCAGGGATAATCCCTGCATGCGGTCAACCAGTGCATCAATTGACGCCATCACAAAACTGCTGAGTAAGGCAGTCACAGTATGGCGGGTTATAATGTCACAGCGGACAGGAACTCAGATACACAAACAACCAAATACACAAGTGTCTAGGCTAGATGCTGGGGACAGGTAACCTCCTAGCACAACCCTGACTTCTCTCCCTATACTGCTAAGCCCACTTTCAGACCTTGATGGTAGGTAAGAAGTGTCCTCGTGCCTGGGCTGCAAACACCCTAGAATCCCTGAGATGGTGAAAGGGGAGAAGGGGCAGAAGACACACAAAAAGCCTAGACCGCAAACAACACAAACAGAAATGAAACTTATCTGAGCTGGAACAGACAATCCTTCCTTCCTGAATCCAAGACCAGAATGAATACTATAACCCGCACGGCCCTCTGGGATAGAAGACAATTTAAGCCGATGACCCCACCCAGAGCACCTGAAGGAAGGCGGATCCAGCATGATTCCAAAACAAACAAAAAGGTTAGACACGTGCTGCCAATCTGACAGACCTCCGCACACCGTCCGAGCAAGGCATGACAGTCACCTACCAGAAGTACTTATACCGAACCTTCAAGCTAAGCTAAACCCAGCCAAACCTATTAACAGTGGATCAACAGAATTCCTCTAAATTGCAAAAGACTGTATTCTGTCTGAATGTATATGCCGCAACTGGAACCAACATCAGTAAAAGTTGTGACTTGTATCCTACCACTGTCTACTTCTTTCTTACAACTGGTTGTACCACCATTAATGGTACTGGCGTCACGACAAATAACACCAAGGGACCCAGACCCCACAAGCCCCCTAAACACCACTGCCACCAAGGGCACCTCGACCTCCATCTAGGCTGGTGCTTCCCTACCACAAAGTGTGCCCCGGAAGATTTCGTGCTGTCTTCCTCAACACTGTGCTGCCAGCCCAGGGAGGCTTTCTGCTCACCGTGAGTAAACCGATGAACTGTGTTGTTGTTTGGCCCCTCATCGGCCCACTGTGCACCTCATGTGTTGCCCCTGCGGTTCTGGCTGGCTGCATTTAGCCTTTCTAACTTTAGCTAATTTCTGAGTCTTTCCAAGGCCTTTCCAGCCTCCTCAAACTCCCGGAGGTAGGCCGTAATCCCGGAGCTATAGACGGTGACAAGCTCCCGAGGCCTCCTCCAGGAGCATACCTTCTGGAGGGCTACCGGCGATGTCCATGGCTTTGCCCCCAGAGGCTACAGGGGCCACTTCAGCATGATCCCTGCTCGATATTCTGACCCCTTGGTCAGATGATGATGCAGAAGCCAGTTGGTCACCTCCCCTACCTCCCGCCGGCCAACCCCGGGAAGTAGGATCCTGGGTCTTTGCTGGACAAATTGCCCAGGACCCAATCAGCTCCCTAGGGAGAGGCAGGGCCTGCGTTGGGGAAAGGTGTTATTCTCCCCGCAGGCCTGGTGTTGCTGTCTTCAGAGAAAAGATGGTAAAAACACTGGAAGCTTGGCTAGGATGCAGGAGCTTACACAGACAAAACCTACCTCCGCGGCTGTTGGCACCATTCCTGAGATATTCCGAAAAAATGACCTGCATTAGCCAACAGAAGCCAACAAGCCTTTCACTTAAATCCGAACTGACATTTACAAGGTCACATGTCTCTTATTAGCCAATCGAAGCTTGCAGGTCCTACTCCAGGTTGCCATAACAACTGATCACAGGTTTTTTGCAATTCGCCGGTCTATAAATATTCAGTCATATGACATATGATGGCACAACTACACTGCTATATGCATGGGGGGCAGGTGCCACTATTAAACGGACGGGCGCTGTGGAGTTCACTGTTAAAGGGACAGGCACTGCGGAGGTCACTGTTAAAGGGGCGGGCACTGTGGAAGTCACTGTTAAAGGGGAAGAAAACAGAGGGCAGAAGCAGCACACAGAAGACTTACCAGAGCTTTAGTTGAAGGAATGCAGCAGCTGAGCTGAAGAACCCAGATCCAGGGAAGTCAAGGTGAAGACAATAGAGAACATAGGCTACAGCAGCATCTCCAAAAAAGTTACCTCTTTATTCAAAATTCCATGGCACGGTGTACAAAAACATGCAACGTTTCGGCTACATCTAGCCTTTGTCAAGCATACAATACAAGTGATATTGCCCACATATAAATAGTTCAAAACATACACTTCCACAGAGTTATTCACACAATCAAAAAACTGAATTAATGAAGGGAGTCTGAGCAGAACCAATACTAAAAGGATCGCACTGCAGTACCTATTCAACATAATGTATACACGCCCCTCTAGCTCACCTGTATGAGCTTCCCATAATCACGGCTGTGTAAACTTTGGCGTGCCTGTCAAGTAGCTGCGCATGTCCATACACGTACCTGTCCGTAACAGTTCGAGGGCAGATCAAATCTCGTGGGCTTAGCTGTGATCCCGCCTCTCCTGGAGATCACAATTGGAATAGACTAGCTGCGTCATCAACCAATGGAAGGCGCCCGCACCGACAGCGTCATAGCCGACGTGCAAGTCACGTGACCGATAATCACAATCACATGACCGCTGTTTGTATATGCACTATTAATAGCCATGCTGTGATGCTGTCACAACCTGTCACCTCCCGGGACATACGCATCTTCACGAGAGGGACCACGAAGTATATCAAATCCTCGTCCACAGTCATGAGGAGGGACGATCATAATGTTATGAAAAGTAATAATGATTAGCACATTAATCCTATATTAAAAGATGCCCCACAGTGGTAGGGCATGAGGATCCTAACAATGACATACCTCATTAAATACAGTGATTAACAAGGGGGTGTATATACACATCCAATGTAAAAATATATCAAAACTTGTAATGGATGAAAATCTAACTGATCCCTGCAACATTAAACTCCAAATTGAGTCCATAAGGTTGCAGGGACCTTAGAGTATATATCCATTTAAGTTATTTTTTCCTAAGAGCAGCATCTATGTCTCCACCCCTCCATAAAGCACCCACACTATCACCCTAAAGCGCAATTGATTGACAGAGTGTCCTGCCTCTACAAAATGTCTGGCTACTGGTTTATCCAAGTTGGCCTTGCGAATTGTACTTTTATGTTTATTGATACGTTCACAAATCTCCATCGCAGTCTCACCGACGTAGATGAGGCTGCAAGGACATTGTATGACGTAAATAACATCACGGGATCTGCATGTAAAGTAGCCATTAATCTTATACTTCTTGCCCCTATAGGGCCCCTTTTAGAATATTACTACAATTGCAACAGGATAAACAAGGAAAGGTTCCATTTCTACATGGGGCCAAGAGCCTTTGTGTGTCCAAACTTGGACCTCCAACGTCTGTCTTTACCAGCCTGTCACGCAAATTAGAGTTCCTCTTGTACTCCATCAATGGAGGGACACAACATTTTTCAATGTCTGGCAAACCTCTTTGTAATATATGCCACTCCTTTCTGAGGATATGACCAATGTCTCCACTATCCCGACCATACACGGACACAAAAGGAACTCTATTCACGACCTTGGCTCTCGATGATTTGTGGAGTGCAGAATCTCTGTCAATCAATGTAACCCTCTTTTTTGCCCTGTTTAGGAGCTTCCTGGGATAACCCCGTTCAGTAAATCTATCACACATGGCATCCACCCTCTGTGTAAAATTAAGGTAATTGGATACAATCCTTCTGACTCTTAATAGTTGACTCCAAGGTAAGGAGTCCAACATACGACGTGGGTGGTAACTGTCATGTGTGAGATGAGAAGGGTATTTCTATCAGTGGGCTAATTTCACCCCCCACTACATAGACTCACACATCCAAGAAGTGTAGCTCAGTTTTAGAAGATGTGACTGTGAACTGTAAATCAGGTACACCTACATTTAGGTGTAGGTGAAAATCATTCAACTCTTCAGTTGTACCAGTCCAGATCATAAAAATGTCGTCGATGTAGCACCACCAACACAGGACTCTCCTAAAATATTGGGATAGGTATACCAATCTGTCCTCCACCTCGGCCATGAAGATGTTGGCGTAGGTGGGGGCCACATTGGACCCCATGGCCACACTCTGCCTCTGCTGGTAGAAGGTGTCCCTGAAGAGAAAATAATTCCTCCTCAGGACCACCTCCAGGAGGAGGAGGACAAAACGGCACACCCCCGGAGTCCCATGTCAGCCATAAAAGGATCGTTACCTCCCAACCCGGAAAAGAACAGGGGAGCACCAATGAGAATGACGAGATGCAATCTCAGGAAATGATACAACTAGTAGTGAATATTTCATCAGTTGAACTCACTTTGGGACAGACTCAAGTGTTGGGTCGAGGTTTGACCTTTTTCCCTACAACTGGAAGGGACTGGTTTACTCTTGAATTGGACTTACAATGTTTTTTCAGGAATTTGCGACTAAAAAGTTTTTTTTTGCATTAAAGAAAAGTGATAATATGGGATTAGAATTACGTAGTAATAAAAATGTTGCGGAATTAACGTGCAATATGTTTGATTTCAAGAAACCTAGTAATTTTTCCCTTCCTTTATGGGTAGAAGCAATCTAACCAAATTGGAACGCCAGGCCATTTTATCATTGGAGAAGGATGACAGTATCACTATAAAACCTGCTGACAAGGTGGGGCGGTGGTTGTCATGGACACTGCGATGTATGTCGAGGAAATCAATAGACAATTACAGGACACTGAAGTCTATGAACAACTACCTGGGGATCCCAAATGGGAGATTATGCGTGACATAGGAGTGATATTGGAGGAGGCGGTACAAAATTCCATAATTGATGATGGGCTATGCAAATATCTTAAAGTGAGCCACCCTGTCACTCCTATGCTATACATACTCCCTAAGATACACAAAAGATTAGTTAATCCACCAGGCCGACCCATTTTATCAGGCAGAAATTCGGTCTTTAATTCTATTTCGATATTCCTTGACAGGCTTTTGCAGATACGGGCGACCTCCGCCCTATCCTATGTTAAGGATACTGGACATTTTCTGTTAAAATTAGGTGAGTTGCAGCTTTCAGCTCAGTCCTTATTGGTCAGCTTTAATGTTGTCTCTTTGTCCACGTCCATACATATGGTCTGAATGTCGTCGATGTGGCCCTGGCCGACAAGGGACTCTCCCCGGGGGTGTGCCGTTTTGCCCTCCACTGGAGGTGGTCCTGAGGAGGAATTATTTTCTCTTCAGGGACACCTTCTACCAGCAGAGGCGGGGTGTGGTCATGGGGTCCAATGTGGCCCCCACCTACGCCAACATCTTCATGGTCGAGGTGGTATACCAATCCCAATATTTTGGGAGAGTCCTGTGTTGGTGGCGCTACATCGACGACATTTTTATGATCTGGACTAGTGCAACTGAAGAGTTGAATGATTTTCACCTACACTTAAATGTAGGTGTACCTGGGTTACAGTTCACAGTCACATCTTCTGAAAGTGAGCTTCACTTCTTGGATGTGCGAGTCTATGTAGTGGGGGGTGAAATTTAAAACTGATCTCCATCAGAAGCCCACTGATAGAAATACCCTTCTCACACATGACAGTTACCACCTGCGACGTATGTTGGACTCCTTACCTTGGAGTCAACTATTAAGAGTCAGAAGGATTGTATCTGATGACCTTAATTTTACACAGAGGGTGGATGCCATGTGTGACAGATTTACTGAATGGGGTTATCCCAGGAAACTCCTAGACAGAACAAAAAAAAGGGTTACATTGATTGACAGAGATTCTGCCCTCCACAAATCATCGAGAGCCAAGGTCGCGAATAGAGTTCCTTTTGTGTCCGTGTATGGTCGGGATAGTGGAGACATTGCACATATCCTCAGAAAGGAGTGGCATATATTACAAAGAGGTTTGCCAGACATTGAAGAATTTAGTGTCCCTCCATTGATGGCGTACAAGAGGAACTCTAATTTGCGTGACAGGCTGGTAAAGACAGACGTTGGAGGTCCAAGTTTGGACACACAAAGGCTAATACTGTCTAAAAGGGACATTCAAGAGCCATTTTGGAAAGTGGCTCTTGAATGTCCCTTTTAGCCAGTTCAGGTGACTTAAAAGAAATTGTACTGAACAAGACCAATTTGATCTGGAGGCGCAGTATATGAAAGCACAATTTTTAATGAAAGAATATTCGAATGAGCTATTGGAAGATTCAATCCAAAAAGTGAGGCAACTAGATAGATCCTCCTTTTTTAAAGCAAAGGAGGGTATAAATAGTACCGAACAAGAGGACATGACAGCAAAAATAATCTTACCATTCAATAAGCATTACAGGATGGTAAATAAGATTGTCCAAAAACATTGGCACTTATTGAAAGATGATAAAATTTTGGGTTCTATTCTTCCAACCCACCCTCCAATAGTCTATACTAGAGACCCTAATTTGGGACTCCAAGTGGCTCCTACAATAAGCAAGTTAAATCAATAACAACCCCATGGTCTAACCTAAAAGGTTTTTTCAGATGTGGCTGCTGCCAAAATTGCAGACAAACATATTTTGAGAGAAATATAAAAGAAATAACATCGACCTCCAACAATTTTAAGTGGGAAATCAAGGAAATCCTGTCATGTAACAGCAAAGCGGTTATTTATGTTATTCAATGCCCATGCCCAAAGCAATATGTAGGGCGTACCAAAAGGGTATTTAAAACTAGAATTGCTGAACATATTAATAATATTAAAGAAACTGTAAGAAATGCACCCTCTGTCCAAAAACTTACATAACAAATTACATCATGAAGGAGATCCCAGCAAAATGAAATTTGTAGCAATACAATCAATAAAACAAGACTGGAGAGGAGGAGATTTTGTGGCTAAGATGTCCAGACAGGAGTCCAAGTTTGGATCCCTGATGCCCTTGGGTCTAAACTCGGAGATGGAAATCTTTGGTTTCCTATAGGGGAGATGGGTTGGTATACGCATGGAGTCGCTGCCGGGCCGTTTAGCGGCGCACCGACTCCATCTGCATCCTCCCCCTCTCCTCTCTATTCCCTCAAAAGCCAGAAGCCCTAACAGTTTATAGTTTATTTATTTGCATTTTGTATATGTATTTTTGTATAATTATATACAATTTGTTATATAATCTTAATATATTTATGTTATAGTTATATACAATTTTAATGGATTTAAGACATATTACAATGTCGGTTTTAATATATGATATATTATGGTCAAAAAGTTGATATTTTAAGTAGTATATTGATTGAGAGTGGATCAGGACCCCACAGGTGAAAAAAATCAATCTGGGATAATGAGATCCGGAATCCACACCACCTATTTTACTAAACCTACAATGGTATAAAAAGATACAACCAACATGTCTTCATTCAGCATTTCACACCTACTGAGGAAGGAACATAGTTCTAAAACGCGTCTAGTGTGGACAAAGACCTGGCTATTGGTGCAGTTTTTTTATATGTGCAAGAAAAGAACTCTTTTCAAGTATTGGAAGAAGTCCTATACCCCTTCTAAAGATTTTATCTGCTGATCACTGATAAGGTGGTCTAAACTTATGTGGATATATCTAAGGCTACTTTCACACTAGCGTTCAGGTGTCCGCTTGTGAGCTCCGTTTGAAGGGGCTCACAAGTGGCCCTGAACGCATCCGTCCAGCCCTAATGCATTCTGAGTGGACACGGATCCGCTCAGAATGCATCAGTCTGGCAGCATCCAGCCTCCGCTCCGCTCAGCAAGCGGACACCTGAACGCTGCTTGCAGCGTTCGGGTGTCCACTGGCCGTGCGGAGGCAAGCGGATCCGTCCAGACTTACAATGTAAGTCAATGGGGACGGATCCGTTTGAAGATGACACAATATGACTCAATCTTCAAACGGATCCGTCCCCCATTGACTTTCAATGTAAAGTCTGGACGGATCCGTTCAGGCTACTTTCACACTTAGAATTTTTTTTAAACTATAATGCAGACGGATCCGTTCTGAACGGATCCAAACGTCTGCATTATAGGAGCGGATCCGTCTGTGCAGACATCAGACGGACCCGCTCTGAACGCTAGTGTGAAAGTAGCCTAATTTTGCCGAACAGTATTAAGCAAACTCTGCTTTAACAACCTCCGCTAATCCGACGGGCTCAAACAACTACGAACTCAGCTACATCAGCTTCCGCTAACCCAACGGCTCCAAGCGCCTACGTCATTAACCAGCGAATTACCATCTAGCTGGTCACGTGGGACGCTGTGAGAACAGGTCGGAAGCTCGCTCCGTAAGACAAAAGTAAGTTGAGCGCCATTGATTGAAAGCGGTGTAAGTACTACTGCTGAACGGCACCTGAGAACAGAGCTTTCGTTGTAGGAGTTTGCAGTAAGGACATTCCCTGAACCATATGGTTCCAACAAGCTGGTAAATCAGCATATAATTCTATGGACATTTGAGTGATACAATCGAATGATTCTTGCAGGTACACCCTAGTCATAAGGTCTTATTTATTTTGGAGTACTCCAGCTACTTAGGTTTTGTGCGTGAGCTGCGCACTTTATATACCTATTTAATGTATTTATGCTTATATGTCGACACTAAGTTGGTGTTTGTTTTATTAAGTGTATTAATAAATTTGTTTGCCAAAATATTGTGAGCCAGCCTATATTATTATTATTTGCTCTTTTTCATTTGGTTACTGACAGGCTGAGCTCCAGGAGTTTGCTGGTAGAGCTTTTCTCAATATATACTAAGATTAATTGTTACCTTACATGCAGACCCCGTGATGTTATTTACGTTATGCAATGTCTTTGCAGCCTCATCTACGTCGGTGAGACTACGGTGGAGATTCGTGAGCGTATCAATAAACATAAAAGTACAATTCGCAAGGCCAACTTGGATAAACCAGTAGCCAGACATTTTGTAGAGGCAGGACACTCTGTCAATCAATTGCGCTTTAGGGTGATAGACAGTGTGGGTGCTTCATGGAGGGGTGGAGACATAGATGCTGCTCTTAGGAAAAAATAACTTCCCTGCAACCTTATGGACTCAATTTGGAGTTTAATGTTGCAGGGATCAGTTAGATTTTCATCCGTTACAAGTTTTGATATGTTTTTACATTGGATGTGTATATACACCCCCTTGTTAATTACTGTATTTAATGAGGTATGTCCATGTTAGGATCCTCATGCCCTACCACTGTGGGGCATCTTTTAATATAGGATTAGTGTGCTAATCATTATTACATTTCATAACATTATGATCGTCCCTCCTCATGACTGTGGGCGAGGATTTGATATACTTCGTGGTCCCTCTCGTGAAGATGCGCATGTCCCGGGCGGTGACAGGTTGTGACAGCATCACAGCGTGGCTATTAATAGTGCATATACAAACAGCGGTCAGGTGATCGTGATTATTGGTCACGTGACTTGCACGTCGGCTATGACATCGTCAGTGCAGGCGCCTTCCATTGGTTGATGACGCAGCTGGTCTATTCCAATTGTGATCTCCAGGAGAGCCGGGATCGCAGCTAAGCCCACGAGATTTGATCTGCCCTCGCACTGTTACGGACAGGTACGTGTATGGACATGCGCAGCTACTTGACAGGCACGCCGAGGTTTACACAGCCGTGATTATGGGAAGCTCATACAGGTGAGCTAGAGGGGCGTGTATACATTATGTTAAATAGGTACTGCAGTGCGATCCTTTTAGTATTAGTTCTGCTCAGACTCCCTTCATTAATTCTGTTTTTTGATTGGGTGAATAACTCTGTGGGAGTGTATGTTTTGAACTATTTATATGTGGGCAATATCACTTGTATTGTATGCTTAACAAAGGCTAGATGTAGCCGAAACGTTGCATGTTTTTATACACCGTGCCATGGAATTTTGAATAAAGAGGTAACTTTTTTGGAGATGCTGCTGTAGCCTACGTTCTCTATTGTTAAAGAGGAAGGCACTGTTAAGGTCACTGTTAAAGGAGCGGCCACTATGAAGGTCACTGTTAAAGGTGTGGTCAATGTTAAAGGGGCGAGCACTGTGGAGATCACTGTTAAAGGGGAGGGCACTGTGGAAGTCACTGTTAAAGGGGAAGGCACTGTGAAGGTCACTGTTAAAGGGGTGGGCACTGTAAAGGTCAATGTTAAAGGGGCGGCCACTGTGGAGATCACTGTAAAAGGGGCGGGCACTGTGGAGGTCATTTTTAAAGGGGTGGGTACTGTAGAGGTCACTGTTATGGGGGAAACTATTGATATCTTTTTACGACACATAGAAACATAAAACAAAACAGATGAAATATACCCGTGCGAAGCCGGGGGCTTCTGCTAGTCTCTTATATAGATAAAGCTAAATTTCTGTCTGTCTGTCTAGACGTCTGTCTGGACGTTATTTATGTGTGACTAGAGTTGAGCGAATACCTGGATGTTCGGGTTCGAGAAGTTCGGCCGAACTTCCCGGAAATGTTCGGGTTCAGGATCCGAACCCGACCCGAACTTTGTCCTGAACCCGAACCCCATTGAAGTCAATGGGGACCCAAACTTTTCGGCACTAAAAAGGCTGTAAAACAGCCCAGGAAAGGGCTAGAGGGCTGCAAAAGGCAGCAACATGTAGGTAAATCCCCTGCAAAGAAATGTGGATAGGGAAATGAATTAAAATAAAAATAAATAAAAATTAACCAATATCAATTGGAGAGAGGTCCCTTAGCAGAGAATCTGGCTTCATGTCACCCACCACTGTAACAGTCCATTGTCATATATTTAGGCCCCGGCACCCAGGCAGAGTAGAGAGGTCCCATAACAGAGAATCTGGCTTCATGTCAGCAGAGAATCAGTCTTCATGTCATAGCAGAGAATCAGGCTTCACGTCACCCACCACTGCAACTGTCCATTGTCAGATATTTAGGCCCAGGCACCCAGGCAGAGGAGAGAGGTCCCGTAACAGAGAATCTGGCTTCATGTCAGCAGAGAATCAGACTTCATGTCATAGCAGAGAATCATGCTTCACGTCACCCAACACTGGAACAGTCCATTGTCAGATATTTAGGCCCAGGCACCCAGGCAGAGGAGAGAGGTCCCGTAACAGAGAATCTGGCTTCATGTCAGCAGAGAATCAGTCTTCATGTCATAGCAGAGAATCATGCTTCACGTCACCCAACATTGGAACAGTCCATTGTCATATATTTAGGCCCCGGCACCCAGACAGAGGAGAGGTTCATTCAACTTTTGGTTGCCCCGCAATATAATGGTAAAATGAAAATAAAAATAGGATTGAATGAGGAAGTGCCCTGGAGTACAATAATATATGGTTAAGGGGAGGTAGTTAATGTCTAATCTGCACAAGGGATGGACAGGTCCTGTGGGATCCATGCCTGGTTCATTTTTATGAACGTCAGCTTGTCCACATTGGCTGTAGACAGGTGGCTGCGTTTGTCTGTAATGACGCCCCCTGCCGCGCTGAATACACGTTCAGACAAAACGCTGGCCGCCGGGCAGGCCAGCACCTCCAAGGCATAAAAGGTTAGCTCTGGCCACGTGGACAATTTAGAGACCCAGAAGTTGAATGGGGCCGAACCATCAGTCAGTACGTGGAGGGGTGTGCACACGTACTGTTCCACCATGTTAGTGAAATGTTGCCTCCTGCTAACACGTTGCGTATCAGGTGGTGGTGCAGTTAGCTGTGGCGTGTTGACAAAACTTTTCCACATCTCTGCCATGCTAACCCTGTCCTCAGAGGAGCTGGTCGTGACACAGCTGCCTTGGCGACCTCTTGCTCCTCCTCTGCCTTGGCCTTGGGCTTCCACTTGTTCCCCTGTGACATTTGGGAATGCTCTCAGTAGCGCGTCTACCAACGTGCGCTTGTACTCGCGCATCTTCCTATCACTCTCCAGTGCAGGAAGTAAGGTGGGCACATTGTCTTTGTACCGTGGATCCAGCAGGGTGGCAACCCAGTAGTCTGCACACGTTAAAATGTAGGCAACTCTGCTGTCGTTGCGCAGGCACTGCAGCATGTAGTCGCTCATGTGTGCCAGGCTGCCCAGAGGTAAGGACAAGCTGTCCTCTGTGGGAGGCGTATCGTCATCGTTCTGCGTTTCCCCCCAGCCACGCACCAGTGATGGGCCCGAGCTGCGTTGGGTGCCACCCCGCTGTGACCATGCTTCATTCTCATCCTCCTCCACCATCTCCTCATCCTCGTCCTCCTCGTCCTCCAGTAGTGGGCCCTGGATGGCCACATTTGTACCTGGCCTCTGCTGTTGCAAAAAACCTCTGAGTCACTTCGAAGAGACTGGCCTGAAAGTGCTAAAAATGACCCCTCTTCCTCCTCCTCCTCCTCCTGGGCCACCTCCTCTTCCATCATCGCCCTAAGTGTTTTCTCAAGGAGACATAGAAGTGGTATTGTAACGCTGATAACAGCATCATCGCCACTGGCCATGTTGGTGGAGTACTCGAAACAGTGCAACAGGGTACACAGGTCTCGCATGGAGGCCCAGTCATTGGTGGTGAAGTGGTGATGTTCCGCAGTGCGACTGACCCGTGCGTGCTGCAGCTGAAACTCCACTATGGCCTGCTGCTGCTCGCACAGTCTGTCCAGCATGTGCAAGGTGGAGTTCCACCTGGTGGGCACGTCGCATATGAGGCGGTGAGCGGGAAGGCCGAAGTTACGCTGTAGCACAGACAGGCGAGCAGCGGCAGGATGTGAACGCCGGAAGCGCAAACAGACGGCCCGCACTTTATGCAGCAGCTCTGACATGTCGGGGTAGTTGTGAATGAACTTCTGCACCACCAAATTCAGCACATGCGCCAGGCAAGGGATGTGCGTCAAATCAGCTATTCCCAGAGCTGCAACGACATTTCGCCCATTAACGCACACCACCAGGCCGGGCTTGAGGCTCACCGGCAGCAACCACTCGTCGGTCTGTTGTTCTATACCCCGTGTTAAAGGGGATATTAATTATTGGTATTTATGCAAATCTCAATAATTAATATTCATAAATAGGCGTAATCGTCTGGTGATGACTCCGCCTATTTATGCCTTAAGAATAACAATTTACAGCTGATTACCTTAGTCTAATCACCAACTACACTTACTGCATGCGCCTTACTGACTACCGCTAGTACTCACACGTTATACAATAGATACAAATGACACAGTATTTATTAATACACAAGTAATACAGTGCCAACAATATGCTACCTCCACAGCAGCGATTCCTTGTAATTATAAAGGAATTATAGGTTTATAACTATATATATCTATAAACAGATGGATAGATATATATTGTTATAACAATGCACAATAATATAGATACACACACTAATACAATACACTAACACGGCACTGACTACACTAACGCAGTCCCAAATCCACCCCAAGATCTAACTAGTATCAATGACCATACACATTCATACACCTTAACGGTCGCCCACCCAAGCCTGACTATATACTATCCCTAAGGGGGCGAATCAGGGGTTATTATATAAACTGTGCTGCTGGGGTAAGCAGGACAGTTGCGGGGGTAGAGACACCGGGGAACAGGGGACGTTAATACCGGGGATATCAGGACCTGGGTCAAGGGAAAATGAGGGTTACCAGGGGTATACAAGGTATGGGGGGAAATAAGGGATATAGTATAGGGTAGTCTATAGGGTTAGGAGGGTTTATAGGGGGGTAGGTAGGGTATAGGAGGGTGGAATATATATATCGTTGGTGGTATAGAGGGGGGGGTTGATACTTATGGTTTCTCTGCTCGTTGTCCAGGGGGGCTCGTTTTGTCCAGGGATGATCCTCTTAATGCCGGTGGTCGTTCTGACTACTGCAGCGTAGCGCTGCTGGACTATTTAAGTCCAGCAGCGCTCGCTCCCGAGGCCGCCCGTCCCGCGGCGCGCATGCGCGCCGTCGGCCCGAACACGTGGGCCGGCGCGGTGATATGACGTCACCGCGCCGGCCCGCGCCTCCCAGAGCGCGCTTCTAGGCGGAGGATTCCTTTGATCCTCCGCCTGTAGTCCCCTGCATACCTCGCGGCGCGATAATTATTGCGCCGGAGGTATGCAGATAACAGAGGGAGGGATGTTTGTTTCCCTCTCTCTGTTATGTTAACTATCCCCAGCAGCTGGGGATAGTTAAATACCAAAAGGCATCGGATCTCTATTGATCCCATGCCTTTTGATGTCACCAGAGGCTGGACATGATTGTCCAGCCAGCTGGTGACCTTCCTCATCCCCTGCAGGGATGCAGGAGGAGGGGGGGGGGGGTCACATATTGTCTGATACTATATGTGTATGGATGCTTGGGGCACATCCATACACATATATATCTATATACACATATATATATATTTATCTAAATACATATGTGTATATTCATTGATGTTTGGGGCACATCCATGAATATACAGCTATACACAGGGCACAAATATTAAGCCCATCCATACCTGTATCTGTACATATACACGGAGATGCAGGCCGAAAAGGGGCCTATATACATCTCCGTGCATATCCACAGATCCCACCCGGACGAGCCCATGGACAAGGGCTAATATATATGTATATATGTCAAGGCATACATACATATATATTTAAATATGACATTTCCCTCAACACCCCGCCACAACTCCTGTGCGGCGTGGGGCCTGTCCCCCAAACATATGAGTTTCAGAATGGCCTGCTGACGTTTACCCCGGGCTGTGCTGAAGTTGGTGGTGAAGGTGGAAGAAGAGGAGGAGGAAGCTGAATAGGAGGAGGTGGCAACAGGAGGCAAAGAATGTTGCCCTGCGATCCTTGGCGGCGGAAGGACGTGGACCAAACAGCTCTCCGCCTGGGGCCCAGCCTCCACTACATTTACCCAGTGTGCAGTTAGGGAGATATAGCGTCCCTGGCCGTGCTTACTGGTCCACGTATCTGTGGTTAGGTGGACCTTGCCACAGATGGCGTTGCGCAGTGCACACTTGATTTTATCGGATCCCATTTTATCGGATACTTGGTTGTGCAGGGAAGGCACGGCTCTCTTGGAGAAGTAGTGCCGGCTGGGAACAACATACTGTGGGACAGCAAGCGACATGAGCTGTTTGAAGCTGTCTGTGTCCACCAGCCTAAATGACAGCATATCATAGGCCAGTAGTTTAGAAATGCTTAGGTGGGAATTTACGCTTTCTCTCAAATGTTTGTTAGATGGAGAGCTGAACGCTGCCGTGTGACATGGTTGAGATGCTTGGTGACGCAGGTGGTGGTGTTGGTGGTACATCCCATGTTTGCTGGGTGGCAGGTGCCAACGTTCCTCCAGAGGCGGAAGAAGAGGCCGAGGCGGCGGCAGCAGCAGAAGAGGCCGAGGTGGCAGCAGCAGAAGAGGTAGCAGGGGGAGCCTGAGTGACTTCCTTGTTTTTAAGGTGTTTACTCCACTGCAGTTCATGCTTTGCATGCAGGTGCCTGGTCATGCAGGTTGTGCTAAGGTTCAGAACGTTAATGCCTCGCTTCAGGCTCTGATGGCACAGCGTGCAAACCACTCAGGTCTTGTCGTCAGCACATTGTTTGAAGAAGTCCCATGCCAGGGAACCCCTTGAAGCTGCCTTTGGGGTGCTCGGTCCCAGATGGCGGCGGTCAGTAGCAGGCGGAGTCTCTTGGCGGCGGTTGTTCTGCTTTTGCCCACTGCTCCCTCTTTTGCTACGCTGTTGGCTCGGACTCACCACTGCCTCACCACTGCCTCTTCCTCCGAACTGTGAAAGTCAGTGGCACGACCTTCATTCCATGTGGGGTCTAGGACCTCATCGTCCCCCGCATCGTCTTCGACCCAGTCTTGATCCCTGACCTCCTGTTCAGTCTGCACACTGCAGAAAGACGCAGCAGTTGGCACCTGTGTTTTGTCATCATTAGAGACGTGCTGAGGTGGTATTCCCATGTCCTCATCATCAGGAAACATAAGTGGTTGTGCGTCAGTGCATTCTATGTCTTCCACCGCTGGGAAGGGCTAGGTGGATGCCCTTGGGAAACCCTGCCAGCGGAGTCTTCAAACAGCATAAGAGACTGCTGCATAACTTGAGGCTCAGACAGTTTTCCTTGTATGCATGGGGGTGATGTGACAGACTGATGGGCTTTCTGCAGAAGACTGGGTGGGAAATAATGTGAACGTGCTGGATCCACTGTCGGCCACCCAATTGACTAATGCCTGTACCTGCTCAGGCCTTACCATCCTTAGAACGGCATTGGGCCCCACCAAATATCGCTGTAAATTATGGCGGCTACTGGGACCTGAGGTATTTGGTACACTAGGACGAGTGGCTGTGGCAGAACGGCCACGTCCTCTCCCAGCACCAGAGGGTCCACTAACACCACCACGACCATGTCCGCGTCCCTTACTAGATGTTTTCCTCATTGTTACCATTAACCACAATAACAAAAATATTATTTGGCCCAATGTATTGAATTCAAATTCAGGCCTTTTTTTACAGACACCTAACACTATCTGGCTATCTATTTAGGTACTGTATTACACTAATAAAGGCACAGCAGTAACAACAGATTTAGCTGAATATAAATTTTAGGCCTAGTATTTAGGCGCTGGGTGACAGGTATAGATTTACTGACGGAATTAGACTTGGAAATGCACAGTAGCGTGTGTGTGAAGTTATTGAGAATGACCCTATCTGCACCTTGAATCTAATATACCCTTTTAGGGATAGATTTAAAGTAGCCCTGATACAGCAGAAACCACAAATTTAGAGAATTGCTAAATTGGGAATTGTATTTCAACCCAGAATAAAAACTGTGCTTTGACAGACACTAAATAACTTAACCAGCCACAGCAATAATGACAGATTTAGATAAATATAAATTTGAGGCCTAGTATTTAGGCACTGGATGACAGGTATACGTTTACGGACAGAATTAGACTTGGAATTGCACAGTAGCGTGTGTGTGAAGTTATTGAGAATGACCCTATCTGCACCTTGAATCTAATATACCCTTTTAGGGATAGATTTAAAGTAGGCCTGATACAGCAGAAACCACTAATTTAGAGAATTGCTAAATTGGGAATTGTATTTCAACCCAGAACAAAAACTGTGCTTTGACGGACACTAAATAACTTGACCAGCCACAGCAATAATGACAGATTTAGATGAATATAAATTTGAGGCCTATTATTTAGGCGCTGGGTGACAGGTATATGTTTACACACAGAATTAGACTTGGAATTGCACAGTTATGTGTGTGAAGTTATTGAGAATGACCCTATCTGCACCTTGAATCTTATATACCCTTTTAATGAATAGATTTAAAGTAGCCCTGATACAGCAGAAACCACTAATTTAGGAAATTGCTAAGTTGGGAATTGTATTTCAACCCTGAACAAAAATATATCCTTTGCCAGACAGCAGACAGTATTACAATTGGCTGGCCACAGCTGAAATACCAGATTTAGGGTACTGCTATTTTGGCAATTGTATTTCACCCCTCAATAAAATAGCAAGCACAGCCAAGCCCCTGATGTAGGGTATAGCCAAAAAATAAACACACTATTGATGGTTAAATGCACTTAGTGACAGCTTGCCCCTGATGTAGGATATAGCCAAAAAATAACCAGACTATTGATGGTTAAATGCACTTGGTGACAGCTTGCCCCTGATGTAGAATATTGCCAAAAAATAACCACACTATTGATGGTTAAATGTACTTGGTGGCAGCTTGTGCTGGCGCACCACAAGACCACCCAGAAAAAAGTGACTGAAAAACGCTCTGGGCAGCCTAAAAACATTGAGCAATTGAATAGCAGCAGTTCAATGATCCACAGCTGTAGATCGATCACTGAATTAAGTCTTTTGGAGGAGTTAATCATTGCCTAATCTCGCCCTAACGTCGCAGCTGCAACCTCTCCCTACACTGATCGGAGCAGAGTGACTTGCGGCGCTACGTGACTCCAGCTTAAATAGAGGCTGTGTCACATGCTGCACTGGCCAATCACAGCCATGCCAATAGTAGGCATGGCTGTGACGGCCTCTTGGGGCAAGTAGTATGACGCTCGTTGATTGGCTGCAGCCTTTCAAAAAGCGCCAAGAAAGCGACGAACACCGAACCCGAACCCGGACTTTTACGAAAATGTACAGTACGACAATGTACAAACTATACAGTTAGGGTTCGCTCATCCCTATGTGTGACCAAACAACTGGACCGATCTTCACCAAATTTGGCACACAGGCACATCAGGTGTCTGGGAAGGTAGTAGACCGGGTGTCATCTCTCTAGGACGTACCGTTCCTGAGATATTCCCAAAAATAGCCAATACAAGCCTGCAAGTCTTTCTCTTCAAATCCCAACTGCCATAAACACAGTTTTATTTCAGGTTTCCATAACAACCCAGCCATTTTTCTTTACTGCTTAATGGGGCGGTCACTGTGAAGGTCACTGTTAAAGGGCAGTCAATGTAAAAGTCACTGTTAAAGGGGCAGTCACTGTGAAAGTCACTGTTAAAGGGGCAGTCACTGTTAATGGGGTGGTCACTGTAAAAGTCACTGTTAAAGGGGCGGTCATTGTGAAAGTCACTGTTAAAGGGGCGGTCACTGTGAAAGTCACTGTTAAAGGGGTGACCACTGTTAAAAGGGCGGCCCCTCTTAACCCCTTAAGGACACAGCCCTATTTCACCTTAAGGACCAGGCCATTTTTTGCAAATCTGACCAGTGTCACTTTAAGTGCTGATAACTTTAAAACGCTTTTACTTACCCAGGCCGTTCTGAGATAGTTTTTTCGTCATATATTGTACTTCATGACACTGCTAAAATTGGGTCAAAAAAGTTAATTTTTTTTCATAAAAAAGTACCTAATTTACCACAAATTTGGAAAAATTAGCAAATTTCAAAGTTTCAGTTTCTCTACTTCTGTAATACATAGTAATACCCCCCAAAATTGTGATGACTTTACATTCCCCATATGTCTACTTCATGTTTGTATCATTTTGGGAATGATATTTTATTTTTTGGGATGTTACATAGCTTAGAAGTTTAGAAGCAAATTTTTTTTATTTTTCTGAAATTTTCCAAATCCCACTTTTTATGGACCACTTCAGGTCTGAAGTCACTTTGTGAGGCTTACGTAATAGAAACCATCCAAAAATGACCCCATTTTAGAAACTACACCCTCAAGGTATTCAAAACAGATTTTACAAACTTTGTTAACTCTTTAGGTCTTTCACAAGATTTCATGGCAAATGGACATAAAATTTTAGAATTTCGATTATTTTTTACATTTTCCAATATAATAAATTTTTCCAGGAACAAAGCAAGGGTTAACTGCCAAACAAAACGCAATATGGGTTGCTCTGATTCTTTAGTTTGCAGAAACACCCCATATGTGGTTGTAAACTACTGTTTGGCCAAACAGGAGGACATAGAAGGAGGGGAACGCTATAGGGTTTTTGCAAGGCAGATTTTGCAGGACTGGTTTTACCATGTCTCATTTCAAGTCCCCCATTGCACTTCTAGAATAGAAATTCCCAAAAAGTGACTCCATCTAAGAAAGTACACCCCTCAAGGTATTCAACACTGGGTTTACAAACTTTGTTAACCCTTTAGGTGTTCCACAAGAGTTAATGGCAGATGGCGAAACAATTTAGGAATTTCAATTTTTGGGAAAATTTTCCATTTTAACCCATTTTTTCTAGGAATAAAGTAAGGGTTGCCCTGATTCTGTAGTTTGCAAAAACACGACATATGTGGTCCTAAACTACTGTTTGGCCAAACAGGAGGACATAGAAGGAGGGGAATATGGCCATTTCCCACCACATATGGGGTGATTCTGCAAACTACAGAATCAGGGCAATAAATATTTAGTTTTGTTTGGCTGTTAACCCTTGCATTATTACCGGAAAAAAAGGATTCCAATCGAATCCGAGGGGTTTGGTAAAATGTTATTTTTATAGGGCAGATTCTTACAGATGCGGCGATACCTAATATGTCTACATTTAAATATTTATTTAGATTTGACACTATCTTATCGCTTTAGTAACCCCAAAAAATTTTTGGGTATCTCCATAGCCCGGGAGCTACAGTTATTTTTTTTTTGTTGGCGACTATCTAATGTAGCGGCTCATTTTTTGCGGGATGAGATGGCGGTTTTATTGGCCTTAATTGGGGGTGCATATGAAATTTTGATCGCTCGCTATTACACTTTTTGTGATGTTAGGTGCCAAAAAATTGCTTTTTTTTTTACACATTTTATTTATTTTCTTAACGCTGTTCATCCGGGGGGGTTGGGTTAAATGTTATTTTTATAGAGAAGATTTATACGGACGCGGCGATGCCCAATATGTATGGCTCTCAGACTTTGGAGACACTAAGCAGGCATCCTCAAACTGCGGCCCTCCAGATGTTGTAAAACTACAATTCCCACCATGCCCTGCTGATGGCTGTAGGTTGTCCGGGCATGCTGGGAGTTATATTTTTACAACATCTGGAGGGCCGCAGTTTGAGGATGCCTGCACTAAAACTATTTTTTTTTGGGAAAAAAATTGTTTCCGTGTCTCCAAAGTCTGAGAGCCATAGTTTTTTATGATCTCTAGGGGACTGTTGGGGATTATAAAAATGTAGTACTCCATGGAAGTGTGATACTCCCTGAAGCAATCGATAACGCAGACGCCCGGATGATCGGGGCAAGTGTCACATTGAGTGGTGGTGTCCTTCCGTATCCCCCTCTTGTGACACACTCTGCATCTTTTTTGGGTTCGTCCCTTCTTTCCAGTATGGGGGACCACACCTGGAAAATGTTGGCCAGGACGATCCGGGCGCCTCCAATTCCCGAGGTACTCCGGCCTGCTCTTTCCCAGTCTGAAAAAATCAGCTCCTTGAGGACTGCCTCTTAGAATTGGAGGAATGTCCCTGTGCTGCCAGCGCTTCGGAATAGTACAAAAGCGTTGTACAAGACAACCTGTACCAAGTAGACCGCAACTTTTTTGTACCATGCCCGTGTTTTGCGCATGGCATTATATGGCTTGAGGACTTGATCAGAGAGATCAACTCCTCCGATATACCGATTTTAGTCAACGATACAATGGGGCTTGAGGACCGTTGCCGCGGTACCTCGCACAGGGACAGGGGTGATGCCATTACCGTAGATTGTGGACAGTACAAAGACATCCCTCTTGTCCTTATACCTGACCAGCAACAGGTTTCCAGTGGCATGGGTCTCACCCCTGGGGATAGGTATGTGGAGTGGGTAGGCAGGGAGGCCACACTGATTTTTCCGCACGGTCCAACAAGCGAACGTGGATCTGATGGCAAGGGACCTGAACAAGGGAATGCTAGTATAAAAGTTATCCACGTACAAGTGGTAACCCTTATCTAGCAGTGGGTACATAAGGTCCCACACTAGTTTCCCGCTAACAACCAGAGTGGGGGACATTCTGGGGATTGAATACAGGAATCTCGCCCCTCGTACACACAAAATTTTGTACAGCTTCACACCATACCTGAGGTACTCTCACAAATTTTGTACAGCTTCACGCCATACCTCGCCCGCTTAGTGGGAATGTATTGGCGGAAACTAAGTCTTCCCTTGAACGCAACGAGAGACTCATCAACCGCGACCTCTCTTCCAGGTACGTAGGCCTGCACAAATTTGGCCCTGAAGTGATCAATGACCGGCCGTATCTTATACAGACGGTCATAGGCAGGATCACCTTGGGGGGGGGGGGGGACATGCTGCATTATCTGAATAATGCAGACATTTCCAGATGGCCTCAAACCGGGAGCGTATCATCACGGTACTGTAGAGTGGGGTCTGGTAGAGGATGTCCCCACTCCAGTATTGCCTGACACTGGGTTTTTGCACTAGACCCATGTGCAGCACGAGACCCCAAAATGTCTTCATCTCGGCTGCACTGACCGGCGTCCAGCCACCAGTGTCTAGCCAAAAAGGAGCCCGGGCGCTGAGCAACGAACTGTGCTGGGGGAAAGGGCAAGTGGCAGGGGGGGTCTAGGGTCTCAAAGCTAAAAAACAATAACAATAAGTTTAGATAAAGTTATGTGGTTTTTTTTTCCTAACTAACTTTTCCCTTCTATCCCTGCCTAACAGTGCCTCTCCCTCACTGACCCTAACCTACCTGGAGGGTGATGGGTGCAGGAGGGTGATGGATGCCGATGGGGGGGGATCGCAGGAGCCTGGTGAGGACGGTGCTGGACGGTGCAGGTGCTGAACAGGAAGAGGAGGGGAGAGAGGAGAGCTGGAAGTTTGAATCTCGCACCTCTCTTCCCGCACCAATCAGCACCCTGGACAGCGGCATTCAGCACTACGTCCAGCACCGCCTCTCCCAAATGCTCAGACTGTGATTGGTGGTGTGTAATCACACCACCGATCACAGTCCTTTTCCAGTTCATTGGGTCACCGGAGACCCGAATGGACCGGAAACGCAGCAAACCGCAGGTCTGAATTGACCTGCGGTTTGCTGCGATCGCCGATACGGGGGAGAGGTCACATGACCCCCCAGCGTTGTGACAGGATGCCCGCTAAATGATTTCAGCGGGCATCCTGTTCTGATTAACCCCCGCCACGGCGCAATCACGTTTTAAACCCATGACGTACCGGTACGTCATGTGTCCTTAAGGACTCGGGAAACATGCCGTACCGGTACGCGGTCACTGTGGAGGTCACTGTTAAAGGCGCAGGCACTGTTAAAGGGGCGGGCACTGTGAAGGTCGATATCTTTTTACAACACACAGAAACATAAAATAAAATAGATGAAATATACCCGTGCGAATCTAGGTCCTTCTGCTAGTCTGTATATATATATATATATATATATATATATAAATGATTTTTTTGTCTGTCTAGACATCCCTCTGTCTGTCTGGACGTTCTTCATGCGTGACCAAACGACTGGACCGATCTCCACCAAATTTGGCATACAGGTTCATCAGGTGTCCGGGAAGGTTTTAGACTGCGTCTCAACTCTCTAGGACTTAACCGTTCCTGAGATATTCCCCCAAAATGACCTGCATTAGCCAATAGAAGCCAGCAAGTCTTTCACTTAATTCCAAACTGCCATTTACACGGTTACATGTCCCTTATTAGCCAGTATAAGCTCGCAGGTCATACTCCAGGTTGCCATAACAAATTATCACAGGTTTTAGCAGTTTGCAGGTCCCTAAATTTTTTGTCATATGACGTATGACGGCACAAATACACTGCTACATGCATGGGGGGAAGGGGCCACTATTAAATGGATGGCCACTGTGGAGTTGACTGTTAAAGGGGCGTGCACTATGGAGGTCACTGTTAAATGGGTGGTCAATGTTAAATGGGCGGGCACTGTGGAGGTTACTGTTAAAGGTGCAGGTACTGTGGTGGTCACTGTAAAAGGGGCGGTCTCTATTAAAGGGACGGGCAATGTGGAGGTCACTGTTAAAGGGGAGGGCACTGTGGAGGTCACTGATAAAGGGACGGTCACTGTTAAAGGGACAGGCATTGTGGAGTTCACTGTTAAAGGGACGGACACTGTGGCGGTCACTATTAAAGGGGCGGACAGTGTGGAGGTCACTGTTAAAGGGGCGGTCACTGTTAAAGGGGCGGGCACTGTGGAGGTCACTGTTTAAGGGGCAGCCACTAAGAATGTCACTGTTAAAAGGGTGGTCAATGTTAAAGGGGCAGGCACTGTGGAGGTCAATGTTAAAGGGGTGGGTACTGTTAAAGGGGCGGGCAGTGTGGAGGTCACTGTTAAAGGGGCAGGCAGTGTGGAGGTCACTGTTAAAGGGGCAGGCAGTGTGGAGGTCACTGTTAAAGGGGCAGGCACTGTCAAAGTCACTGTTAAAGGGGCAAACACTGCGAAGGTCACTGTTAAAGGGGCAGCCACTATGAAGGTCACTGTTAAAGGGGTGGTCAATGTTAAATAGGTGGGCACTGTTAACCACTTCAGCCCCCCTAGCTTAAACCCCCTTAATGACCAGGCCACTTTTTACAATTCTGCACTACACTACTTTTCACGGCAGTATAAATATCCCACATGTGACCCCATTTTGGAAAGAAGACAACCAAGATATTCCGTGAGGGGCATGGCGAGTTCATCGAATTTTTTTTTTTGGCACAAGTTAGCGGAAATTGATTTTTTTTTTGTTTTTCTCACAAAATCTCCCTTTCCGCTAAATTGGGACAAAAAGCTCCATCTTTCATGGACTCAATATGTCCCTCAGCGAATACCTTGGGGGGTCTAGTTTTGGAAAAATGGGGTTATTTGTGGGGTGTGTTTACTTTTCTTGCATTTTGTGCGGGGCAAAATTGTGAGCAACCCTGTAAAGCCTAAAGGTACTCGTTGGACTTTCAGCCCCTTTACGCACCTAGGCTGCACAAAAGTGTCACACATGTGGTATCGCCGTACTCAGGAGAAGTAGGGCAATGTGTTTTGGGGTGTATTTTTACATATACCCATGCTGGGTAAGAGAAATATCTCAGTAAATTGACAACTTTGTATAAAAAAAAAAAAAAAATGTCATTTACAGAGATATTTCTCACACACAGTATGGGTATATGTAAAAATACACCCCAAAACACATTGCCCTACTTCTCCTGAGTACGGCGATACTACATGTGTGACACCTTTTTGCAGCCTAGGTGCGCAAAGGGGCCCAAATTCCAATGAGTACCTTTTAGGGGGGCATTTTTGGGCATTTGGATTCCAGACTTCTTCTCACGCTTTAGGGCCCCTAAAATGCTAGGGCAGTATAAATACCCCACATGTGACCCCATTTTGGAAAGAAGACACCCCAAGGTATTCCGTGAGGGGCATGGCGAGTTCCTAGAATATTTTTTTTTGGGCACAAGTTAGCGGAAAATGATTTGGTAAGAGAAAAAAAAAAACTTGTGCCAAAAAAAAAAATATTCTAGGAACTCACCGTGCCCCTCACGGAATACCTTGGGGTGTCTTCTTTCCAAAATGGGGTCACTTAAGGGGTATTTATACTGTCCTTGCATTTTAGGGGCCCTAAAGCGTGAGAAGTCTGGAATATAAATGTCTAAAAAATTTTACGCATTTGGATTCCGTGAGGGGTATGGTGAGTTCATGTGAGATTTTATTTTTTGTCACAAGTTAGTGGAATATGAGACTTTGTAAGGAAAAAAAACATTTCTGCTAACTTGTGGCAAACAAAATAAATCTATGAACTCGCCATGCCCCTCAAAAGTGATTTTTTATAGCGCAGCAGCGATTTTACGGTGTTTTTGCAGTGATCAGAAAAAAAATATTTCTATCACTGCGGTGGGGCGGACTGAACGCAAGTGTGCTCACAAGATCAGTCCTGATCGGGCTAACACTGCGTTTTTTTGTAGAGCCTATAGAACATGTCCTATTCTTGCCCGCAATTGCGGACAAAAAAAGGCAGTGTGTGGATCTGCAAAATGCGGAAAGCACATTGCCGGTGTCCGTGTTTTGCAGATCCGCTGCGTCTGTGTTTTGCGGATCCACGGATCTGCGTATCCGCAAAACACATACGGACGTCTGAATGGAGCCTTACAGGGGGGTGATCAATGACAGGGGGGTGATCAGGGGTTAATAAGGGGTTAATAAGTGACAGGGGAGGGGGTGTAGTGTAGTGTGGTGCTTGGTGCAACTTATTACAGAGCTGCCTGTGTCCTCTGGGCGTCGATCCAAGCAAAAGGGACCACCAGAGGACCAGGTAGCAGGTATATCAGACGCTGTTAACAAAACAGCGTCTGATATACCTTTCAAGGGTTTAAAAAAAATCGCATCTACAGCCTGCCAGTGAATGATCGCCGCTGGCAGGCTGTAGATCCACTGGTTTACCTTGCGATCCTGTGAACGCGCGCTCCTGTGTGCGCGCATTCACAGGCAATCTTGCCTTTCGCGAGAGGACGCATCGACGCGTCCAGGAGGAACAACAGGGCCGCCACCAGGACGCAATCCTGCGTGCGGCGGTCCTGAAAAGGTTAAAGGGGTGGACATTGTCAAGGTCACTGTTAAGGGGCGGGCACTGTGGAGGTCATTATTAAAGGGGCGTGCACTGTGGAAGTCACTGTTAAAGGAGCGGGCACTGTGAAGGTCCTTATTAAAGGGGCAGACACATTGAAGATCACTATTAAGGGGGTGGTTAATGTTAAAGGGGTGGGCACTGTGGAAGTCACTGTTAAAGGGGCGGGCACTGTGGAGGTCACTGTTAAAGGGGTGGTCAATGTTAAAGGGGCGGGCACTGTTAAAGTGGCAGGCACTTTGGAGATCACTGTTAAAGGGGTGGTCAATGTTAAAGGGGTGGGCACTGTGGAGATCACTGTTAAAGAGGCGGGCACTGTTAAAGGGGCGGGCACTGTGGAGGTCATTGTTAAAGGGGCGGACACTGTGGAGTTCACTGTTAAAGGGGCGGGCACTGAAGAGGTCACTGTTAAAGGGGGGAACACTGTGGAGGACACTATTAATGGGGCAGGCACTGTACAGGTCACTGTTAAAGGGGCAGAAAGAAGGTTCTGCTTTGGTGCAAAATCACTGGTGGAGACGGTCTTAATATATATAAAAAAAAAATTTATTGAAACAACACGTTTCGGAGATTAAAACTTTCCCTTTATCAGGTTTCACAATAATAGAGTTATTACAATACATAGGTATACATTTATAGATAAAATACACAAAAAAAAAGCCAAAAAGAAGCAGCTGGGGGCCGCCCCCTGGGGGAGGGGCCACCTCAGGTGTCATCCAAAAGGCAGGATCGATTTTGTGAGTAAAATAGCTATTGCCAGTGTGGAGTGGGTTCAGTTATTTAAAAATCACGTGATAGCAAGATGAGTGGTCAAGTGACCTGAATGTTAATGACGTAAATCGGAGGGCACTGAGAAGAAATCCTCCAGTGGCTGGCACCCTCCCATGTTAGAGGGCAGGAGAGGAGCCAGCCACCTCGGGATGGCGCATGCGCATTTGTCGATCAGACACTGGTGGCATCGGTGGGTGAGTGCACCTACAGGTGACGTGGTGGTCATGTGATCGCAACATTGCGGTCACGTGACTCGTCTTAGGAACGGAGATGCCAATATGGTTGCGAGCCCCAGATCTGGAAGATCAGGCTCTGGAGTGGCTTTACCATAATTACCTAGGACTTAGCTTGATATTGCAGATACATAAATACACAGCATAAAATGGTATGAATTGAATATTAGTACTAAAACAAACCTTTAGAAAACATAAAACATTAAATAACTAAGATTATAATCGCATTATAGATAAAACCGAAGTTAGAAGATAAAAAATAAATAAAATAAAATATAAAAATTGTTCTTAGTATCTTACCGTATTTTGCACTCCTACCTTTTTTTCTAGAAGGGATTGGCCTATAGGGGGCACATAAAGGGGTATTTTGTGCACCATTTCAAGTTGTTCTACATCAGTGATGATACTAGATAATAGTAGGGGTTGTAGCGTATATGAGTAGGAACATAGCATATGCCCCGCTCCTACTGTATAGTTATTTCCAATCGTGAGTGTAATGGAGAATAGAGGGTATCGGGTATTTTGGCTTCATAAATTAATTTCAAAGGCCTCATTCAGACTGTAGGGGTTGAGGGTATTTAGTTTAAAAATCCAATACATCTCGCGACGTCTGATGTACTGGATGTCGTTTTGGAGATGAATCGGGATTTGTTCGATTGGTGTCACAAAAAAGCCAACAGAACTGCCCTCATGATGTTCGGCCACATGTCTAGACACGCTTTTTTTTTATATTTATTCTTAATATTAGATCGATGTTTGTTGAATCTGTTGCGCAATGTCTGGACAGTGCGACCTACGTATTGCAAATGACACGGGCATTCAAGTAGGTATATAACGTGAGTAGAATTACAGTTTAGATGGTGTGAAATTAGGAAGGATTCACCAGTAGTTCGGCTATGAAAGGATGATCTTTGCTGAATAATAGTGCAGCACAAGCATTTTTGGTGACCGCATTTAAAACTGCCTTTAGGGGCCCTGGTACCCTGGTCATTAGCAGGGTTTTTGGCCGATCTTAATTTGCTAGGTGCCAGAATATTTTTCAATGTTTTTTCTCTTCTGTAAGTAAGAGGACCTCCAGGCCCTGGGATGATCTGACTGAGCACAGGATCCCTTTTTAGGATATGCCAATGTTTCCCCAAGGCAGTTTTTATAGCACTATGATCCTGATGTTGTGACAAAATTGTAGCAATAGGAACTAATATCAGTATTTTCCCTTTGTTTTTGTGCTGGAGCGAGACATTCTGATTGTGTGAGTCCTGCTGCTTTTTCCCTAGCGCCCATAATGATGTTTCTTGGGTACCCTTTCTGATTAAATCTGGTTGTTAGAGTGTCACATTGTTCCATGAAGTCTGTGTCGAGTGTACAATTTTGCCGAAGTCATTTGAATTGACTTAATGGAACATTCAACTTCCATTTTCTATAGTGTGTGCTATCAAAAAATCCAGGTAGCTATAGCTATCAACCTTTTAATAAAAGGTGTATGTCTTAATTTCATTATTTTGAGTGGAAATCTCTAGGTCCAGGAATTCTATTTTCTTGCTATTATATGCCCCTGTGAATGAGATGCCCTAGTTGTTGGTGTTGAGATGGGAAATAAAATCCTCTATTGTTGCTTGGTCGCCTTTCCAAATAAAAATGAAGGCGTCGATGTATCTTCTGAAGTAAATAATGTTTTTGGACCAGAATTTTGTTTTGTATATGAAGGTTTCATCGAAGACTCCCATGAAAAGATTGGCGAAACTTGGGGAGAAGCGCGTCCTCATCGCGGTCCCCCGCAGCTCTGTTGGCTTTTTTGTGACACCAATCGAACAAATCCCAATTGATCTTCAAAACGACATCCAGTACATCAGACGTCACGAGATGTATTGGATTTTTAAACTAAATAGCCTCAACCCCTACGGTCTGAATGAGGCCTTTGAAATTAATTTATAAAGCCAAAATACCCGATACCCTCTATTCTCCATTACTATGCAGTAGAAAATAACTATACAGTAGGAGCGGGGCATCTGTTTTGTTCCCACTCATATACGCTACACTCCCTACTATTATCTAGTATCATCACTGATGTACAACAACTTGAAACGGTGCACAAAATACCCCTTTATGTGCCCCCCTATAGGCCAATCCCTTCTAGAGAAAAAAGTAGGAGTGCAAAATAAGATACTAAGAACAATTTTTATATTTTATTTTATTTATTTTTTATCTTCTAACTTCGGTTTTATCCATATTATCAATGCAATTATAATCTTAGTTATTTAATGTTTTATTTTTTCTAAAGGTTCAATTTAGTACTAATATTCGATTCATACCATTTTATTGTCACACCTTGCCCTGTGAATGTGCGGAGATCTGTCAGACTGGCTGCACATGTCTGACTCCTCTCTTTGTTTTGGTTTGGGTTTGAGCTCGATCCACCTTCCCTCAGGTGTACTGGGTTGATTGTTAGCAAGGCTATTTATTCCTCCTTCCCCCAGTGGCCTGTGCGGGTTATAGTTCATTTCTGTGGGCTTTGGATGTGTTGTGGATCGTCTGCTCCAGCTAAGCTCATCTCAGCTCAAGATAAGTGTCATGGAACCATGAACCAGACGTACAACAAGAGATAAGTGGAAAATAGAAGGTTTTATTGAAGAGCCGTAAGCAGAGTCCAAACGGATGGCTAAACCGAAGCAGGGTCTTGCGGAGACAGAGGTCAGGAACCAGAAGGGTAGTCAGACGAAGCCAGGAACAGGAACCAACGGGGTAGTCAGACGAAGCCGGAATCAGGAACCAACGGGGTAGTCAGACGAAGCCGGAATCAGGAACCAACGGGGTAGTCAGACGAGGCCAGGATCAGGAACCAGAAGCAGCAGCAGTCTTGGAAGGATGTGAACACAGGAGGACCAAGCAAGGAACTGAAGCCACAGACCTCCTATATATGTGAGCTAGGCATCCAGCTCCTCCCAGTGGGAAGGAGGAGCCGCAGGGTGGGAGGCTACAAGAAAACCCAGAAACCAAGATGGCCGCCAGCACATGTCAAACGAAGGGAACAGCAAGGAGGTAAGACCATGACAGTACCTCCCCCTCAAGGGCCCCTCCTCCGCGGAGTAAGGAACGGTTTCTGAGGGAAGCGTGCGTGGAAGGCTCGGAGCAAGACAGGAGCATGGACATCTGCGGAGGGAACCCAGGAACGCTCCTCTGGACCATAACCACGCCAATGGACCAAAAACTGCACCCGGCCGCGGACCAGGCGTGAGTCCAGGATATTGCTCACCTCATACTCCTCACGATTGCCCACTTGGACCGGACGAGGCCGAGGAATCGAGGAAGTGAAACGATTACACACCAGTGGCTTCAACAGGGAGACATGAAACACGTTGGAGATCCGCATGCCAGGAGGAAGCGCAAGGGCATAGGCTACCGGGTTTACCCTGCGAAGCACTCGGAAGGGACCAACAAAGCGAGGCGCCAGCTTGGGAGTGGGCACTCGAAGGTTGAGGTTGCGGGTGGACAACCATACGCGGTCTCCGACCTGGTAGGAAGGAGCGGGCGCTCGTCTGCGATCAGCCTGGAGTTTCTGGCGCTGCGCAGAGACCTCAAGGGACCTCTGGATCTGTACCCAAGAAGCACGTAGGACGGAAAGGTGATCCTCCACAGCCGGAATATCCTGGGGAGAGAATACCTCCGGTAACACGGCAGGTTGGAACCCATAATTGGCCATGAAGGGAGACGTCCCAGAGGAAGAGTTCACCGCCGTGTTCCTGGCAAACTCAGCCCAAGGCAGGAGGTCAACCCAATTGTCTTGGTGATCGGAGACATAGCAACGAAGGAATTGCTCCAAGGCCTGATTGGATCGTTCTGCGGCCCCATTGGACTGAGGGTGGTAGGCCGAGGAGAAAGAGAGATGAATCCCCAACTGGGAGCAAAAGGCGCGCCAGAACCTGGACACAAACTGACTCCCCCGATCCGACACAATCTCCTTGGGCAAACCGTGCAACCGGAAGACCTCCCTGGCAAAAATCGAGGCCAACTCTTGTGCAGAGGGTAACTTCTTGAGAGGAACACAGTGGCACATTTTGGAAAACCGATCCACAATCATGAGAATGACCGTATGGCCTCGGGATGCAGGGAGGTCCACAATGAAATCCATCCCCAGGTGTGACCATGGACGCTCCCCGGTGGCTATGGGTTGCAAAAGGCCCAACGGAAGGTGCCGAGGGGACTTACTCTGGGCACAAACGGAGCATGCCGCTACATATGCGGCGATGTCGGAACGTAGAGAAGGCCACCAGAACAGACGTGAAACCGCCCAGGACAGCTGATTCTTTCCAGGGTGCCCCGCGGCCTTGGAGTTATGGTAGGTTCGCAACAACCGAGTGCGCAACTCCTCAGGCACAAAACATCTGCCGTTGGGTCTCCCAGAGGGAGCACCAGATTGAGCCGCCAAAATCTGCTCACCCAGAGGAGAAGTCAGGCTGGTGCGAATAGCGGCCAGGATCTGATTCGGGGGTATGACCGTAGTCGGAATCGACTCCTCCCCGGACAGCTCGGAGTACTGCCGTGATAAGGCATCCGCTCTGATGTTCTTGGAGCCGGGTAGGTAGGAGACCACGTAATTAAAACGTGACAAGAACAGAGCCCATCTGGCCTGACGTGGTGTCAATCTCTTGGCCTCAGAGAGGTAGGTCAGATTCTTGTGGTCCGTCAGGATGAGAACCGGAACCACCGAGCCCTCGAGCAAGTGCCTCCATTCTTTAAGGGCCTGCACGATGGCCAATAACTCCCTGTCACCAATCTGATAGTTGCACTCCGCGGAAGACAGTTTCCGGGAGTAAAACCCACAAGGAAGCAGAGGACCCTCTGGTGTTCTACGCTGAGACAGGAGGGCGCCTACTCCCGTCTCAGACGCGTCCACCTCGAGGACAAAAGGCAACCCAGGGTTGGGATGCGACAGAATCGGAGCCGACACAAAGGCGGACTTTAGAGCCTCAAAAGCTCGGATGGCCTCGAGCGGCCAGACCTGAGGATTACTGCCCTTCCTGGTCAGATCCGTGAGAGGCTTGGCTAGCATGGAAAAGTCCCTGATGAACTTCCGATAATAATTGGCGAAGCCCAAAAAGCGCTGCAGGGCACGAAGCCCACTGGGCTGGGGCCACTGTAAGACAGCCGAAACCTTCTCAGGATCCATGGAGAACCCCTCAGCGGAAATGATGTAACCTAAGAAGGTTACCTGGGATCGGTGAAATTCGCATTTCTCAAGCTTACCGAACAGCTTGTTCTCTCGTAACCGTTGCAACACTCGTCTGACATCCATAATGTGGGCCTCCATGGATGCAGAATATACCAAGATGTCATCCAAATAGACCACCACACACTGCTGCAACAGGTCACGGAAAACATCGTTGATGAATTCCTGGAAGACTGCGGGCGCATTGCACAACCCAAAGGGCATAACCAAGGATTCATAATGACCGGTCCTGGTGTTAAACGCGGTCTTCCACTCATCGCCCGCCTTGATCCTTACCAGGTTATATGCCGCCCTCAGGTCGAGTTTGGTAAAGACCGTGGCCCCTTTGAGGCGATCGAACAGCTCGGAAATCAAGGGTATCGGGTAAGCGTTCTTGATCGTGATGCGATTGAGACCCCTGTAATCGATGCAAGGCCTCAACTCGCCGCCCTTCTTTTTCACAAAGAAAAATCCAGCCCCTGCCGGGGACGAGGATTTGCGAATGTGTCCGCGTGAAAGCGCCTCCCTCACGTACTCCTCCATGGCCTCATTCTCCGCTACCGACAGTGGATAGACTTTGCCACGAGGAGGAACGGCACCGGATTGTAACTCTATGGCACAATCGTATGGGCGGTGCGGAGGTAGGGCAACCGCGCGCACCTTATCGAATACATCCCGGTACTCTTCGTATTCAGGAGGCAACAGAGAGTCCGAGGAAGTACACAGCAACTTGACAGGCCCATGGATGCAACTAGCCCCACACTGCGGTGACCACGAGAGGATCTCGACCGATCTCCAATCGAAAGTCGGATTATGCTTCTGGAGCCAGGGGTACCCCAAGACCACCGAGTAGTGTGGAGACGAAATAACCTGGAGACAGACCGACTCTCTGTGAACGGCACCAATGGCTATCCCCACTGGAAGGGTCTCATGAGTCACGTGTGGCGGCAGAAGGGGTCTGCCGTCTATCGCCTCAAGAGCCAGTGGGGAACCTCGAGGCTGCAGAGGAATGGAATTGGCGGCAACGAACACTCTATCAATGAACAAACCACCAGCACCAGAGTCCACCAACGCCTGGGTCGTCACCGAGCCCCCGACCCAGGAGAGGACAACCGTGATCAGTGGTTTGTCAACACGGGAAACCGGGGACGAGGAGACTCCACCCAAGATCTGCCCCCGACAGGACCTCAGGTGCGAGCGTTCTCCCGGACGGTTCGGACATGCCAACCGAAAATGCCCACCGAGACCACAGTACATGCATCGGCCCTCGCGTCTCCGGAGTACCCTCTCCCCCTCAGACAGGCGAGCAAACCCCCGCTGCATGGGTTCACCCCCAGACAAGTCATCCCCAGGAGGCGTGGGAGGAGAGGGAGGCACGGGTGGGACAGCAAACGTAGGCGCCAATCTGTTAGGAGACCTCCGCAGGCTCTCCTTAAAGGAAGGTCTCTCCCTGAGTCTGGTGTCAATCAAAATCAGGAAAGAAATAAGAGACTCGAGCTCCACTGGTAGGTCCTTAGCTGCAACCTCATCCTTCAAGGCATCCGAGAGACCATGAGAGAAAGCAGCGACCAGAGCCTCATTATTCCAGCCCACCTCTGCTGCCAGGGTACGAAACTCAATGGCGTATTCAGCTACGGATCGTGAACCCTGTCTGATGGACATAAGGAGCTTCGCAGCAGAGGCAGCACGAGCCGGCACATCGAATACCTTCCGAAGAGAAGCAACAAAACCGGAAAACTCGGCAACCACCGGATTGTTGTTCTCCCATAAAGGGCTGGCCCAGGCCAAGGCCTTGTCCGAGAGCAGCGAGATCAAGAAGCCCACCCTTGATCTCTCAGTAGGAAAGGCATGTGGCAGCAACTCGAAGTAAATGCCCACCTGGTTAAGGAAACCTCGGCACTGAGTTGGCTCTCCCCCAAAGCGCTGTGGAAGGGGGGCAGAACCGGTCATACCCTGAAACACCACAGGCGCAGCAACAGGTGTCAGGGTAGACTCTGGCGCAACAACCGGAGCGGCAGTAGGAGCGGGCCCAGGAGCGACAACCGACCCATCGGCAACGGAAGCTAAATGAGCCGTGCGTTCAAGCAGGGTTTGCAACGCCACAGCGAACCGACCCAACAGGTGATCCTGCTGATCAAGTCTGGCAACCAGCGTAGGTAGCGAGGGTGGCCCTGTACCGTCAGAATTCATGGCTTGGTCCTAATGTCATGGAACCATGAACCAGACGTACAACAAGAGATAAGTGGAAAATAGAAGGTTTTATTGAAGAGCCGTAAGCAGAGTCCAAACGGATGGCTAAACCGAAGCAGGGTCTTGCGGAGACAGAGGTCAGGAACCAGAAGGGTAGTCAGACGAAGCCAGGAACAGGAACCAACGGGGTAGTCAGACGAAGCCGGAATCAGGAACCAACGGGGTAGTCAGACGAAGCCGGAATCAGGAACCAACGGGGTAGTCAGACGAGGCCAGGATCAGGAACCAGAAGCAGCAGCAGTCTTGGAAGCATGTGAACACAGGAGGACCAAGCAAGGAACTGAAGCCACAGACCTCCTATATATGTGAGCTAGGCATCCAGCTCCTCCCAGTGGGAAGGAGGAGCCGCAGGGTGGGAGGCTACAAGAAAACCCAGAAACCAAGATGGCCGCCAGCACATGTCAAACGAAGGGAACAGCAAGGAGGTAAGACCATGACAATAAGTCCTCTCTGTTTCTTCTCTTTGTGTCTTTTATCTAGGCCTCTAGGGAGACGCTTGCTTCCTCCTGTTTGAAGAAGCAGGTCGCCCCTTCCCTTTTCCCTACTTCTCAGGGTTTTCCCAGGGTGTATAGGCTTAGGCACGAGGGCATGTGCATATCCACCATTAGGGTATGCACATGTGCACAGCAGTATAGGGAAAGCCTTAGGGATTGCTAGGAGGTGATCCTTTTCTCCCTAGCTTTTGGGCCTAGTCATTTGTTCTGTTTGTTTTCCCTGTGTTTGGTTATTTCCCTGCTCACCTAACTACCGTGACATTAAAACCCGCCCTAAAACTGTCATTTCCCTGCTGTTTGCGAAATGGAGGCTCTAGATGCTTTGGTTGATCGCATAAAGGGATTATCGCTGGAGGTTGCTGACCTCCGCAGTTCTGTTGCACAGTGTCAGAATGCTCTGGCATCTGGCACCGTTGGAGGAAATCAGGTCTGCTTTGAGCCTAAAGTCGCTCTCCCTGATAGGTTCTCAGGGGGTGGTGATGACTTTATTCGGTTCAGGGAGTCCTGCAAGTTGTATTTTCGTCTGAGGCCAATTTCATCTGGTGACAAGAACCAAAGAGTGGGGATCATTATATCTCTGCTCAAAGGGGACGCGCAAACCTGGGCTTTTTCTCTGTTGACCGATTCACCACCCCTCCGGTTGGTGGATGAATTTTTCAGAGCCTTGGGCTTGATTTATGATGACCCAGACTGGGTCTCTATGGCTGAATCTAAGCTGCGTAGTTTGCTACAGGGAGAACGTACTGCAGAGTCATATTGTGCAGAATTTAGAAGATGGGCAACTGACTCGGGGTGGAATGATCCTGCACTCCGGAGTCAGTTTTGTCAGGGGCTATCTGAGAGGTTGAAAGATGCCCTTGCTCTGATTCATTGGAGACGGCCATGTCTTTGGCAGTGCGGCTTCATAGACGTCTTAGAGAGAGGTATAAGATTCCTCTCGAGCGGGGGGGCTCCCGTCTGAAAGTGGATCCGTCCCACCTATCCTCCGGGGAAATATGACATTTGAATCTGGGGCAGGAGAGGAGCCTATGCAGTTGAGCCAGGTATCCTTTCGCTCAGGTGATAGGGATTTTAGAAAGCTAAATAAGCTATGTTACTACTGTGGTAAAGAAGGTCATTTTGTTTATGTGTGTCCTTTTGTTAAACCTCAAAACGGTAATGAAAAACTACGGTGGTATTCACATAAAGAGAAAGAAAAAACTTCCCTGACTCTTGGTAGTGTGAATGGGGTGTCTGAGCAAGCAAATATGCATTCTCCCTGCAATACTAATTTTTTTCTGCCTGCCATGGTGGCGCTAGACTCAGGAAATTTTGATTTTGAGGTTGACAGAGGTGCGGGGGTAAACCTTATTGACTTTAATTTTTTCCAAAAACTTGGTTTTAGAACTAGCACATTAGAAAAGGTAATGCCAGTGTTCGCTATTGATTCCTCCCCTCTCTCACAAAAGAGTATTACTCATATCATTCATGGCATTCAGTTAAGGGTGGGTGATTCACAAGTTGAGTCCATTTCTTGTTTTGTTATGAGGGGCTTGCCTGCTCCGATGGTTCTAGGTTTACCATGGTTGATAAAGCATAACCCTACTATTGACTGGCAAACAAGACAAATCAGTAGCTGGAGTGAATTTTGTACGGACAACTGTCTGCTCTTCTATCACAGGGGTGTCAACTATGGTCCTACCTCAGTTTCTCTCAGATTTTGTGGACGTATTCTTGTAGGGTGGAGCTCAGGAGCTGCCCCCCCATTGAGAATATGATTGTCCGGTCAATCTCATCCCTGGAGCTAGACTGCCAAAATCTCTGCTATATAACTTTCCCAACCCGAAAGACAGGCTATGCAGAAGTATATTGCTGAGAGATTGGCAAAGGGACATATTAGGCCATCTAAGTCCGCTGTGGCCGCCGGCTTCTTTTTCGTAAAAAAAGAGAGACGGATCACATAGACCGTGTTTAGATTTCCAAGAATTGAATCTCATTACGGTCTGTGATCCGTATCCCCTTCCTTTGATTTCTGATCTATTTGATCAAATTGTCAGAGCCAAGGTGTTCTCCAAGTTGGATTTAAGAGAAGCTTATAATTTAATTAGAATAAAGGAAGGAGATGAGTGGAAAACTGCCTTCAATACACCCGAAGGTCATTTTCAGAATCTTGTCATGCCCTTTGGTTTAACTAATCCTCCAGCGGTCTTTCAGCGATTTGTAAATAATATTTTCCATCATTTAGTGGGAAGGTTTATTGTCATTTACCTTGATGACATATTAATTTAATCACCTGATTTGGAGACCCATCAGGATCACGTGAGACAGGTGTTGTCGATCCGTCGGGAGAATAAATTGTATGCAAAATTGGAAAAGTGTGTATTTGCTGTCCAGGAGCTACCATTTTTGGGATACCTGCTTTCTGACTGGTTTTCGTATAGATCCCGAAAAGGACCGGGCGGTACTGGAATGGGACCGGCCTGAAAATCAGAAAGCTCTGATGCTGTTTTTGGGTTTTACCAATTACTACAGAAAATGAATCTTGAATTATTCCACCATTTTAAAAATTTGACAGATATGACTAAAAAAGGTGCTGACTTCTCTGTCTGGTCGGATGAGGCATTACAAGCCTTTTCTGCTATTAAGAAATGTTTTGCGTCTGCTCCCATTCTGATGCAACCTGATGTGTCTCAACCGTTCGTCGTGGAGGTTGATGCATCAGAAGTGGGGATCGGAGCAGTTCTGTCGCAGGGTTTATCCCCTAGCAAATGGCATCCGTGTGCTTTTTTCTCCCAAAAACTCTCCACCGCTGAAATAAATTATGATGTAGGAGATTACTGTCCATTAAATTGGCCTTTGAAGAATGGCATCACTTGTTAGAAGGGGCTACTCATCCTATTACGGTATATACTGACCACAAGAATTTGGCTTACCTGCAGTCTGCTAAGTGCCTGAATCCTAGACCGGCTAAGTGGTCACTGTTTTTTACTAGGTTCAATTTTGTGGTCACCTTTTGCCCTGAGGTTAAAAATGTCAAGGGAAATGCGTTGTCACATAGTTTTCCTGGGGGGAGTGATTTGGAGGATCCCTCTCGGATTTTGGCTGATGGGGTGGTGGTTTCCGCTCTGTACCCCGAGTTGGAGATGGAGGTGTTGGGGACCGAGAAGGAGGCTCCTGATTCTTGTCCTCCAGACAAGTTGTTTGTTCCTGCTGAACTGCGATACAAGGTGTTCAAGGAACATAATGATACAGTCCTTGTGGGACATCCTGGAAGCAAATCCACCATAGATCTTATTTTCCAGAGATTCTGGTGGCCAGGGTTGTGCAAGGGTGTGGAGGGTTATGTGGCAGCTTGTGAGACCTGTGCACGTGCAAAGGTGGCTCACACTCGGCCTTCAGGATCCCCATCCCGTCTCTTCCTTGGACGCATTTGTCCATGGACTTTATTACCGATTTACAGAGTTCCTCAGGGAAAACTGTGATTGTGGTGGTAGTGGACCACTTCAGTAAGATGGCCCACTTTGTGCCATTACCTAGTTTGCCCAATGCCAAAATTATCGGTCAGATTTTTATCCATAACATTGTAAAACTATATGGCATTACCTCTGATGTGGTGTCTTATAGGGGGACACAATTTGTTTCCAGGTTTTGGAGGGCGTTCTTCTCTCGTCTGAGAATTCAACTGTCTTTCTCTTCGGCTTTTCATCCCTAGTCGAATGGTCAGATAGAGCACACTAACCAAAACCTAGAGACCTATTTGAGGTGTTTTGTTGCCGAGAACCAGGATGACTGGTCCTCATTCTTGTCTCTAGCCAAATTTGCCTTGACTAATAAGTTACCATTTTTTGGCACATATGGTTGTCACCCACAGTTTGGTACTTTTTCTGGGACTGGATGTTCTGGAATGCCAGAAGAGGAGAGATTCTCTTCCGCCTTGTCATCTATCTGGCGGAAGATCCAAGTTAATTTGGAAAAGATGGGTGAAAGATATAAACGGATGGGTGACTGGAGACGTATGACTGGTCCGGACCTGTGTGTTGGTGATTCGGTGTGGTTGTCCACTAGAAACATTAAGCTCAAGGTACCATTTTGGAAACTGGGTCCAAGATTTATTGGCCCTTACAAAGTCTCTGCTGTGGTCAACCCGGTGGCGTTTCGTCTGGATCTTTCGCAGACCTGGAAGATACATAATGTGTTTCACAGGTCTTTACTGAAGAAATATATGGAACCTGTGGAACCATCTCCATTGCCACCTCCCCCTGTCCTGGTGGATGGCAATTTAAAGTTTGATATATCTAGGATTCTCGACTCACAAGTTCTTCGGGGTTCCCTCCAGTACCTAGTGCACTGGAAGGGGTACAGTCCTGAGGAAAGAATGTAGATTAGGGCTTCTGATGTTAGTACTAGCCGCCTGGTGAGGGCCTTTCACAGGGCACACCGGGATAAAGTTGGTCCGGGGGTCCGGAGGTCACCCGTAGAAGGGGGGTACTGTCACGCCTTGCCCTGTGAATGTGCGGAGATCTGTCAGACTGGCTGCACATGTCTGACTCCTCTCTTTGTTTTGGTTTAGGTTTGAGCTGGATCCACCTTCCCTCAGGTGTACTGGGTTGATTGTTAGCGAGGCTATTTATTCCATCACAAAACCGCTGAGCAATGGCAGTCAAATATTGGCGGGTTATAATGTCACAGCGGACAGGATATAAGATACACAGATAAATAAACCAACAAGTATCTAGGCAAGAAGCTGGGGATAAGGTCACCTCCTAGAAAATCCCTAACAGCTCTCCCTATACTGCTATGCCCACATTCAGACCCTTAAGGTGGGAATAATGTGTCCTCGTGCCTGGGGTGAAAATACCCTAGAATCCCTGACATGGTGAAAGGGGAATAGGGGCAGCCTGTTCCCTCAGAACCTGGAGGGGACAGGCGTAACTCAAACAGCCTAGACAGCAAACAACAAGAAATCAGAAACCAACTTATATTATCTGAGCAGGAACAGCCAAACCTTCCTTCCTTGCTTCCAAAGCCAGACAGAAGCTATAACCCGTACGTAACACTGGGAGTGAGAGTAATTTAAACCAACAACACCACCCAGTGCACCTGAAGGGAGGCGGATCTAGCATGACTCCAAAACAAAACAAAAAACGAAACACGTGCTGCTAATCTGGCAGACCTCCGCACATAGTCAGAGCAGGGCATGACACATTCAGGTCACGTGACCACTCATCTTGCGGTCACGTGACGGACGTGTTTATGAACATAAAGAAAGACATGTATTTTATTGTCTATAATGCTCGCTTTTAACCAAACATGAATGTGACAATGTATTTATGAATAACTGAACCCACTCCACACTGGCACTAGCGATTTTACTCACAGGATCGATCCGTCTTTTTGGCGTTTTTTTGTGTGTCTTTTATTTATAAATGCATATCTATGTATTATATTTACTGTATTATTGTAGAACCTGATGAAGGGGAAGTTTTAATCCCCGAAACGCGTTAGTTCAATTAAAAAGAAGAATTCATATATTAAGACCGGGTCCACCGGTGATTTTGTGCCAAAGCAGAACCTACTTTCGACTACAAGAATCCCTTGGGGGACTGGACATCCTATCCAAAAGACAACTCAATCTGTGGCTGCAGTCCCGGCTTAAAGGTCTAAAATCTATACAAGTTCACAGTAGGGTTGTGCCTATATTAGCACAGCCCCATAAAGTGAGCCTCCAAGTTCCTCACTTCCTTCTTTTATTTGTATAAACATACTACCCTATTGTGCGCCCCTCTCTCTCCTTCTCTTTATTCCCCCAAATCCTTTGAGGGGGATTTAGATTCGTCCACTACCTAAAACTGTTAAAGGGGCGGACACTGTGGAGGTCACTGTTACTGGGGCGGACACTGCAGAGGTCACTATTATAGGGGTGGGCACTGTGGAGGTCACTGTCAGGTTTTCGTATAGACCCCGAAAAGGTCCGGGCTGTACTGGAATGGGACCGTCCTCAGAATCAGAAAGCTCTGTTGTGGTTTTTGGGTTTTACCAATTACTACAGAAAATTCATCTTGAATTATTGCACCATTGTAAAACCTTTGACAGATATGACTAAAAATGGCGATGACATCTCTGTCTGGTTGGATGAAGCATTACAGGCCTTTTCTGCTATTAAGAAATGTTTTGCGTCTGCTCCCATTCTGATGCAACCTGATGTGTCTCAACCGTTCGTCGTGGAGGTTGATGCATCAGAAGTGGGGGTCAGAGCAGTTCTGACCATCCTAGACAGGCTAGGTGGTCACTGTTTTATACTAGGTTCAATTTTGTAGTCACCTTTCACCCTGGGGTTAAAAACATCAATGCAGATGCGTTGTCACGTAGTTTTCCTGGGGGGAGTGATTCTGAGGATACCGCTCCGATTTTGGCTGATGGGGTGGTGGTTTCCGCTCTGTACCCCGAGTTGGTGATGGAGGTGTTGGGGGCCCAGGAGGAGACTCCTGATTCTTGTCCTCCAGACAAGTTGTTTGTTCCTGCTGAACTGCGATACAAGGTATTCAAGGAACATCATGATACGGTCCTTTCGGGACATCCTGGAAGCAAATCCACCATAGATCTTATTTTCCGGAGATTCTGGTGGTCAGGATTGTGCAAGGGTGCGGAGGGTTATGTGGTGTGGCAGCTTGTGAGACATGTGCACGTGCAAAGGTAGCTCACACTCGGCTTTCAGGATCCTTTCTTCTTTTGTCCATCTCGTCTCTTCCTTGGACACATTTGTACATGGACTTTATTACCGATTTATCGAGTTCCTCTGGGAAAACTGTGATTGTGGTGGTAGTGTACTGCTTCAGTAAGAAGGCCCACTTTGTACCGTTACCTAGCTTGCCCAATGCCAAAATTCTCGCTCAGGTTTTTATCCATAACATTGTAAAACTACATGGCATTACCTCTGATGTGGTTTTGGAGGGCGTTCTGCTCTCGTCTGGGTATTCAACTGTCTTTCTCTTCAGCTTTTCATCCCCAATCGAATGGTCAGACAGAGCGCAGTAACCAAAACCTGGAGACCTATTTGAGGTGTTTTGTTGCCGAGAACCAGGAAGACTGGTCATCATTCTTGTCTCTAGCCGAATTTGCCTTGAATAACCGTAGACAGGAGTCCACTGATAAGTCGCCATTTTTTGGCACATATGGTTTTCACCTGTGAACCGAGAACAAGGCAGGTGATTTGACTCTGCCACCAGAAAAGAGTGCGTACGCAAAAGTCAAGATTAAGAAAATTGCATTCACTATAAATTAATAAAAGCAGGTTAACAGTGAAGTTACAGAGGTAAAGACAAGCAAAATATTCAAAACAGTATAAACAATACATGTCAAACACTGCAACAATTTTCACCTTTGCTGTGTCCGTATTCGCAGTGCGGACACTAAGAAATAATAGTCCCAGAAACTGTCCCTAACTGACCCTAACTTTCAAGCGGGTGCGCACCCCCCTTATCCCAATGGTCCAAGTGGCCCGATGTCGTCCTTTTCCTTTAACCAGCACAGGATCCGCCACAAAGAAGTCCTCCTCAGCAGGCCGGAAAACCAGTTGAATATAATCCAGAATTTTACAGTTACTGTTCGATACCTCAACAGCACTGTGAGTCTTTTTACTGTTTGGGGCAATCCACTCAGCCCAATGTCGGCTCCACAGGTTAGTTGCTGCACACAGTCCTTTTTAACTTGGCTTCACTAAATGCACGGTTTCTTTGTACTCCATCCGTCTCTAGACCAAAGTTCACACAGCTTGGCTGTACAGGGAAGTCCTTTAGTATCTCCACACACGTCTTACACAGCACAGAACATGTTTTCTATCTGGCCAATATGGCGGCAACTGCAGTTCAAGACTCTGTTCCTCCTTCTTTCTGCTCACACTGAGGCAGGCTGACATCCTGTGGAAAAGATGGGTTAAAGATATAAACGGATGGCTGACAGGAGACGTATGACTAGTCCGGACCTGTGTGTTGGTGATTTGGTGTGGTTGTCCACTAGAAATATTAAGCTCAAGGTACCATCTTGGAAACCGGGTCCAAGATTTATTGGCCCTTACAAAATCTCTGCTGTGGACAATCCAGTGGTGTTTCGTCTGGAACTTTCGCAGACCTGGAATATCCATAATGTGTTTCACAGGTCTTTACTGAAGAAATATATGGAACCTGTGGAACCATCTCCATTGCCACCTCCCCCTGTCCTGATGGGTGGCAATTTAAAGTTTGAGATATCTAGGATTCTCGACTCACATGTTCTTCGGGGTTCCCTCCAGTACCTAGTGCACTGGAAGGGATACGGTCCCGAGGAAAGAATGTGGATTCCGGCTTCTGATGTTAGTGCTAGCCTCCTGGTGAGGGCCTTTCACAGTGCACACCTGGATAAAGTTGGTCCGGGGTGTCCGGAGGTCACTCGTAGAAGGGGGGGTACTGTCACGCCTTGCCATGTGAATGTGCGGAGATCTGTCAGACTGGCTGCACATGTCTGACTCCTCTCTTTGTTTGGGTTTGGGTTTGAGCTCGATCCACCTTCCCTCAGGTGTACTGGGTTGATTGTTAGTGAGGCTATTTATTCCTCCTTCCTCCAGTGGCCTGTGCGGGTTATAATTCATTTCTGTGGGCTTGGATGTGTTGTGGGTTGTCTGCTCCAGCTCAGCTCAGCTTAAGATAAGTCCTCTCTGTTTCTTCCCTTTGTGTCTTTTATCTAGGCCTCTAGGGAGACGCTTGCTTCCTCCTGTTTGAAGAAGCAGGTCGCCTCTTCCCTTTTTCCCTACTGCTCAGGGTTTTCCCAGGGTGTATAGGCTTAGGCACGAGGGCATGTGCATATCCACCACTAGGGTCTAGTCATTTATTTGTTCTGTTTGTTTTCCCTGTGTTTGGTTATTTCTCTGCTCACCTACCTACCATGACATTTATGCTGTGTATTTATGAATCTGCAATATCAAGCTAAGTCCTAGGAAATTATGGTAAAGCTACTCCAGAGCCCGATCTTCCAGATCTGGGGCTCGCAACCATATTGGCATTTCCTTCCTAAGACCAGTCCAATGGCCGCAATGTTTCAATCACATGACCACCACGTCACTCGCAGGCACACTCATCCACCAACGCCGCCAGTGTCTGATCGACAACTGCGCGTGCGCCAACCTGCGGACAGCAACCCGGGAGGGTGCCAGCCACTGGAGGATTTCTTCTGCTTGCCCTCTGATTTACGTCATTAACATTCAGGTCACGTGACAACTTATCTTGCGGTCACATGACGGACGTGTTCATTAACATAAGGAATGACATCTGTTTTATTGTTTATAATGCTTGTTTTTTAACCAAACACGTATGTTACCATGTATTTATGAATAACTGAACCCACTCCACACTGACACTAGCTATCTTACTCACAGGATCGATCCGGCTGTTTGGAATGCCCCCAGGTGCTTCTTTTTGTGTGTCTTTTATCTATAAATGCATATCTATGTATTGTATTTACTGTATTATTTTGAAATCTGATGAAGGGGAAGTTTTAATCCCCAAAACGCGTTGTTTCATTAAAAAGAAGAATTCATATATTAATACCGTCTCCACTGGTGATTTTGCATCAAAGCAGAACCTTCTTTCCACTGCAAGTATCCTTTGGGGGACTGGACATCCTATCCAAAAGACAACTCAATCTGCGGCTGCAGTCCTGGCGTAAAGGTCTAAAATCTATATAAGTTCACAGTAGGGTTGTGCCTATATTAGCATAGCCCCATAAAATGAGCGTCCAAGCTCCTCACTTCCTTCTTTCATTTGTATGAACATATTACCCTATTGTGCGCCCCTCTCCTTCTCTTTATTCCCCCCATTACTTTGAGGGGGATTTAGATTTGTCCAATATCTAAGACTGTTAAAGGGATGGACACTGTGGAGGTCACTATTAATGGGGAGGGCACTGAAGAGGTCATTATTAAAGCGGTGGGCACTGTGGAGGTCACTGTTAAAGGGGCGGACACTGTGGCGATCACTGTTAAAGGGGCACTATGGAAGTCACTGTTAATGGGACGTGCACTGTAGAGGTCAATGTTAGGCTCCTTTCACACTAGCGTTCGCTGGTCCGCTCGTGAGCTCCGTTTGAAGGAGCTCACGAGCGGACCCGAACGCAGCCGTCCAGCCCTGATGCAGTCTGAATGGAGCGGATCCGCTCAGACTGCATCAGTCTGGCGGCGTTCAGCCTCCGCTCCGCTCGCCTCCGCACGGACAGGCGGACAGCTGAACGCTGCTTGCAGCGTTCGGGTGTCCGCCTGGCCGTGCGGAGGCGTGCGGATCCGTGCGGATCCGTCCAGACTTACAATGTAAGTCAATGGGGACGGATCCGTTTGAAGATGCCACAATGTGGCTCAATCTTCAAGCGGATCCGTCCCCCATTGACTTTACATTGAAAGTCTGGACGGATCCGTCCGAGGCTATTTTCACACTTAGCTTTTTTTTTGCAATTTTAATGCAGACGGATCCGTTCTGAACGGAGCCTCCGTCTGCATTATTATGCGCGGATCCGTTCAGAACGGATCCGCCCGAACGCTAGTGTGAAAGTAGCCTTAAAGGGTCGGCTACTGTGGAGGTCAATGTTAAAGGGGCTGGTGTCACGGGGTGCCAAAGGTGCACTTGGTCTCCCATCAGCCGCAGACCTGCCGCTTAGCTTCGGGAGCGAGGATCTGTGTTTGGCCTCGTTCCCAGGGCGGCTTTGCTAGCTGAGAGGCTCCCTGCTCCTAGGTCTGCCTTGAGCGCCGAGCTGATCACTCGGTGCTCGACTTGTCTGTCTGTCCCTCAAACCCCACTATAAATACAGGCAGCCTGCTGGCCACAGGTTGCCTGTTAATTCTAGGTTCCTGGCTATTTGTTGGACTACTGAATACTCACCTGATCCTGTTAGCTGACGATCCTTTGCCTGCTCCTCCTGTACTGCGCATTCGTCCTGGTATTGTGACCTCGGCTCCCAACAGACTACTCTCTGTGGACTCCTCTGGTACTTCTCTACTCTCCTGGTATTTGACCCCGGCTGCTCCTGACCATTCTTTGCTTAACCCTTTGTACTGCGTAGCTCTCTTGGTTCTGACCCGGTCCGTTCACGTTCCAGTATTTTGTCTTGTCTGTCTTCCCTGCACATATCCTAAGTAAGGGACAGTCGTCCAGTTGGGTCAGGGTGGAGCAAAGTAGTCACTATCCTTCCCCCTGTGTGTGTGTGGACGTGACCGTTACAGATTAACAGGCCCAATAACCACTGTATCATGAATCCTCTTGTGACCCTGACTGACCAGGTCTCTAACCTGACACAGATGGTGCAGGAGCTAGGAGAGAAACTCCATTCTTTTGAGTTAGGGCAAGGTTCTTCCACTCCTCAGTCCTCCAGTCCACATTTTGAGCCCCAGATCAAGCTCCCAGAACCCTTTTCTGGAGACCGGAAGAGGTTTCTCTCTTTTAGGGAGAGTTGCAAACTCTACTTCCGTTTGCACCCCGTGTAATCCGGTCCCGAGAGCCAACTTGTGGGGATTATCATTTCTCTACTAAAGGGTGATCCCCAGGACTGGGCATTCTCGTTACCTCCTGGGGACAGTTGTCTAACTTCTGTGGAGGTTTTTTTTCAGGCCCTGGGTACCCTCTATGACGAACCAGACAGGGCCCTGGTAGCCGAGACGGCTCTTAGGGCACTGGTTCAGGGCCATCTCCCTGCGGAGGAGTATTGCACCCAATTCAGACGGTGGTGTGTCCCCTCAGGATGGAATGAACCAGCCCTGAAGAGTCAGTTTATATTTCAAAAGATCTATTAGTCAGTTATCAAATTTCAGAAACCTTAGAGGAGATGATGACCCTAGTTGTCCGACTTGACCGACGAGTTAGAGAGAGATGACAAGAACGACAGTTCTGTTCTCAGATGGTGGTCCAGCCAGAGGCCTTTTCCAGGGACCCCACTGAGGTCTCCACCGAGGAACCCATGCAAGTTGGCATGACCCGGGGTAATCAGACGCGGAGAGTGCTTCTCCTGTGGAGATCCTGGTCTTTGGATCAACAAGTGTCCTAAGAGGGTCCTCTCTGACAAGTCTCCTAAGGCAAGACAACCTAAAGACCAGGTACACCCTGATTTTTCTAAATGTAAGCTTTTGGTACCCATAACAATTTCTCTGGGGGTTAATAAGTGGCCGGGTAAGGCCTTTATTGATTCAGCTTTATTGACTTTGAATATGCTAGTAAATTAGGTATTCCAATGTTTGCTTTACCTACACCTATCCATGTCATGCTACTCCCCTGATTGGTGGTACGGTGAGGTCATGTACCTCTGAAATTTCTCTAACTGTGGGTGTGTGCCACTCTGAGAGATGTTCTCTGTTAGTCCTGCAGAACCTACCGGTTGAGGTGGTACTAGGGTTGCCTTGGCACCGTTTACATAACCCCACAATAGATTGGTCCGAAGGAGAGTTGGTGAAATGGGGACCTAAGTGTGACTCATGTTTGTCCGTGGTCCAGGCTGGGGTTTCAGTAAGGTCTAATACATTACCCTCAGTTATTAAGGAATATTCTGATGTATTCTCATCCCCTACTCCAGAGGTTCTACCCCCCCCCCCCCCCATAGACCTTATGATTGCGCCATAGAGCTAATAGAGGGTGTCAAATTTCCTAAAGGGCGAATTTGTAATCTTTCTAAGCCCGAACGCAAGGCTATGGAAGATTATATTAAGAGCCTTACTAAAGGGCATATTAGACCTTCAGTCTCTCCTATAGGAGCAGGGTTTTTCTTTGTTAAGAAGAAGGATGGTGGTCTTAGGCCTTGTATTGATTACCGGAGATTAAATAAAATCACTGTCCAAAATAGATACTCTCTCCCATTGATTCCGGATTTATTTAAGCAGGTTCTGGGGGCAACCTGGTTTTCCAAGATTGACCTGAAAGGGGCATACAATCTAATCCGAATCAAGGAGGGAGACGAATGGAAGACAGCGTTCGATACTCCGATAGGACACTTTGAATATCAGGTGATGTCTTTTGGACTCAGCAATGCCCCAGCTGTGTTCCAAAATGTAATAAACGATATTCTTAGGGAGTTCTTAGGTAAATTTATTGTTGTCTATCTTGACAACATTTTGATATTCTCTCCTGATTTTGAATCTCATGTGTCTCATGTCAAACAAGTGTCACGGGCTGTAAGTGAGAAACAAGAGCCTACACAGTGAATAGCAACTGACCGGACCCAAACTAGGGAGGATAAAGGGTGACCCCTGTCAGACCCTAAAAGCTCTCCCTAAGCTGCTAAGCACATGTCCAGATCCGGATGGTGGATCGAGACATGCCCGAGTACCTAAGGCTGATGACCACTGAAACCCCTACAATAGTGGAAGGGGCATGGCCACCGGTGCCCTGCTCAGTATATGAACGGAACCGGGGTCGCCTCGGATCCAGTCAGCAAAGAAACAGAAACACACAATGTCTGAACACTTAACTGAAGGAGCTGCTGCTGCAGTGAAAACAGATCCAAAGTCAGCAGACAATATCCGAAGTACTTGCTTCAGCAGAACACAGATCAAGTGAAAAGATATCACACAGGTGAAGATACTCAAGCGAGAGATACAGCTCAAATGAAAAGTATAATCCGCACCTCTACAAAGGAGGAGGGGTGATTTAAAGGCAGCGAAATCAAACACAGGAGGGACAGCTGGGAGGAAGGAAACAGAAAGTAAAGACCTCATCACAGGGGCGGAGAAACAGGGCAGAGGGAACTCCTCCAAGCTCTAGTAGTGACATCATCACAGGGGTGGAGAAACAGAGCTGTGAGAACGTCTCAAAGCTCTGGTAGTGACAACAAGTATTCGAGGTGTTGAGGGAGAACCAGCTATCCGCTAAGCAAGAGAAATGTGTCTTTGGTGTACAGGAGATACTGTTTCTAGGGCATGTTCTGACTCCTCACGCCTTTAAGTTGGATCCTGGTAAGGTTTTGGCAATTAAGGGATGGGTAAGGCTTCATCCTTAAAGGCCTTACAACGGTTTTTGGGTTTCGCTAATTACTATCGTAAATTTATCATGAATTTTTCTGTAATTGCTAAACCATTGACCAACCTTACTAAGAAAGGGGCGGATTTGGAGAATTGGTCTACCAAGGCCATTTCTTCATTTAAAATATTAAAAAAGGCATTTAGTAGCGCTTCCATTCTGATCCAGCCTGATCAGGAGAGACCCTTTATTGTGGAGGTGGATGCGTCCGAGGATGGCGCAGGAGCAGTCCTTTCACAAGGTCCTGCTAGCCTCACTAACCCGAGACCGTGTGCCTTCTTCTCCAGGAAATTCTCTCCCAGAGAAACTACGACATAGGAAATAGGGAGCTGCAGGCTATTAAATGGGCATTTGAGGAGTGGAGGCATTTTTTGGAGGGGGCAAGGCATCGGGTAACTCTTGTCACTGACCAATGTGAAGGCAGACGCATTATCTCGGAGCTTCCATGCTTTTCAACCCACTGAGGCACCGCCTGAATCCATCCTACCAGCAAACATCTTCTTAGCGGCTCTAACCCAGGATATCTCGGCTCGCATTAAGGCTGAACAACATCTGGCACCGGCATCCACCCCAACAGATAAGTTGTTTGTTCCTGTACAATTTCGTCTCCAGCTGTTGGGGGAGTGTCACGATTCTGCCTTTTATTGACATCCGGGTTTTGAGGGCACTAAGGATCTGGTTTCTAGATCTTTTTGGTGGCCCACTCTGACCAGGGATGTCAAGTTCTAGGTGTCAGCCTGTGAGGTTTGTGCCAGGTCTAAGACACCTAGGACTCGCCCTGCTGGTAACCTACGACCCCTACCTATTCCCAGTAGACCCTGGTCCCATATCTCGATGGACTTTATAACTGACCTACCGCTGGCGGAGGGTAAGACCGTGGTTTGGGTAGTGGTCGATTGGTTTAGCAAGATGGTTCATTTCATTCCCCTGTCCAAACTTCCGAATGCAAAAACCCTGGCGTCTATTTTTGTGAGAGAGATTGTTCATTTACATGGCATCCCGGAAAATATTGTTTCTGACAGGGGTGTGCAGTTTGTGTCCAAATTCTGGAGGGCCTTCTGTCAAAGATGCAAATTCATTGTCTTTTTCTTCCGCCTATCATCCTGAGAGTAATGGGCAGACTGAATGCCTTAATCAGTCTGTGGAACAATTCTTGAGGTTGTATGTTGCTGATGACCAGCAATTATGGGTCAAATTCTTTCCGTTGGCTGAATTTGCTTTGAATAACCATGTCAATTCTTCTGCTGGGGTCTCCCCTTTCTTTTGTAACCATGGTTTTCATCCCCGTTTTCATTCTGGGTCGTCCGTCTCCTCCTCTAACCCTGAAGCGGATAAACTCTCCTCCGAACTGTGCACAGTTTGGGCCCGGGTTCAATCGAACCTAGAAAAGGCTCAAAGTTCTCAAAAACTCAAGGCCGATAGGAAACGTTCAAGGGGGGTGAACTTTCAGGTTGGGGATAAAGTATGGTTGTCCTCCAAGAATCTATCTCTCAAGGTAGCTTCTAGAAAATTTGCTCCTCGTTTTATTGGACCGTATAAGATCACGGAGGTGATTAATCCGGTATCGTTTAAGTTAGGGCTGCCCAAGTCGTTCCACATTCATAATGTATTTCATAAATCTCTGCTTAAAAAGTATTTTGAACCTGTTGTACCGTTGAAAGCCTCGCCTCCGCCGGTTCTTGTTAGTGATGCCGTCGAGTATGTGGTGTCTAAGATTTTGGATGTCAGGAGAGTGCGTAATTCCTTACACTACCTGATTCACTGGAAGGGGTATGGACCCGAAGAGAGATCTTGGGTACCCACCAGGGAGGTTCATGCTCCTAGACTTGTTAGAAAATTTCATTTAGAACACCCTGAAAGGCCATCGCCTAGAGTCTTGGGTCCGGTGGCCCCTCCTAAAAGGAGGGGTACTGTCACGGAGCGCCAAAGGCGCACTCGGTCTCCCATCAGCCGCAGACCTGCTGCTTAGCTTCGGGAGCGAGGATCTGTGTTTGGCCTCGTTCCCAGGGCGGCTTTGCTAGCTGGGAGGCTCCCTGCTCCTAGGTCTGCCTTGAGCGCCGAGCTGATCACTCGGTGCTCGACTTGTCTGTCTGTCGGTCATGTGACGCTGGCCACGTCACATGACCCTCAGACCCCACTATAAATACAGGCAGCCTGCTGGCCACAGGTTAATTCTAGGTTCCTGGCTATTTGTTGGACTACTGAATACTCACTTGATCCTGTTACCTGACGATCCTTTGCCTGCTCCTCCTGTACGGCGCATCCGTTCTGGTATTGTGACCTCGGTTCCCACCTGACTACTCTCTGCGGAGTTCATTGTTAAAAGGGCGGGTACTGTAGAGGTCACTGTTATGGGGGATACGGTTGATATCTTTTTACGACACACGGAAACATGAAATGATTTAGATTAAATATACCCGTGCGAAGTCGGGTCCTTCTGCTAGTCTCTTATATATATAAAAATGTGTTTCCGTCTGTCTGTCTTGACTTCTAGACATTCTTTATGCGCGACCAAACGACTGGACCAATCTTCACCAAATTTGGCACACAGGTACATCAGGTGTCCAGGCAGGTTTTAGCAGTTTGCAGGTCCTTACATATTCAGTCATATGACGTATGACGGCACAACTACACTGCTGCATGCATGGGGGGGCAGGGGCCACTATTAAACGGACGGGCGCTGTGCAGTTTACTGTTAAAGGGGCGGGCACTGTGGAGGTTACTGTTAAAGGGGCCAGGGACTGTGGAGGTCAATATTTAAGGGGCAGGTGCTATGGAGGTCACTGTTAAGGCAGCGGGGGTACTGTGGAGGTCACTGTTAAGGAAGCCGGGTACTGTGGAAGTCACTGTTAAAGAGGCGGGCATTGTGGAGCTCTCTCTTAAGGGGGCAGGGAACGGTGAAGGTCACTGTTAAGGCATACCTCCCAAGTGTCCCTTTTTTGGAGGCACAATCCCTATTTTTTACTCAAGTCCTCATGTCCCTCTTTGCTTTTTAAATGTCTGAGGTATAGATTTGCATTATTGCATTGACAATATTGACCGAGAGAGTGTTTTTCTGCTTCATCTCTGTATATTAGACCTGCCTTTTTGATACAATTCGGATTGTAGAAATTTCTATATTCAGATAATTTTTGCACTATTGTGCGCTAAGACCAAGACAGGCCTCTCACCCAGCAAGCCAGCACTCTCTGCTCTGCACTGATGAGGGGCAATCACCCCGAAACAGCTGTCTGGCTTATTTAATATCCAAGTCATGTCAAGGTTTAGTTAAGGAGCTGAACATTGACTTATAGTATAGCTGCCTTACATCTGGTGGCATTAGAGGCAGAGCTTGTTAAGAGCTCATTTGCATCCCTTTCCTCCTAGATAATCAGGGAAAATTAATCTTTCAAACAATGACCCATAAGTGTCCCTCTTTAACCATTCAAAAAGTTGGAAGGTATGGTTAAGGGAGTGGAGTACTATTGAGCTCACTGTTAAGGGGGTGATGTGTTGTGAAGGTGACTGTGAAATGTGTGGCACTGTGGAGGTCACTATTAAGGGGGCGTGGTACTGTCGCTGTTAAGGGGGCAGGGCACAGTGGAGGTCACTGTGAAGGGGACGGGGTACTGTGGAGGTCAATGTTAAGGGGGAGCAGCACTGTAAAAGTCATTGTTCGTGGTGGAGACACGGAGTGGAAAGAAACTTGCCCAATTGGAATGTAAATGGATCTGGAAATTGAATACACTATGTCCAAATAGACCAAATGAGTCCTCTGGCTTTTCATCTTTCTTATAGGCATCTCCCGGGTCAGCATATGACTTTTGTTTTTAATTAGGTTTTATTTATTAATTATTAATTGATACATGTAATTATTTATTATTTATATTTTATGTAATCACTGTATGAAATTAATCACTTTTTATACATCTTTAGGCTCGATCACAACATTCCTGGACAAAAAAATAATAATAATATAATCTTTTTTTTTTCACTGTGTGTTGCACTACAAATTTTTTACTTAGTATTTTTTTTTATTCTCACTTGGATTATTATAATCTTCATTCTATCACATTGTTTTTAAATTTTTTCTTCTTTTGTCACATTATTTATATACATTTATAGGGTTGAGCGAACCCTAACTGTAAAGTTCGGGTTCGTACCGAACTTTAGGATTTTTTTTAACCCGGACCCGAACATTTCAGTAAAAGTTTGGGTTCAAGTTTGGTGTTTGGCGATTTAATGGCGCTTTTTAAAAGGCTGCAGTGCAGCCAATCAATAAGCGTTTAACTTGTGTGCCCTTAGAAACCATCACAGCCATGTCTACTAATGGCATGGCTGTGATTGGCCAGTGCAGCTTGTGATCCAGCCTCTATATAAGCTGGAGTCACGTAGCGCCGCAAGTCTTACTAGTGTAGGGATAGGATGCTGCTGCTGTGAGGAAGAGAATAGGAAAGAATCTATCTGATATCATAACTTGTTGTTAACTCTGCGATCTACATCGATTTTATTTTGTGGGTGCAGTGCAACATTTTTGTACCCTGCCCTGAGCCCAGTGACACTGAAAAAAAAAAAGTTCAGTGCACCAGCACTGCATATGTGCCAGGGACAATAATTTAATCCTGTTCTGTTAGTTCAGTGGGCAACATATACCCATTTCTTAAGTGCACCTGCACTACATATGTGCCACGGGAAGGGAAAATAATATAGGTAATTTGTCTGAGTTCAGGGAACCAGGGGTTGAACATATTCAATTTTTTTTCTGTAAAGTACAATCCAAGTAAATCTATCTGTTAGATTCTGTGGGGACAAATTTGTGCATTTGTGATAGTGAAAGAAAATCAGTTACGTCCATGTGTTTAAACCTTTGTGGCCTTTCCTGCATTTCTAACAGTCCAATACAAACGTTAAATGCTGCTGTTATATTGTGGTTTTAAAAAACACCCATTTTGTGCTAGATACTACATTTTCGGCCTTTGCTGCATATCTGACAGTCCAATACAGCATATAAATACTGCTGTTACAGTATATTGAGGTTTTAAAAAAACACCTATTTTGTGCTAGATACTAGAATTGCAGCCTTTGCTGCATTTCTGACAGTCCAATACAAGCGTTAAATACTGCCATTATATACTGGTTTAAAAAAAACACCCATTTTGTGCAAGATACTACATTTGCGGCCTTTGCTGCATTTCTGACAGTCCAACACAAGTGTTAAATACTGCTGCTATATTGTGGTGTTAAAGGGGATAATAATTATTGATATTTCTGCAAATCTAGTGATGCCTCCGCCTATTTATGCCTAAATAAACAACAAATCACTACTGATTGCCTTACTCTACACCGTACTACCTGCGGCTATTGCTGTGGCGCCTTACTACTACAAAAGACTACACACTGTGCTTAAATAAAAGGTATTTATTAACACACTATACGTCACAGTATAATATATTTGCTTATAACTATATATATCTATATCAAGGGAATAGATATATATTTATAGCAGCACACAGCAATATAAGTACACACACTATTACAACACACTAATACGGTTCTAACTACGCTAACACAGTCCCAATTCCTGCCCAGAATCGAACTACAATTAGAATAATACACATACATACACTTTACCAGCAGCCCACCCAATCCTGTCAATTTACTGTCCCTACGGGGAATAACAAGGGGTTAATACGGACACTGCTGCTGCTGGGGTAAGCAGGGCAGCCGTGAAGAAGTATCAGGGGTAGAGGCAATACCAGGGCAGCAGGGGATATGAGGGATCTACAATCCTGGGGGAACACAGGGGAGTTAGGAATATAGGGGGACACAGGGCAGGGGAAGTTGAGGGTTTCCAAGGGTCCAGGGGGTAAGGGTAAATGAGCTGCAGGGGAAGGTAAGGGTTATAGGGGAATTAGGAGTATCGTTGGTGGTATAGGGGGAGTAAGGGTTGGTTATATGGGGGAAGTAAGGAGTAAGGGTTAATAATATCGTTGGTGGTATAGGGAGGGTAATAATAGGGTTAATAATATCGTTGGTGGTATAGGGAGGGTAATAATAGGGTTAATCGATACTTAGGGTAGTATGCTCGTTGTCCAGGGGGGTTCGTTTGCCCAGGGGATGATCCTCTCCGGCTGGGGGCTCGTTTCTGAAGTGCCCCAGCGTAGCGCCGCCAGACTATTTAAGTTCAGCTGTGCCCGCTCCCGAGGCAGCCCGTCCTGTGGCGCGCATGCGCGCCGCCGTCCCGAATGCGTGGGCCGGCGTGGTGATATGACGTCACCGCACCGGCCCGCGTATCCCAGAGCGCACTTCCAGGCGGAGGGTTCCTTTTGTATGCAGATAACAGAGGGAGGGACGTTTGTTTCCCTCTCTCTTTTAACTATCCCCAGCAGCTGGGAATAGTTAACACCAAACGGCATCGGATCTCTATTGATCCTATGCCTTTTGAGGTCACCAGAGGCTGGACATAATTGTCCAGCCATCTGGTGACCTTCTCATCTCCTGCAGGGATGCAGGAGGAGGGGGGGCATCTGGACAGGGGCATCTTATCCTTATAAGATATGTGTATGGATGCTTGGGGCACATCCACCAATCTTCTGGAGGGAGATATAATATACAGTACAGACCAAAAGTTTGGACACACCTTTTCATTCAAAGAGTTTACTTTATTTTCATGACTATGAAAATTGTAGATTCACACTGAAGGCATCAAAACTATGACTTAACACATGTGGAATTATATACATAACAAAAAAGTGTGAAACAACTGAAAATATGTCATATTCTAGGTTCTTCAAAGTAGCCACCTTTTGCTTTGATTACTGCTTTGCACACTCTTGGCATTCTCTTGATAAGTTTCAAGAGGTAGTCACCTGAAATGGTCTTCCAACAGTCTTAAAGGAGTTCCCAGAGATGCTTAGCACTTGTTGGCCCTTTTGCCTTCACTCTGCGGTCCAGCTCACCCCAAACCATCTCGATTGGGTTCAGGCCCGGTGACTGTGGAGGCCAGGTCATCTAGCGCAGCACCCCATCACTCTCCTTCATGGTCAAATAGCCCTTACACAGCCTGGAGGTGTGTTTGGGGTCATTGTCCTGTTGAAAAATAAATGATGGTCCAACTAAATGCAAACCGGATGGAATAGCATGCCGCTGCAAGATGCTGTGGTAGCCATGCTGGTTCAGTATGCCTTCAATTTTGAATAAATCCTCAACAGTGTCACCAGCAAAGCACCCCCACACCATCACACCTCCTCCATGCTTCACGGTGGGAACCAGGCATGTAGAGTTCATCCGTTCACCTTTTCTGCGTCGCACAAAGACACGATGGTTGGAACCAAAGATCTCAAATTTGGACTCATCAGACCAAAGCACAGATTCCCACTGGTCTAATGTCCATTCCTTGTGTTCTTTAGCCCAAACAAGTCTCTTCTGCTTGTTGCCTGTCCTTAGCAGTGGTTTCCTAGCAGATATTCTACCATGAAGGCCTGATTCACACAGTCTCCTCTTAACAGTTGTTCTAGAGATGTGTCTGCTGCTAGAACGCTGTGTGGCATTAAACTGGTCTCTAATCTGAGCTGCTGTTAACCTGCGATTTCTGAGGCTGGTTACTCAGATGAACTTATCCTCCGCAGCAGAGGTGACTCTTGGTCTTCCTTTCCTGCGGCGGTCCGCATGTGAGCCAGTTTCTTTTTTGTAGCGCTTGATGGTTTTTGTGACTGCACTTGGGGACACTTTCAAAGTTTTCCCAATTTTTCGGACTGACTGACCTTCATTTAATGATGGCCACTCGTTTTTCTTTGCTTAGCTGCTTTTTTCTTGCCATAATACAAATTCTAACAGTCTATTCAGTAGGACTATCACCTGACTTCTCCACAACGCAACTGATGGTCCCAACCCCATTTATAAGGCAAGAAATCCCACTTATTAAACCTGACAGGGCACACCTGTAAAGTGATAACCATTTCAGGTGACTACCTCTTGAAGCTCATCAAGAGAATGCCAAGAGTGTGCAAAGCAGTAATTTAAGCAAAGGGTGGCTACTTTGAAGAACCAAGAATATGACATATTTTCAGTTGTTTCACACTTTTTTGTTATGTATATAATTCCACATGTGTTAATTCATAGCTTTGATGCCTTCAGTGTGAATCTACAATTTTCATAGTCATGAAAATAAAGAAAACTCTTTGAATGAGAAGGTGTGTCCAAACCTTTGGTCTGTACTGTGTATATATATATATACGGCTGAACATATAGTAATATGTGACAATAATAGGGCAATGTTCCCATATCAGACATGGGCTCCTTTATATACATGTGACCTATTGCGCATGCGCTGCACTCTTCTGATAGACGCACAGGATGCCGTGAGTCATCACGGAGTGCGCCGCTGACGTCACTGACTAGTGACCTTATGACGCACGCATTTACCATAGCGGGCGCTTGAATATGACGAGGCAGCCTATCGGGACATGCGCAGTGTGATCACAAGAACGCGCTGTACAGCACGATGGTTTATGGGGTCGCCAGTACCACACCAGGTAGCAATCAACTGATTTCCCCTTTTCCTTTTTTCTTCACATGTATATTATTAAGATGTATGTGATTAACACGTGAGATATAACACAGCTGAGAATAATCATGGACCTAGAAGAACTATATGAGATTTTGTTATATCATGTATTTCAAGTATTCATTGCACGTGTCACTTTATTCATTTTAACAAATTGTATGCGTATTTTTCACACTGTAATATGTCTTTTTTTATTTACTCTGTAAATTGTCAATTAAGCTGAAGCACTGATTGTTTTGATTGATACACCTTTATATGTAACATATGCACTTCCTATCAATGCTTGAGAAAGGCTCATGTGAGAGCCGAAACGTCGCTTGTGCCACCTATGGGTGAATAAACCTTTTTCACTGAAGATCCTTGGGAGTGCAGTCCGTTTCTCTATTTTTGTATTAGTGGGTAAGCACCAGTTACCATATCCGGACATTGCACCCGCTTTACCTTACTTTATTTTGGTCGGTGGTGCTGCCAGTTATTTATTTTTCTTATTACTCATGTGATATTGGCTTAGCACACCAGTTGAATTTTTTACCATCAATTTTTCATTTTTCACATCAATATGTCGCAAGATGATTCACCCGGTGGTTGCGTCTTCACGCAGGAGGATGCGGAACGCATAATCAATGGCATACAGGGAGATACCGCCTTTCTCACTAACCCTTCTCTTAAAGAACTTAGAAGAAAATTTGAAAATCTGTCCAAACGGACATTATCATTGAAACTGCACATGACTACTTTGGGACACTATTACAGGGAACAAAAGATTCCAAGAGGGATGCGATCCAATTTGCGCCCCAATTTATTTTCTAGTAGTGATCCATTTTGCAAAAGGTTTGAGGCTTTATCCAACAAGTACTCTATGGACTTTATTTTGCTGAACATTGAGTTTTTACAACAGGAAGTCTCTATGTTGATAAATGACAAGGCACAGATCGAATTGCAGCTACGTTCTCTTATGACGGAGGAAGAATTCACACAATTTAATGATACAATAAAAGTACAGCTTCAACAACTACAATTGGAATTGGAAGATGGTAAAAGAATCAAATGGGCCCGGGACATCGAGGACTATAAAAAAGGTGACATATACAGTTGGCAACCTGGGAATTTCGCATACACTAATATAAGGGACAATAATAAAAGAAATAAGAAAAATGTTCAACAGCATAAAGGAGATGCAGAGCCTTTTTTAGGGGCCAGAACGGACTCAATAAAAAGAAGCGAACCAGGAGAGGCGGGCGCAGATACAGAAGGTATCGTAAAAACGCGCAATATGAAAACACGGACACAGTACCAGAAAACAAAGAAGTAGCAGTTATCAATTTATCTTCAAAAATCTTAACTCCTGCACAGGTAACTGTTTTGTCTAAGGGATTATCTTTTTGCCCAAACACACATGTGAATTGGCAGAATGTGGAGTCTGATTTAAGTAATTTTTTTCGTTCCCTTAAGTTAAAGGTATGGTTCCAGGGAAGCAATAGTGAACAGGTAAAAAGATCTAGTGAGTTTAATTGTAAAATGTTTAACTTGACTAACAGAAGCTGCTTCCAACCGGTGGTCAATGAACCAGCAATTGAGGCCTATATTTCGGCAGTTAAAGCAGAGATTGGGGCGCTGAAGTCTCTTTCACAATCAGGAGACTTCAGGTATCCCAACCTTACTACAATAGAAGTGTCTGCATTAAATGAGCTGAAAAGGGATAGTGATCTGACTGTAAAACCCGCCGACAAAGGCGGTGCGGTTGTGGTGATGGACACTGTTAAATACATTAAAGAAATATTAAGACAGTTGAGCGACGATAAAGTATACAATCCGTTATCACACGACCCAAAATTCCATATCATACGTTTGATTGATGAATGTGTCTCTGAGGCCTTGACGGCAGGTATTATAGATGAGGGGCTCAAAGAATACTTGCTGGTATCACATCCTATTACGCCTGTAATTTATGTATTACCAAAAGTCCACAAAACATTGGTGGACCCACCAGGGCGCCCCATTGTTTCGGGCACAGACTCAGTGTTTGGCCACGTGGCGATCTTTCTTGATAAGGTGCTACGTGTCTTTTCCACTGGAGGTAGATCTTATATCAGAGACACTTCGGATTTTTTAATCAAGTTGAGTCAAATAAATTTGGGTGAAACTAGATCAACTCTTCTGGTCTCTTTTGATGTCATATCGCTATACACTTCAATTGATCACAAAAAAGGCATTTTTGCAGTTAAAAATATGTTAGATATGTCATCATTGACACCTGAAGCTTGTTCTTTTATTATCAAACTACTCACGATTGTACTGGAGCAGAATTATTTTCTGTTCCAGGACACGTTTTATGTTCAGAAACGGGGCGTGGCGATGGGGTCCAATGTGGCCCCAACTTATGCCAATATATACATGCGCCAGTTTGAGGAGGGTGTCGTCTATGGCTCCCACCATGCCCAGTATATACTGGGATGGTGGAGATACATAGACGACATCTTCCTCATCTGGACTGGGACCGAACAACAGCTACAGGATTTCCATAGATATCTGAATGGGGTGGACGATGAACTGCAGTTCACCGTCACGTACTCGGATACTGCCGTTCAGTTTTTGGACACGAATGTAATAGTGTCCAATGGGGCTTTGCATACTGAACTTTATGCAAAGCCCACTGACAAAAACATGATGTTAAGGTACGAGAGCTGTCACCCTAGGAGTATGGTGAAGCACCTGCCTTATTCACAATTTCTTAGGGCCAGGAGGATTGTGGCAGATGAGGATGCCCTTGGAAAAACAGTGGATGGTATGATTACCAAGTTCAAACAGCGGGGGTACCCCAGTACACTGCTTGAAGCACAAAAATCTAAAGCACTGGCAGTGAACAGGGATACCCTGTTGTTTGACAAGAAAGAGAGAAAAAAACATAACAGAATTACATTTGTGTCCACTTACTCAGAACAGAGCAGTGCCATCAATAAAATACTGAAAAAACACTGGGCGATACTGAGATGTTGCCGGACGGCAGTACCAGAATTTGGGTTATTACCATTGTGTGCCTTTCGTAGGTGTAAAAACATCAGAGATCAGCTGGTGCGAGCTGATGTGGGACCCAAAACAGTCTCTAGGCAGACAACGTTGGCACCATTGGGGACTGGATGTTTTCCATGTCTCCATTGTGTCAACTGTCGTATAATATGTAGATCAAGAGCATTTACACATCCTAGCACAGGACAAGTTTATCCTATTAAATGCCATTTGACATGTGACTCCTCATACGTCGTATATGTTCTATCATGCCCTTGTCATCTTCTTTATGTTGGAGAAACCTCCACCGACTTAAAGACGAGATTGAATAACCACCGTCATACTATTAGAAAGGGACGCACAGATCTTCCAGTACCTAGGCACTTTGGCTTGAAAAAGCACAGTGAAAAGGATCTTAGGTGCTGGATCATCGACCAGGTGCACATGCCACGGAGAGGTGGTGATCGAGTATCCCTACTCAAAAAGAGGGAAATGTATTGGATACAGACCCTAAATAGTCTATACCCCAATGGTTTGAATATTGACTATAAATACGTCGGTGGGTTATGAGTAGGTTGGTTTGCCATGTTATGTTCTGATTGTGTGTGAAGTAATTCACTTGCAGTAGACGGATCTATTGATAAGGATATCTATCCCCCCTTTTCTTAAAAAAATGTGGAACAAACCACAGTATTTTATATATAGGGTTTTGAGGATGCATCACTCTCAATTCTTTTCTATTTTTTTTCAGGTGCACTTACACTTGTGGAGAAAGGGGTCTTGTAAAGTTGATGGACCTGGATAGTGGGAGAGAGACCTGCATGTAGAAAAACTTTATTGTTTTCCTCCCAAAATTGTTTTTCTTGTGATTTTTCTGCATATGTCCCGAGGGCGCGTGTTAGACAATTGCTCTCTATTTTTTGTTTCCCCTGTTTTTTACTTATAGACAGGGTAGAATATACGGTTGAATCCTTTACTGCCGATTTGTAATAAGATGTTGTTCTGATACATATAATGAGGAGAATCCCTCAGAGTCACGGTATTCAGCAGGATTGGGACCCTAGCGCTGTTGGTACTGACGTGCCCACAGAGCTTGGGTAACTATTGGAATTGAGCCTCCTACTTGGAAAAGGTGAAGACTCTTCCAACCTGCTGATGTATGGGATTGACCCAGAGTGACCCATTGTAGAACAAAAAAAACGGCTGAACATATAGTAATATGTGACAATAATAGGGCAATGTTCCCATATCAGACATGGGCTCCTTTATATACAAGGACCTATTGCGCATGCGCTGCACTCTTCTGATAGACGCACAGGATGCCGTGAGTCATCACGGAGTGCGCCGCTGACGTCACTGACTAGTGACCTTATGACGCACGCATTTACCATAGCGGGCGCTTGAATATGACGAGGCAGCCTATCGGGACATGCGCAGTGTGATCACAAGAACGCGCTGTACAGCACGATGGTTTATGGGGTCGCCAGTACCACACCAGGTAGCAATCAACTGATTTCCCCTTTTCCTTTTTTCTTCACATGTATATTATTAAGATGTATGTGATTAACACGTGAGATATAACACAGCTGAGAATAATCATGGACCTAGAAGAACTATATGAGATTTTGTTATATCATGTATTTCAAGTATTCATTGCACGTGTCACTTTATTCATTTTAACAAATTGTATGCGTATTTTTCACACTGTAATATGTCTTTTTTTATTTACTCTGTAAATTGTCAATTAAGCTGAAGCACTGATTGTTTTGATTGATACACCTTTATATGTAACATATGCACTTCCTATCAATGCTTGAGAAAGGCTCATGTGAGAGCCGAAACGTCGCTTGTGCCACCTATGGGTGAATAAACCTTTTTCACTGAAGATCCTTGGGAGTGCAGTCCGTTTCTCTATTTTTAATATATATATATATATATATATATATATACACACATATACATACACACATTCATTGATGTTTGGGGCACATCCATAAATATACATATACATACCCAAAACCAATAAGCCCACCAATATATATATATATATATATACAGACGTGGACAAAATTGTTGGTACCCTTTGGTCAATGAAAGAAAAAGTCACAATGGTCACAGAAATAACTTTAATCTGACAAAAGTAATAATAAATTAAAATTCTATAAATGTTAACCAATGAAAGTCAGACATTGTTTTTCAACCATGCTTCAACAGAATTATGTAAAAAAATAAACTCATGAAACAGGCATGGACAAAAATGATGGTACCCCTAGAAAACACAGAACATAATGTGACCAAAGGGACATGTTAATTCAAGGTGTGTCCACTAATTAGCATCACAGGTGTCTACAACCTTGTAATCAGCCATTGGGCCTATATATATGGCTCCAGGTAATCACTGTGTTGTTTGGTGATATGGTGTGTACCACACTCGACATGGACCAGAGGAAGCAAAGGAAAGAGCTGTCTCAAGAGATCAGAAAGAAAATTATAGACAAGCATGTTAAAGGTAAAGGCTATAAGACCATCTCCAAGCAACTAGATGTTCCTGTGAGTACAGTTGCACATATTATTCATAAGTTTAAGATCCATGGGACTGTAGCCAACCTCCCTGGACGTGGCCGCAGGAGGAAAATTGATGACAAATCTAAGAGACGGATAATCCGAATGGTAACAAAAGAGCCTAGAAAGACTTCTAAAGAGATTCAAGGTGAACTTCATGCTCAAGGAACATCAGTGTCAGATCGCACCATCCGTCGTTGTTTGAGCCAAAGTGGACTACATGGGAGACGACCAAGGAGGACACCATTGTTGAAAACGAATCATAAAAAAGCAAGACTGGAATATGCCAAACTACATGTTGACAAGCCACAAAGCTTCTGGGAGAATGTCCTGTGGACAGATGAGACAAAAATCGAAGTTTTTGCCAAGGCACATCAGCTGTATGTTCACAGACGAAAAAATGAAGCATATCAAGAAAAGAACACTGTCCCTACTGTGAAACATGGAGGAGGCTCTGTTATGTTCTGGGGCTGCTTTGCTGCGTCTGGCACAGGGTGTCTTGAATCTGTGCAGGGTACAATGAAATCTCAAGACTATCAAGGAATTCTAGAGAGAAATGTACTAGCCAGTGTCAGAAAGCTTGGTCTCAGTCGCAGGTCATGGGTCTTGCAACAGGACAATGACCCAAAACACACCGCTAAAAACACCCAAGAATGGCTAAGAGGAAAAAATTGGACTATTCTAAAGTGGCCTTCTATGAGCCCTGACCTCAATCCTATTGAGCATCTTTGGAAGGAGCTGAAACATGCAGTCTGGAAAAGGCACCCTTCAAACCGGACACAACTGGAGCAGTTTGCTCATGAGGAGTGGGCCAAAATACCTGCTGAGAGGTGCAGATGTCTCATTGACAGTTACAGGAAGCGTTTGATTGCAGTGATTGCCTCAAAAGGTTGCGCAACAAAATATTAAGTTAGGGGTACCATCATTTTTGTCCATGCCTGTTTCATGAGTTTATTTTTTTACATAATTCTGTTGAAGCATGGTTGAAAAACAATGTCTGACTTTCATTGGTTAACATTTATAGAATTTTAATTTATTATTACTTTTGTCAGATTAAAGTTATTTCTGTGACCATTGTGACTTTTTCTTTCATTGACCAAAGGGTACCAACAATTTTGTCCACGTCTGTATATATATATATGTATATATAATACCACAAATATTGCAGCAGCACAGTCAGAAGTTGTGCACTGGGTGCAAAAATTCCTCAGAGGCAGGCTTCTCCTCCAAGATATATTTTCAACAAATGAAGAGGCAGCACTTCCAGCTTTTGGTGATAGGGTAACGACCCCAAACTTTATTCCCCGGGAATAAAGTTTGGGGTCGTTACTCTATCACCAAAAGCCACTCCCTATGTAGTCTATTCCTGACTCCAGAATGGCCTCACCCTCGCCGTCTTTAGATCACTCCACTCAGCAACCATGTTCTCTCTCTTTGCCAGTGTTGCTCTTCTGGCGTCCGTTACCCCCAATGTCAGTGCCAGTCTTTCGGTGTCAGTCACTCCCAATGATTCCAGGATGACTTTACCCTTAATCCATGTAGCACCTCCTTATGGGGTACGGACTGCCGTAGGCTGGCCTTTTAACACAAGTACGACTTTCATCTTGATTGAAGACTCAGTTGTTGGAGAAGTTCTCCCATGGACAGATACGTAGGTTTTTACAAGGCAGGTCAGAATTTCTGGTAAGAGGTGATGTCATAGTACCTAAATTCTAACTGCGGGAAAGAACCCCGCATTACCACCATTCAGTCCAACCCTTACAAAAATCCACCATTGTTGATGTTAAAGTTGCAAATACCTTAGTACTGAGGGGCTTGTCCTTACGGAAATCTACTCTTCCCCCACTCACACCAACAGGTCACATCCCTCCCAATACAGCCCAATTCAATTTAGTGTGTACCCATAGAGACTCATGCAACCTGGCCTATCTCTCTATGCCTCCAAAGACGCTGGTAGGTAAAAGACCCCCGTGTCAATGGGAAATGACTATATGATGCAAGTGTGCGTCCAGCCCTATTGTAGCATGGCTGTCACACACTTGCACCTAGAGTTTCCATGGGTACACAAGGAATTCACATGCAATCAATATAAATCTATACACAATATAATGAGGTTACAGGGTGGCCTAGGATTACATCCCGAACCCTCGTACGAAAATCTACTACAATACAATATATACATACACACAGTGCTATGAGGTCACAGGATGGCTTTGGATGTTCATCCTGAACCCTCATAGGAAAACCTACTACAATACTATATATATATATATATATATATATATATATATATATCCATAGAAAACGTCAGTCAGCACTCCCTTGATATACAGCTGTAGCTGTAAGGTGCCCACGGTGGTCCCTCGATTCAGGACTTAAACAGCCAAGAAAATCCGCAGCACTCCTTGAAGTATAAAAAGATTTGTAGTTTTATTCACACATGTCAAAATTAGACAACGTTTCGGTTCTCTCACAGAACCTTTCTCAAGTCAGGTGAACATAAAGTGCATATGTGCAAGTATAAATACATCATCACATTGTAACCAATTAATTCATCAACCAATACAAAACCAGTACACTCTCTTATTTAAGACATGTTACAAGTCATTCATTATCTCAATGTGTATAGATAGAGACGACTCACAGTGCTTCTTCATTATTTCAATATCAATCATGATTTTTCATCACCATATTTAGTGGATAAAAGTGCATAGAATAAAGTGCAAAGTGCAGTATAGATCCTATATAATAAAATACCTTGCTGTGGCTACATGCGGTGGAACAGAAGGAGATGGCGTCTAAACTTGTATGGAGGCACGCCACTACTCCGCGTCTCTCCCTCCTCAATGCGCATGTGTCAATTCCTTCCCCACTGACGACGCAGTACATAACTCCTATGCGTCATCCGTAGGCGGAGACCTAGCGTCATGATGTCAGATTCGCTCCGTCAGCGGCTACCACGCACACACGCGTCCCAGTACGCTGCGGCAGCGATCCGAGCCCTGTCACAGGTGTTTACCGCCATTTTTCTTTAGGGCACTCGTTTGGGCAATATCTTGCGCCTTTTACTCCTTCTATTCCCTCTTTCCACTTACCAACCAGCTAAGGTAAACGCCTGAACCATACTTTCAAAGAGTACAATTATACAAAATACATCACATTATGACGTGGGTCAATCATGTAACATCCATTGGGTCCACCCCATACAGCATGCGAGATACAAACAGAGATAGGAACAGCAAAAAGGTACTAACTAACCATCCCTCCTGTCACCCTAAATTCGACATTTAACCCTTTGGGTTTCAGAGTATCCAACCGGAAGATCCACCTAAGCTCAGTTTTCTTTAAAATAGTTAATCGATCACCTCCTCTCTCTAATGGTTTTACATGGTCCAAGACCATAAATCTCAGATCATTCTCCTTATGATTTTTTTCAAAAAAATGTTTTGACACAGGCAAATCACGTCTTTTGTTCCTAATGGATTGTTTGTGATTGTTTAATCTGGTTTTTATTCCACACGTGGTTTCGCCCACATAGAACATTTTACACGGACACCACAAAACATATATCACCCATGATGAATCACATGTGAGATAATGCTTTATGTTAAAGATTTCTCCCATGTCCGGATGCGCGAACACCGACCGTTTGTGCATCAGTTTACAATTCACGCATCCCAGACACAGGAAAGATCCCATACGTTTTGTCTTAAGAAACGTCTGTCTTAACTGACCCTTTTCCGGTAGTATAGAATGCACCACCTTATCCCTAATGTTACCTGCTCTTTTATATGCCATCATAGGCAGATGTTTAAAGGCAGCTATATTGGGATGCCCACTGCTAAGCAGCCCCCAGTGTCGCCTCACTATCCTTTCAATATTTGGACTCAACTCATTGTATGTTGACACAAAAGGTAATCTGTCACTAGCCTGTCTTTGTTTCAACATTAACAATTCCTCTCTCGGGATATCCCTTGCTCTATCAGCATGTTTTTTCACTAACCTGCTAGGGTACCCCCTATTCATAAAGGATTGTTGCATCTTAATTAATGCTGAAGTCATATTTTCATCCTTGTCCACTATTATCCGTACTCTCAACATTTGGCTGTACGGCAAGGAGTTCACCATTCTCCTAGGATGTCCACTTGTAAAATGTAATGTGTTCTTATCAGTGGGTTTAATATTCAAATCCATATGTATTTGTTCATCTTCAATATATACCTGAGTGTCTAAGAACTATACCCGGTCAGCCGATGCCGTTAACGTAAATTGGATCTCCCAATCAAGGGAGTTCAAAAATGCGTGAAAGTCCATCAGCTGCTCCATGGTACCGGTCCAGATGAGGAAAATATCATCTATGTATCTCCACCACGTCAAAACCCGATTGAAGTGGGGACATACATAGACAAGATGTTAAAGGGTAATATTAATCACCAATATTTATGCAAATATCGATAATTAATATTCATAAATAGGTGCGAATCGTCTAGTGATGACTCCGCCTATTTATGCCTTACTTAACAACAAATCGCTACTGATTGCCTTACACTAATCACTAAACTAGCTGCATGCGCGTTACTATCACTATACTAGGGCAGCGACTAGTAAAAACAACATACACTGTATTGTGAACAATAAGGAATATTTATTACACAATACAATTATACCAGTCTAGCAATACGCTATATCTATATATATTCATATTCATTTTTTTTTTTTTTGCTTCTGACTTGTTAGATTTGAGTGTGTTTGCCCTACTTGGCATTCTAACACTCTTTTGCACCTGGTAACCTCCATCACATGGTCTGGTGTGGGTGTGGCTCGCGGCCTGGTTCCATTCACATAGTACTACTCAGTATCCATGCTGGGCATTTGTGGGGGAGCTTGGCTGCGAGCTGAACTATATCACCTTCAGACCGTGTTCACACCACAGTTAGGGTCCATTCACACGTCCTGTTTTTTTTCATCCTGAAAAACGGTCCGTTTTTTGCGGATCCGTTGTTCCTGAAAATGTTTCCGTATGTCATCCGTTTTTTGCGGATCCGCAAAAAACGGACACATGTATACATTTCAATAATCAAATAAAGTTGTTTGGATTTCTTTGAAAAAAAATTGAAAAAAAAAAAAAAAAAAAAAAATTTGTTATGTGTTTCCAGGAACGGAATCCGCAAAAAACGGATGACATACGGAATGACATCCGAATGTCATCCGTTTTTTGCGGATCCATTGACTTTGTATTGTACCAGGATCCGATTTTTCAGGACAAGAATAGGACATGTTTTATATTTAAACGGACATGCGGAACGGAACAACGGAAACGGACAGCACACATTGTGCTGTCCGATTTTTTCCAGGACCCATTGAAAATGAATGGGTCCAGATCTGGTCCTGATCTGTTCCTGAAAAAACGGAACAGATCAGGAAAGAAAAAACGGACGTGTGAATGGACCCTTAGAGCAGCGGTTAGGACCCCTTGCCATGCTGAGAACCGTGACGTGGTGCATGTTGGGCTCCGATATCTCCATGACTGGAACATATTGGCAAAAGTCTCAGCTTTTAATACCTTTACTAATGTCTTGCCAGCATAGTCAGTGTTATATCTGTTTGGTGCATTTTCTCTCCGTGCATTATATATATTCATAGATCAATGGATATGAATATACAGTCATGTGAAAAAATTAGGACACCCTTTGAAAGCATGTGGTTTTTTGTAACATTTTTAATAAAAGGTTATTTCATCTCCGTTTCAACAATACAGAGAGATTAAAGTAATCCAACTAAACAAAGAAAACTGAAGAAAAGTCTTTTCAAGATCTTCTGTAAATGTCATTCTACAAAAATGCCTATTCTAACTGAGGAAAAAGATAGGACACCCTCACATGTATTCCCTCTTAAATTGGCTCAGATCTCACACAGGTATATCACACCAGGTGCACATAATTAGTAGATCGTTACTCTGCATGTTGAATGAGGCTTGCCCTATTTAAACCTCAGACATTTAGTTTGGTGTGCTCCTGACTGTTGAAGTGAGAGTGAGCACCATGGTGAGAGCAAAAGAGCTGTCAGAGGACTTCAGAAAAAAGATTGTAGCAGCCTATGAGTCTGGGAAGGGATTTAAAAAGATCTCAAAAGATTTTGAAATCAGCCATTCCACTGTCCGGAAGATAGTCTACAAGTGGAGGGCTTTCAAAACAACTGCCAACATGCCCAGGACTGGTCGCCCCAGCAAGTTCACCCCAAGAGCAGACCGCAAGATGCTAAAAGAGGTCTCCAAAAACCCTAAAGTGTCATCTCGAGAACTACAGCAGGCTCTGGCTACTGTTGATGTAGAAGTACATGCCTCTACAATCAGAAAGAGACTGTACAAGTTTAACTTGCATGGGAGGTGTGCAAGGAGGAAACCTTTGCTTTCCAAGAGAAACATCGAGGCCAGACTGACATTTGCCAGAGATAAAGTTGACAAAGACCAGGACTTCTGGAATAATGTTCTTTGGACAGATGAGTCCAAAATTGAATTATTTGGACACAACAGCAGAGGACATGTTTGGCGTAAACCAAACACAGCATTCCAAGAAAAGAACCTCATACCAACTGTGAAGCATGGAGGTGGAAGTGTCATGGTTTGGGGCTGCTTTGCTGCAGCAGGACCTGGTCAGCTCACCATCATAGAATCCACGATGAATTCTACTGTGTATCAGAAGGTGCTTGAAGAACATGTGAGACCATCAGTTAGAAAATTAAAGCTGAAGCGGAACTGGACCATGCAACATGACAATGACCCAAAACATACTAGTAAATCAACCAAAGATTGGCTGAAAAAGAAGAAATGGAGAGTCCTGGAATGGCCAAGTCAAAGTCCAGATTTGAATCCCATTGAGATGCTGTGGGGTGACTTGAAAAGGGCTGTACGTGCAAGAAACCCCTCAAACATCTCACAGCTGAAAAAGTTCTGCATTGAGGAGTGGGGTAAAATTTCCTCAGACTGATGTCGAAGACTGGTAGATGGCTACAAGAACCGTCTCACTGCAGTTATTTCAGCCAAAGGAGGTAACACTCGCTATTAGGGGCAAGGGTGTCCTATCTTTTTCCTCAGTTAGAATAGGCATTTTTGTAGAATGACATTTACAGAAGATCTTGAAAAGACTTTTCTTCAGTTTTCTTTGTTTAGTTGGATTACTTTAATCTCTCTGTATTGTTGAAACGGAGATGAAATAACCTTTTATTAAAAATGTTACAAAAAACCACATGCTTTCAAAGGGTGTCCTAATTTTTTCACATGACTGTACATACATATAGACGTACACACCGCAGAACAGAAACAGTACTACAATAAACACAATACAAACCTAACTACACTACACAGCACAATCCCAAATTCCACCCCACATACTATCTATACATTGCAATAATACACTTCCATACATACAATTATCGGTTAAGCATAACCCACCCGTCTGTCTACTCACTGTCCCTACGGGGTACAAGGGGTTAAACACAATGGTGGCTCTGCAGGGGTTAATACCTGCAGGCCAAGGAACACAGGGTTCTGGGAAGGTTAATGCTCTGCAGAGACTTGCAGAGCAGGGGAACAGAGCGTTGAAGGGGTTCAGATGCTCTGCAGGGCCAGGACAGGGTTGAAGGGGTTAACACATGGAATGCAGAGGTTAATGCTCTGCAGGGACAGGACAGGGTTACTCAGGCAGTGAAGGGGTTACAGGACAGGGTTGATGCCAAGCATGGGATCAGTGAGGGAGTTACTTGCAGGGGTGTTTGGGCAGGGCAGGGGGACAGGGCACTAAAGGGGTTCCTTGCAGGGCAGACTGCAGGGGTGTCAGGGTAGAGCAGGGCATTGAAGGGGTTAACACAGGGTAGCAGGGGAACAGGGAATGATGGCATGGTAGAGGGGTTTATGCTGGGGACCGCAGCAGGGGAAGGAGACATGGATACTTAGCCAATCCATGACTCGGTCAGCGATGAGCACTGGCTGCTCCCTCTCTCTCTGTCTTCTCTGTGGCTGCCGAGGATCTGAGCTCGTCGGGTGAGTGAGCTCCTATCTTTTCAGTGTCTGCGCTCCCTCTCTGTGGGGAAGGGGGTCTTCAGAGCGCAGCACATCGCTGCCTGCGCTCTGCTTCTTGCAGGGGATGTCGGGCTGGAGCCTCCAGAGCACAGCGCTCTCCTTCAGGGGGGGGTCCTGAACTGTCCGAGCGCAGTGCTGCTGGGTATTTAAACCCTGCAGCGCTCGCGCCCGTTTTACCGCAGACTAGAATTGGCATCATCACTTGTATCTTATTTCGTTTTGATGTCGTCTTTGGCATCAGACTCCTGTCCATAGAAAAAGTCAGGCAGCACTCCCTTGATATACAGCTGTAGCTATAAGGTGCCCACGGTGGTCCCTCGATTCAGGACTTAAACAGCCAAAAAAAAGGAGAATGATCTGAGATTTATGGTCTTGGACCATGTAAAACCATTAGAGAGAGGAGGTGATCGATTAACTATTTTAAAGAAAACTGAGCTTAGGTGGATCTTCCGGTTGGATACTCTGAAACCCAAAGGGTTAAATGTCGAATTTAGGGTGACAGGAGGGATGGTTAGTTAGTACCTTTTTGCTGTTCCTATCTCTGTTTGTATCTAGCATGCTGTATGGGGTGGACCCAATGGATGTTACATGATTGACCCACGTCATAATGTGATGTATTTTGTATAATTGTACTCTTTGAAAGTATGGTTCAGGCGTTTACCTTAGCTGGTTGGTAAGTGGAAAGAGGGAATAGAAGGAGTAAAAGGCGCAAGATATTGCCCAAACGAGTGCCCTAAAGAAAAATGGCGGAAAACACCTGTGACAGGGCTCGGATCACTGCCGCAGCGTACTGGCACGCGTGTGTGCGTGGTAGCCGCTGACGGAGCGAATCTGACATCATGACGCTAGGTCTCCGCCTAAGGATGACGCATAGGAGTTATGTACTGCATCGTCAGTGGGAAAGGAATTGACATATGCGCATTGAGGAGGGAGAGACGCGGAGTAGTGGCGTGCCTCCATACAAGTTTAGACGCCATCTCCTTCTGTTCCACCGCATGTAGCCACAGCAAGGTATTTTATTATATAGGATCTATACTGCACTTTGCACTTTATTCTATGCACTTTTATCCACTAAATATGGTGATGAATAATCATGATTGATACTGAAATAATGAAGAAGCACTGTGAGTCGTCTCTATCTATACACATTGAGATAATGAATGAATTGTAACATGTCTTAAATAAGAGAGTGTACTGGTTTTGTATTGGTTGATGAATTAATTGGTTACAATGTGATGATGTATTTATACTTGCACATATGCACTTTATGTTCACCTGACTTGAGAAAGGTTCTGTGAGAGAACCGAAACGTTGTCTAATTTTGACATGTGTGAATAAAACTACATATTTTTTTATACTTCAAGGAGTGCTGCGTATTTTCTTGGCTATATATATATACACCCCCAATACTATGAGCTCACAGAATGGCTTTTGGATTTTCATCCCGACCCTCATAGGAAACAGTATGTCCATACAGTCTCTGGCTTCAGGACTTTGTTGGAGCTAAGTCCTGAGCCTTCTACAATTAACTTCGTGAAGTTCTGTCTGGTTCTGGTTTAGTTGGTCCGCAAGTCTCTTTACCCTCCTGTAGATTAGACACAGTCCCGTGTACATGATGATTACCAGAACCAGAAGAACTATCTCCGGGTGTATCAATAGGTTGAAGAAGGATGTTGACTTTGGACTGTAGCCAAACAGACTTTCCCACCAGGAGACCTTGTAGTCCTTGTCTAAGGTGGTAGTGATTGCCGTTATTTTGTTCTTGTCATGCGTCAGTTGGATGGTGGCTTGTTTCTCTGTTTCTCGAAGATTCTGAAGTGAAGTCTAGCAGGAGGTGTTTGAGTTCTATCCCAAAGCCAAGAGGAATCTTCTGGAGTCTCACAGGAACATCAGGGCGGATGTCGAGTCTCTTCTCCGGGGTGATTGGTGTCCTTCCTTGTAGTTCTGCGACATCTAAACCTAGGACGGGACTAAGGGTGCAATACGCTCCAGGGAGGAATTCTCCTCTCTCGGTGCAATTAGTCCCATAAATTGTATAAGACATATTTTGCCTTTGGTAACAGTAGCAGTACCCCTGTCCCAAGTACTTCGGGGAGGAGGGTATTTGGCTGGCCTTCATCTCACAGGGCCCCTCGGTGCTCCAACACTGGTGTCTTAGCACCCGATCCTGACTACCTTGACAGAGGATAGCATCTTCTTTCTTCCAACATCCCTCTGTGTCTAACAGATAAGGATGGCCTCCCTCATAGGTTAGAACGCCCGAGGGGAGCTGTGGATGAAGCACCGTCTGGTTATTTATGACAATCCCTAGGTTAACTGCACTGTAACCCTGTCTAAAATGGCCAGATACAGGAGCCAATGACGAAGCAGTGCAAGTGAGATTCCTACAGCCGTGCCACTGGACTACCCACCAGTTGGTGTGATTGGCTGCAAAGAAAGATATAAGAGGACTTACCCGTTGGAGGAGGTTGAATGGGAAGTGGCCACCGTACAATGATGATACAATATGTTTAAGGTTGTCCGAGAGTTCCCTTTGGACTTGCGTACACGCCAGAGCAAGCTGAGATCTATCCTGTTCCTCCAAGAGACCCACAACTAACCTTCTAAACTTCTCTTGCAGAGCAGAAGATAGAGAGGTAGCGGCATCTATGTGCGAATGCTGCAAACCCTCTAAGACGTGGTTTACATCAAGTTGGGTCTCGAATCCTTCCCCGGTGTGTCGCACAACATCCCCAAGTTTACCTCTCAGGACTTCCATATCCATAGTGTTCAGGGCGCCCACTCCCAATGCCCCTCCGCCTAGTCCCATGGCTATCAGATCTCTTCTTCCCCTGCGATTCCTGTGTATGAGATCGTCCTTTCTTACCTCTTGCCCTGCCTCTATCCAACCTCTTATCATGTCAATTTGGTTCCTCACAAACTCCCCACACCTGTGATCCCACTGATCAACTCTGAAGTCATCTGCGGAAATTCTAGGACAAATTTTGTCCCCATGATGATCTTCCATGGGGATGACAGTTGAGGAGCTATAGGATCTGCCAATTGATGGATAGGGATGTTGCAATGCACTTTTACAGGTTGGAGATCTGTCGCTTCATAGGGGATCCTCACCACCGTTACACAAACTTGCCCTCTACCTCTGAACGGATACCATTGGTCACTTTCTCCAACCTGTAACACTAGTTTTCCTATGGGTTTGGATTTAGACAGATAGACCCATTGTCCAGCACCCTTCATCTACTGCCTCACAAAAAGGCCATCCAAACGAACCATCTATATTGATGTCAAAATTAATATCCCTGCCACTGGGGTCTTTCCAATCGGAAGACACATACCTACCCCGGTATTCCTCAGTCATAGGGGTACCATCCATCCATATATCCACTGTAGGGGTATCCACCCCATTGCACACTAAATCCCAACTCCAGGGATTAGTGTCCAATGTTACCATCTGGGTATCTTGCTCCCAGTGGGCATAGGTGATGAAATAGTATCCAGTCACCTCCTGAACACAATTGTCTCTCATGATGGTGATCATAAAGACCGTATGGATGGAGATCCCTTTAACTGAGCATACCTGGGATCCTTGGCATCTGTCCATACTCTTAAAACAGTGGTAAAAGCCTTCCTGTTTTACCGGACCACTCTGGTCATTCCATAGGGCCTGGCCAGAGTTACTGCAGTTTAACTTTAGCATCATTATACTGGTTCGTATGTGATCTGTGGACACATGTCCCTGAACATAACTGGATTCCCTAGTGATAATCATTTGGGAATCCCTTAACATGCATTAAGCTTTTAGGGTGCCCTTTACCGGAATGGGTCTGTCAAAATATGTACTTACCCTCAGCTCATCTTGGCTATCCCTCCTTATGAAGGTAGCTTTAAGGATGTACCAGCCACTATACTCTGCCCCTGTGACATCCTCAGGACTCAGAACCCCCTCCTTGGTACACAACACTGTGGTAGTGTTGGCTTCCACTTGCTTGTAATGATGCAAGTGAGGGTCCCTAGACACCCATCTTAAAGATCTCATAGGAGTAGGGTCAGAGTCCCGAAAATGTCTGAATTCCTTGAGGCAGAGGGCATGTAAATCATGTTGTATGGCAGACACATTCTCCACAGGGGTATAATGTTAAATTACACCTTGGGCAAAACTCTCCCTCTGGAAACCATACAGATACCACTGTCCTGGTGTAAAGGAAAAGTTCTCGTATGGTTTCAGGATTTTGCCCTCCAAACATTCCACCATTAAAAGGCCGGGCTTATCAATAGATATGTTGGCCATATCATTATTAACTCCCAGGCCCTCCCCCGAAGAGGTTGAGCCTGCCATCATCATGCTTACCACCAGTGCCACAAGCTGGAGATGTGTCATGTTCAGAGGATTTCTATATCTTTTCTGGTTAGTCGTAACCTTGGTGAGTCTCCCTCCCGTGATCTGTTAATTCAATGTGTATGTAATTAATTTCATGGATCCACCAACCCCCCCCCCCCCCCCGTCATCCAACTTTACGAGAGTTCACGTTATTGAGTTGTTGAGTTGGGGAGGCTCGGGTGGCCTTGGCCTGGTCGATATGGATCCATAAAACTCCCTGCCGTCTACGTGACTTTTTCTTGGTCGTCATCAGCATTTGCACCTTCAGCATTGTGTCATCCATTACTTCAAGGACCTGATAGGGTCCTTCCCAGTTTGCATCCCAGGGGCCGGCCCGACGGGAGATTTTCACCATCACCAGTTCTCCTACAGAGGGCATCGGTGTTTCCCCCTGTAGATACGGTCTGTGCAGCCGTATCGCTGCATGAGGCAATAACTCCTTCAGGTTTAGTTGAACCTGTTGGAGAAACAGGTTTCTGGCGATGGCGTTCTTCACCGGTTCTGACACTAGGGGTTCATTGGGCAGGCATAGGGGCATTTTGCACCCAGTCATTAGTTCAAACGGGGTGATACTGGTACTGGTAGCCTCGGTAGCTCGGATTCCCATTAGCATGGCTGGCAGAGAGGTTACCCATGAGGAACCTTTCTCCAGTAGCGCTTTAGAAAGTCGTGTCTTTATGGTCCAGTTGATCCGCTCCACGTTGAAGAAGGATGTTGACTTTGGACTGTAGCCAAACAGACTTTCCCACCAGGAGACCTTGTAGTCCTTGTCTAAGGTGGTAGTGATTGCCGTTATTTTGTTCTTGTCATGCGTCAGTTGGATGGTGGCTTGTTTCTCTGTTTCTCGAAGATTCTGAAGTGAAGTCTAGCAGGAGGTGTTTGAGTTCTATCCCAAAGCCAAGAGGAATCTTCTGGAGTCTCACAGGAACATCAGGGCGGATGTCGAGTCTCTTCTCCGGGGTGATTGGTGTCCTTCCTTGTAGTTCTGCGACATCTAAACCTAGGACGGGACTAAGGGTGCAATACGCTCCAGGGAGGAATTCTCCTCTCTCGGTGCAATTAGTCCCATAAATTGTATAAGACATATTTTGCCTTTGGTAACAGTAGCAGTACCCCTGTCCCAAGTACTTCGGGGAGGAGGGTATTTGGCTGGCCTTCATCTCACAGGGCCCCTCGGTGCTCCAACACTGGTGTCTTAGCACCCGATCCTGACTACCTTGACAGAGGATAGCATCTTCTTTCTTCCAACATCCCTCTGTGTCTAACAGATAAGGATGGCCTCCCTCATAGGTTAGAACGCCCGAGGGGAGCTGTGGATGAAGCACCGTCTGGTTATTTATGACAATCCCTAGGTTAACTGCACTGTAACCCTGTCTAAAATGGCCAGATACAGGAGCCAATGACGAAGCAGTGCAAGTGAGATTCCTACAGCCGTGCCACTGGACTACCCACCAGTTGGTGTGATTGGCTGCAAAGAAAGATATAAGAGGACTTACCCGTTGGAGGAGGTTGAATGGGAAGTGGCCACCGTACAATGATGATACAATATGTTTAAGGTTGTCCGAGAGTTCCCTTTGGACTTGCGTACACGCCAGAGCAAGCTGAGATCTATCCTGTTCCTCCAAGAGACCCACAACTAACCTTCTAAACTTCTCTTGCAGAGCAGAAGATAGAGAGGTAGCGGCATCTATGTGCGAATGCTGCAAACCCTCTAAGACGTGGTTTACATCAAGTTGGGTCTCGAATCCTTCCCCGGTGTGTCGCACAACATCCCCAAGTTTACCTCTCAGGACTTCCATATCCATAGTGTTCAGGGCGCCCACTCCCAATGCCCCTCCGCCTAGTCCCATGGCTATCAGATCTCTTCTTCCCCTGCGATTCCTGTGTATGAGATCGTCCTTTCTTACCTCTTGCCCTGCCTCTATCCAACCTCTTATCATGTCAATTTGGTTCCTCACAAACTCCCCACACCTGTGATCCCACTGATCAACTCTGAAGTCATCTGCGGAAATTCTAGGACAAATTTTGTCCCCATGATGATCTTCCATGGGGATGACAGTTGAGGAGCTATAGGATCTGCCAATTGATGGATAGGGATGTTGCAATGCACTTTTACAGGTTGGAGATCTGTCGCTTCATAG